>NC_133518.1:8937500-9562500 GCF_049354715.1 Callithrix jacchus
CTTCAGGGTCAAGCTTGCCAAGTAAAGCTTCTTGAGACCATGTGGGTAGATTTACAATGCTCAGTCCCTCTGGGAGTCAGGAAAACTGCTCTTTCTTTAAACCTCTACCATCCAAAACGAAGCTGAGTTACTACACTTGTCAAGTATTGAAGAGAAATACAGCATGTGCCTCATCTGGGCCTTCTGTTTGGTCTTTTACATCAGCTACCCTGCAAATCAATAGCCCCAGTGCAAGAAGCCATGTGGGGAGTTGTGCAAGCTGTGGCACTCGTTCCACTCTTGAGACCCAAAGCCCTAATATGACCCCTTTGAGCTGAAAGTCTTTGTGACTGATGATTTCACCAACTCAAGCCTCAGGCAAAAGGAGGCACCCTCCGTCTGGAGGTTCCCCTTGGGGCTGCTTCCCTGACAAGGCTACAAGGTAGTCCTAACAGCTTTTGTAGCTATTAGTTTGTTTCTGGGGTTTTCTGGACATCTGACATCTGAACATCTAAAAAACGGAGGCCTTGTGACTCCAGCTTGACAGTCTCATTTTGGATGGCTGAACTCAAACTCAATAGCGATAGGAAGGGCCCAGTAAAACTTCTCGGTCAAGTGGAAATTGTCCCGGCATTAGCTTGGCTTTACATGAAAAAGTGGCAGCTATCTCTTTGAAGGAAGAAGCTTTTCTACAAACTTGGGTTTAGTTTACTGACGGTATGCACTAGCTGGCGTGACTGTTCAACCTCAGCACTCGCTATGAAGAACAGAGAATGGAAGTGGTCCCTCTACTCAGTAAGCAGAACTCAGAGTCGTTCTTTTAACTCGAGCGAATACTCCCATTGGTGAACCTCGTTTTATTTTTACTGACTCTCATAATGTTGCCAATAGTCTAGCTCTTTAAATTGCCACTTGGAAAGCTAAGACTGGCAGGTTAAAGATACCCCTCTTTGAGACTGAAAAGCGTGGAAGAAAATCACAGCTTCTAAGCAACTGTGTAGGTCACTCGTGTAGATGCCCACAGCAAACAGCTGTTCTCTGATGAGACTGCCTGGACTCAAGCTGCCGAATAAGCCAGTACCAGTCCCAGTGCTGCAGCTGCTACCTGACCATCATCATAAGGGCGTGGAAATATATCCATAGATTACCACAAAGTAAAGGACTTGACGTTTCTGATGCAGAGGCTGCTGCTGCAGGTATGATGAGACTCCTTCCAAAACTGACCTGTTGCCTTGGGGGGAAGGGAGTCCCACTGCATGGGACACCATCCCTGCCTGACCCTGGTAGCTCTGTTACGTGAGTCTTTTGACCCTCCTTCAAGACTATCAGTGGTGCTTCTCCACTTACGTTCGTAGCTTGCCTTTCACACTCTTAAGGCATCTTTTGATGAGTGAAAATGATTGAATTCAATTAACTCCAACTTATAAATTTTTCATGGTTAGCACCTTTTGTATGTTGTTTATCCAAATGGTTTTGCAACCACACAAAATCAGCAATTTTGTATGGTTCAACCTAATACATACATTAATTTACTTAATGTTTATAATAAACCTATAAGGGCAGGCATCTCCATTTTGCAGATGCTGAAACTGAGGAAAGATAAATAAAGTAATTCCCTAAGATCACATAGTTAACAGGGTGGAATTCAAACACAAGCAATCTGGCTCTGAAGTCTGTGGTCAGTCCTGGTGCTATATTGCACGTCCCACTTAGTGCTGACGTATCAATTTATGTTTCCTTCTCTAGTGTATGTGCTCCTGTCTTCGTAACTGTTGGCATCCAGCACAGCACTTCACACATGGTAGATGTCAATTAATACTTGAGGAATGAATAGATGAATGACTAAAGAAGTCTTCACCTCTGTCATCACCAGGGAATGCTGGTCTGACATTGCAGGGGCAATGGTCATCTTCTTTTGACCTGGTTACATTTGCATAGTGCACCTGCAAACCTTTGAACGTATGTCAGGTTTCCTGAAATGCTCCCCTTTCAGAATCTCCCTCTTTAAGAAACAATCATAATATTGACGTTTATGAGTAACATGGTCACTGGAAATGGGGATCTCTGACCTACATGGCTGAAAAGAATGCTATTGCCAAAGAACCCAGGTATTAAAAAACATTATCTCAAGGATAGAAAAATGATGCATATAAAGAATAACAAAATTAAACCTTATTCTTCCAGTTCCACTGGAGAATCATTTCCACTTCCTCAAAAAAAAAATCTTCATGTCCTACTATTATATCTAGAAAATATGTTATGTATATAAATAAAATGCAATCCAGCCACAAAAAAATTAGTTCATGATGTTATCAAATTCATCAAATAGATTTAGAAGAGTACCACCATCTCCATTTCCCTTTATATTTGAAAATATCAGTCTTATTTACTCCTGTTATGGTTGCATGCTCTACTAGCAGACTTATCTAGGTAAGAAAATTTATGTGAGTTTCTCTAGGCAGTTCAGAGACAATTCAGATAAGTTATGTCGTAATTTTTTGTAATTAGCATTTGTAAAAACAGGAGCAGCCTTTGCATATAGTCAAAGTATAAAACCCCTTCCTAGATTTAAAACCACTAAATAAATCACCTCTAGTTTGTGCCTTAGACTTGAATGCCCATTGTGATTTGCTAATTCTAATTCATGTCAGTCTGGGTACAAAGAATAGTTTGCAGAAATTTTAGCTTCCTTATGCAACTGAAATATCACTGTAAGAGGAGTTTGCCGAAGTCAGTTCTGATTATTTTGCAATAACACAATTTTACTTTTTCTTAGTAGTGCTTGTCAAAGTATTTCACAATTATTGAATCTGATATAAAATAAGCCCTGTTTAACTTTCTAATTTGTATTCAGCTTTGAGAGAATAATTTTGTCATCACATAAGTAGCATGTATGTGAATATGTTTCTCATAAATAAGTAAATGGTGGTGGCTTACTAAAAAACAGGAAGGTTTTTTATTAATTTTTATTTATTTTTATTGCCTTTTAGGTTTTGGGGTACATGGGAAGAACCTGCAAGATTGTTGCGAAAGTATTTTTTAAAACATAACTCATCACTCCGCCCCTCGTGGGGCGAGTCCTGCCATGAACCGGGACCCGGGTGCGGTGGCGAGTGACCCACGTCCTGGGAAACAGGGTGCGGCCAGAAAGGCTGTCGTCCCCTCGCCCACCACGCAACGCTCGTTTGTGGGGAACCTGGCGCTAAACTCTTCGTAGACGACCTGCTTCTGGGTCGGGGTTTCAGACATAGCAGAGCAGCTCCCTCGCTGCGATCTATTGAAAGTCAGCCCTGGACACAGGGTTTGTATAAAAAAAAAAGGAAAAAAAAACCTCATTTATTTATTTTCATTCTATTTGGACTCTTTTTTTAAAACGATGCTTTGAAAATTTTAAATGTTGCTACTATTATGATAGTCATTTAAATTATTTGTAGTAATATATCATATTAACTGCTCTTAATGGGGATCATAAATAAAAAAATAATTACAGTAATAGTGATAAGAAATTAATTGGAGTGAGTTGCATTTGGTAATACTTCTGGACGGGAATGTTTGGTAACATGATTACACTTTCCACCGTGCAATGCAAAACACGTTTTTGAGTAGAGTACTAGAATGTCCTGTAGCCAGAAATTCATATGCACAACACAACCCCCAGCCAGATTCAGGGGTGACATCTTATGAATGTCTCTGATGAAAAAGTATGTACAAATATTGTGCTATACTCCACTACTCCAAAAGTCAGAATGATAGTGATCACGAAAATAATCAGAAATATCAGATACAAAGAGATTAATGGATTCCAGAATTTCCAGATTAGAGAATCTGAGGACTCTCTAAAACAACTTGACTGTTCATCCTAGGACTCCAGCCGTAAGGATTCTGATTCAATTAGTCTGGGGGTGGGCTCGTCATTGGCATGTTTGATAGGCACCTTGGAAGATTCTGGTGAAGGATGTTCCATACCAGACTGAGAAGTGTGATCTAGAAAAACTGAGGTACCAGGCAGTTTCCAAGATAAAGACCCTGACGTGTAGAACAATGCTGAAACCAAGATAGCAGAGTCAGGTCACCACATCACCAGCCTGAGAGTGTTGCCCGGGCAGTTGTGTAAAGCCCTCACGTCCTAGATTAAGGATGTGAGGGTGGGACTGACGCTACAGGCAGGAGTGCAAGAGGTTTGGGCTAAGAACACTCCAAGGGGCCGAGACAGGCAGCCTCTGCCTCTCAGTGCTTTTTCCCACTTCACCTCCGGGATTGCAGCCAAGGGAAGTATGGTTCTCCCCTCTCAAATGAGCCTCGATGTGGGGTGTGGGAGGAGCCATTCTCTTTCTTCTCAGACTTGCTGGAGTAGGCCCTATTTTTTGTAAAGACGTGTCCATTGTAAATAATGAAGAATGTGGAGGGCAGAAGAGCCTGGGCGGGGACCGTGGGAAACATTGATGGGTAACCCTCTGGACTTATCACTGAGTTGACTTGCAATATGCCAGTGTCACATGTGTGAACAAAATGACTTCCTGGAGTTCACTTAAAGGAAAGAGTAGAGCTGTAACAGAAATCAGTGGTTTCCAGTTTAGCTAAGCATCAGTGTCATTTGGGAGAACTTTAAAATCTCTCTTCCTCAAACTCAAAACCAAATTGATATAAAATTGCTCTCCCAAAGATCCTCATTCAGTGGGCCTTGGGCAGAGTTTAAGAATCTGGGTGTTTTTAAATAGATGGTCTTAGTTAATTCTTATAGTCAGTCAGAACTGGGGACCGCTATACTAAACTATGTCAGAAAGTTAACATATGTCTAAGTACTGTCTTTGGTGTATCAGGAGCTTATAGCTTGAATATTCTAATAATTAATTCTATGCTTATTAATTACTATAGCCAACTGTGCCATTTTTCAGGAGTGTCTGAAATGTTCCTGAGTGTTTTCATGCCTCTAATCATAATTCAAATTAAGATGTCTTAGTAGAGTCCATCAACAATTATTAAATTAGTGTTTTGGGGCTGTGTTGCTACTTCTCTGGCAGCTTTCTTAAAAGGAAGTGATGAATACCAAAACCACTTCCTGTCACAACTGATGCTCTAGGCATTAGGTAAAGGCAACTAGAGTGTGACTAATATTTTAGCCTCAAGCAATGGTTTCCAGAAAGGGAAAGGTCAAGGCCCACTTAAGCATACAAAATCAAAGGGAAGAACGTCCCGGTATTCCCAAGGTCCAGATAAAGCATAATCTTTAGCAAAATGCCAAAACTTCAAAATGTAGATTGGATGTAATATATTCTGTTTTGGATAATGAAGCATTCAGTAGGAAAGGGAATCTAGCATCGAATGACATCATGTAATTATGATAGGCTGTGACCCTGTGTGAGCACATGGTGGCAAGGCTGACACCAAGTAATGACCCTCAGGGTTACTTGGAATTTTTCCTCAATTAAGGGGAAATGTAAAGCAGATGGAGAGAGAGAGAGGCATTCAGAAAACTTGGTATTGTTGTTCTGTCTAAAAAGAGAAAAAAACACTTGCTGAGAAAGCTATGTTCTTGAGCTAATTATGAGAGCTGAAGACATAAAAAATAACATTTCACTTTCAAAAGGCAAGCTAGATGTTAATAAGTTTACCTAGTAGGGATTTAAGGAAAATCAGCATAAAACCACTGGTTTTGGGCCACTTTCAGCACAGACTGTAAAGATCTATGATTCTTGAGAAAATGATGTAGCAAGCAGTGAGGAGACAGTGTCATAGAGTTCTGTTCTACAGGGCACAGAATATCCCCTGGGATGGCCTCATCTTTTAAATGGAAACTAGTTACTCTTCAACCTTTCGAGCCCATCTATAGCTACATGGCGAGTATAGGGCTTCCCTGATAGTGCAGTATGACTCCATCTGCTTGTTATAGTCACTGGCCTTGGAATGGGCATCTGGCTCAGGCTAAGCAAATCACACTTCGCTGATAATTTGGGATGGACCCAAAAGTTCCTGCTTGCTTTGGCAGCTTTCGTAAAAGGAACTGATGAATACAAAAAACCACTTCCTGTCACAACTACAAAACAGATAAATCAAGTCTGCAATATGAGAGAAGAAATAGAGTGGAGGAGAAGGAGAGACGCGAGAAAGAATGTTGGTGGCATGCTGTGTCTCTGTATCAATCATTCCTCAGGCCAGGATGGACTGTGCTCTACTCAACGTTAGTCTAAATTGGGCATTCATTAGTTCAATCAAAAGAATTCTAAATAATGTGGAGACAGAACGCCATAGGACAGGCCAAACAAGACCAAGGCCAAATACCCAGAAAAGAAGGAAGAATCTGAAGTTACCAAAGAATTGCACTCCAAAGTACAGCCTTCTGGGCAGGGCTGAAATCAAACTGTGAGTAAAGCTGTCACCAGAAAGCAGAAAAGAATAATCAGGCTGAAGCCTTGATCCAAGAAGTAGGGGTACGGGTGGTCAAGACCTGAGGAGTTTGGTTACAAGTGGATTGGCCAGACTGAAAATGTTTAAAGCAGCTTTGGTTGATTGAGGTTGGCAAGGTTCAGCATCCACGTCTGAAAATCAACCTCCAATTTCTAACTGAAATAGAGTAAGAGATGCTACGTTCACTTTTTAGAAGATCTTGATTTCAGTAAAGGAAAGAAAGACTCCCCTACGTGGTATAACTGCTATCTTTGTTGTCGTTAATATCTTCTAGTGTATCTATCTCTGTTACATGTGATGAGGTTTTCCATATAAAAATGAGGTACATTTAGTTGTATCATTGGTATTAGTTTTTCAATGATCTCTGTTTTCAAGGCTGAGTTCTGTCTAATCATTGACATGGTGATGCTCACCTACACTATAAGAAAGAAAGTACAGGAGTTATTAACAGTTTTCTAGCAACGGGACTTGAAAATTCAGCCCATTCACTGATAACATATGTTTCTGATGACATGCATCATAGATCGACTGATTTTACTCTTGTCATATAAATGTATCTAGTGCCAAGCATACCAAAATGGTTCTGTGAGGCCAATTTTAATGTAGACATATTTAACTTTCTACAGATGATTATTGTTTTAATCATTGTGTTGATGTTTTAAAATGAAAAAATTCATTTGTGTTGACAAATGAATTAAATTAATACACTATTTAAACTTAGACAAATGGACCTTAGTCTATTGAGGGATATGAACATTGCTTAGTTTTAAGTGCAGTCAGGCCAGTGTAAAAAGGAGTTATTCGACTGGTCATTCCATCATGTCTAAATCTGTGTACTTGACCTTTAAGTAACTGAGAAAATATCCTAAAACAATGAAATGCTGTGTAAAGTTTTATACTGTAAGAGGGTACTGAATTTGGGAAATGAAGAGTAACGATAAGAATTCTGATTTTTCAGTCAGTCTTAGTGAATTCAAGCAACTCAGACTCTGCACTTTCTTTTCTTTTCTTTCTTTCTTTTTTTTTTTTTTTTTTAGACAGAGTCTCGCTCTGTCACCCAGGCTGGAGTGCAGTGGCCCGCTCTCAACCTACTGCAACCTCTGTCTCCCAAGTTCAAGCGATTCTCCTGTCTCAGCCTCCCGAGCAGCTGGGACTACTGGTGCATGCCACCATGCCCAGCTAATTTTTGTATTTTTTAGGAGAGGCTGGGTTTCACCACGTTGGCCAGGATTTTCTCAATCTCTTGGTCTCATGATCCACCCACCTCAGCCTCCCAAAGTGCTGGGATTACAGGCGTGAGCCACCATGCCTAGCCTGAACTTTCATTTTTAAAAATTAAAATCATGTTACTATTATCTTTCCTGCTACCTTAAAAAAGAAAGATGGCAGTAAGAAAGCCAAACAGCACTGGGAAAAGCTCTTTGTCCCCTCCCCCATAAAAAAAAAAGAAAAAGAAGGAACAACAACAACAAAAAAACAAATAAAAATAAAAGAAAAAAGAAGCCACCCCCCCAACCCGCCTATACACTCCTATGCATCACTGACCCCAAAAAATCTTTAAGTTTCCAGCAAATAACTAAGAATGAACTGTTGGAAAGTGAGAATGGAAACAAAAAACTCGGAAATACATAGATTTCTTCAGAGGTAGGAAAAAAGAGAAGGCATTTTTGTGATGTGACTTTCGATATGCCAAAATGGCTCCTCTGATTAAAGACAAAAATAAGACTCAAGTTGTCTTCATATTTACTAATGTCCAAAACACCCCCCAAAAAATCTGTACTTTTGTGGTATAAAGTTTGCCTCTGGAAATGGACACGTTACAATTAATTATGAATGAAAAAAGATGATTTTTATCACTCATTACACCTCATTCTAAATAAGTTAGCATGTGTTGAGTATCTACTATATGTTATGGACATAATTAAGCTACAAAGAATAATAACATACAATTTTTGCTTTCAAGGAGCTTACAGGCTAATGTCAGATCAAATTTGTATGTGAAAAGGTGCAGTGTACGATGCAATGAACTCTGAAACTCATTGAAGGGCAAACTTCACTGAGAAGAAACAGAATGGTGGAGTTGGGAAAGGCTTTCCTACAGGCCTTCTTGCTTGAAGGTGAGAGAAAATAATTAGCATGAGAAGATTAGATACCTATAAAAAATTCATAAAATGTAGGGTAATCACAGAAATGAAAAAGTTTAAGAAAAAATACATTGCTTTGCCAGCAGTCGTATGATTGGGCACAAATTCTGGGACACTTGAGTTATAAACTATTCAAGAGTTAGTTTTTAAGTCCTATTACTACCTAATCAAGTATAAAAGAAAACAATGGCAAAAAAAAAAAAAGATTCCAAAAAGAGGGTGAGCAAATTTGGGGTGACTGTATTTCTGAAAGCTGAAAATTTTAGTTGGATGAAGGAAATCCAACAGGAAATGGATACCCAGCTAACAAGGAAAAAAGAAGAATCTAATACCACTATAATTTCCCTGACATAAAGGGACCCTGTGTCTCCAGTGGTTTCATGAGCCCAGACCTCTTTTTGTTTTAAATACTCCCAAGTACATATTGTCAGATCAGGAAAATAATATTTACTAACCTAAAAATAAGATGATAAAAAAACACCTTTCCTTTATTCTTTTTGACTGCCTTGGAAGAACAACTCTTCCTTTTTCCATAATCATTTGCAGGTCATTTTCACATCAGGCAGTAGTGACTGGTATCATCTCCTTTAGACAGTTGAACAAATGTAGCCCTGTCATTACCACAGTCTAGCTGAGAACTCATGAAATTTCTCCCTAGTGGTTGAAATGCATATGTCCCAATTCTTAGCTTTTATAATCATTTCTTTGCTGAGTTGCTAGATTTTTACCTCCTTGTCTTTCAATTTCACATATAATTGTTTTGGATAAAAAGGAGAAAGCCCTGTAGGATTTGTCATTGTTCTTTACCACCTCAAGAGAATGAAATTTTGAAAGAGTTCACCCAATGCAAAAAAGAGAAGAGTAACTTACAGTTACAGCCCTGAACGCAAATGTTTTATCCAGCATTTTCAAGAAACCAGTTTAAAATCACAAAGCTTATAAAAAATCACCAGAAATATTTCACGCAGTCATTAATTTACTCCAAACCAATTAAACTCTACGTTACTATACGCAGTAATATACATGCACTTGCTCCTAATTTCCTTTTGTAATTAAGCCTGAGCACAGAGCTAGAGCCTTACTTGAAAAATAATTTTAATCCTTTGTTTAATCTTTTTTCTATTCTTTCTGGCCCCTGCTATCAAGTGGCTATCATTATGTCTAGTCCCTTCTTTTTTCATGTATGAAACCAGTTTTTTTTAAACACTGGTTTATTGCATTATATTTGGGAGACATTTCATCCCCAGATCTTCAGAGAGATACTCCCAGAAGGTTAATCAAACATAACCCAGATGTAAGTGTCTCAAAATTTAATGTCAATAATATGTGGGAAATGAACACAAATTGTACTAGTTTATAATCAAGATCAGTTAAAGTGCAACACCGTTAGATATACATTTTTGTTTATAGACATTAACCTCTGTTGGAAATAGATCCTCAGAATAATTAGCACTGAGACAAAGGATCTTTCAGCAACACAATGTCCACTTCCTGGTCTGCAGGAAGAGTACTCTCACTAGCCATTTTGCCACGAGAGTACAAAGAACAAAGGAAAACAGACAAATTTATTTCTTACGCATTTGAGGTCATCCTTACTGCTGTGTCTGATCTCCGTTGGCTGGAGCCAGACCTCACAATCTAAACTAAAACCCGATTGGCTAAGAACTTAAAACTTTTCTAAACAGGTAAAAGCAATGGAGAGCTGGGACATATCTGTGAGCACGTCCAGCACAGATATTTTGGCTAAAGTACAAGGACATAGAATGTACTACGTGCCTGTAAGCATGGCGTGTCTAACAGCTACATAGGATAGGGCTTAACAAAGAGTTATTAGCACACTTATTCTTTAACAAGAAAAGACACTTTAAAAAGGAACTTTTCTACTTCCCATCACCTCCAACCCCAGATATTTAATACTGTTCTGAAATCCATTCAAATATAAAGATTATTGACCAATTATAGGAGAATTATCACATTAATCAATAGATTCTCATTGTTAGAAATTCTCATATGGGTCAAAAGCAATGACATAGGAATTCCTATAAAAATCAGTCCATTTGAACAAAACTTTTTAAACCAAGGAAATCTCAGGTGCTTAGTAAAGGGAAAGGGAAATGACAGCATTGAGCTCCTACTACGTCCTAGACTCTTGCAGTGGCTTTGCTTGTTCAACTCACACACGCACACAAAACTTAGCTAATGAGGGAGTAGATATTCAGAGAGGATTAATAATTTGCCAGTGTACACAGCTTATGGAAGAACTGGAATTTAAACCTAGCTCTAATTCCAAACTCATGTTCTTTGTACAGTGTAAACCCCCTACCCAGTAAAAAAGCCTTTGCATTTATATACCTAAGAACATTTTACCTATTTGCATACAAATACTGCATTATGCTTTTCCCAAAAAAAAAAAAAAGTTTTTCTACGTATTTTCTTTTAAGCTCTAAAGTGCTAATATGTTTTCTTTCCTTTTCTTTTCTTTTCTTTTCTTTTTTCTTTTCTTTTCTTTTTTTTTTTTTTTTTTTTTTTTGAGACAAAGTTTCGCTTTTGTTACCCAGGCTGGAGTGCAATGGCGCGATCTCGGCTCACCACAACCTCCGCCTCCTGGGTTCAGGCAATTCTCCTGCCTCAGCCTCCTGAGTAGCTGGGATTACAGGCACGCACCACCATGCCCAGCTAATTTTTTGTATTTTTAGTAGAGACGGGGTTTCACCATGTTGACCAGGATGGTCTCGATCTCTTGACCTTGTGATCCACCCACCTTGGCCTCCCAAAGTGCTGGGATTACAGGCGTGAGCCACCGTGCCCGGCCCGTGTTTTCTTGCTAGTATAATTTCTGTAAGCATTTTTCTAATATTGAGCATCCAAATTGTTTCCATTTTTTTTTTAGCATAAATCACAAGTAAAGGCAATCATTCCTTAAAATTTTTGTTTCTCTTCAACTATTTTCTTAAGATACAGTTTTAGGCTGAGAGTGGTGGCTCACACCTGTAATCTCAGCACTTTGGAAGGCCAAGGCAGGGGATCACCTGAGGTCAGGAGTTTGAGACCAGCCTGGCAAACATGGTGAAACTCCATCTCTACTAAAAATACAAAAATTAGCCGAGTGTGGTGGTGGGCACCTGTAAACTGAGCTACTCAGGAGACTGAGGCAGGAGAATCACTTGAGTCCAGGAGGCAGAAGTTGTAGAGAGCTGAAAACATACCACTGCACTCCAGCCTGGGCAAGAGACTGAGACTCTGTCTAAAAAAAAAAAAGATATTGTTTTAGTTGTGAAATTCATGGGACTAAAGGATATGACCACCTTTTCAGCTATGCACTGTTCCCTTTTCCCCAAATGCACTAATTTAAAATAAAATATTGCTATTTATAAAAGAAGACATTGTCAACACTCACACTGTATGACAGTGAGAAGAACATCAAGCTTCAGGAATTTATCATGCAAAGTGTTGTTGTGAATTGCCCTTGAGAAAGACGGCAGCAGACCTCCACCTCTCCCCTTAATTATGTTGCATCCCAGCAGATGAAAATAGTTATTAATTTTTAATCTTATCTGTTCTGAGGGAAGAGTATAATAAATGCTCTTCGGTATACCCTTGTAGAGTTTGAAATCCTAGAAATGCTAAGATCTCAGGGCATCTATGCTGGTCCAAAAACACTGATGAGCTTTTAAGTTCCTGGAGGAGGGTATGTACCAGAAGTAAGAGTAAGTATTAAATTACCTGCAACATCAATTCTAATCATAATAACAACTACTATTTGTACAATGATTTCCTGTTTAGATAATATTTTCCCATGTATCTGATGCTGAGTAGATCATACTGTGCTGGAGTTTGTGAAATACAGAGAACTGTGTGCCAGAAATAAAGGTGGTATCTC
The DNA here is from genome assembly GCF_049354715.1 of Callithrix jacchus. Classification (NCBI taxonomy): domain Eukaryota; kingdom Metazoa; phylum Chordata; class Mammalia; order Primates; family Cebidae; genus Callithrix; species Callithrix jacchus. Next base: position 8,949,909 of record NC_133518.1, read on the forward strand.
TGTCCTTATTAATGCTAACAGTTTCATTGGATTAAAAAGACATCATCACACTAAAAATAAACTATCCTCAAAAAAGTAGTATTAAGTATCTCACAGGTAATATATATAAGTGTCAGAATGTGAAAGAAGGAAAATGCAACTATTCTGGACGTGAGTATTCAAAGTAGTTAATATTGCTAAGGTGCGGGAAGTACTTTTCAGCAACATCATAAGTGTTCCAGGAAGTTGAATCCTAGTTACATTCTGGCCATTTTCCTGACCTCCCGTCATCACCTCAGGGTACCTGATCCAGGTCTTTGAGCAGAGCCTGAGGGCTTTTCTTTAGGAAAATCAGCTCAGTGCTAGAGTCTGATACCTTCTTGGCCATCTCTGGAAGCAGGCTCTCTTAGCAATTCAAGAGCAGAGGGTTGTTCATAGTGATCCTCTACCACTCTTAGCAAAATATTTCACCTGCATCGAAAACATCCACGTTTAAAACCTTTGCTGAAGTCTAGGTGTGGAAAAGACCAGGCTTTAATAATGGAAGGTTAAAGGAGCTCTTGGTCCAGGAGACAACTGAGTACATCCATCCACTCAGCAAATACTTACTGAACACTTAGAACATATCTGGCACTGGGTACTTAGACACATTATTGAGATTTGAAGGAAAAACTAGTATTTGATTCTGAATATAGTCCAGAAGAAATTCGTAATTTAGCCATAGTAGGAACAAAGACATTAATTCCTGCGTGGTGAATATCAAGTGACCAGAACCACCACAACGTAAAGTGACTCAGTCAATAGACGGCTGGTTGTAGGGCCAGACCTTAGAACCCAGATCACCCTATTTTTGCCAATTTGTGCTACCTAAGGGTCCTGTGAAGACACTTCCATCACCTTCACCTTATTGAAACTTTCAATTCTCTTCTCTGAAAGAAACTGAAAAACATCTCTCAGGACAAATGTAATCATTTATTGTTATTATGTTCTGAGACTGTAATTCTTCATCGTCTTATATTTATTATTCAATGAAATGAACTTGAGTAACTTGGTAAACGTTTACAATGCTTCACAAGCTATTAAAATGGTCTTAACTATCAATAATACAGCTATTAAGGCTGTGTGTCCAATATGATAGCCACTAGCCACGTGTGGTTATATTGATTCCAGTTTAAATTATATACCACTTTTTATTCAGTGTCTCAGTTACATGAGTCACCTTTCATGTGTTCAGTAGCCACATGTAGCTACCGTGTTGAACAGTTCAATTATAGAACATTTCCACCACTGCAAAAACTCTCTTGCAAAGTGCCATACTATATTAAGGCAAGGATCCTACTTTCCACCTGGCCCCACAAAGAATGAATTCACTTGCAGACTGCATTCGTTCAACATTTCTGCCATGAGTAATAAGATATTAACATAAGGATATGAAGGAAGAGAGATTTTACTGAGAATACAAGACAGATACAATCATCCTGTGTTCTTCTTCCCTACTTGCAAAACTAGAGGCTTAAACAGCATTATCTGAATGCTTCAGATGCTCAGATGTTTCTCTCCATATGATCATAGTTTGAAAGATTTTTCATAAGTCCCATGAAATTGTTTCTGTTGAAATCACATCAATATTCACCGGAATACTCATTCCATTGTACATATGTTACATATAAAACAAATAATGTGTCTTAAAGAAAACACAAGTGATGATTTGAGAAGGAAAGTTATTTCCAAGTGAGTATTCAAGTGAAAAACCACAGAAGACGGTAATTTTAACTATACCATTAAATCGAGCACATCTTTTTTTTTTACCAAATTAGAGTATTTTGGAGAAAATCAAGGAAAGGTTATATATAACATTTATATATAATTATATTTTTATATAATAGCATTTATAGTAGTGAAAACATTTAAAAATCTAAATTGCTATCAATACAATACTACCAAACAAAATAATCATTTCCACACATGATGTTATAACAATCAAAAATGTAGTCTTTTCCCAGCAAGAACAGTATGATTTTATATAAGGAAGATGAGAAGGAACAATAAGCACAAAGGTTTTAATGTTGGTACTTCCGGTCAGTCGTGTTTTTGGTGTCTGCTATTCTCTCTGTCTTTCTTGCCTGTCTTTGCCAATTGTCTTTTCTATATTGAGTATGTATAACCACTATAGTGGAAATGTATGGTATATCCTTTTGATTAAACAAGCAACAACATTTTTTCTACCTGGATGCCATTACTGTAGAGTTTAATGTATGAATGCATGAGCAAATACATAAACACAGAAATAAATGTAACTAACTTTTCTAACACACTTATAATTTTTTTCTTTCAATACTTTTGAGACACGTCTAGTTAATAACAGAGTTTCTTTTTCAACTTTTTATGCAAACAAATCTGTAAGGAATCAAGCTTCACTTAGTTATTGGCTTTGATTAATAGTATAAAAGGGCCAATAAAAAGAGCAAGAAGAGTCTAGAACCAAGAAATGGAAGCTAGGATATATAGACTTATACCATGCCAATGTGTCCTGATAGTTATAGAACTATTCCCACAGTTTGAGTTTTAATTAATTTTTTTAAAACTTAAATGAATCAATAATGCTAAAGAAAGCTGTCTGCATTTATATTCGTCTGGTTACCAGCTTCTCCTATCTCTTTAAAAAAAAATTTACTGTTCAAGCTATAGGCAAAGTGAATTTTCTAAAGGACACGATTTTTGAAGAATCTGAAAAAATGTAAATTTTTCTCTTCTTTCATTTGAACCTTAATGAGGTCAGGTTCACATGATTACTACAAATAATGCAGGGAAAAAAGAACTGATGAAGGGGCAGTGAGGGGAGGGAAAGTTCTAAACTATTTCAGTGGAGTAAAGATCAAGTTCATTTTAATATAATTTTTAATGGCTGTTCAAACTCCTATGATGTACCCACACAAAAGGCTTCAGTTAATGTGTGTGTATTTTGAGCAGTTCCCCTCTTCGACCCTTGAGTTTAATTTCCGTCCTTCAGATGAGATGAATGGACCGTGAAGCAGGTCATATCTCAATGCTGACACATGGATTGCAGATAGAACTCACAGCCTGGAGAAGCAGCCAGTTTGGAGATTAAATCAAAGCAGCTCTGAATAGATGGGAGGTCAGCCAGGGCCAGCTTTGACATTTGATAGGACCTTGTGATCAATCAGGCCTTTCTTCACTCTTCCAGGCCTCCTTAGGACAGTGGCCCTAAAAACACAGATGGGATATGTTACAAAGTGCAGGAGAAGCACTACATTGTGAAGGAGATAGGTGTCAATGTTATCAAAGGGACAGCTGTTATTTGAAGCAGCCAGCAAATAAGAAGGTCCTGCTTTGCTGCAATTGCTCTGCTAAAGTGTGCCTTTCATGATGTGAAATCTGAACCTTGGGAATGGTGATAGAGTTTTTTAAACTGCTTTTAGAAATTTCTTACCTCCTGTGTCAACTTCGAACATTCCTGATGTCATAAGATGAAATTGTAGCCAACATTCACTCTGTGAATAAACTGTGTTTCCAACAAGGTAAGGCTTAGTTTGTGCTGTTTGTTTCTTTGCCTTCTAGAGAAGAGACACACACATGCACGCGCGCGCACACACACACACACACACACCACAGGACATGATAACCTTTGGAAGAGAAGAATTAAGGGATGTTAATGCAGAGCACTTGCTGGGCAGGGACCTATGCTTGGTTTCAGGAAATCCCAGTCACGTCGCCAAGAAGGTCATGAAAAATGAATGGCCCCAGAGCACCACTGTAACAGACTGTTTTAGTGAGTGGTAATGGGCCATCTCTAGAATGAAAGACTGTGTATTTATAACTGTGCAGGCCACCGGGTATCACACCATTCATTATGCCTGCCTGATTTAAGGGAGATGCCTTTTCGAGGGGTGACATGGGAGCAAATTATTTCCAGGAATATCACAGCTCTCTTCTCCCCCTCCACCTACCTCTCTGTGTGGCTCACCTCATCCGAGCAGTAAAACACACTCATGGTCACACAAGCACATTTTCTGAAGTTTTCCTGTCACAGAGCATTTCATAACTAGAGCTTTTCCCTCCAAAACATCTTACCCCAACTTGTACTGGGATGGGAGAGCTGGAATGAGGGAGCCTTGTCTAAGGAAGGCTTAGATGATGAGAAAGACCACATCCTCACCCTGCTGTCTCGTCTCTATCAGGTGTCTCATTGGGAGGCTGTGGGCTGAGGCCAGGTGACATGATAGAAAATTATTGGACTAATTTGCAAAGTGATTTCTGAAGTACAACTTTGTGCTTGCTGTGGATTCCGTGTTCACAGAGAAGGTAGCATTTGATCCACATTCTGTTTCTTGTTTACGTCATCAGTTAACGGCAAAATTACCCAACCTCTCAGGAGTTTTTCTCATGAGAAATTAACCAATTGCGCAGAATTTTGTCTAAGTCGCTTTCCAACATGAATGCTTTAGGAATGCTTGAAATTCTAAGATACGCATGTGAAACAACCACAAATTCCAACCAGCCTATCAGATGTTATGAAAGTTAATTATTAAGAATAACTAATCTCAGGAAATCTGTTGATGTAGCTGTCTCACTTAATATAAATGTGCAAAGTCTCATAACAAGAGTATTTAAATCTGTCAAAAGAGGTTTCATAAGGTAAGTTGTTTTTAATAAAGGATTTACGTCATTTAAGGTGTTATGTAAAAAAATAAGTTTTATATTTCACACTGGTCTACTGAGGAAAAGAGAAATATAACATACTTGGTTTTCAACCAGGTTAATTCAGCTGCCATTTTAATATAGCTGTAATAATACATCAGTGGTTAAAATAAGATGTCTACAACAGAGTTTTCATGCTCTGTGTCACAAGCTTTTTTGAAGAGGTGGTAGTTATTTTGATGAAACTTTCCAGAGAGGGTCCTCTGGATTATCAAATGTGTGTGTGTATTTAATTTATGTAAATTGTGCCCTGATTCTGGCCCCCAAGAGCTCAGATGTTTGAGAAGCACTTTTTTTCTGAATAATTTTGTCATTGAAATGTGGCACAAATCTTTCAAAATGGTAATTCTCCCTAGCAAACTAATCCTTCAAGAGTTTTTTTTTTTTTTTATGTCTCACAGAGAGCTGTGTGTAATCAAAAGACTCCACAAAATACGTGTTGGTTTTAGTCACTCTCTATAATTCCATTTAACTATTGCCAACTCCAAACCCAGCCACACTTTTCCTGTGTCTTGTGCACATCAGATAAAGAATGCAGAAACAATTGGCAGTTGGCAGTTGAGAACCCAAAAGAGGAAGGAAGAAAGCTTTGCTGGTATTTTCCAATTAATTTCTTTTCAAGTGAAAGTTTGAAAAGAAAAATCAAGGAAACTGGAAGTGACCTAAAAACTCTGGTGTGATAAGATAAATTTTGGCCTGACCGTCACCCTGTTTGACTGAATACATAGTCTAGGTATGAGAAACACGACCAGGAAAACATGAAATGTATTTTCAACAATTTGTAAAATTGTGCTGAAACTTTAAGAAATACAAAGGATTCAGTTTTGAAGAAATTAAGTTTGATGGAAAATTAGCGAGGGATGAAAGCAAATAAAAATAAATAAGAACTCTGACCAAAATTTTATTTTGCAAAATTGTGCTAATGCTAAATTCTTTTTAAATTCGTTTTCTCAAATAGAACAAAGATATTTATTAATATCAGGAATTTCGCAGTATTTTATATTCCATGCGCTTTTGAAATAACCAACAAATGAGTCAATGGCATTTGTCAGAATGACCTGAATGCATAAAGTGTTTAGTGAATGCTCTGGTATGTAACAGTTTACCAAACACGCTAGTGTTGTCATCGAGCGAGTGCGAAATCACCACTGAGACAAGACTGGGCCAAATTACAAGGTCTTTATTGCTGGCGGCTGCGGAGGAGGACTCGGGTCTCTCTAACCCATGGCCCCGGAAGGAGGGTGTCAAGACCTTTTATGCCCGTAAACCACCTCCTGGGCAGGGGTGAGGGTGATGGGCTTCAGACATTCCAAGGGCCAGGGGACTTCGGATGTTCCGATTGCTACTTACATGGTTCACGGAAGTCAAGATAAGCGTTAGTTTACACATTGTCTGGGTAGGGTGGAAATTACAGACCTTAGTTAGTTATTACAAGTCTCAGGGGCCAAGATGACATGGGTTTGGACTGCTTGCCTGTCACATTAGGGTTACAGAGAGCAGTTTCAATGGAAAGCCGAGGTATGGTGGAGGTATGCAGTTTATGGGGCATTTACCATGTCTCACCAACCCCTGTTTTCTCTTAGTGAGAAACAGTGATAGTCTTGGCCAAAGGCATAGCCAGGGAGTTTTTGTTCCACTCATCCAAATGCCTCTTGAAACCCTCTGATTTCTCTCTTAGAATTCATGTACTGCCATCCTGAAAAATGAAGTAACTGACCAAGTACCTCCCACATTCGAATAACATTTAAGATCACCCAAAATTTTCTTAGAAGCAGAGGCTATAACCTGATGACAGAGATTATTTCAGGTTGGGAATGCACTTCTGTCTTCAAAAATGTCCTGGGCTCAACGTGACAAAAAGGCTTTTCTGGATTCAAAACCCCTCACAGGCTGCATCCAGGAGGAAATGAAATGGGCATGCGCAGGTCTGTCTTGTAACCACTGAGCCAGGGAGTGAATCCACCCATCACAGCTTATTAATTCATGCAAAGAGGCACAGGACAACTTCTCTGCCTGAAGTAATTAAGAGCTCAGGACTTTCTTGAAGATAGGCAGACCTGGGTTTAAATCTCAAATCCACTTCTCACCGACATATGACATTGGGCAACTCTCTTTAAAGGTGGAGTAATAATGATGCCTAATTCAAACAGCTGATATGAGAATTGTCTAAAAGATTATAGAAAGCAAGTTTCAAATTTCCTCATACCGATAAGCATGCCATAAAGGTAAGTTATTATTATATATAAATCTACCTATTTTATTTTTGAGCATTGTAACCTTGGATAATTCCAAGGACCAAGGGAACACCATGCCCTTATGCCATTTTAAGCTATCGTTTTGTAATTAAAGAAAAGACTTAATTAAAAGATCAGTTAAGACAATGGAGACGTAGGAGACCAGACTAGAGGTTGGCACTCTTCAAATAGTGACTAAAAGATTCATGACAATGTCGTCCTCTTAAAGACAGTGAAATTGCCTTTTCACAAAATGTTGAATAATAGTAATTAGAACATGATAGCATAGTGTATCCTCTAGAATATGAATGTATTTTTACCTATTTCTGCATAACAAATTATCTCAACATTTAGAGGATGAAAATAGCAAACAATTATTTTTCAAAAGTTTCTGTAGATCATGAGTCCAGGAGCAGCTTAGCTGTATAGTTTCAGCACAGGTTCTCTAGTGGGCTACAATCAAGGTTTTGGCTCAGGCTACGCTTATCTCAAGGATATCTGCTTCCAAGCCCATTTATACCACTATGGGAAGGTCTCAGAAAGTCTACTTTCAAGTCCACTGCCATGGGACTTGCTACAGGGCTGCCATATGCTTTATGGCACAGCAGCTGGCTTCCCTGGGATGAGTCATTCAAAATGGAGTGAGAGAGAACCTCCAAGATGAAAACCACAGCCTTTTAGAACTTAATCCCTCAATTAGTATCCTGTCACTTCTGCGGTATCCTGTTTGTTATATGTGCGTCAAGAAGCCCAGCCCACACTCAGCAAGAAGGTATTACAGAAGGATGTGAGCACCAGAAGGCAAAGATCACTGGGAGTCACGGAGTACTCTGGTCCCCAGTGATTTATGTACCCCTCAAATGCAAAATGTACTCACTGCCCCTAAAGATCTCAAAATTCTCACTTCATTGCAGTATCAGTTTAAAGTCCACGATCTCATTATCTAAACCAGGGCCAAGTATGAATGTGTTTTCTCAAGTGTAGTTCTTTAAGCACAACTCTTCAAGTACAATTCTTTCTTATTTGTAAACATGTAAACAAGAGAGAAAATTGTGTCTCTATGAAATAGCGGAACAGATATAAGATAAGCACTTAATGACCCTGTTCAAAGAAGGGGTGGGGGATGAAGACATAGGGTTACATGGCAGTTCTGAAATCAGCCAGGCAAATGTGGGAAGATCTTTGATTAGGTCTCACATGTGAAATAATTATTCATGTTTCTCCACTCTGCCCCTGAACGCTTGGTTTCATCCTCTCAGTCTTCCTTCTAGTTTTGCAAAATATATAGCGGGTGCTAAAATTCTGGACATTCAAAAGTCGTGTCTTCATTCCGTACTGTTCTGTACTGCCCCATTCCATCCAAGTGGTAATGTTTCTATAAGCATTGATTTTGAGAACTTTATGGGCTTCCTACAAAATTCTCCAGGTGAAACCCGCTAGACAAAACCCATACTCACACACCTCTTACAGATAAACTCCCTTCCACCTTGGGCTTCTGCTGAGATGACAGAGGACAATGCCCTTTGGCTTCTTAGAAGCTCTACTCTTTGGCTGAGAGAATCTGTGGGCACACTCCGAATTTCCTTAAAGGGCCTTTAGTCTGACTGAAGGTTCTCTGAGGTACCAGAGAATTGTGAAGATCTTAATCAAAAGATTTACGGCCACACCCTAGACATTAACTCCGTTTTAGCATCTCTGACGTTCTGAATGGTGTGAGAGCTTTCAAAACCATCAAGACCTACCTTATTTTTGTTTAACAGCCCTTCCCTTAGTTTAGCTCTCTCTAATTTCACATTTCACTATAAGTAGCAAGAAAAAAAAAGTAGGTGGTAACTAACTGTTCTGCTTGGAAGTCTCAGCTGGATCTAGTTTGTCAGGCACGATTTCTATTTTCCACATTCCTGCAGACAAGCGTATTGTTAAGTTTCTGCCCTTTGCTCCAATTTCCTATAAGATTTTTCTCCCCTTCTTTAAGGCCTCACTGCCAGCCTCCTCATAATTCAAAATTCTATGCACAACGAAGTCAACGTACTTGATCTTTCACCAATATTCTCCCTAAAATTCTCACACAGTTTCCAGCTTCTACACACCGCCTACTTCCAAAACCACTGTCTCATTTTAGATTTGTTATGAGAGTGTTCTACTTCCAGGTTCCAAAATCTGTCAGAGTTAGAGTTCATTCAGCATTCAGACAAGTAGAACCACCAGCAAAGTGAATCCGTGACCACGTTCCATTCTTGTGTCATTCCATTCAAGACTCAGGTTTATAGGAAAACATTTTGCTGTCCACGCTTGGTTCACATGACCATCCACTCGCTGGACAGAAGAAAGGCAGGGAGTTGGACTGACAGGGACACCAAAATGACCCTTAATAAGAATGGTTAGTTTTTCAAAAGAAAGGCGCATGTTACTATAAATTGAAGCAGAAAGGGATACCGGTCGGATAAAAGTAATAGATACCCACCACCTCTATCAACAGTCTTTGTAACTGGCTGATGGTCTGTTATTTGCAAATGATGGATAGAAAGAGTGCGTATACCATTCCCAAAGATGTCAGGGTGATTTATAAAGAAAGATACGATGCTTACTTCTGTCTATAGTTCTAGGGCTGTCTCCTATATCCAGCTCAGTTCATGCTTTGCTTGGTTTGTAATGTTGCATAGGAACAGGTAGTAAAACGTAGGGCAGGAAAAAAATGTCTCGAACCAAACAGAATGATTAGAAAGACCTCTCTGCCATACGCATGGCCTGGGAGATAAATTACGACTCAGAGACCACACAAAAATCTAAGTGCGTTGTAAACAGGGTAAACATTTGGACTTTGAAATTACCATCAATTTCTTTCTTTTTTATTATTAGCATTTTTCTGCCTGTATACTTAAAAAATATTAATTCAGAACATCAATCTTTGCTTTCTCCCAAAACTGTCTTGGGCTATGTGATATTTTCACACAAAGGAGCTATTTTTGTCACTCGAAAATTGCTTTTCTTCCTGCTGGCAAAAAGAATTCACTCACTACCTACTAGCGCATAACACCTATTTTGCTTAAAAAAAGAGAGAAAAAGGAAAAAGGAGCTTTCTCTGAATGACATAGAAGAAAAAAGAAGATATTAAATTTTTAAAGACAAAGTTCCTCCTCCTCTTGGAACATTTCTGGAACAACACCCTGCTGCAGGTCTATTGTTTCCGAGGCTAACAGTCATATAAAGCCTCTCCTACAGCTTCTATTCCACCAAAGCATTGTCTCTGCCATGAAAGGAATAGGCAATGGAATGATGTCTAACTTTAGAGCCACACCCTTATTTACATTCAGGGCTTGTCAAGGGAGAGATTACCCCGTTCCTTTTTACTTTTTTCTTTGTTTGGCTCTTTCTTTTTTTAGTAGAGACGCGGTTTCAACATCTTGGCCAGACTGGTCTCAAACTCCTGACCTAGTGATCCCCGGCCCCCCCCCCCCCGCCCCCGCCTCGGCCTCCCACAGTGCTGGGATTACAGGCATGAGCCACCTCACCCAGGCTTTTGTTTGGCTCTTACTTCCTTTTTGAATCTTTCTAAAGTTTTGTTTCCATGTGTGCCTAGGACCCCTATGTTCATACTGAAAATGGAAGGAGAAGATTAGGCTGAGAATTGAAAAATCAGAATTCTCTTTGGTCTATTAACCGATTGAGTGCTCTGAAGCCAATACTTTACTTAAAGAGAGAAAAAAAGTAAGAACTTTGTAAATAAGTTTTGCCTAATTTGATGCTTAAATGGACATTATAGGTCATTATTAAATGATGAACATTTTTAAATAAATGGCTATTTTAATAAACAAAAATGTCATTTTATTTAATCTCTCCCTTTAAGTTATAGGTTGTATGGTAATTTAGGAAATACCGCTTGCATTCATTTGTTATCATACTGCTATAAAGAAATACCTGAGACTGGGTAACTTATTAAGAAAAGAGATTTAATTGGCTCATGGTTCCACAGGCTGTACGGGAAGTCTGGCTGGGGAGGCATTGGAAAACTCACAATCATGGCGGAGGCTGAGGGGAAGCAGACACAACTTCACATGGACAGAACAGAAGGAAGAGAGAGAGGTAAGAGGCGCCATACACTTTCAAGCAACCAAATCTCGTGAGCACGCACTCGCTATCACCCAGCAACACTGAGGGGCAAAGTGCCCCCATGACCCAATCCCCTCCCACCAGGCCCCACCTCCAACACTCAGGATAACAATTTGACAGGAGATTCAGGTGAGGATGCAGACCCAAACCATATCACCACTCTTTCTTAGAAACTCTTTAAACTTAACTATTTGGGGAAAATAAACGTTATTGCCTTTCTTTCACTGAGCATAAGCACAGAATGACGTATCATTTTTATCAGCATTAGTGTTAAATTTTCTTGGGACTTAAATTTAAAAATTCTCCAACCCATCTTAGCTTTAAAATTAAAAGTGGATCTATCATTTATAGCACTTACACTCCTGGGATACTAATTAGTGAACAGTTCATCTGGAAAATTAAAGATGTCTTCCAGAAAGTGTTACTGAAATGGGTGTTTAAAAATAAAAGTCTGTGTGAGGAGAACTAGACTCAACTAACCAGCAGCTGAAAGAATAGGTTTTTATTCTACGAGATTATATATTTATAACAAAAAATAAAAGTATGCTACTATGTATGACATTGACATACACTAATACAATAGAACAAAATCCTGCAGGGAGTAGGTCGCTCCCAGATGCCCGATGCCTTCGGTAGCAGGATGAAGTGAGCTGGTGTTACATCAAACCACTGGAAAGGATTGAGAAGACACAGCGCTGAGGGTATCGTGCATTACCCTATGTCCCCCAGAATCTCAGTTTTCTCTTACTGAGATAGAGAATTTAGGGCAATATGATTCTTCCAGTGGTACAGGTTTATAGCTCTGTAGAATACTCTCAGCATGCAGTGTGTGAGGGGGAGGGGCTAAATGAGGACAATAGTGTCTGAGCAGCAGCAAGAGAGGGAGGACGCAAGGGTAAGAGAATGTCATGGGAACCATGAGGATGGTGGTTCTGGAAAGGAGGGTTTCAGAGGAATTTTTTAATAAGGATAATGAATGAATCATGGGTAGATTGTCGGATGGATGGATGGATGGATGGATGGTTAAATGGTCAGTAGTTCTTACCTTCATGTAAACATTCCATATTGCCCTGTTATTTCCACTTCGAATCCTACCTTTTCTTCTTTGACTTGCTGGTTACTTACTACTTATTGTAAACTCTTCTTCTTTATTTCTTTTTTTTGAGATGGAGTTCCACATTTGTCACCCAGGCTGGAGTGCAATGGTGCAATCTTGACTCACTGCAGCCTCCCTCTCCCTGGTTCAAGTGATTCTCCTGCTTCTCAGCCTCCCAAGTAGCTGAGATTACAGGCGTGCACCACCACGCCCAACTAACTTTGCTTTTTCTTTTCTTTTTTTGGGGGGGGCGGGGACAGAGTCTTACTCTGTCACCAGGCTGGAGTGCAATGGGGCAATCTCAGCTCACTGCAACCTACACCTCCTGGATTCAAGCAATTCTCCTACCTCAGCCTCCCAAGTAGCTGGGATTACAGGTGCGCACCACCACATCCAGCCAATTTTTGTATTTTTAGTAGAGACGGGATTTCACCATGTTGGTCAGGCTGGTCTCAAATTCCTAACCTCAAATGATTTACGCTCCTGGCCTCCCAAAGTGCTGGGATTTACAGGCTTGAGCCACTGCACCCTGCCTGCAAACTCTTTTTCTTGTCCTCATTCCTAACATCTTATCTTGGTCTCTTAATTCAGATACTTGATGACCAGACTCTTTTAGACCAAAAACCACGCCTTATTACAATCAGTACCACTAGCCCCAGCACTTAGCCAAATGCCTAGTATATAGTAGAAATTAGATACGTGTTTGGTGAAAGAATGATGCATAAAGAAGTGGATGAATACTGAACCGCTGAATGAAGAATGGGATAAGCCATTCTTCCTTCGTATCACTGAAAAAGTTTAAGATATGTTTTTGATGATAATTTTATTTTTCAATGAAAACATAGTACTATATGGAAAGCTACTATATTTTTAAAAATTAGCTTATTAGTCTACTTCACAAACAATATGGATAAAGTAAGCTTTTGCAGGCTTGCTTGTTCCTATGGTGATACCTTGACACCTTGAAAATTCTGAGTTGTGTTCTCAGCTCCAAAACCCTGACTCCAGGTTTTCAGAGTGCATGGCTCGTATATCTGCCTTTTGTGTTTATCAGTTGGAGAATATCCAAAACATAAAGTAGAAATTAACTTTTGCTACTACAAGTCTAACGTGACTTGTAATGTTTTGTGGAGGTTTTAAATGCTGACAATCGTGGCAATAAACAGAATGCAGATCTTCACCTTCTCTAGGTATAAAACATGCTGTTTAGAGAAGTGTTGTTATATGTCAAAAGGAAGAAAACTGTTCTGTGACTCCAAAGACAAAATCAGAATCCAAGGTAGTAGTCACCAGGGTCAAGATTTCAATTCAGCTTAAAGACAGCCAAGTTTTCCAACAATGAAAAGAGGCTCCTCCTGAAGTAGCCAGCTCAGCCACCACTGGCCATATTCAAGAAACAGAGATACTTGGTATTTGTACAAAAGATTAAAAGTGACCAAAATCTTACATGTTAAACCTGAAGAATTCTGGGCCACCCTGAGGCCTTCTCTGCCCATTGAACAGTCACCCTAAAGGAGATTTTGACTGACGGTTTTCTTTACAGGGTGATTCAGGAGCTTACCTTGTCTAGTCATCCATCCAACCATTTAACCACCCACCCATTTGTCCATCCAACAATCTACCCATGATTCATTCATTATCCTTATTTAAAAATTCCCTCTGAACCCCTCTTTCCCAGAAGCACCATCCTCATGGTTCCCATGACATCCTCTCTCCCTTGTGTCCTCCCTCTCTTGCTGCTGCTCAGACACTATTGTCCTCACTTAGCCCCTCCCCTGCACACACTGTAAGATGTGCATATTCTACACAGTCTCACCACTTATTCTGACTTCTTCCTTCTTTACGAAACAAACCCCTCAGAAATCCGGGGAAACGTTTCTTCCACTGTCACTCACATTTATTATTTTATTTTCATAACACCCTGTGAAGAAGGTAGTATTAATATTAGTATTCCCATTTTGTAAATGAGAAAACTGAAACCCAGAGAAATTCTTTTACCAGCACATGCTCACATGATTAAAATGACCTGAACCTGTCCCTCTGGCTCTAAGCTTGGTGCTTCTCCCACCACCACAAGTGAGACAACTAGGTCCTGAGGATTTAAATGGGAAATTTCTTTTTGAGCTAGAAGTCTCCTTCTACTTTATATATGACTCAAATTTATTAATGTTATTTATTTATCAATTAAACTAATATGGGCTCTGTAAATGTTCCTAACACCAATTTCTTTGTATGGAGTACATTGCAGCAGTCATAAACTCAGAGTACTATTGTTTAAGTTAGTTAAGTTATTTTAAGATTATACAAAGAGGCCAATTTTATCACACCATTATTGCTATTTTGTCATTTTAGCATAGACAGGTTAATTTAAGAAAAGAAACTAATTTCAAAAACAGGAAGCCACAATGGTATCGAAACCCTTTGCCAGCTGGCTGTAATGCTCTGAAAATTAATGAAGTCATCACCTCTTAAAATTTTCTCTAGAGCTGCACTGTCAGGAACATATTCTTTTTAAATTTAGCTACTGGCAAACAGTCACTCTTAAAAACTAATAAAATTTAGTAATACTTTCCATACATATCAGGGTGTGTCTTTTTACTTAGTAACATTTTAATTTGAATGTCTATTGCTTTATGACATAAACGAATCAAGATGATTGGTACTAAGCAACCACAAAAAAATGATCCCCAGATGCTTGTGGTAGGTAGTTCAGGCTTGGTTGAAGGAAAATCAGGGTGTTATTTCAGTCCTGTATTCATGTATTGCAGGTCTTTTGAGAATCCAAGTAGGATGATAATAAATGTCACAAAAATCCAGGCAGGAGACTGCATAGATCATCAGTCCTCAGTAGAATCTTGCTGAAGGCCAACTTTTGGTGAATAAAATAGTTATGATCACCATAAGTCTGCGGAGCGTAAAATGTGTTACATTTACATAAATTTACATAAACTACCTAAATGATTTCAGCTACCAGGAGAAAAATATGAGTATTTTTTTCCATTATTTAGATCTCATATACCTTCTAGAGAAGTGTGTAAGACAACTTGCTTGCAAGTTTCTCTGAAGAATTCTATTGCCAAGTTTGATACTAAAAGCTTGATTAAATAAAATTACTGTGCAAAGAAAATCTGAATACATTTACTTCAAGTGAATCTATTTTTTAAAATCTTTATTGTTAAAAATGTCTCCAGAATATGTTCTTTTTTCTCCTCCTTTACTTAGTTCAGTATATAGTGCTGAACACTATTAAGGGGTGTAGGGTCCTTTCAGAAACATTAAGAGAGAAAGCTTAGGTGGGCTCTGATTCTAGGTCTGATGTCCGCTAGTTTTGGAATATGAGGCAAATACTTTAAATTCTTTCATCTTCTATTTTTGCAGCTATGGAACAAAAGATGGCAAGGAGGTTCTCCCATCTGAGTACAAAAAAAATAACCTGAGGGCTTTGATAAAAGTTTAAAATCCTGAGAACTACCTTGAAAGAACTTGATTTGAGAGTGAGGGAAAAAAACAGAAATCCATATTTATGGTCAGCACTGTAGGTGATTTCAGTACAATTGGTCAGAGCACTGAGTTAGGAATTGCTAAAACAATCTTGAGCCAAAATAACAGAGCTGCAAGCCTCACACTCCTTCAAACATATTATAAAGTGATTGTAATGAAAACGGCTTGGTACTTGCATGAAAACAGATACATTGATCAGTGGAGCAAGATAGAACCCCCAGGAATAAACCTATGCATTTATGGTTAACTGATTTTTGACAAAGAGGCCAAGAATACACAATTGGGAAAGGACAATCTCTTCGATAAATGTTGTTGGGAAAATTGAATATCCATATGCAGAAGAACAAAATCAGACCCTTATCTTATACCATATACAAAAATCAACTCAAAATGAATTAAAGATTTACATATAAGACACTGGAAACTGTAAAACTACTAAAAGAAAACAAAAAAGAAAATCTTCATAACATTGGTCTAGACAATCATTTTTTGGATATGACTCCTGAAGCACAGGCCATGAAATAAAAATAGACAAATTAGATGGCATCAAACTAAAACGTTCTGCACAGCAAAAGAAATAATTAACAAAGTAAAAAGACAACCCATAGAATAGGAGAAAATAGTTGCACATTATACATCTGATAAGGGGTTAATATCCAAAATACATAAGAAACTCAACTTAATAGCAAGAAAACGAATAATTTAAAAATGAGCAAAAGACCCATGAATTTCTCAAAAGAAGTTGTACTAGCCATTTGTTAATAGGTACATGGAAAAATGCTCAGCATCACTAATTAGAAAAGTGTAAATTAAAACCACAATTGAAATATTATCTCACACCTGATAGACTGACTTTTATCAAAAAGATGAAAGATAACAAATATTAAGAGGATGCAGAAAAATTGAACATATATATGTTGTTAGTGGGAATAAAAATTAATACAGCCATTATAAGAGTATGGAGCTTCCCTGAAAAACAAAAAATAGAATTACCATTCAACCCAGTAATCTCACTTCTGGATATATATCCAAAAGAACTGAAATAAGTGTGTCAAAGGGCATCTGCACTGCCATGCTCATTGCAGCATTATTTACAATAGCCAAGATATGGAAACAACCTAAATGTGCATTGACAGATGAGTGGAGAAAGGAAAGGTGGTTCACATACACAATGAAATATTATTTAGTCTACAAAGGGGGGAGATCCTGTCATTTGTGACAACGTGGATGAATTTGGAGGACATGGAGCTCAGTGAAATAAGCACAGAAAGACAAATACTGTGTGGTCTCACCCATATGTGAAATCTAATAAAGTTGAACTCTCCTAGATGTTAAAATTAAATTAAATTAAATTTTTAAAAAGATAAAGTTGTACTCAGAATTAGAGCAATTGTTAGCAGAGGCTAAGGTGGCAGGTAGGGAGGGACAGGAAAAAAGGGGATGATGACTTGTTAATCAAAGGTACAAAGTTGGTGCAGTGGCTCACACCTGTAACTGCCACACGTGTGGCAGATCACGAGGTCAAGAGATCAAGACCATCCTGGCCAACATGGTGAAACCTTGTCTCTACTAAAAAATACAAAAATTAGCTGGGCGTGGTGGTGCACGCCTGTAGTCCCAGCTACTCGGGAGGCTGAGGTAGGAGAATTGCTTGAATCCAGGTGGTAGAGATTGCACTGAGCCAAGATGAGGCCACTGCACTCCAGCCTGGCGCCTAGCAACAGAGCAAGACTCTGGCTCAAAAAAAAAAAAAAGGTACAAAGTTTCAGATAAACAAGAGTAATATATTTTGAGAACTGTTTCCCAGCAGAGTGACTATAATCAATAATAATATGTATTTCAAAATAAGAGAAACTTTTAAATGTCTGGTCATAAAGATAACAGGTAAGCAAGGTGAAAAGCGTGTTAACTAGTTTGATTTAATTACGCCATATTGAATACATATATCAAAACATCATTCTGCACCCCATAAATGTAGATGATTATGGTTTGTCAATAAAAAATAATATTAATAAGTTTTAATAAATAAATATAAAGCCAAAACAAATGCACAGAAAGTTTAAATGTTTTAGCTCAAAAAGCTAATTAATTATGTAACACCACTATTCAAATACATAGCCCAATGTTTCGCAAAATATTTGCAACAAAGAGCAAATTTGGACTAATTTTCTCTGTTTTGGGGCTTTTAAAAGAACTGTCCACACTAAATATGAAGTCTTTGAAAATCTGTTTGCAATGGTCATATTCTAGAGTCAATAGAAAAACAGGTTTTCTGATAAGGCATCAGTTGCGCAATGAATACAATGAAATATGTCATTTTCAAGTTGAGTCCATTTTTGAAATTTCAGGCAAAGCCGTCATAATCCCTGCCATGGATGCACAACCTACATTCTCTAAAAAATGATTGACGTTCCCGCAGTTTGTATTGTGTGAAAGTGGCCACGTTGTCAAAACCTGGGCAAACACAGTCTTCTCAAAAGGTTAATTGAAATTCAGTTGAACACGAAGAATGGAGAGTTTTTCTCACATACTTTTAATACACAGTTTAAAAGTTATGATTAGAATAAAGTATTTCATTTAGATTAGCACTGACCACGACGTAGCCACCAGCTCAGTGTGGCTATAGCGCACTCGAAATGTGGCTAATCCAAAATGAGGTATGCTATAAGTATAAAATATGCACCAGACCTTTTAAGACTGTTTTATTAAGAAAATGAATGAAAAATAACTCATTAATTTTTAATTGATTACCTATTGAAGCAATAATATTTTGGACATATCAAATTAAAATATAATAGTAAAATTATTTTCATTTTTTTTACTTTTTAATGTGACTTCTAGAAAATATATATGTATAGCTCACATATTTCTACTGGGCAGTTTTGTTTTCAAAAAAGATTAACTGGTGTATTCTCAAACAGTTTAATTAATGCTATTTGAAGCTCATTAGAATATTTCTATCCACAGCATGTGAAATCAAGATAATAATGTCGTTTCATACAAGTTTATTTTATATTATGCCCTACTGATGCCTCTAAAATATGAAATAAAAATTTCGGGGCCGGGTGCGGTGGCTCACGCCTGTAATCCCAGCACTTTGGGAGGCCTAGACGGGTGGATCCCAAGGTCAAGAGATTGAGACCATCCAGGTCAACATGGTGAAACCCCGTCTCTACTAAAAATACAAAAAATTAGCTGGGCATGGTGGTGCATGCCTGTAATCCCAGCTACTCAGGAGGCTGAGGCAGGAGAATTGCCTGAACCCAGGGGGCGGAGGTTGCGGTGAGCCGAGATCGCGCCATTGCACTCCAGCCTGGGTAACAAGAGCGAAACTCCGTCTCAAAAAAAAAAAAAAAAATTTCGGAATAATTTTGATTTATGTCTAAAAGGACCTTGTCAAAACACAGTGCCTTACAGAGTCAGAATTTCTAGACATCCTAAAAAATTATCTAATCTCATCTCATCCTTTTAGAGGAAGAAACTAATAATTTAACTGATCACCTTAATATTACTTATGAGCAAAGCAAAAACTGGAACTCAGATCTCTGAATCCCAAACCACAAGGTTTCTATTGTACCAGTACTATTTCAATCTGACAGTGTTTTAAAAGTAGAATAAAACTATTCCAAGCTTTTTCACCCATAATAAGTAGTCTTATTTTTTCAAAAGAACTTCAATTCAAAAGCTATGTTTCTAAAAATTGCCACAATTCAGTTCACACTCATTAACCCAAAGATATTTGATTAAAGTAATTGAATAATACATTTCTGTTGGTCTCCTTCCCCAACACATAGAGTTTTATCTAAAAAGGTTTTGTGACACAAAGCAATCAAAGCACAAAACTGACAAAATCGCCAAGAAGGAATGACATTTCTAAGCAGAAGGGATACAAGGAAAAACCAGCTTGATTCAACAGTGTCTAAAAGCCATGGAGCAAAGTTGGATTACCCGGAAAACTAACCCAGCAGGCACGCTGCTTGCATAACAGAAGCCAACAATGCCCCAGAAGGGATAAAATCAGAAAAACAGAAAATAGGAGGACACTGACCAACTTCCAGGAGATATTTGGAAAACCTCGTTAATTTCCTGTATTTGACAGAAAAGGAGGTTAACTGTGATTCCGTTTTAGACAGAAAGAGAAAACTGCCCCATAGCTGAGCTTTCCTTGGCGAGACAGGACTCCTTCAGTTTTGCATCCAACTGCTTCACCGGTCACTCTGACACTCCCCCTGTAAGGTGAGAAATCCAGTCAAGCTTGTACCGTTTTTGCATTGTTAATAAAATAATTAGAATTGATAGTCCATTTTGGGGAGGCTGGGAAAGAAGGGAAACTAAGGTAGTCTTTTCGAGGTCATTTAAAAACAGTCTCAAGATAAAAGGAAAATAGTCATTCTAAATATTGCTTTTACAGAATTGATCAATTACATTTTGCAAAATAATTCCATGATATATATTGCATAAAGTGACTAGCACAGTACCTGCAAACACTACTCAGTAAATGGTAATTTTATCTGAATCACTCAAAGAGATGCCAGTGTAATATAAGGTTGGAAATAATTAAGCACTGGGGAGAAAAAAAGCATCTGTATTCTGTTTCTTCTTAACATTCACTATTTTATTTTAACATGCTAATTGCAATGAATTTTCATTGTATGTTACCTGAAAAATATAAATAAGGAATATGGCTGGGTACAGTAGCTCATGGCTGTAATCCCAACACTTTGCAAGGCTGAGGCAGTTGGATCCCCTGAGGTCAGGAGTTTGAGACCAGGCTGGCCAACATGGTAAAGCCCATTTCTACTGAAAATACATTAAATAGCTGGGTGTGGTGGTGCATGCCTGTGATCCAGGCTACTCAGGAGGCTGAAGCAGAAAACTTGCTTGAACGTTGGAGGCAGAGGTTACAGTGAGCCAAGATTGCACCGCTGCACTGCAGCCTGAACAATAAGCAAGACCCCATCTCAAATAAATAAATATAAATATAAATAAAATATAAGGAATATAAAGTATAAAATCCTTTTTTTCTTTCATTTCACCCAATATCCCAGTTTTTATTCCTTTAGCATCTGATTTGATGGAACACTATTTTTTGCTACCTTAGTCTTCCTCAAACTCTATTCTCTTCACTTAGAAACCACTTTACTGAATTTGAGAATACATGATGGTCAGTTAGGACAAACTGAAATAGTATTAACATCAGTCTCTTTGGCTACCAAGGGAAGGCCAAAGAGCGTCACCATGCGGTCATCAGCACTTTAACTCTAGAACTCAGTGTGTCACTGCTTCTAGAAGGGATCAGCCTCTGGGGACCTGGCTCCTGTTAATCAAACCATTGAGAACCTTATCTAGAAACCAGCACATCAATTATCAATATACTAAGAAGAAAAGATCTACTAATGTTATGGGATCTTTGGGGTGTTGCTTTTATTGCCAGAAACCTCTGTGGCTGGTGGCACCTTTGCCCGAGTTCTTGTCCTGCATCCAGGAAGAATGAGGCAGACAAGTGGAAGGTGAGCAAACTGAAGAGGAGCTTTACTGAGTGTTAGAACAGCTCACAGGAGACCCATAGTGGGTAGCTCCTCTCTACAGGCAAGTCATCCCATCAGTGTTCAGCTGTCAGCAGAGAGGAGGTCTGGAATGGGTGGCTCATCTCTGCTAATAGCTTGTCCTGACAAATGTTCAGCTCTCAGCAGAGAGGGAAGCTCCACTCTGCTACTGGTCATGAAATTGTTCACATCTCTTAGCAGAAAGGAGGCCCTGGAGCAGGTAGCTTCTGCAGCTGGTGGTCCAGATACCTATCTGCTCTGCTCTGGCTGAGTCCAGAGTTTTTACAGTCTTGGGCGGGGGGGTGACACAGGAAACTGTGTGCTGATTGATCCATCAGCAGCCATGTGTAGCACCAGGAAAAAGTACCATCAGTTCCCCCTTCAGTCTACAGGACTGGCAGCCAGACCCCCAGGCTTCAAGCCTTCCCCAGCTTGAGGGTGGGGCTTCACTGTGTACCTAGCCCCTTCACCCCAGGATCCTATCTGCCTTTCCCACTTTTCACGGTACCCAGGCTATTCATACCAAGGGGCTGTAGGCCAGCACTGAGCTACCATCAGCTCTCCTTTGACATACCCCCCCATGCCTGTTGGCACCCAGTGTCTTGAGGGGGCCAAGGTGGCAGGGGGCTGACATGTCAACGGTTCCCTGAGCATGCCTCCACCCATCAGGACCCCAACCTTGCTCCATGATCTCAGTGGGCACCAGGAATGGGGAGAGGCCAGATAACGGGAGCAGGCAATTCAGAACCTGTCAGGGGTGGGTGTTAGGGAGGCCTTCCCAGGCCCTCAAGAGCACAGAGATGCCTGCGTCCACAGCTGGGCTTGGGCAGCTGCAGCTGCCCATGAGGAGCTCCTGCCCTGACAATTTGGAAGCAGTAGGGCTCCCACTTGTCCCTTGGAGCAGGAGACCTGGGCCCAGGGGGCGGAACTCCTGCCTGCTCTATGGAGTGGGAGGCCTGGCTGTGCCTCCCCACTGCAGCTGACATGTTGGCAGCAGCCACTCTAAATGGGCCACTGCTGCCATCAGTAAGAAGATAGAAAAGTTCACATCAGTTGGTCAAACATTACTTTCCTGTAAGATAATACACATGGGACACTAAATTATAATTAGTAACTTGCTTGAGGTAGATGGCCTTAATGATGTGTGTCCTGGAGCTATAAAGGCCAAATACATTTACCCACTTCGTAGAATTTGCCTGCCATAAGGTCTGGGAAATTTGCAGAACTAAAAAGAACCCTAGGGAGTGCTGAAGATATTCTGACAAATATTAGTTCCTGATACTTCTTTTTAGTTATTCTAGTCTAACCATCTCTCTTCTTTTAATATGACCTTTCTACAAAAGTCTATCACAAGATTGATCAAATTTAGCTTACTCCACCACAAGCACATTCCCATTCTACTTTTCTAAGACATCCCCTTGTTGGAGTTTTAGGCATTATCAAGACGTTCCAGTCTTACATTTACAAATACCTCCTGCTTTATCCATCGTGAATGGTAATCCAATCTGTCATGTGGAGATTTTATTAGATAAACTCCCTAAGGGTGATGCCATTTCCAAGTTCTTGGTGAATACCTCACTCTTCCACCATTTATTGACTGTACAAGGCCCCTTATATACTTTCCTTAGTAATGGAAGTATTGAGCCTCATTCTAAATAATTTAGGACATGTCTAAACACATTTTTCATGAGTAATTTTGACCCAAGTGTCTCAGTCACTTCAGAGAATGCAATATCATCATCTAAAATTTCCAGATCTAGACAACAGGATAAGTTCCTTTGAAGGGCAAATAGTTTTCTGTTTCAATTCCTTCCCAGACTTCTGAGGAAAATAGGTTTCTTACAGTATTTTCCTAAGTCAAGTAAAAATCAAGTGGTCCTTTGGCAAAGCTTGGGTTTATAAGTAGTGTTTCCATTAGAACTTTAAATGATACATTTGCCTATACCCTAAGGATGGATCTAGGCATTCACCTCAAATGTTAGTGTAGACGTAGGATTTAGCATACTGCTTTACGCTGCAGTAATATCCTGGGTGAGATACCTGTATAATTTCTATGAAGAACTCAAAGCAAATTTTTTCAAAAATGAACTCACTACACAATATTTATAAATGTTTAATTCTTGCATTAACTACAGCTTCTAGGAAAAGTACAGACTATAATTTTAATGAACATACCATGGGTTAGATTTCTTGAGATTTATATTACATTAAACCAGATTTTGTCTTTTTTCCCTCTGCAGTCCTCAAATTTTAATCACCCTTAATGCAGTTGTATTACAATTTTAATTTTAGAAAATGTACAGAATATATAAGGAAAGGCAAATGAAGATAAAAATCACCCATTCCTCCCAACTAATCCCCTAAATTTTGGAATACATATTCATTTTTCTCATTAAGGCTAAATTTTTAAGAAAGCTCCCAGAACTGGACCTACCAGCTTCCATCTTCCATCAAGTTACAAGCCAAAACATGGTGATGTGCAAGGGGCAGATGTGGTAGAGGTAAAGCTGTGGAAATCAGTAATAGGTCAGTACATGGGCTGTTCACCTCTTTGAACTTTCTAGAAGTCCAAAGTAGTTGCAGTTGTTTAAAATATGGGAGAAATTTTAAGGTACATGAAGTGTGCTCAGCAAATTGTGAAATGTTGTTACTATTAATCTTGAGAAATTATTTAAAACCTTCAGTTTTTGTTGACATAGAAAAAGAAACAAGAAAAGCTATTGACTCAAAGCATCTGGAAATGATATAGTGATTCTGTTCCCTTGCCACCATCACAGACATGATTATAGACATGCATCTATATGATGGTGATAGGATCTGAGAAATGCATTATTAGGTGATTTTGTGGTTGGGCAAACATCATAGAGTGATTGTACTTAAACACTAACACATCAGGCTACACATTAGTATAACATGTTACTGTGCTGGATACTGTAGGCAATGGTAACACGATGGCAACTATATGCATATACAAACATATCTAATCATAGAAATGTTACAGTAAAAATATTGTATTTAGTTGGTGCAAACCTAATTGGGGATTTTGCTATTAAAAAGTAATTGCAAAAACCACAATTACATTTGCACCAAAGTAATACTATAAATTTGTGGGCCTACCATTGTATATGTACTCCACTGTTGACTGAAACCTCATTATGCAGAACATGACTGTATTTGTCTTCTTATTTTCCCACCTTTACACACCCTGGATTAAAAATCTCAGGCTTTTTATTTACTTTTTTTAAATTATACTTTATGTTCTAGGATACATGTGCAGAACGTGCAGGTTTGTTACATAGGTATACATGTGCCATGGTGGTTTGCTGCATCCATCAACCTGTCATCTACATTAGGTATTTCTACTAATGCTCTCCATGCCCTAGCCCCCTGCCACCCAGTGGGCCCCAGTGTATGATGTTCCCCACCCTGTATCCATGTGTTCTCATTGTTCAACTCACGCTTATGAGTGCAAACATGTGGTGTTTAGTTTTCTATTCCTGTGTTAGTTTGCTGTGAATGATGGTTTCCAGCTTCATCCATATCCCTGCAGAGGATATGAACTCATCCTTTTTTATGGCTGCATAGTATTCCATGGTGTCTATGTGCCACATTTTCTTTATCCAGTCTGTCATTGATGGGCATTTGAGTTGTTTCTAAGTCTTCGCTATTGTGAACAGTGCTGAAATTAACATATGTGTTCATGTGTCTTTATAGTAGAATGATTTATAATTCTTAGGGTATATAACCAGTAATGGGCTTGCTGGGTCAGATGGTATTTCTGGTTCTACATCCTTGAGGAATCATCACACTGTCTTCCACAATTGTTGAACTTACTTATACTCCCACCAACAGTGTAAAAGCATTCCTATTTCTCCACATCCTCTCCAGCACCTGTTGTTTTCAGACTTTTTAATGATTGCCATTCTAACAGATGTGAGATGGTATCTCATTGTGGTTTGGATTTGCATTTCTCTAATGACCAGTGATGATGAGCATTTTTTTCATATGTTTGTTGACCACAGAAATGTCTTCTTTTGAGAAGTTTCTGTTCATAGCAATTGCCCACTTTTTGATGGAGTTGTTTGTTTTTTCTTGTAAATTTATTTAAGTTCTTTGTAGATTCTGAACATTCACATTTTGTCAGAAGGATAGATTGCAAAAGTTTTCTCCCATTCTGTAGGTTGCCTGTTAATCTGATGATTCTTTTTCTTTTTCCTTTTTTTTTTTTTTTTTTTTGCTGTGCATAAGCTCTTGAGTTTAATTAGATCCCATTTGTCAATTTTGGCTTTTGTTGCCATTGCTTTTTGTGTTTTACTCATGGAGTCTTTGCCCATGCCTATGCCTTGAATGGTATTGCCTAGATTTTCTTCTAGGGTTTTTTCTTCTATGGTTTTAGGTCTTACATTTAAGTCTTTAATCCATCTTGAGTTAATTTTTGTATAAGGTTTAAGGAAGGGGTCCATTTTCTGTTTTCTACATACGGCTAGCCAGTTTTCCCTGCACCATTAAATAGAGAATCCTTTCCCCATTGCTTGTTTTTGTCAAGTTTGTAAAAAAATCAGATGATTGAAGATGTGTAGTGTTATTTCTGAGGCCTCTGTTCTGTTCCATTGGTCTCTATATCTGTTTTGCTATCGGTACCATGCTGTTTTGGTTACTGTAGCCTTGTAGTAGAGTTTGAAGTCAGGTAGCGTGATGCCTCCAGGTTTGTTCTTTTTGCTTAGGATTGTCTTGGCTATATGGGCTCTTTTTTGGTTACATATGAAATTTCAAGTAGTTTTTTTCTAATAATGTGAAGAAAGTCAGTGGTAATGTGATAAAGATAGCATTGAATCTATAAATTACATTAGGCAGTATGGCCATTTTCACAAAATTGCTTCTTCCTATCCATGAGCATGGAATGGAATGTTTTTCCATTTGTTTATGTCTTCTCTTATTTCCTTGAGCAGTGGTTTGTAGTTCTCCTTGAAGAGGTCCTTCACATTCCTTGTAACTTGTATTCTTAGGTATTTTATTCTCTTTATAGCAATTGTGGATGGGAGTTCACTTATAATTTGGCTCTATTTTTGTCTATTACTGGTGTATAGGAATCTTGTGATTATTTCACATTGATTTTGTTTGCTGAGACTTTGTCAAAGTTGCTTATCAGCCTAAGGAGATTTTGCCCTGAGATGATGGAGTTTTCTAAATATACAATCATGTCATCTGCAAACAGAGACAATTTGACTTCCTCTATTCCTACTTGAATACTCTTTATTTCTTTCTCTTACCTGATTGCCCTGGGCAGAACTTTCAATACTATGTTGAATAGGAGTGGTGAGAAAGGGCACCCTTGTCTTGTGCCAGTTTTCAAAGAAAATACTTCCAGCTTTTGCCCATTAATTATGATATTGGCTGTGGGTTTGCCATAAATAGCTCTTATCATTTTGAGATATGTCCCATCAATACCTAGTTTATTGACAGTTTTAAGCATAAAGGGCTGTTGAATTTATCAAAGGTCTTTTCTGCATCTGTTGAGATAATCATGTGATTTTTGTCATTGGATCTGTTTATGTGATGGATTATGTTTATTGATTTGCATATGCTGATCCAGCCTTGCTTGCATCCAGGGATGAAGCCAATTTGGTTGTGGTGTATAAGCTTATTGATGTGCTGCTGGATTCAGTTTTCCAGAATTTTACTGAGGATTTTTGCATTAATGTTCATCAGAGATATTGGCCTGAAATTTTATTTTTTTATTGTGCCTCTGCCAGGTTTTGGTATCAGGATGATGCTGGCCTCATAAAATGAGATAGTGAGGAATCCCCCTGTTTCTATTTTTTGGAACAGTTTTAGAAGGAATGGCACCAACTCTTCTTTGTACCTCTAGTAAAATTTGGCAGTGAATCTGTATTGGTCCTGGGCTTTTTTTGGTTGGTAGGCTATTAATTACTGCCTCAGTTTCAGAACTTGATATTGGTCTATTCAGAGATTTGAATTCTTCATGGTTTAGCCTTAGGAGAGTGTATGTGTCCAGAAATGTATCCATTTCTTCTAGATTTTCTAGTTTATTTGCATAGTGGTGTTTATAGGATTCTTTCATGGTAGTTTGTATTTCTGAGGGATCAGTGGTGATAGTCTCTTTAGCCTTTTTTACTGTGTCTATTTGATTCTTTTCTCTTTTTTTCTTTATTAGTCTGGCTAGTAGTCTACTTTGTTAATCTTTTCAAAAACCCAGCTCCTGGATTCAATGATTTTTTGAAGGGTTTTTCATGTCTCTATCTTTTTGTGTTCCACTCTCATCTTAGTTATTTCTTGTCTTCTAGCTTTTGAATTCATTTGCTCTTGTGATGTTAGGGTGTTGACTTTAGATCCTTCCTGCTTTCTCCTGTGGGCATTTAGTGCTATAAATTTCCCTCTAAATACTGCTTTAGCTGTGTCCCAGAGATTCTGGTATGTTGTGTCTTTGTTCGCATTGGTTTCAAAGAACTTATTTATTGCTGCCTTAGTTTTGTTATTTACCCTGTAGTCGTTCACGAGCAGGTGTTTCAGTTTCCAGGTAGTTGTGTTTTGTTTCTTAATCCTGAGTTCTAATTTGATTGCATTGTGGTCTGAGAGACTGTTTTTCATGATTTCTGTTTTTTTGCATTTGCTGAGGAGTGTTTTATTCCAATTATGTGGTCAATTTTAGAATAAATGTAATGTGGTGCTGAGAAGTAGGTATATTCTGTTGATTTGGGGTGCAGAGTTCTGTGGATGTCTATTAGGTCCACTTAGTACAGAGCTGGGTTCAAGTCCTGACTATTCTTGTTAATTTTTTTGTCTCATTGATCTGTCTAATATGAACAGTAAGGTATTAAAGTCTCCCACTGTTATTATGTGGGAACCTAAGTCTCTTCATAGGTCCCTAAGAACTTGCTTTATGAATCTGTGTGCTCCTGTATTGGATGCATGTATATTTAGGATAGTTAGATTTGTATTTTTTTTGTATTTTTCTTTGTATTTTTTTATCATTGTTCATTTAAAGTCTGTTTTATCAGAGAGTAGGATTGCAACCCCTGCTTTTTTTAAATTATTTCCATTTGCCTGGTAAATATTCCTTCATCTCTTTATTTTGAACCTACATGTGTCTTTGCATGTTGAATGGGTCTACTGAATACAACACACTAATTGGTCTTGACTCTTTATCCAATTTGCCAGTCTGTGTCTTTTAATTGGTGTATTTAGCCCATTCATTTTTCAAGCCTAGTTTGGCTGGACATGAAATTCTGGGTTGAAAATTCTTCTCTTTAAGAACTTTGAATGCTGTCCCCGACTCTCTTCTGACTGTAGGGTTTCTTCAGAGAGATCTGCTGTTAGTCCGATGGGCTTCCCTTTGAGGGTAACCTGACCTTTCCCTCTGGTTTCCCTTAACATTTTTTTCTTCATTTTAACCTTGGTGAACCTGACAGTTACGTGTCTTTGGGTTGTTCTTCTCGAGAAATATCTTTGTGGTGTTCTCTGTATTTCCTGAATCTGAATGTTGGCCTGTCTTGCTAGGTTGGGGGAGTTCTCCGGATAATATCCTCAAGAGTTTTTTCCAGTTGTGTTCCATTCTCCTTGTCACCTTCAGTTACACCAATCAAACATAGGTTTGGTCTTTTCACATAGTTCCATATTTTGGAGGCTTGTTTGTTCCTTTTCATTCTTTTTTCTCTAATCTTTCTTCATACTTTATTTCATTAAGTTGATCTTCAATATCTGATATACTTTCTTCTGCTTGATTGATTCAGCTATTAATACTTGTGTATACTTTATGATGTCCTTGTGCTGTGTTTTTCAGCTCCTTCAGGTTATTTATGTTCTTCTCTAAACTGGATATTCTAGTTAGCAGTTCCTCTAACCCTTTTTCAAGGTTGTTAGCTGTTTTGCATTGGGTTAGAACATGCTCTTTTAGCTTGAGTTTGTTGTTACACACACTCTGAAGCCTACTTCTGTCAATTTGGGAAACTCATTCTCTGCCCAGTTTTGTTCCCTTGCTGGTGAGGAGTTGTGATCCTTTGGAAGAGAAGAGGCATTGTGGGTTTTGGAATTTTCAGTCCTTTTGTGTTGGTTTTTCCTTATCTTCATGGATTTATCTACCTTTGGTCTTTGATGTTGGTGACCTTTAGATGGGGATTTTGTGTGAACATTTTTTGTTGATGTTGATGCTATTCCTTTCTGTTTGTTGGTTTTCCTTCTAACAGTCAAGCCCTTGTGCTGCAGGTCTACTCAAGACCCTGTTTGCCTGGATATCACCAGCAGAGGCTGCAGAACAGCAAAATTGCTGCCTGTTCCTTCCTCTGGAAACTTTGTCCCAGAGGGGCACCTGCCAGATGCTAGCTGGAGCTCTCATGTATGAGGTGTCTGTTGACCCCTGCTGGGAAATGTCTCCCAGTCAGGAGGCACAGGGGTCAGAGACTCACTTCAGGAGGTAGTCTGCCCCTTAGCAGGCCTCAAGCTCTGTGCTGGGAGATCCACTGCTCTCATCAGAGCCTACAGGCAGGAATGTTTAAGTCTGCTGAAACTGTGCCCATAGCTACCCCTTCCCCCAGGTGCTGTGTCCTAGGAAAATGGGAGTTTTATCTATAAGCCCCTGATTGGAGCTGCTGCCTTTATTTCAGAGATGCCCTGCCCAGAGAGGAGGAATCTAGAGAGGCAGCCTGACTACAGCAGCTTTGTGGCACTGCAGTGGGTTCCACCCAGTTTGAACTTCCTGGTGATTTTATTTATACTATAAGGGGAAAACTCTCTCCTCAAGCCTCAGTAATGGTGGGTGCCCTTTCCTCCACCAAGCTTGAGTGTCCCAGGTTAACTTCAGACTGCCATGCTGGCAGTGGGAATTTCAAGCCAGTGGATCTTGGCTTGCTAAGTTCTGTCTGGGAGGGAATCTGCTTAGCTAGACCACTTGGCTTCCTGGCTTCAGCCCCCTTTCCAGGGGAGTGAATGGTTCTATCTTGCTGCTGTTCCAGGCTTTACTGGGGTATGAAAAAAAACTCCTGTAGCTAGCTCGGTGTCTGCCCAAATGGCTGCCCAGTTTTGTGCTGAAACCCAGGGCCCTGCTGGCGTAGGCACCCAAGGGAATCTTCCAGTCTGCGGATTGTGAAGACCATGGGGAAAGCATAGTATCTGGGCCAGAGTGCACAATTCCTCACGGCACAGTCCCTCGCGGCTTCTCCTGGCTAGTGGGAGGGAGATCCCTGACCCCTTGTGCTTCCCACGTGAGGCAACACCCCACCCTGCTTTGGCTCACCCTCCCTGGGCTGCACCCACTCAGATGAGCCAGGTGGGAAATGCAGAAATCACACATCCTCTGTGTTGATCTTTCTGAGAGCTGCAGACCAGAGCTGTTCCTTTTCGACCATCTTTCTAGCCACTGAATTTTTATTATAATTTTGGATAATTGTGAAATTTTTTATTTGATAACTACAATTCTTTGAAAATGATGTCAAAACCAAGATATTTTCTCCTATTTCAACAGCCTCAACCCATTTTCATCTCTCTTCTTCACATATTTCCTTGTTCTCTCATACTTTGGCATTTTCCCTCACAAAGTTTAGAATTTCTGTAAGGGGTTTGCAAAGGTGACCTATGTCCAGCACAAGAAACAACCTTGTCATAATGAAGGAGAGAGCCAGGCTACAGTGAGTGATCCATTCACTTGCTGCCTGTCTTAGTCTATTCAGGCTGCTTATAATGAAGTACTTTAGACTGAGTAATTGATAAACGACGGAGATTTATTGTTTGGAGTTCTGGAGGCTGGTAAGGCCAACATCAAAGAGCCAGTAGATCTGGTGTCTGATAATGGCCTAATAGATAATGAGAAGTTGCTGCATCCTCACATTGCAAGAAAGGCCCAGTGAGCTCCCTCAAGCCTGTTTTATAAGGTCACAATTCTCATTGATTAGGGTCAAGCCCTCACCACATGGCTTAATCACTTCTCAAATGCCATACTTCTTAATACTATCACATTGGGTATTAGATCTCGACATATAAATTCATGGGGTACACCAATTTAGAACACAGTGCTGCACCTCCATGCAATTTAACGGACTATCTTCTGGTTATAACTTCTCTCTGTGAAACTTTTTAACCCTGCAAGCTTACCTCCATTAGTGATGCTCTCTGGCAGTCTTCCGCTTGGCAATGTACCTTTGCATAGGCACTACATCCATGTTACAACACAGTTCTCCATAGGGTTCTGTATCATGAGTTATAGCAGGTATGTTAAGCAAGCTAGCATGAGCTTTTAAGACTCTGAAACACACAGTGAAAATCCACAAACATCATCCAGCATATGGAAAGCAAACCTAGGAGAAAATATGGAATTTGGAAAGAGGCATGAGAGAATGACATTAGCAAAATAAATAAAACAATAACAATTTTGGGCCATAGCTAAAAACATAAGTAAAGAAGGAGAGGCATTTTGACCCCCTAGTACATTAAAATGTGTCATTCACATACTCGCACTGTGTACATGATTTCGCTTTCTTTTTTCTCAGCCTTAGCAATAGCTAGGAATACATTGTTGACAGTTTTTACCCCATAAATTTAGTTCCCTGATCTAATTTTTCATTACAGGAAAAAAGAAAGGAAAAAACCTAAAGGTCTTCCCTCTCGGTTTTTATTGATTTATAATTGTACTGATATTTCACATTTCTATTAAAAAACACCATGTTCTAATGCTCAGTCTGGCGGAGGCTTCCTTTTGCATTTGACAGGACGCCCACCAAATCATTCTATTATGGAGACAGCTTGGGTTTCTGGGAAAATCAATAGGTGGTTAGCTCCTGGGAGGCAGGGAGACGGAGAAATGTGAGCAGTGACTGCTAGCAACCACTCGGTAGGAACGTCTCTGAAGGGTAAAGGAAGGGCCACAGGCCTGCACACTGGAATTTTAGCAGTTACGTAACTACATTTTTAGGTTAATGACTCAGTCTCTGTGTTTTGGCCCTGCTTCCTTTAGGGTAGCTGCCCCTGAGAGAGAAACATTATTGTTTCACTGACCATCATTTTTCTGTGAAAAAGAAAGGCCTTTTAGAGAAAGCATATTTGTTTTTAAGTTTCTAAACAGCAAATCCTTGGCCCCTATAATTCACATTACTTTGCCATCAATTTTAGACAGTGTTCAATTACACACTGAGGCAAAGACAGGTCTTCTCTTTAGGTATATCCTGTCAAAAGCCTGTCTCCCTACTATTTGTGGTGGGTGTTCCATTGTAATGATTCTGCTAGCTGTTTTTCCCCCATCTGTGCCTCCAAATCAAATCATCTGCTCAAAAGTCAATAGATGTCTTAAGCTGCTAGGGCAGCTAAACAAACCTGCTGACAACAATAACCTTACTGAAGAGGAATGTAAAAAAAAATTTACTTTGTATTCCTCAGAAGGCATTCTGGGAAACAGCCACACCACACCAAAGCCCAGCACTAAAATGCAAACTATCACTGTGATGAGCAGATTATATTTTGTGAGTAGCACCGATGGTTCACATGTAAACCTATAGCATTCATTCTGCTAACACCCCACCCACAACTGCTGAGAGTGAGCTTCTGCAATGAACGGCTTCAGAGTGGTTGGGGCTATTATTTAATGAGTTTGTATTCATCATAAAGCCAAGGACCTGAGTCTTACTTGAAAAATGTTTAAGACTAAGGCTTTCAAGCAGCAAACCTTAACATCAAGGAGAAAGAATAGCCTCCTATGGGAGATAGCCAAACTTAAAATAAAATCGACCAAGCAGAAAGTTATAAATAATATTATTTTAACAGGGTTTTGAGGTGCAGCCAAACATTTTGGAATGTTCTCAGTCCAAACAAAACCAGCATATTTCTCATTTTTTCCAAACTCATGACTGAGGCAAGAGATAAATGGAAAGGAAAAAAGCCTGCAGTTGCAAAATGTAAATTTAAAAGAAAAATCAATCTGGACAGTCATATAAACCAGGTGGCAGGCAAAAATTAGACTCATTTATGAAGAAATGCAAAGCATCCTGTAACAGGCAACAATTAAGGAACAGTAAAAAGACCAAAGAACTTGGAAACAGAAAGAGGTTCAAATCTTAAGTCCACTACTCACAAAATGTGTATGTCTGGATAAATGTCTTAGCTTCTCTGAGACACGTTCCTCATCTGGAACATGGAGAGGAGAGCACTGTTCTCACACTGTTGTTGCATTTAAAGAGGTTGAAAATGGAAGCACCTAGCACAGTACTCCAGGATTAGGAACATTTAACTTAAGAACAGTAAATCTCCACTGTCTCCTACTCTTCCCAAGTCCCTCCACCCCACCTCCCACTCCAGCAAACCAGAAGAACTAAAGATTTGCCTTGAATTTAATTTTTTTTTTTTTTTGAGATGGAATTTCCCTCTTGTTACCCAGGCTGGAGTGCAATGGCGTGATCTCGGCTCACTGCAACCTCTGCCTCCTGGGTTCAGGCAATTCCCCTGCCTCAGCTTCCTGAGTAGCTGGGATTACAGGCACGCACCACCATGCCCAGCTAATTTTTTTGTGTTTTTAGTAGAGACGGGATTTCACCATGTTGACCAGGATGGTCTCGATCTCATGACCTCGTGATCCGCCCGCCTCGGCCTCCCAAAGTGCTGGGATTACAGGCGTGAGCCACCGTGCCCGGCCCCGGATTTAAATGTTTTAAGCAATTTGGGTTTTGTTGGTTGTTGTTAAGAGTGATAGTGTCATACTAAAAAACTGTAACTGACCTAGGGATCTCGAGAACTGAGTCTGCTTGACTCTGCAACTTTCTAAAGGTTAGTTTAAAGGAGTGACCTCAACTTTCTGGGCTTCAGGTTCTTCTTTAAAGTGAGGCCTCTGTAATAATCTATAAGGAATGCCACTTTTAGTATTAAAGAAATTGCTAGGATTCTATGCCTGTTATATTATTTAGGGGGACAGATACAACAGGTCTCCTGTTGTTTTGTTCGTTTGTTTGAAGACAGGGCCTTGTTCTGTTGCCCAGGCTTGAGTGCAAAGGCATGATCATAACTCACTGCAGCCTCTACCTTCTGGGCTCAAGTGATCCTCCCACCTCAGCCTCCCAAGTAACTGGGACTACAGGTGTGCACCACCACACCCTGCTAACGTTTTTCTGTAGAGACAAGTTCTCTACGTTGCCCAGGATGGTTTCAACCTCCTGGTCTAAAGCAATTTTCCCACCTCGGTCTCCAAAAGTGCATAAGCCACCACACCTGGCCCAGTATTGTTTTGATTTTGCCTCCTTCTAGTGTATTATTTCAAAGTTTTTGTATAACTATGACTATTATTTTTCTTTTACATGCAGAGATTTTAGTGAAGGCAAAAAGAGTCTTATTTTCAGAAGTTGTTCAATATGTGTTTGTGGAATGAATAAGTTACACTAATTAGGATAAAACAGAATGTTGTTCTTAATATAAAACCTTGGTCCAATCCCAGTGCATTGCTCCTTCTTAATTATAGCTCTCCTGCCCACTACTCCAATTCTCTGAAAACACCAGAAGCATTGCCCCTTAATATTGTCAAATGAGTATATAGCAGGTGGTTTAAAAACTTTTGCTTTTGGACCTTTTTTTAAAGCAGTAGTTCATTAATCTTTCACTGTTATGTGAAGTTTGAGAGATTCTGAAAAATAATTGTCTCTCTCCTTAAATGATATAATCATCTCTCCCAAAATAAAAAATAAATATGAGCCATTCTTTTCAATAATTTCTGATAAAGAAATCTAAACTTATGAGCTCCAACTTAAATGCCTTGTATTAAGACCACAACTAACTGTAGTATGACCTTTCTCTCAGGCCAAAATGAGCAAGAAAGCAGAAGAGAAGTTTTTCCTTAGACAACAAGACTTTCTGACCTTGTGGGGTTTCTGTCAAGAATATGTCAGGCCTACAGAACATGAAAAGGCCTAGATTAATCTGTCAATCAAAGTACTTTTATTTGCATCTTGGGAATTCTTATCCAGTGGGAAGTAAAACTTTAAAATCATGCTTTTCTGTGAAAGAAGAATCCTGCTGCCATTGATGTTTCATATTTGTGGAAGGGGGAATGTGCATTCCTTCTACTTCATTCACTTCTGGCTGACTTATTGATCAAGATTGGAATTTAAATGGCTAAAAAGAGAAAGAGGCATTGACTGGGGTTTTCTGGATTTGAGGTGCACACATGTGTTACTGCTGTCACTGCCCCACACTTGCATTCTGGTCTTTGTGCATCACTAGACTCAGTCCTCCTAGGGGTTCATAACAATGGCTGGTATTTGGCTCTGCTTTTAGGGTGAATCCATTTCAATTTTTCACTTGTCACATTATAATTTTCTGCTTTCATGGATGTGTTTTGAATTTCCTCTGCAGTAAGTTCTTCTGTTGAGGGGACGCAATGGATTTAAAAACGAGTTCTGCCAACACCCTCCCCAAAGTTTTTTTAAATCATAGTGTTTTATTATTGAGATTTCAGACATGTTTGTTTGGCTTTCATGCTTATGCAAATGTAACCATTGACTAGACTACATCTGTTGAGTTGTCGGTTTTAAATAGATTCTCCACCTCTTGAATATGTTCCAATTATGATTCTCTGTATTTAGTTATTCATTCTCTTTTTTGCTGTCAGAAACTTAAGGAAATTTGTAATTGTGCAGATTCTGGGTGAGTATATATAAACAACAAAGTTTTTCCCACATATCTCTGCAATGTGAAAATTTTGTGCTCATAAATTTAGAAAGAACATAGTAAAAATTCAGGTTTTCTTTTAATATTTAGAACTATTTATTTTCAATAATATCAAAATTATCCTGAAAAACACTGGAAACTTTGTTATGAATCTACTAGGTCATCATTAAAAAGAAATAAACAAGAATTTTTCATGAACATATGAATTCATTTATATTAGTTGTCAGTAAAATTTCAATACCTAGGGTGCTTATAATTTAAATTTTATGCAAAGCTTTGCTATGGACAATTAACCATCATGTTAATACACATGACCTTTGTGACTCTTCACAATATGGTAGACAATGCTCCTTAACGTTAGTTGCCATTACTCCCTCACCCACTATTTTATTCCATGTGATCTGAGTAGTGCATATATATTTGCACCTCTTCACCTTTATCTATGTTGAAAATGTTCTACACTCTCTTTCTATGTGTGGCAGTGATCTACTCTTTCAAGATAAATGTGCAAGACTTATACTTCTTTAAGACCTAGTGTTGTGCAGGACATCGAGAATATCCACTAAATAAATGTACAAGAGTGACAACTTAAACAATTTCTTTTCAGTAATGTGTAACTACAAGGCAGTCCTCTTGTGTTTTTCTTTATTTTTTAGAATTTCAATAGATTATATCTGGACTATCATGCATATTATCTTGAAATACTCTTATTGTATTATCTATCCCTTCACACTAGTTAATACTTGATTAATATATTTAGGTGCTGTAATGTTGAGTGCATATATATTTACAATTGTTATATCCTTTTGATGAATTAACAGCTTTCTCACTATATAAATATATAAGATATATGTATCTGTTATCTACAGAAGATAAAATAGACTTCAAATCAAAAACTGCAAAAAGAGACAGAGATTTATAAATCTATATATTTACAGTTATATATGGCACATATAATAAATATAAAGATATATACTAGATATAAGGATATACATTATATAACATAATATATATTATATATGATTATACATTTATGAAGATATTACATAAGACAAGTTCTCAATGACTTATAAAGAGACTTGGACTCCTGCACAATAATAGCAGGAGACTTTGACACCACATTGTTAATATTCGATGGATCAATGAGATAGAATATTAACAAGGACATTTATGATTTGATCTCAGACCAGCAACAAGTAAATTCAGTGAATATCTATATTTTTGATTATTTCCTATTGTTTTGATTTCTGCTATTTAATATAATGTATTATGTGTGAAGTTAAGGAAAGCATTTTTATTTGGTCCTGGACATGCCAGAAGTGAAGTTTCTAAATATGATATGCCCTGTGAACAAGAAAGTGAGACAGCATTGAATCTTGTCACAGTAAGTGGTCACAGTTCACTGAGCACTTGCATGAAATAGGGTCTCTTATAAGACCCTTATGATGTGGCATGGCTGCTCACACTTTTAATCCCAGCATGTAGAGAGGCTGAGGTGGGAGGATTATTAGAGCCCAGAAGTTCACGGCAACAGTGAGCTATGATTGCATTGCTGCACTCCAACCAGGACGACAGACTTTGTGTCAAAAAAAAAAAGACCCTTGTCCTCCTCGTCCTTGTTAAATATATTAATTCATTTAATGCTTATGCTTATGAAAACCTTAAAAAGTAAGTATTATCATTGTCTCCTTTTAAAAACGGAGAAACACAGAATTTGAGCTCATGCAGTCATCTTCAGAGTTTGTATATTTAACCACCACTTTAAACTATCTTCAAGCATTAGCTATAGAAATGTAATTATTTTGAAGTTTCTATTCTTGCTACTTAGATTTTTTAAAACATATATTTAAGTGTCTTCCATAGCTGCATATTGAAAGAAATACATTTGTCAAACCCTAAAGTTTAAATTATTTTTTCTTATATTAAAATCAACTCTGACATCTAATTCTGCTTAAACCAATGAAAAATCATACAAAAGATGCTAGCAGGAAGCATCAGTTTGATTTTATATGGAAGACTTAATAGAAATGAAAATCTTATTCTAAGTCAAAGATATGTAACTAATTCTTCTTCCTTTGTTCAGTATAACTAACATATCCTAAAGGAGTGTTTTCACTGAATACATTGATGTGTGGCTTAAGTATCATAAATTTAAACAAAAAAAAAAAAGAAGAAAAAACTTAGATTAAAAAATGACAGCCTGAACATTACTGTTCTCTAAGATGTACCCTTTAATTATTTCTGAGACAGGAACTTAAAATGAGGAACATTTATTAGTGAATTATTTTTAGCATTGAACTGATCCCTAATGGCTTTCAGAGAAGTCCTGGTTTAACCTTGGGATATATTTCATTAACACGTCTATGGGCAGAGCTCTTTCACAGTGCAGATTGAAACTACAATTTTGAGAGAGAAAATGAGGTAGACGTGTTCTATTTAATTCAATCGCCTATATATGATTAATTTCAAATTTTTGTAACACTTTATGGATATTAACAATAAGAATAATACTAAAAGTACAGAATCCAAATTTAATAATACCCCAAACTCACAAGTTCTTTCTCAAGTATATGCAAGGGTATGATGTAATATTTTTCTCGACAATATCTTTGAAATCCAGGCAATTGACAGGTCTTATTCTCTATAAGGGATCTGAATCACAGCAAAATGAAATGATTTATTTAAGGTGAGACAGATGGTTCATGCTGATATCCCATATAGTGTTTTGCTTTGCTTTTTCTTTAAACTCCAGTTCTCCAAGTGACAAGGAGAGATAAATGTGAAAGTATTTTGTGAATTCTTTTTTGATAAATTGACAATGATGATTTATTTATATGTCCACTGTCCTTCTCTGCCTTAAAGATGTTACTAAAGCAATGATGTTTATTTTATAGTCATATAGTAAGGTTATAGAAATTCTAAGTGAAGTGCTATTGTTTTTCTAAAAGAAATTTGCATTGCATTTACTTTAATCATGATGACAACCTTTGATGCTTGTACATCAGGTTTTAAAAAGTAACCACAGTTGATGTAAAGAACACAGGTAAAGGGCCTCTTATTTCTCTGATAGAATGATTTGTGTTAAGGTACATATAATAATCTGATATAATTGTCAAATACTCCAGTAAAGAAAACCAAAACTACTCTATGTATTCTAAGCAGCAAGGGATTCAATACGGAGAATTCAGTGTTCATGAAATTGTTGGAAAGGCTGAAAGAGTTGATTCTGGGCTGGGCCTCCAGGAATTTTTTTCTAAAACAACACAGAGTCACTGCTTTGTTACCACCACTGGAACTATTGAGTAGGAAAGTACACCCCAGAACAGTGCTCCAGACACCAGGAAGCTGGAATTAGGGACCCATTGCATCTGCTGCTGCCATTTCCATAGCTGCCCCTAGGACACAGGAAGCTGGAAAAAGGCTGCCAGAATGCTCTTGCAGAGGAATGTATTGTCTTCGAAATCCTGACTGACAGTAGCACACACCCAAAAGTGACAGGAAGACACTCTTTGTCTCATTTCCACGTTCTAAGTTTAGTGTGCTTATCTATTTGGCAAAACCTAATTCTTAGTTACAACTCTAGCTACATTGAAGTCTAAAATATTTTTCAGCATTGGAATTTCCATAGTACGGAGAAGCACAGCAACAGGAGAATGGAAGGAGATTGAATGAGACATCATACAGTAGCTGCCAAATATGAATTAAAATTTTTAGCTATGATTAGCTTTAGACTAGTTCTTATCAATTCTAAGGCACCCCTGGTTGCATAATATGCCATTGTTTTATTCAGTTCTAAGAGATAAAAATTATTGTCCATTCAATCCTGAAATAGTACTAAGGTGACTTCAATTGTAAAATACAGCCAATTTTAGAGATGCTAACATGTTAAAAGATGTGCATGTTAGAGTCAATGAAATTCAGTACACATTTCATGACACACTGTGATGGTATGGCCTTTTAGGATGGCATGCATGGACATACAGAGCATTTGCTGTTTTAAAGAAACATTGATAAGTGGAAATAAATAGACATTTCCATTGTAATTGGTATAATGTATAAAGAAAAAAAGAGCATTTTTTATTTTATAATCTACCAATTATTTTATAATGAGATATTTTATAATCTACCAATATACAGACAATTTACTAAATTAAATGACAGGAAACTACTTATATCTCCTTAGGTAAAGAGTAGATTAAATTGCAGATTTCCTTAAGAAGTGTAACCTGTTGAAAAATGGAAAAACACATTTTGTGGATGATGTTAAAATACATTAAATCAAGCCACCAAGAATGACTATATTCTGTCAAAATCACCCAAGTACAATTACTATGCAAAGGATCGCCTGCCCTTCTCCCTGAGTAGGCCAATGCTTTCATAGGAGGGTAGAGAGTAGCAGAGAACCAGGAACATGTGCAGAACTGTAACTGCGCAGTTGTGAGCTGACTGGAAGCCTATAAGACAACCAAGGCCTTAGGCTAAGGCTCACCCCAGATAAATACAGCAGGGTCTGCACACAGTGTAACACACTAGAGATTCATCAAGTGAAGTTCAGGAGAAGAAATGATCAGTCAACAGTACTGAGGAAATATAAAGTAAATAGTCTAAGATTGGAGTCTGAGGTAGACATTTGTGGAGTATCTATTACATGCCAGGCACTATTGCAAGTGCTGTTAGCAGAGGCAGGGATTAGGGTCACATAAGATCAGAAAAGTAGTGTTCAGAGACCAGAGTTCTCAGAACAAAATATGTTAGCAGGCCCTGACAAAGTATTCGTCTGATGTCTCCATTATCCCACTTTGGTCTAGTCAAATGAGCCTGCCGACCTGAGATCAGAACTTAAAGACCTGCTCCCTCAGTTGCTGAGAGGACTGAACGTGTTCTGCTATCACCAGCAAGCCCAAGTGTTTTTTCACAGTCATAATCTGTTCCCGGGTAGCAGCACCAAAATGTCTAGAAAAGAAAAGTTGGCCTGAGATATTTATGGTTCATAATATATTTTGCTGTCAGCTCAAAGATTGCAGATGTCATTTGCCAACAACTTGCTTATTTGATTTATGGGACAATTAATTGTATGTAAGATAAGCAGTGCACTGAAGACAGTTATAGTTAATAGACGCTTGCTGCAAAAAAGAAAAAAAGTCTTTATGAAATTGCAAATGCAGGTTCATAGTCCACACTACCAGTGTCTCTCACATTGCTTTGCTCTTTCTTCGGGTGCAGGCCGAGAGCTGTTAAGTATAGTAATAACCCTTTATATTCATTTCATGTTTTGTAATTTACAATACAAAGTGATCTCTGACTTGGGCTATTTTGTTAGGCCACTACAACACTCCCGTAATGAGCACAGGGAAGGGGAAGGCTTTGCTGTCCTGGGGGCTGAGGAAACAAATCCTGAGACATTAAGTGATTTGCCCAAGGACGCATAGTGTCATAGCCGATGAAAACTCAAGCACATGACTTCTAAGTCTGCCGTAGGTAATGACACATATTGTAGCATGTAAAGAAAATCACTGCTTCAAACAACCTGGATTTAAACCCTGCCTCTTCCATGCATTGCTTATGCAAACAAATCTCTCAATCTCTAGCAGCCTGTTTTTTCACATATAAAAGGGAGCAATACAATTTCCATTGTAAGTTTCTTGGAGGATTGGTGAAATAAAGCATAAGAAAGCCCCTCTCTCCTCTGACTGCTTCCCATTCCCCATCTCCCAGCCCAAGTCACATCCATCATTCTTTTCCACTGCCTGGCTTAGCTGGATGCTCACTTCTTTAAATCCTCCCCATAAATCTGCCTATGTCAAGGAAAGATCAGACAGCCTTCAAGTGTGTCCTTTATGACTCTTCAGTAAAATCCTTTGGAAATAATCCAAACAGATCCACTCCAAAAGAGATTGTGCTTCAAGTAAAAATAAAACAATATTTGAGCCAGGTTCATACTTTTCTATGATAACAAATGCCCCAGTCTAGACATAGTCACGTACAAGAAGCATGGAATTTTGGTCACCATCAGTGCAGTAGCTGTACTTTCATATCTGCCTTCCAGGAATTTAGAACCTAACGGGAAAGATATATATATATAGTAACATACATAAATCCTTAGTTATCTTTTCTGTAATTGAACATGGGAGTATAGCTTCTTCACCTGTTAACCTTAAATCACTGCTCAAAATTACAGTTTTTATTTCCTTACAAATGAGGCAACTGTCCTAATTATAATTAATAATAACTTTTGTTCAAAATATCAACAGTGCTCTTCCTACTAATTAATGGTAGACTCACTCAAACAAACAGCAATGGTCCCTTTCCCTGGCATCATTTCTGACTGTAAGTTGCAAGGCCTTTACTAAAATAGAATCTCTAGTTCTCACTGTGTCTATCTCTCCTGGCTGGATATCTGTCCTCCCTAAATCTTGCTGGAGTGTGTGTGCTTGTGTATCTGTTTTGTCTATGTGAGGGCATACATCCTGGAGAGACGGAGTAGATGGTGAACGCACTGAGGAGTGTACACAACAGAAACCTAACATGGAGTACAGTTCAGGAAATGGGTCAAACAGCCCCTGCTTTATTGCTCTCTTTCTGAGCACATTTTCATCACCTTCAATAACACTTCTTAGAGCACAGTCTCCAAGTGTGTGATTTCCTCTCCAGGCTGTGGACCATGACTGCAGACTCAGCTGCCAAACAATTTTCCAAAACATTCCTAAGGTAGCTTTGGATGATATGCCAAATGGGCTGGTCCATTTTTCATCAGAGACCAATAAGCAGCAATTTTTCTGATCACCCCTTCAAGGAGTGTGGTTTCCTTCAATCAGTTTAATCGAACATAAC
Source organism: Callithrix jacchus (assembly GCF_049354715.1). Classification (NCBI taxonomy): domain Eukaryota; kingdom Metazoa; phylum Chordata; class Mammalia; order Primates; family Cebidae; genus Callithrix; species Callithrix jacchus. The sequence goes on from NC_133518.1 coordinate 8,992,577, forward strand.
AACTAAAATGAACCTACCAGAATAGTTCTGCTACTGAAATCAGAAATATCTGCTGTGTGTTAGAAAATGAACAGTGTTAAGGGAGCTAAACTGATTTGTTTATGGTCATGTGCTCAAGCCTGCTGAATGGCTTTGGGTACTGTATTATTTGTTTTGAAGCAGGTACAGAAAAGGAATAATTAATTTAAAAAAGAGTGGGAATGTAAAATATTTGAGCTACTTTAAAGCAATATAGATTGAATGTAATTTTAACAAACACATAATAAACACATCCCCGGTTCATGGTCCTGTTCTAGGAAATACTGAAAGACCAAAAGAAGACATAAGAAGTGATCTTCATGGAGCTCCCTGCCTAGATGGGGAGGCAGGAAGTCACTATGACAGTGCAATGGGGCAAGATCTATAAAAGAACAATCAGAAGAGGCTTTAGCACATGAGAGGGGGCCAAGGAAGCATCTTTACAGAGGTGAGGGCTGACCTGAAAATGAGAAGTTATGTAGGAAACAGCCTGGAGCAAAAAGCAAGAAAACATTCAGGAGAGGACATGAAAGCTGAGCAGAGTATCATAGGTTCAGGGGACAGGACGCAGTCTGGCCTGACTCTATGTACTGGTGCCAGGGCTGCAAGAGGAAAAATTGTGACAACTAAACCAAGGCCAAGTCTTCACAGGCTTAGATGACTTGACAAAGAAACCTCAGACTTTCAACAGATGACGTGATCTAATGTACTTTTTGAAACATCTCTGTGGTCACAGAGTGGAGGGTGAATTTGAAGAGGGTGAGATGGCAGGCAGGGATGCATCCAGAAGAAAGTAATCCTCTCCATTCCAGGACTTGAGTCAAAGCAGTCGGAGAAGAACTGGTACAGAAGGAACATAGTTTAAAAGTATGTATAAACTAATGTGCCAGGCATTTTAAAAAGTAAGATTAATTTTTAAATTAAATCTCCATATAGAGAGAACACTTCACTTTCCTTTGGCATTTTCTGGTAATGCCATAGCTGGATGTGCATTAGAAACTTTAAGTTTTAACAATGAATTTAGCTTTTCATTTGACGGTGTTTTAATCACAATAAAATCAACAAAAAGCTGAAAAGGAGAATCTTTGAGTTACCTAGGCTGATTTAACAAAGAAAGCCTCTTTAACTCTTTCAGTCTTTGCTACAGAAAATATTAGAATGGCATTTTCAGTTGTTTCAATTACATATCAGAGACATCCAACTTTTACTAGGCCTATCATTGAAAGCAAAAACTAGAAGTGGCAATGTTAGTAGTCTAGGGAAAGCTCCCAGACGAGCCATGTCAGTCAACCTACGAGCATTACAGGGGACGTGGTTACGAGTCGCAGCCCTACAAAAGGAAGAATAAAATATTCTGCACAACATAAAATACTAATTTACTTTTTTGTCCTTAAAAGTTGCTCCTTGAATTCATCTCAAAAATGTGTCACAAAAACAGATTGTTTTTCCAGCTGACTCTTTTTGCCCAGATGTCACTAAATGTTCAAGTGTTCACAGTTCTGCCGTGTTCTGAACAGAAGCTGTTTGGTTGTTTTTTTTTTCGTATGTCCAGATTACTTTTTATTCCACATTTTATCAGGTATAACTGAAACACATTGTAGTTTTCTTCTTAAATATATAATCATACTGTTTTCTTTTTCCTGCTCAAAGTAGCATAGGAAAGGGACTATAACTATTTTAAAAGAATGTTAATAACATTTTTTCTTCTTCACTAAAGACTCTTTTCATGTCAGGGATGTTATGTATTTTTATCTAATCCAGAATAATTATAGTAAGTTCATTGCTTATCCTTTATGCAGAGCAAAAGTCCCCTCTATACCCTTGTGTACACATGTGAGTGTGTATGGAGGTGGGGAGTGAACGGCTGGTTCGAGGAAAAATATATGGCGATTTTAGAGTTCAAAATTATAAGAATAAAAAGCCCCATATTAGATATGTCTTTGCCTTTCCATTAGGCTTCCTTTTTAATATTTCAAATGTAAAAGAATGTAACTTACTTTTCTGGGCCCTAATCTTTCACTACACTTTAAGGAAACGTGTCTCAGATACTTGCGGCATGCCTACTGTGTTGCTACCATTTCTTCAAGGTAGGGACCAAATGCATCTACCATTTCCTCAAGGCCTTTATCATCTCAGGAAATAGTGTAGAACATAGATAATTCTAAAACAAGCCAAATGGGGGAAACCGAGAGAAACAGCAAGACAATTCTGTTTCTCAGAACTGAAATTCCTAATCTCAGAGAGATTAAGAAGGGAGAGATCGTGTTTATTTACAGGAATTGGGGAATTCCTCATGAAGGAACAAATTTTGAACTGACTTTGAGGGTGAGTTAATGTTCTGTTGATAGGAATGGAGACATTTCATGGGAAGGAGGTAACCAAAACAAAACCAAGGTGGAAGGAAAGAGTGTACTGCATTGAAGGTGCACCAAAGAAGAGGGCAGGATAGGCTTTGGGAAGGAAACGCTGGGCCAGAGTGTGAAGTTCTTTACAAATGTCTCAGTCAGAAGGACACATTTGACTTAGAAACTATCATTAGAGTAAACCAGCAAGCAACAAAATGGGGGGAAAAAGTTTGCAATCTACCCATCTGATAAAGGGCTAATATCCAGAATCTACAAAGAACTAAAACAAATTTATAAGAAAAAAAATCCCCATCAAAAAGTGGGCAAAGGATATGAATAGACACTTCTCAAAAGAAGACATTTATGTAGCCAACAAACATGGTTTTAAAAGCTCATCATCACTGGTCATTAGAGAAATGCAAATCAAAACCAAAATGAGATACCATCTCATGCCAGTTAGAATAGCGATCATTAATAAATCAGGAGACAACAGATGCTGGAGAGGATGAGAAGAAATAGGAACACTTTTACACTGTTGGTGAGAGTGTAAATTAGTTCAACCATTGTGGAAGGCAGCATGGCAATTCCTCAAGGATCTAGAACTAGGAATACCATTTGACCAAGCAATCCCATTACTGGTTATATAACCAAAGGATTATAAATCATTCTACTATAAAGACACATGTAGTACATGTACATTTATTGTGGCACTATTCACAGTAGCAGACTTGGAATCAACCGAAATGCTCATCAATGATAGACTTGATAAAGAAAATGTAGCACATATACACCATGGAATACCATGCAACTTTAAAAAAGGATGAGTTCATGTCCTTTTCAGGGACATGGATGAATCTGGAAACCATCATTCTCAGCAAACTGACACAAGAACAGAAAACCGAATGTTGCATGTAAAATTCGAGAGAAAGAATTTCAGAGCCCATTGAATCGTATAGTTAAAAAAAATATATCCCAAAATAAAAACTAAAAAATGTACGGTGAAAATCCTGTTGATGCGTGGATTCAGCTCAAAGAATTCAACATGTGGTTTGACTTAAAATTTTGAAAACACGTTATTTGTAAAATTCAGGAGAAAAAGTTTCAGAGCCCATTGAGTCCTATAGTTAAAACAAAATATCCCAGAATGAAAACTAGCAATAAGAACACATGGACGGCCGGGCGCAGTGGCTCAAGCCTGTAATCCCAGCACTTTGGGAGGCCGAGGCGGGTGGATCACGAGGTCAAGAGATCGAGACCATCCTGGTCAATTTGGTGAAACCCCGTCTCTACTAAAAATACAAAAAATTAGCTGGACATGGTGGCGCGTGCCTGTAATCCCAGCTACTCGGGAGGCTGAGGCAGGAGAATTGCCTGAACCCAGGAGGCGTAGGTTGCGGTGAGCCGAGGTAACAAGAGCGAAACTCCGTCTCAAAAAAAAAAAAGAACACATGGACACAGGGAGGGGAACATCACACACTGGGGTCTGTTGGGGATTGGAGGTCTATGGGAGGGGTAACAGGGTTGAGGTGCTAGGGGAGGGATAGCATTAGGAGAAATACCTAATTTTGATGACAAGTGACGTGTGCAGCAAACCACCATGGCATGTGTATGCCTATGCAACAAATCCGCACATTCTGCACATGTACTCTAGAACTTAAAGTATAATAATTTTTAAAAATCCTAAAAAATTGAATTAAATAAAAAAATAAAGAAAAAGAAGAAAAAGAGATCCACTGAGGGTTTTGAGTAAGAAAATGAGTATCATACCTATCGTTACATGTTAAGAAACATGTATTTGGCAGTTAGGTATTTCAAGGAGATGGAGAGGGGAGACAGTGAATACACTAGGAGGTAGGGAAATGAGGAAGTTGTCTCTTTAGAAAGAAAGTATTCATAGGATCTGAAGACGACCAGTAAGATCAGAAAAGAGCAAGTAAAAGTGTTCCTTTTTCTCCACATCCTCTCCAGCATCTGTTGTCTCCAGATTTTTTAATGATTGCCATTCTAACTGGCGTGAGATGGTATCTCAATGTGGTTTTGATTTGCATCTCTCTGATGACCAGTGACGATGAGCATTTTTTCATATGATTGTTGGCCTCATATATGTCTTCTTTCGTAAACTTTTACACTGTTGTGTAAACTAAACACTGGGGTCTATTGGGGGGAAAAGGGGAGGGCCAGTGGGAGGGGCCCCCCCAGGAGGGATAGCCTGGGGAGAAATGCCAAATGTGGGTGAAGGGGAGAAGGAAAGAAAAGTATAAATTAGTTCAACCATTGTGGAAGACAGTGTGGCGATTCCTCAAGGCCTTAGAAATAGAAATTCCATTTGACCCAGCGATCCCATTACTGGGTATATATCCAAAAGACTATAAATCGTTCTACTATAAGGACACATGTACACGAATGTTCATTGCAGCACTGTTTACAATAGCAAAGACCTGGAATCAACCAAAATGCCCATTGATAATAGACTGGATTGGAAAAATGTGGCACATATACACCATGGAATATTATGCAGCAATCAGAAATGATGAGTTTGTGTCGTTTGTAGGGACATGGATGAATCTGGAGAACGTCATCCTAAGCAAACTGACACAAGAACAGAAAATGAAACACCGCATATTCTCACTCATAGGCGGGTGATGAAAAATGAGAACACATGGACACAGAAAGGGGAGTACTAAACACTGGGGTCTATTGGGGGGAAAAGGGGAGGGCCAGTGGGAGGGGCCCCCCCAGGAGGGATAGCCTGGGGAGAAATGCCAAATGTGGGTGAAGGGGAGAAGGAAAGAAAAGCACACTGCCATGTGTGTTCCTATGCAACTGTCTTGCATGCTCTGCTCATGTACCCCAAAACCTAAAATCCAATAAAAAATTTAAAAAAAAAAAAAGATAAGAGCAAGTAAATGCACACTCATTCTTTCTGTGTCATGGTTATTGTATCATTTTATTGTGATTGGCAAAGGTGCTTCTTTATGTAAGGAAATATAGTGGTTCCCTTGAGTGACATTCCATCATGGAAGGTTCCAGATGCAGATAAACTTCCTGCAAGAGCCAATTCACGAAAGGTAACAATGAAGGGGAAAAAATTCAGCTAGTTACCACCAAAAAAAATTGTTATAAACTAAATCTTCTTTTATGGTGAAAACCAGAATGAAGTGGAAGGACACTATGGAATATGGAAAGACAGAAAATTAATGAAAATTAAATATTACAAGAGTTAGTCCTTTAATTAGGTATTACAAGTCCATGGAAACAAGGACTTGTGTGGGACCTAGAAATAAAAGTGTTGCATCTATTGACAGGCTGGTCTCAAACACCTGCCCTCAAGTGATCCACCTGCCTGGGATTACATCCAAAGTGCTGGGATTACAGGCGTGAGTCATCGCACCCAGCATATTTATCCAAGTTTTGGATGAGAAGGTTTCATTTTATTTCCTAAAGAAGGCTATCATCTGACAGAATGTAGGAGGCACTGCTGAGGCAGAATTAAGAAGATCTAAGTGGTGAGAAGGTAGGAACTTTTCAAGATTCCAGGGAGCCTTGAGCCTACAAGACCAATTCAAGGTGAGAAAGAATATCACAGTGGCTGTGTACTTCCCCTCCACTATTCTGAGTAAAGCTCACCTGCCCTACTTTACTCTCTTCCCTTTGTGTGTGCCCTTTCTCATATACATATTTGGTAGTTGATGAAAGAAAAAATAAAGAGTAGTTTTAGATAAAGTTACCACACTTTCCAATTCAAGCCAAAGACAATCATGAAGAGCCAAAGTGCTGAATCCTCTTTTCATTGTAATTTTCTCATTTTGTAACCGAAATTATCTCTCATTAACCTCAAACTCTGTCCTTTCTCACGATGGGTTCTGGAGACAGGTCATGGTACCTTAGTTTCAGGTCTTCTTTGACGATCTTATTCCTTTAAATTCTCTGTGCTCTTTTGCAGCACAAGTAAACTATGTTCTGTTTTTTTGTTTGTTTGTTTGTTTTTTCTGCCTTCCCTCCCATAGAACCAGGCTAAATCTATTAGTCTACAGTAGAAGTTCTCAACCTTGGCTGCACATTAGAATAATTTTGGGACCTTTAAAAAATCCTGATGCATAAGCCATATCAAAAACCAATTAAATCTGAGTCTCTGGGGATTAAACTCAGGCACCAGTATTTTTAAGACTCCCCAGATGGTTCCAATGTGCAGCCAGGGTTGAGATGCACTAATCAATAGCAACACCTAATTACTTCTAAATTCCCCAAACTGGCATTTACTTTCATAATTCCTTGCCCATCCTATCTTCTTGGCATCAAATGCCTTGCAGTGTTTTACCACCTAAATGAAACAAAACCTGCCCAACCAATGAAGTTTGACTCAAATGCTCCCTTCTCTAAAAAGTCCTCTTTTCTAGGGCTGATATCCAGAATTTACAAAGAACTCAAACAGATTTACAGGAAAAAAACAAACAAGCCCATTCAAAAATGGGCAAAGGATATGAACAGACACTTTACAAAAGAAGACATAGATGAGGCCAACAAACATATGAAAAAATGCTCATCATCACTGGTCATTAGAGAGATGCAAATCAAAACCACATTGAGATACCATCTCACACCAGTTAGAATGGCGATCAGTAAAAAAATCTGGAGACAACAGATGCTGGAGAGGATGTGGAGAAATAGGAACACTTTTACACTGTTGGTGGGAGTATAAATTAGTTCAACCATTATGGAAGACAGTGTGGTGATTCCTCAAGGCCTTAGAAATAGAAATTCCATTTGACCCAGCAATCCCATTACTGGGTATATATCCAAAGGACTATAAATTGTTCTACTATAAGGACACATGCACACGAATGTTCATTGCAGCACTGTTTACAATAGCAAAGACCTGGAACCAACCTAAATGCCCATTGATGGTAGACTGGATTGGGAAAACGTGGCACATATACACCGTGGAATATTATGCAGCAATCAAAGATGATGAGTTTGTGTCCTTTGTAGGGACATGGATGAATCTGGAGAACATCATTCTCAGCAAACTGACGCAAGAACAGAAAATGAAATACTGCCTATTCTCACTCATAGGTGGGTAACAAAAAATGAGAACACATGGACACTGAGAAGGGAGTACTAAACACTGGGGTCTATTGGGGGGAATAGGGGAGGGACAGTGGGGGGTAGCTGGGGAGGGATAGCCTGGGGAGAAATGCGAAATGTGGGTGAAGCGGAGAGAGGAAGCAAAACACACTGCCACGTGTGTGCCTATGCAACTGTCTTTCATGTTATGCACATGTACCCCAAAACCTAAAATGCAATAAAAAAGAAAAAAAAAGTCCTCTTTTCTTCCCTATTTCTGCCCTGAACTTTTTGTTTTCCCATTCACTCCCATCCAAGTGATTTGTATCTATACTCAACACAGATGACATTAGGCTTTAAACTCTAGTGACAGACATGTCCTTTTCCTAAACGGATTTTAAGCTCCTTAAAAATAGGGACTTAAGCTTATTCACATAGTGAACATTCAATTAAATATTTTGAAATCAAATGAAATTGCGAAAAATGAATGATATAAATAAATCTATACTCTTCCTATATATAGTGTAGTGATGACTTGTGCCTTCTATTAAAAATCAGTTATTCAGAAAAGCCATGATACCATCTCTTACAAAAATGCAAGATGTGATTTACTATTCCTGGCAACAGCTGCTGCTCATCAATGATAAGCTTTGAAGTCAGTGATAACATAATTCAGCAGACATGGTGATTCTCAATCTATGCATGATGCCATATGGGCTTCAAGACCAAGACAGCATTCTTTCCCTGCTCAAACAAATCCACTACATGTTTTGTGTTGCAAAATTTGACCTAGATTAAATGTACATTGGCCAAAACATCTAAGTCCTCCCAAGGCAGTGTTTATGGGTTAAATGCTAAAGAATGCATCTCCGTGTGTGTTTGCATGGGGCAGGGATGGGGAGTTGGGAGTGTGTGTGGTGAGTGTAACACATATACAAAATTCACTCCAGGAAGAGAGACAACTCAGGCATGACCATATCTTCCCTGTACTGCAGGTGTCCCCATCTTTCCTCTCTGCTCCCATTTAAACTCCAGGATCTTGATCTTCATATGACTGTGTCCCTCCACTAGCAAACAGGGAGCAACTTAAAGATAAACATCACATTTTGCTCATTTTTATTCATACAGAGCCTTTACCTGTCATGGTTCCTATCACACAACAGCAGTCAAAAGGCATTTTTGGAATTCGTAACTGGACAAAAGGAAGAACCCTGAATGGATAACGGAAAGTATTGGTGTAAATAGCTCCCTGACTCCAAACTTCCCCTTTAGTTGCCTACGAAAAGCAAGCAGGTTTTGTACCAGGCCTACAGGCACAGTGACTTGAATAGGTGCTTGATTAGACAGTAATACCTAGAAGAAAAATAATTAAATATACCAGCAAAAAGTAGAGCAAATGTTATTTGATTAAGTGATATCACTTGATAATACTTGTGTAAAAGCTGTTATAACCTTCACCTTACTGCTCAAAAATCTTAAGTTACATTTAACTTCTAGGACTTGCTTTACTATAGTAAAGCAAGTCAGGCACTCACATTGGGTGCAAAATTTAAGGAGTGCAAATAATATTTAATAAGACATTTTTAAAAATCAAAATTTATAAAACAAATCATGATGAAAAAATATCACAATTATAAACAAAAACGTGGCATGGATTTTCAAAATATTACATGAGAATTATATTATAAGCAATATTTTACCAAAATATTATACAAGCATTATTATATAATGCCATGAATAAAACCTTAAGCTTAATAATAGCAGCCCGTGGGTTTTGGTTCACAGAGTTTTAAAACTATGGCCAGCTGTGCACAGATTTGGGTGTTTTAGGAAATAGTTTAACACCAAAGAATGTTGTGGGTTATTTTTCCATAAGAAGCAGCAAATAATTTTTCATGCTTAGGTTTTAATTAGTGGTCAAAGTGTCTAATGTGTAAGAAATTAAATTGATACTGCTCCCACTACAGTGCTCTATAAAGGTATTTATCTAGTGAAAGACATATGTTTCCATTTAACTACCCATCCTTCTCTCATTTCTTTAGTGTCTGGTGCTGTGCTGAGCATTCAGACTAATAGTCTGGCCAGGCTGATAGTCTGGGGCAGACAGTCTCATGAGCAAACACCGATTATAGAACACTAAGAAAGATACAAGAGAACTCAGTGGGATTATTATGGGAATGGAAACAACTTCTCTCTAGGGAATGTATAAGAGAACAAACCAAAAGAAATTTCAGGTCAGGGTAATGGAACTAACTTTAACATGCACCTTTCAAAACTGCATTGTTTTCTTCCCTAAGAGCTAGCTGGCAGTATTTATTACATTTCTTTAAAATTCTGAATAAATCTGATGAAGCACTTCCATTTCAAGAAAATTCCCTTAAGGAAATGTTAATGGACATATATAAAGACATCTCACCCCAAAATATTTAGCAGAGTATTTTTATAGTATAGTAAGAACAAAGGAATAAACTTGAGTAGCCAATTACATGACAGTGTTGAGATACATACATTGCATAACGGAAGATTTGCAGCGATTAAAAATAAGTCGGTGGATTATTACAGGCATGGTGGCTCACGCCTGTAATCCCAGCACTTTGGAAGCCCAAGGCAGCAGAAACCTAGAGGTCAGAAGTTCAAGACCAGCCTGGCCAATATGGTGAAAGCCCATCTTTACTAAAAATACAAAAATGAGCCACATGTGGTGGCGTGCTCCTGTAGTCCCAGCTACCTGGGAGGCTGAGACAGGAGAATTGCTTGAGCCAGGGAGGCAGAGGTTGCAGTGAGCTGGAATTGCACTACTGTGCTCCAGCCTGGGTGACAGAGCAAGACTCTGTCTCAAATAGTAATAATAATAAGTTGTAAGGAATCAGTAACGACATGTAATGGTTATACACCTGCTACTCCAAGTGTGCTCCCGTGACCAACAGCATGTGCTTCCCAGGAACGTGTTACACACGCAGAATTCCAGGCTCCACCCAGACCTACTGAACAGGAATCTGCATTTTAACAAAGTTCCCCAAATGATTTCTATGTGCATTATCATTTGAGAAGCAGTGGCATATGCTATATTTTTTTAAGCAAAAAAAAATATGTATATTATGATTCTATTTTTGACTCCTTCAAGTATGACTACATGAATAGAAAAAAAAAGTAGATGGATAGACATGAAAATGTATGCAGTAATGATCTGGGGGTGCTGTATTTTTTATATTCTGCTTTTATTCTAAATTTACTAAATATTTTCGGTATATTCAAAGAAACATATGTATTACCTTTGCTATAAAAAAGAAAAGTACGTTTTTTAAGTGTATTTATCTTTGTTGTTTTTTTCTTTCAAAATGATTGTTCATGGTAAGTAAATCACTTTTCTATAAAGTAAAAATTCAGGTTAATTGCACTTTGAGGTTTGCAAAATTAAAAGTATAATTTTACAGCAACAGGTTTACATCTATAATCACATATATGGTATAAATTGTGATGTAGAATATTTCTTCACACTGTTTCCATAAGAATGTTTCTATCTTTCTATACCTGTATCTTGTTCTTCTGCCGATTAAAGACACGAGTATGTTTGTAGAGCAAGTCTCACCCATTAGGAGATTATGCACTCCCTCAAAAAGTTAGTGATTTTTTTGGAACTTTACCCTGTTCCATGATGTCCTAAAAATGCTAAAATACACAAAAATTCAGTGGTTCTCTTTCATTTAGTTTTACTTTTTGAAAAGCCTCCTTTCAAAAGGCAGGTAATTAGCATATCAAGCTCTGATTAGAATAAATGCCCTTGTTGGGACTGTTTCCTGTTTTTTAGGTTTTGGTTTTGAGACAGGATCTTGCTCTGTTGGCCAGGCTGGAGTGCAGTTGTGCAATAATAGCTAATTGCAGCCTCAACTTCCCAGGCTCAAGTGATCCTCCTACCTCAGCCTCCTGAGGAGCTATAGGACCGCAGAACTACTCTGTGGCTATTTTAAAAAAATTTTTTAATAGAGATGGGGTCTTACTGTGTTGCCAGGCTGACCTCAAACTCCCGGACTTAAGCAATCTTCCTGCGTTGGGCTCCCAATTTGCTGGGATTACAGGCATGAGCCACTGTGTTTTTTAGAGGATGCTAAGGGAGGTGCATACAGGATCTGTCAGGTTTGAAGCCACAATAAGAGAAAGGAAAGATCATAAATGCTGCTTAGGTGAGCCCTGGTAGCTGCTGAACACACTGAAGCCCACAGACCCAGACAGATGGAAGGTATCCAGAAAATGAGAAGGGCCTGCTTCTAACACTTGCCTACAGCAGTCCCAGCACATTCCAAGACATTGAAGGAACACAAGTAAAATTTCATTTTAATGTAAGCCATTGAGAGGCAACATTTTGATAATGACTCGGAATTCATTAACAAATGTACATGTCCTCTGAGAAGGCACACGGTAAATGTTCTTTGCTCACCATCCACTATGGATCTTACAGTATCAGTAGAGTAACAAGGCCTGTGCCAGTAGCAGTTCAGTTAAAGAAAACCTGACCCTGCGGGGCATCTGTCCTTTTTTTCTATAGCAAGGACCTTAAGTAATAGCAATGAGATTATAAACAAGACAAGAAACTGCTTTCCAGAAAGATCACGGGTGAAGATGAGGCAGATCAGTGAAAAAATACTAGAAGAAAACAAAATAGAGAGGAAGTCCCATTTACAGAGCCTGAGGGCAGGCTCTTACACACCTCATCTCATTTAATCCCCATTACAGACTTGTGATGTGCATGAGCTGGCTGAGATGCAGTGAGACTCATAATTTCTCCAAGTTCACCCACGTAATAAATGGCAGAAAAAGAACTCAGTTTCAGTTTAGCTAATGCCAAAGCCCATGTTCTTTCCACAATAACACACTGCCTCCAGACACAATTCTGATTATGACTCATTTACTATACACCGAAAAACAAAACTTTCAAAATTCCTCAAAGCAGGGTTCTTCCATTACAATGCATAGACTCACTTCTATCAAAATATCCTAGGTATCTTGTTAAAATACAGATTCCTGGTTTTCTTTCCATATAGTCGGCAGGTCTAAATGGAGCCTAGGAATTTACATTTTAGACATTTCCCAGGAAGCTCTGACACACAGACCACATACAGAGATGCCTAAAATGGACATCATCTAGATATCATTGAAAAAAGACACCTTGTCACTCCTGGAGCCAACATCACCTTTTGCCATCAATGCGCCACTGATAACACTGATCCCTTGGTCTGTATTCATATTTCACTGGCTACTCCAAGGCTCTCTGAGACAGAGGAGAAGGCTCTGAAGTGAAAGGAGGTTGAGCCTTAGACCTGGCCATTAACTAGTGACGCTAAGTAAAGAAGTAACAACCTCTTTGAATCTGTTGTGTTGTTTTTTATTTTCTAGAAAAATTGAGACAATAACTCCTGCCTCAAACATTTCACGTAGGGATTATAAGGAAAAACATAAGATTTGATTAAAATGGACTCAGACTGTTACTGATTTTCCACACAGATGCCCGTAATTGAGTAGAGGATGTGAGAAATGAAAACCCCTGGAATTGAAGTCAGATGGGAATCAGAATTCTCATTCTCCCTCTCAGCTGTATAACCTTGAACACTTAACCTCCCAGAACCTCAGTTTCCTTTTGTGTATATAAAGAATGACAGGCCGGATGTGGTAGCTCCCACCTGTAATCCCAGCAATTTGGGAGGCTGAGGCAGGTGGATCACAAGGTCAGGAGTTCGAGACCAGCCTGGCCAACATGGTGAAGTCCCCTACTAAAAATACAAAAAAATAGCTGGGCATGGTGGTGGGCACCTATAATCCCAGCTACTCGGGAGGCTGAGGGAGAATTATTTGAACCCAGGAGGTGGAGGTTGCAGTGAGCCAATATCGCACCATAGCACTCCAGCCTGAGTGACACGGCAACACTCCATCTCGAAAAGAATAACAAAAATGCATGCCCAGTAGCAGGAATGGCAGTAACCTAAACTACCATCCGCAGGGGAATAGCTAAATAAGGATGTATTGTACTCCGCCTGTACTGTCAGAGAGGAGTGCCTTCTACACTCTGTAGGTTTCCATGCAAAGGAGTTTTTTAAGCACCCTAATGATCTTGCTTTTGCCCTTGACTCACTTCACCTGTGAGAAGGTGGTATCACTTATCTGACTGGTAGGTCTTGTCTCAACTGTATTTTTCATCTTGGGAACTGCTGTAGGCTATACAACAAGATCTACATACACAGCTTCGGTAATAAGGAGCCTGCTTGACTAGTCACATAAAACTCCAACTTCTGGTCTCGCCTCTGTCTGCAACAAAATTGAATTTGTGGCCTCCTTATGCCAACTATTTGGTTTTTTTTTTTCTCAAACTCTTCAGAACCCAGGGGAAGGGGGCAGAGTTCAAGGGGCATTATTTATTGGTCTGTCAAGAATCCAACATATATATTAAAAACTATTAGCCATAAACAAACAAACAAATAAATAGAGATGAGGCCATATGTACCTATTGTTACTTAAATTATCTTAGGACGTTCTGTTAAGTGAAAACTGTAAGGTCCAGAACAAGGTATTTGGTGTACTCTTATTTTTATAAAAATAAAGGATGCATACAATTAAATGCACATATATTTAATTAGACTATTACCAGGAAAATAAACAAGAAATCTTTTACTCTGCTTGCTCTTAGGGGTAGACTGAGACTGAGGTGAGATGAGTACTTTTTCGTTGTATATGCTCTAACACTTTTAATTTTTAGTTACACTTGTCTCTTTTTTTTTAAATAAAAAATATACAAGGCAGGGCACTGTAGTTCACGCCTGTAATCCCAGCACTTTGGGAGGTGGAAGTGGGCAAATTACTTGAGGTTAGGAGTCCGAGACCAGCCTGGCCAACATGGTGAAACCCCATATCTACTAAAAATATAAAGGATTAGCTAGGTGTGATGGCACACACTTGTAGTCCCAGCTACTCGGGAGGCTGAGGCAGGAGAATCACTTGAACCGGGGAGGCAGCGCTTGCAGTGAGCAGAGATCATGCCACTGCACTCCAGCCTGGGTGACGGAGCAAGACTCCATCTCAAGAAAGACAAAATACAAGAAGTGCACATCCTTCACACTGTTGTGTTGAGGAGTAAGCAATACTGCATAGTAGAGTCAATACATTTTGCTTTCCTTTCTTCATTCTTCTGCTGGCAGGTCAGCATCCACTTCACAGTACTCCTTTGGGATTGTTGGAGCATTGTACACTGACTTCTCCTAGCCCGAACACATCCCTAGTCATCGGAGGCTTTTCTCCCACCAGAAAGCAAGCTTGGTCCCCACCGAATAGCAAGGGACCAAGGAACAGTAGCCTTTCCAGCAGTTAGTTCAGTCTCTTTAGCATAGCATGTGTTTAGAGCCAACACGTTTACAACACTAAAGAGTACATGAGACTTTTAGTGCCCAGGCCAGTCATCTACTCTGATTGCCATAGATTTGAAGCTGAGACAAAGAAAGGCTTTGCACAATTCCACTAAGTAGAAAGCACAGCTTCAAAGAGCAGCTGAAACTTCCTGGCAGAACACGGACCCGGCATGTGACACTGTGTGCAAAATCACCGCGTGCCTGCTGCTCCTAACCACCATCCTCTCCCAAGATGATATTTTAAATGGAAACATATGACTAACACAAAACAAAGCTGATTTTTTTTCCTCTGGGTGTTTGGTGATTGTTTATTTATCTGAGTTTAAGAAAGAATAATACACAAATTGCCAAAACAAGGGGAAATCAGCTTCAAGCTCCTTTGAAGTTTTTTACCTTGGACATGGTTACAAAGTTATGCATTCACACCACAGGCTGAAAAGCTTGGCTGACGTTCACCTTAGATGGTAGAGTACTCTGCTTGAAAGACAGAGGACTAGAAAGTCAGATAAAATGGGTTCAAATCTTGACTTCATCCCAGGAGTGTTTGTGTATTCCTTTTAAGCCTTGATTTTCACTCTTGAAATTAGAATAACACCTACCTTGAAGGTACAAATAGAACAATGTCTGTAAAACACTAGACAGATGCCCGATGTATGGTTATAATGATTAATATAGAAATTAATTTATAAACAATAGTAGAATGGAGAATGCTTATAATCACTATTCAGGTATTCATCTTGCCTTTCCACTGATCTGTAGATCTCTTAGAGGGTGCTAACTTTCCTTTGTTCATTTTTATGTCTCTAGCACTGAGTACATTGTGTTGTTATACCATTCCCCGGTGAACATTTGGAATGAATGAGGAAGAGAATTGAAAGTAACTTCAAGCCTGCTGACCAATGTTATTTTTAGCCATTCCCAAAATGAAGCTGTCTATCAGTGCCTGAGATCTCTTTCCTCTTCCTTCTAACACAGCATACTTATTACCAGGAAGAGAAAGAAAATCGGGCCAATTGCATGGAAATAGGTACTAATTCCTTCAAGATTTAAAAAAAAAAAAAACCTAGAAGCATCTTCCTTGACTTGAGAAACCAAATTATCAGAAAGTATTTCTTAGCAGTATGTAATCTGAATCTCCCTACTTCAAACTCATGTCTTCCTTGTGGGGATCAATTTATGTTTTGAATGACTTGTTTTGGGACATAAAAAAAACTTCGAAAAATAATTAAAGTATAAAATTTGATCTTGTTAAATGGGATTTGCCATAGAAAGCTGATTATTTCAATTCCTCAAATATACACTAAACTTCTATCTGCCAGGTGTTATTAAATACAGAAAAATTCAACATGGTTAAGATATAACCCTATTTTGCAAATATTATGCTTGTCACCTTGTAAAAAGACTACACTTTCCTGCTCTATTTCTTGTAATTTGTGAAGGTCTTACTAACTTGTTTAAAACCGCTACTCCAAAGGATCATCCATCATTAACCCACATATCTAATAAAATTCTACATAATGCAAAAGACAATTATGAAAGTTTTTACCAATCAATAAGTGCTTACTTTGCAATTATGAGCCCAGTTTTGCCAAAATATGGACACACAGCTTATATGTGGCTTGAATAACTACAAGACATCTAGGTACCAGCCTGTATATTTTTGTTTGCTTGCTTCGTTTTTTTTAGACAGAATCTCACTCTGTTGCCCAGGCTGGAGTGCAGTGGCATGATCTTGGCTCACTGAAACCTCCGCCACCTAGGTTCAAGGAATTCTCCTGCCTCAGCCTCCCGAGTAGCTCGGATTACAGGCGCACCACCACGCCTGGCTAATTTTTGTATTTTTAGTAGAGACGGGGTTTCACCA
The DNA here is from genome assembly GCF_049354715.1 of Callithrix jacchus. Classification (NCBI taxonomy): domain Eukaryota; kingdom Metazoa; phylum Chordata; class Mammalia; order Primates; family Cebidae; genus Callithrix; species Callithrix jacchus. Next base: position 9,009,259 of record NC_133518.1, read on the forward strand.
TCTTGGCCAGGCTGGTCTTGAATTTCTGACCTCGTGATCTATCCGCCTCAGCCTCCCAAAGTGCTAGGAATAGCCTGTGTATTTTTCAAATGCATATACTTAAAAGCAAAGCAACATTTGCCAAAATACAGAGTGGTGTCTATTTATTCAAATTAAAAATAGACTTTTTATTGAAATACAATTCACATATGGTATACAGTTTGATGATTTTGACAGATGTTTATACCTGTGTAAATATCACATTCCTAACAAGATATAAACTTTCTGTCACCCTAGAAATTTTCCTCCTGCTCTATCTCAATCAGTCCCCACCCTCATACTCACCAGAGGCAACCACTGCTCATATTTGTACTATTCTATAGTTTATATGCATACTCTAGAACTTACATAAATAGAATCAGGCAGTATATACTTTAGAGCTTGCTTTTTTTTTCTTTTTGCTCAGCACTACGACTTGGGGTTTATTCATGTTTCTGCCTATATAATTAGTTCCTTTTATTGCTGAGTACTATTCCTTTCTATGGATACACTGCTGTTTGTTTACTCATTCTTCCATTGATGGATGGATGTGTTATTTCTTATTCTAGGCAATTACAAATGAAAACATTATAAGTATTGTTATTTTATGGCAAGACTTGAGGTAGTGTAAATGCGGTACTATAAGCATTTTTAAAGATTCTTTTGGCTCTTTTCGGTGTATATAAGTTTTAAAATCAGTTTCTACCAAAAAAAAAGGAAGTAGTTACTGCAATCTTGATTGCAATGGCATGGAATCTGTAGAACAATTTGGGGAACATTTATGTCTTAAAAATATTGAGTCTTCCAATTAATGGATATGGTATATCCCCTACTTAATCTTTATTAAATTTATAAAACATTTCACTTTCTTTAGCAAAGTATTATAGTTTCAAAATCATGGATTTGCATATATTTTATTAAATGTATCACAAAAGAGTTTTTATGCAGTTGTAAATGACATGGTTTTATAGATGATGTGTAAAAATACAATCAATTTTTATATATTGCTTTGTATCCTGAGACATCATTAAACTCATTTATTTTTTCTAGCAACTTTTTTGTAGCTTTCTTTAAATTGCTATGGACACAAACTATGTTATTTGACATTTTACTTTCTCCTTTTAAATGTGCATAACTTTTACTTATTTTTCTTACCTTATTGCACTGGAGAAGATCCCTATTACAAATGTTTAATAAAAGTGTTAGGAGAATATATGCTAGCCTTATCCTGATCTTATAATAAAATCTAGTCTTTTGTATTTACATGATGCTATTTTTAGGCTTTTTCAAAAATATTCTTCATTAAGTTGAAGAAGTTGCCTTCTATTCCCAGTTTGCTGAGATTATTTATTTATTTTAACTTTAAATAGGCTTTGAATTTTGCCAGCGCTGTTCATTGAGATGACATTACTTTATTCCCTTATTCTGTTAACATGAAGAAATATATTAAATTATTTAAAAATATTAAGCCATTCTTATATTCCTGGTGCAAATCCACTTATTCATGATGTATTATGATTTTTACATATGGTAGGATTTTAGTTAACATTTTGTTAAAAATTTTTATCTCTATTCTCATGAAAAATATTAATATGTAATGTATTTTTTCATAATGTTTTTCAATTATTTTGGTATGAGGGTTACATTGACATCATTAACTTAGCTGACAAATTTTGATCTTTTTTTCATTTTTTAAAACATTTTTTATTTTACTTTAAGTTCTGGGATACATGTGCTGAACGTGCAGGTGTGTTACATAGGTATACATGTAACATGGTGGTTTCCTGCACCCATCAACCTGTCATCTAGGTTTTAAGCCCCACATGCATTAGGCATTTGTCCTTGCCCCCACCTCACAACAGGCCCCAGTGTGTGATGTTCCCCTCCCTGTGTTCATGTGTTTTCATTGTTCAGCTCCCACTTATGAGTGAGAGCATACAGTGTTTGGTTGTCTGTTCCTGTGTTGGTATGTGGAGGATAATGGTTTCCAGCTTCATCCATGCCCCTGCAAAGGAAATAAAATCATTCTTTTTATGATTGCATAGTATTCCATGATGTACATTTGCCAATTTTTTTAATCTAGTCTATCATTGATGGGCATTTGGGTTTCTTCCAATTTTTTGCTATTGTAAATAGAGCTGCAATAAACATATGTGTGCATGTGTCTTTATAATAGAATGATTTATAATTTTGGGGGTGCATACCCAGTAAGGGATTGCTGAGTCAAATGATATTTCTGTTTCTGTATCCTTGACGAATTGCCACACTGACTTCCACAATGGTTGAACTTTACACTCCCACCAACAGTGTAAAAGTGTTCCTATTTCTCACATCCTCAGGAGTATCCGTTGTTTCCTGACTGTTTAATGATTGCCATTCTAAGTGGTGTAAGACGGTATCTCATTGTGGCTTTGATTTGCATTTCTCTAATGACCAGTGATGATGAGCTTTTTTTTTCATATATTTGTTGGCCACATAAATGTCTCCTTTTGAGAAATGTCTGTTCATATCCTTCACCCACTTTTTGATGAGATTGTTTGTTTTGTCTCATAAATTTGTTTAAGTTCCTTGTAGATTCTGAACATCACATCTTTGTCAGATGGATAGATTGCAAATATTTTATTACATTCTGTAGGCTGCTGGTTCATTCTGATGACAGTTTCTTATGCTGAGCAGAAGCACTTTAGTTTAATTAGGTCTCATTTGTCAATTTTGGCTTTTGTTGCAATTTCTTTTTGTGTTTTAGTCACAAAGTCTTTGCCCATGCCTATGTCTCGAATGGTATTGACTAGGTTTCTTTCTAGGGTTTTTATGTTTTTAGGTTTTATGTTCAAGTCTTTAATTCATCTTGAGTTAATTTTTGTATAAGATGTAAGGAATGGGTCTAGTTTCTGTTTGCTGCATATGGCTAGCCAGTTTTCCTAGCACCATTTATTAAATAGAGAATCCTTTCGCCACTGCTTCTTTTTGTCAGGTGTGTCAAAGATCAAATAGTTGTAGATGTGTGGTATTATTTCTGAGGCCTCTGTCCTGTTCCATTGATCTGTATATCTGTTTTGGTACCAGTACCATACTGTTTTGGTTACTGTAGCCTTGTAGTATAGTTTGAAGTCAGGTAGCCTGATGCCTCCAGCTATGTTCTTTTGGCTTAGGACTGTCTTGGCTATACAGGCTCTTTTTTTCTTCCTTATAAAATTTGAAGTAGTTTTTTCTAGCTCTGTGAAAACAGTCAATGGTAGCTTGATGAGAATAGCACTGAATCTGTAAATTACTTTGGGCAGTATGGCCATTTTTATAATATTGATTCTTCCTATTCATAAGTATGGAATGTTTTTCCATTTGTTTGTGTCCTCTATTATTTCCTTGAGCACTGGTTTGTAGTTCTCCTTGAAGAGGTCCTTCACATCCCTTGTAAGTTGTATTCCAAGGTATTTTATTTTATTTGTAGCAATTGTGAATGGGAGTTTATTCATGATTTGGCTCTCTGTTTCTCTATTATTGGTGTATAGGAATGCTTGTAACTTTTGCACATTAATTTTGTATCCTGAGAGTTTGTTAAAGTTGTTTATCATCTTAAGGAGTTTTGGGGCTGAGACAATGGGGTTTTCTAAATATGCAATCATGTTGTCTGCAAACAGAGACAATTTCACTTCTGTCTTCCTATTTGAATACCCTTTATTTCTCTCTCTTGCCTGATTGCTCTGGCCAGAATTTCCAATACTATTTTGAATAGGAGTGGTGAGAGGGGGCATCCTCTTCTGCTGGTTTTCAGAGGGAATGCTTCAAGCTTTTGCCCATTCAGTATAATATTGGCTATGGTTTTGTCAGAAATAGCTTTTATTATTTTGAGATCTGTTCCATCAATACCTATTTTATTGAGAGCATTTAACATGCAGATGTTGAATTTTATCAAAGGCATCTTCTGCATCTATTGAGGTGACCATGTGATTTTTGTCATTGATTCTGTTCCTGTGATGGATTATGTTTATAGATCTGTGAATGCTGAACCAGCCTTGCATCCCAGGGATAAAGCCAACATGGTCGTGGGGGATAAGCTTATTGATATCCTGCTGGATTTAGTTTGCCAATGTTTTATTGGGGATTTTCACATTGATGTTTATCAGAGATATTGGCCTGAAATGTTTTGTTCTTATTGTGTCTCTACCAGGTTTTGGAATCAGAATGATGCTGGACAGAGGTAGAATTTGGCCATAAATCCCTCACATCCTGGGGTTGTTTTGCTTGGTAGAATATTAATTACTGCCTCAATTTCAGAAATTGTTATTGGTCTATTCAGGGATTCAAATTCTTCCTGGTTTAGTCTTGGGAGGGTGTATGTGTCCAGGGATTTATTGATTTCTTCTAGATTTTCTAGTTTATTTGTGTAGAGGTGTTTATACTATTCTCTAATGTAGTTTGTATTTCTGTGGTATCAGTGGTGATGTACCCTTTATCTTTTTTTGTTGTGTCTATTTGATTCTTCTCTCTTTTCTTCTTTATTAGCCTGGCTAGCAGTCTATTTTGTTGATCTTTTCAAAAAATCAGCTCCTGGATTCATTGATTTTTTGAAGGGTTGTTCATGTCTCTGTCTCCTTCAGTTCTGCTCTGATCTTAGTTATTTCTTGTCTTCTACTAACTTTTGAATATATTTGCTCTTGCTTCATAGTTCTTTTAATTGTGATGGTAGGGTGTCGATCCTTTTTGATTTTTCTTGCTTTCTCCTGTGGGTGTTTAGTGCTATAAAGTTCCCCCTAAGCACTGCTTTAGCTGTGTCCCAGAGATTCTGATATGCAGTGTTTTTGTTCTCATTGGATTCAAAGAACTTATTTATTTCTGCCTTCATTTTATTATTTACCCACTAGTCATTCAGGAGTAGACTGTTCAGTTTCCATGTAGCTGTGTGGTTTTGAGGGAGTTTCTTAATCTGAGTTCTAATTTGATTCCACTGTGGTCTGAGAGACTGTTATTGTTTCCATTGTTTTGCATTTGCTGAGGAGTGTTTTACTTCCAACCATGTGGTCAATTTTAGAGTAAGTGCTATGTGGTGCTGAGAAGAATATATATTCTGTTGCTTTAGAGTGGAGAGTTCTGTAGATATCTATTAGGTCTGCTTTGTACAGAGCTAAGTGCAAGTCCTGAATATACTTGTTAAGTTTCTGTCTCATTGATCTGTCTAATATGGACTGTGGGGTGTTAAAGTCTCCCACTATTATTGTGTGGGAGTCTAAGTCTCCTTGTAGGTCTCTAAGAACTTGTTTAATGAATCTGGGTGCTCCTGTGTTGGGTGCATGTATATTTAGGATACTTAGCTCTTGTTGGTGCATTGATCCCTTTACTATAATGTAATGCCCTTCTTTGTCTTTTTTTATCTTTGTTAGTTTAAAGTCTGTTTTATCTGAGACTAGGATTGTAACCCCTGCTGTTTTTCTTTTTATTTGCTTGGTAAATCTACTTCCATCCCTTTATTTTGAGCCTATATGTGTCTTTGCAAATGAGATGGGTCTTCTGAATACAACACACCAATGGGTCTTGATTCTTTATCCAACTTGCTAATCTGTGTCTTTTCATTGGTTCATTCAGCCCATTTATATTTAAGGTTAATATTGTTATGTGTGAATTTGATCCTGTCATCATGATGCCAGCTGGTTATTTTGCACACTAGTTGATGTAGTTTTTTCATAGTGTTGCTGGTCTTTATATTTTAGTGTTTTGGCAGTGACTGGCACCAGTTTTTCTTTTCCATATTCAGTGCTTCCTTCAGGAGCCCTGGTTGTGAAAAAATCCCTCAGCATTTGCTTGTCTGGAAAGGATTTTATTTATCCTTCACTTATGAAACTTACTTTGGCTGGATATGAAATTCCAGATTGAAAATTCCTTTCTTTAGGAATGTTTATTATTGGGCCCCAATCTCTTCTGGCTTATAGCATTTTGGCAGAAGATCCACTGTTAATCTGATGGGCTTCCCTTTGTAGGTAACTTGACCTTTCTCTCTGACTGCCCTTAACATTTTTTCCCTCATTTTAATGTTGGAGAATCTGGTGATTGTCTGTGTTGGGGTTGCCCTTCTTGAGGAGTATTATAGTGGTGTTCTCTGTATTTCCTGAATTTGAATGTTGGCTTGTCTTGCTAGGTTGGGGAAGTTCTCCTGTATAATATCCTGAAGTGTGTTTTTCAACTTGATTCCATTTTTCCCATCACTTTCAGTGACCCCAATCAATTGTAGGTTTGGTCTTTTCACATAGTTCCATATTTCTTGGAGGCTTTGTTCATTCCTTTTCATTCATTTTTCTCCAATCTTGTCTTCACACTTTATTTCATTACGTTGATCTTCAATCTCTGATATCTTTTTTTCTGCTTGATTGATTTGGCTGTGGTACTTGTGTATGCTTCACAAAGTTCTCGTGCTGTGTTTTTCAGCTCCATCATATAATTTATGTTCATCTCTGAACTGGTTATTCTAGTTAGCAGTTTCTGTAACCTTTTGTCAAAGTTCTTAGCTACCTTGCGTTGGGTTAGAACATGCTCCTTTAGCTCAGAGGATTTTGTTTTATTACCCACTTTCTGAAACCTACTTCTGTCAGTTCATCAAACTCATTCTCTGTCCAGTTTTGCTCCCTTGCTGGAGAGGAGTTGCAATCATTTGGAGAAGAGGCATTCTGGTTTTTGGAATTTTTGTGCCGGTTTTTCCTCATCTTCATGGATTTATCTACCTTTTCTCTTTGAGGCTGATGACCGATAGATGGGGTTTCTGTTGGGGGTGTACTTTTTGTTGATGTTATTGTTTTGATTGTTAGTTTTTCTTCTAACAGTCAGGCCTTTCTTCTGCAGGTCTGCTGGAGTTTGCTGGAGGTCCACTCCAGACTCTATTTGTCTGGGTATCACCAGCAGAGGCTGCAGAACAGCAAAGATTGCTGCCTGCTTCTTCCTCTGGCAGCTTTGTCCCAGAGGGGCTCCGGCCTGATGCCAGCCAGAGCTCTTCTCTGTGAGGTGTCTTGTTTACCCCTGTTGGGACGTCTCTCCCAGTCAGGAGGCATAGGGATCACTTGAGGAGGCAGTCTGTTTCCTAGCAGAGCTCAAATGCTGTGCCGGGAGAACCCTCTTTGTTAGCATTCATCGCTCTCTTCAGAGGGGAGAACCCTCTTTGTTAGGATTCATTGCAGACAGGAACGTTTAAGTCTGCTGAAACTGCACCCACAGCCACCCCTTTCCCCAGGTGCTTTGTCCCAGGGAGATGAGACTTTTATCTATAAGCTATTGACTGGGGCTGCTGCCTTTCTTTCAGAAATGTCCTGCCCAGTGAAAACGAATCTAGAGAGGCAGTCTGACCACAGCTGGCTGCTTTGCCACACTGTGTTGAGTTCCACACAGTATGAACTTCCAGACCTTTTTAGCACAGTCAGAGAAAAGCTACCCACTCAAGACTCAGTAATGATGGTCACCTCCAACCCACCTAGCTCAATCATCCCAAGTTGACTTCAGATTGCTGTGTTGGCAGTGAGAATTTCAAGCCACTAGTTCTTAGCTTGCTGAGCTCCATGGTAGTGGGACCTGCTGAGCAAGACAACTTTGCTTCCTGGCTTCAGCTCCCTTTCTGTGGGAGTAAACAATTCTGTCTCACTGGGGTTCCAGGAGTCACAGGGGTACAAAAAAAAACCGCTGCTAGTTTGGTGTCTGCCCACATAGCTGCTTGATTTTGTGCTTGAAACCCAGAAACCTGGTGGTGTAGGCACACAAGGGCATCTCCTGGTCTGTGGATTGCAAAATCCAAGGGAAAAGTGTAGTATCTGAGCCAGATAGCACAGTCCCTTATGACTTCCATTGGCTGGGAAAAAGAGGCCCCCTACTCCTTGCACTTCCCAGGTGAGGTGACTTCCACCTGCTTCTGCTTGCCCTCCACAGGCTTCCCCCTTTGCCTAACCAGTCCCAGTGAGATGAACAGGATGCCACAGTTGGAAATGAAGAAATCAACTGCCCTCTGAGGCTTTGGTCTCACTGGGAGCTGCTGACCAGAGTTATTTCTATTCAGCCACCTTGCCAGATCCAACTTGTTTTTTGAGAGTTAGTTAAGATAGTCATCACAGTTTCTTACATTTGATAGAATTAACATGTGAATCTATTTGAAAATGGAGTTTTTCATGGGAATGTTATTAAATATGGATTAAGTCTCTTTGCTATGTATAGCTCTACTCAGGTTTCCTGATTTTTTTTTCTTGTACCACAATTGATAATTACTGTGTTTTAAGATATTTTTATTTTGTCTAAGTAGTTATGGTTATTATATAAAAATTGTTTATAATATTCTATTATTCTTTCAATGTCAACAGAATCTGTAGATTTGTCTCAAATTTAACTCTGGACAATTATAATTTGTATGCTGCTGCTTTTTTTTCTTTAAACAGTGGTTTCTCAATTTTATTGATCTTTTCCAAGAACTAATTTTTTGTTCCACTGATTTTTTTTCTGTTGTTTATTTACCACTTCATTGATTTTTTCTTTTCTCTTTATTATTTTCTCTCTTCATCTTATTATATGTTTAGTTGTTTCTTCTTTGTTTAGTTTTTTAAGGTAAGAGCTTACAAGATTGATTGTATATCATTGCTATTTCCTAATTATGTGTTTAAAACAATAAAATTTCCACTGATATTATTTTCATTGCATCCTATCAACTTTAATATGTTGTTGGTTTACTAGAATTTGCTTTAAAATGTTACATTTCTCTTGATTTTTTCTTTGATAAACAGTCTATTTAGATGTGTGTTTCTTAATTTTAAACTGTTTGTAAATTTCTGAGGATTTTTTAATCAATTCCTAATTTCACCCCACTGTGGTGAAATAAGATACTTTTAAATTTATGGCTTGGTTTATGACCTATCTGGTTTTATAAACATAAAATAGCACATGTTTTATCTTGTGTATGTTCTATGTTTGCTTGAAAATAATGTGTATTCAGCAGGAGTTTGATGTAATTTCTCATAAATGTTAGTTACATTCATTTTATTAGTTATGTTTAAATCTCTGCATCTTCATTATTTTTGAATACTTGCTCTAGTAGTTACTAAGACAAGGCTATTAAAATTAAAAAGTCAAATTTTGAATTTGTCTATTTCTCCCTTTAATTCTGTCCACTTTTGCCTCATGTATTTTGAAGTTCTCTCATTAGTTGCATAAACATGTAGAACAGGGGACACAGTGACATTGGCAAGATGGAGGAATAATATGTCCCAGGCCTCATTTGCCCCACAGAAATACTAACCAGCAATTATCCACAGACAAAAACACCTTGGTAAAAACCCAGACATGTGGGAATAAGCCAGAATCACCTGCCTGTTTCATGAAACAGAATACAAATTTGCATTAAAAAGCAGAAGAAATGGTCTGACTTGGACCATTTCACCCCTCTCTCGCACCCAAGTTGGCACAGTTCCATACAGAGAGGATTCTCCAGGGTTCATGGTTTCTACAGTGGGAAAAGAGAACTAGGGAGACAGACATCTAGCTTCCTTAACATACTGAGATTCTTTCTGGGAAACCCATTTCATTTTTCCCTCATGGGGAACAAAAAATATTCGAGGAAACCACACAACTAGACCACCTGAGGTTAGGTAGAAACAAAGCAAAGAGGTATAGCTCATAGAGACTAGCATATAGATTTTGACATAAGCTCAATATATCAAGCAGGGTACTCAATCAGAGGTATTAGCTAATGGCATAGTCTACCTGCAAAGCTGAGCTGGTCACTCTCAGAAGACATTGGAAGTGCTCTCTGGCTTGAATCTCTAGATGGTTACCCTCCAGGCCCAGCCTCAGCCCCTACCCTGGAGTTCTGGCCAGGGAGGAAGAAGGTCTACCACAGGCAAATTTCCACAACAGAAAGGTATTAGATCTGCCATATCTAAGAGCCTAATCAGTGTTCCCCATAGCCTCAAAGTCTACCACCAGACCCTACCCAAGAAGAAAGACAACCACTGCAGTGAATTTTGACAGCTAAGCCCTATTTTGCCACGGCCAGAAGTTTAATGTGCCCCCCAGATCTTACACAGAAAAGGAGGCAAATCTGAGTCATACATTTTTACCAAGCATAGCAGTTGGTTCATCCATTCTTATTCACTTAACTTTACAGCCTCTCCTGCAAACCTGTCCAACTGCTGAATTCAAATATCAGTACTTCTAGCCAAGAAATATGCCCTGTGGCTCACCCAGATCAGAGGTAAATGCAGTGTCCATATAGCAGCTCAGACTAACAGCAGAGCTCAGTTTCTGGTCTTGCCAAATAGCAGAGCCTAGCCTGGTGCCTTACCTGACTTCAAAGCAAAGGCAGCAGCCTAGCCATCTAGAGAACCTGAAAGGAAGTTGTGCCTTCCAGGGTTAGGACCCACTGACCTATTTAGAATCATCATCTAGACTAACTAGTGAAAGTCTTTAGCTGCCAAGAACTCCTGTAAAACCTGAAATAAAGTAGTCTTTTCAGAAAATGCATAAACACTAATGCAAAAACACAAGGAATTCAGACTCTGGATATTACAACACCTCCAGAAGAAACTAGCAAAGCCACAACAATGGAGCAGCATAAATAAGGAAGTTTATAAAATGACAGGAAAAGGATTCAGAATAATCCTTCATATAAAGTTTAGTGAGCTACAGTAATATACAGATAAAAAAATTAAATGATGTAGAAAATAATTGTTTCCATTATATTATATGAGCTGTGACAAAAAAACAGAAACAATTTTTTAAAAACAAATAGAAATCCTAGTGATGAAGAATACTATGACTCATTTGGAGGAAAAAAGGCAGTGGAAATCTTAAATGGCCAGCTTGATCAACTAAAGAGTTGGTAAATTCAAAGATGCATCGTGAAATTACACAATCAGAGACACAAAATGAAAAACAGGTGGAAAAGAATGAAGATAGCCTACAGGAATTATGGGACACATCAAGAGACCTAACCTATGTTTAATAGCATTCCAGGAGAAGAATAAGAAAAAGGGCCAGAAAGCATATTTAAGGAAATAATGGATGAAAGCTTCCTAATTTCAAGAAAAAATAAAATTCAGTTACACTAAATACAGATGTCACAAATTAAATTCCACCCAAAGAGGGGTTCATCAAGACATATAATAATCAAACTAGCAAAAATCAAAGACAAAAGGAAAATTCTGAAAGCAACAAAAGAGAAATACGTTGCATACAAAGGCGTCCCAGTATAACTATCAGCAGACTTATCAGCAAAACCCTGCAGAACATTAAAAAGATTCAGTGTGACAGGATATTTGCTAGGGTTAAGATGGTCAACACTAGCTGCAAATACCTGGCAAAGTGTTTATTAAATAATTAGATAGAAAGAAGTGACCACGGAATTGTGTATGTGTTATGATAACTTTACAAGCACATATCACCTGGCTTTCTCCATTTTGGGATTAGAGATGACTTCTTAAGATTTATTTTTATGCATTTTAAAGTAGGTTGATTTTAGGGTCAGGTATGGTGGCTCACACCTGTAATCCCAGCACCTTGAGAGGCCAAGACAGGAGAATCACTTAAGGTCAGAAGTTTGAGACTAGCCTGGCCAACAGGAGTGGTGGCAGGTGCCTGTAATCCCAATTACTTGGGAAGCTGAGGCAGAGAATTGCCTGAACATGGGAGGTAAAGGTTGCAGTGAGCCAAGATCATGCCACTGCACTCCATCCTGGGCAACAGAGCGAGACTCCATCTCAAAAAAAAAAAAGTGGGTTGATTTCTAAACAATCCTGCAGAGCCGCCCCTCCTGGTCGCTCCCCCACTCCCCGACCCATCCACCTGCAAGCTGGCTTGCCTTTTGTGCAGTGTGCTGACTTCTGCCAGGCTGTCTGGGTGACACGGCACAGATGAAAGTGTCTTGAGGCAGATACTCTGCCTCTTAGCACCTGGGAGTGCAGTGAGGTGATATATTTTTCAAGAATTAAAGGGAAAGAACTGCCAAACAATCACACTTTACTCCACAAAAAAATATCTTTCAGAAATAAAGGAGTAATAAAAACTTTTCCAGGCAAACAAAAGCTAAGGACGTTCCTCACAAGCAAGCCTGTCTTATAGATATTGCTAAAGGGAGATGTTAAACTGAAACAAAAGGCTCCTAATTAATATCATAATGCTTACAAATGCACAAAACTTAATAGTATGAATAATACAGACAATATGTAGACTATTTCAGGATCATAATGGTGGTATATGCAGTAATTTTATCTCCAGAACAAGGGTTAAAGAAATTATTAATTATGACGATAAATAAAATAGTCAAGGAAAACTCATTACAAAATAAGGTAAATTTTGGCATTGAAAACATAAAATTGAGGGGGGAATAAAGTGTAGAATTGTAAGCAATCAAAATTAAGCTGTTACAAGTTTGAAATAGGCTGTTACAAATGTAAGATAGTCTATGTAAATATCACAATAACCAAAACAAAAATAAAAGATTCAAACTATGCCACCATAGGAAACAGAAAATCAATAAGTCATAAAGAAAGATGGCAAGAATGGAAAAAACTGTGTGTACAAAACAACCAGAAAATAATTAACAAAATGGCAGCAGAAAGTTTCTAGTTATCTACAATTACCTTGACTGGAAATGGATTAAATACACCAATAAAAAGACATCATGCAAATGCATGAATTAAAAAAAAAAAGCTATATGCTGTTTACAAGAAACTTCCTTTTTAATAATGCACATAGACTGAAAGTGAAGGGATGGGAAAAGATATTTCCTGTTAATAGAAACTGAGAGAGAGTATGAGTAGCCATTTTTATATCAGAAAAAATAGACTTTAGGTCAAAAACTGTAAAATCAGACCAAAAAAAGACATTTTATAATAATAAAGAATTTATTTATCAAGAGTACATTACAATTACAAACATATATTCACTCAACAGTGGAGCACCTAAATGTTTAAAGTGCATATTTTAAAAATCTGAAGGGAGAGATAGAGTCTTTTCAAATGCACACAGAACATTCACTAGGATATATCATATGTTAGGCCACAACACAATTCTTAGCAAATTTAAGATTGAAATCATTTCAAGTACCTTTTTTGAGTACAATGGTACGAAACTATAAATCAACTTCCACCAAGATGGCTGAATATGAACAGCTCAGGAGCGCAGTTCCCAGCGTGAGTGACATAGAAGGCAAGTGATCTCCACATTTCCAACCAAGGTACCAGGTTCATCTCAGTGGTACCCTTTAGGCAGTGGGTAGAGCCCAAGGAGGGCAAACTGAAGCAGGTGGAGTGTTGCCTCACCAGCAAAGTGCAAGATGTCAAGGAACTCCCACTCCTCAGCAAAAGAAGCCATTAGGACTTTTCCGGACGTTCCAGCACTCTGACTCCGATACTGAGCTTTTCCCATGTTGTCTACAACCCACAGACCAGGAGATTGTCACTGGGGTCAACAACACCAGAACCACTGGTTTCCAGCACAAAACTGGGTGGCCATTTTAGCCAGCGCCTGGAACACCAGAGAGACAGAAACACTCATTCCCTGCTAAAGAAAGGGGCCAAGTGATCTGGTTCAGCAGGTCCCACCCCAACAAAGACCAGCAAGCTGAGACCCACTGGCTTGAAATTTTCGCAGCCAGCACAGTAGTCTGGACTTGACCTGAGATGGTCAAGCTTGGTGGGGTTAGGGCCATCTGTCATTACTGAGGCAGTTCTAACCTTGTCTGTGTAAACAAAATCCCAGGGAAGTTCACACAGCAGCTGGGCAGAGCCCTCAGCAGCTCAGCAAGGCCTCTGCAGGCGGACTGACTAGACTCCCTTCTTGCTGGGTGGGGAATCTCTGAAAAAAGGCAGCAGCCTGTCAGGGACTGATAAATAAAGCCCCACCTTCCCAGGACAGCACACGAGAAAAGGGGTGGTTGTGAGTTCTGCTTCAGCAGACTTAAACGTCCCTGCCCAGCAGCTCTGAGGGAGCAACAGACTGCCTCCTCAAGTGTCTCCCTGACCCCAGGATATCCTAGGAGACACTTCATACAGGAGAGCTCTGGCTGACATCTGCTGGGTACCCTTCTGGGAAGAAGCTACCAGAGGAAGGAACAGGCAGCAATTCAAGCCATTCTGCAGACCATGGGGGTGATTCCCAGGCAAGCAGGCTCTGGAGTGGACCTCCAGCAGTGCTGCAGCAGAGGGGCCTGACTGTTAGAAGGAAAACTAAAAAACAAAGAAATAGCTTCAACATCAATAGAAAGGACATCCACTCAGAAACCCCATTCAAAAGTCACCAACTTCAAAGTCCAAAGGCAGATAAATACACAAAGATGGGAAGGAATCAGTGCAAAAAAAGGCTGAAATTGCCTAAAGCCAGAATGCATCTTCTTCTCCAAGAGATCACAACCCCTCACCAGAAAGGGAACAAAACTCAAGGGAAAATGAGCGTGACAAATTGACAGAAGCAGTCTTCAGAAAGTGGGTAATAATAAACTTCTCTGAGCTAAAGGAGCATCTTCTAACCCAATGCAAGGAAACTGAGAACCCTGAATAAAGGTTAGATAAAATGCTAACAAGAATAAGGTTAGATGAAACAGCATGAAGAAGAACATAAACGACATGAAGGAGCTGAAAAATACAGCATGGGAACTTCGTAAACCATACAAAAGTTTCAATAGCTGAATACATCAGGTAGAAGAAAGAATATCAGAGATTGAAGATCAAATCAATGAAACAAAGCAAGAAGGCAAGATTAGAGAAAAAAGAATGAAAAGAAATGAATGAAGCCTCCAAGAAATATGGGATTATGTAAAAAGACCTAATCTATGTTTGATTGGTGTATATAAAAGTGATGGGGAGAATGAAACCAAGTTGAAAAACACTCTTCAGGATATTATCCAAGACAATTTTTCTAACCTAGAAAGGCAGGCTAACATTCAAATACAGAAAATACAGAGAACACCACAAAACTATTCCTCGAGAAGAGTAACCCCAAGGCACATAATCGTCAGATTCACCAGGGTTGAAATTAAGGAAAAAATGCTAAGGGCAGCCAGAGAGAAAGGACGGTTACCCACAAAGGGAAGTCCATCAGACTAACAGCAGATCTCTCTACAGAAACCCTACAAGCCAGAAGAGAGTGGGGGCCCACATTCAACATCCTTAAAGAAAAGAACTTTTAACCCAGAATTTTATATCCAGCCACACTAAGCTTCATAAGTGAAGGATTTTTAAAAATCCTTTACAGACAAGCAACTGCTGAGAAATATCATTACCATCAGGCCTGCCCTACAAGAGCTCCTGAAGGAAGTATTAAACATGGGGAGGAACAAAAGTACTAGTCACTGCAAAAACATACCAAACTGTAAAGATCATTGACACTATGAAGAAACTGCATCAACTAACGGGCAAAACAACCAGCCAGTAACAAAATGGCAGGATCAAATTCACACATAACAATATTAATCTTAAATGTAAATGGGCTAAATGCCCCAATCAAAAGCCACAGACTGGCAAATTGGATAAAAAGTCAAGACCCATCAGTGTGCTGTATTTTGGAAACCCAACTCACATGCAAAGACACACATAGGCTCAAAATAAATGGATAGAGGAAGATTTACCAAGCAAATGGAGAGAAAAAAAAAAGCAGGGGTTGAAATCTATTCTCTAATAAAAAAGACTTTAAACCAACAAAGAGCAAAAGAGACAAAGAAGGTCATTACATAGTGGTAAAGGGATTAATGCAACAAGAGGAGCTAACTATCCTAAATATATATGTACCCAATATGGGAGCACCCACATACATTAAGCAAGTTCTTAATGACCTACAGAGACATTTACACTCCCACACAACAATAGTGGGAGACTTTAACACCCACTGTCAATACTAGACAGATCAATGAGACAGAAAATTAGCAAGGATATCCAGGACTTGAACTCAGATATGGACCAAGTGGACCTAATAGACATCTACAGAACTCTCCACCCCAAATCCACGAATATACATTCTTCTCACCACCACATCAGACTTATTCCAAAATTGACCATATGATTGGAAGTAAAACATTCCTCACCAAATGCAAAAGAATGAAAATCATAACAAAGTCTCTCAGACCACAGTGCAATCAAATTAGAACTCAAGATTAAGAAACTCACTCAAAACTGCACAACTACATGAAAACTGATCAATCTGCTCCTGAATGACTACTGGATAAATAATGAAATGAAGGCAGAAATAGAGATGTTCTTTGAAACCAATAGGAATGAAGACACAGTGTACCAGAATCTCTGGGACACATTTAAAGCAGTGTCTAGAGGGAAATTTATAGCACTAAATGCCCACCAGAGAACCAAGGAAAGATATAAAATCAACACTCTGATGTTACAATTAAAAGAACTAGAAGAGCAAAACCAAACAGATCCAAAAGCTAGCAGAAGACAAGAAATAACTAAGATCAAAGCAGAACTGAAGGAGACAGAGACACAAAAAATCATTCAAAAAAATCAATGAATCCAGCACCTGGTTTTCTGAAAAAAAAAATCAACAAAATAGACCACTAGCCACACTAATAAAAAAGAGAAGAGAGAAGAATCAAATAGATGCAATAAAAAATGATAAAGGGGATTTCACTAAAATTTCACCACCGATTAAACAGAAATATAAACTATCATCAGAGATTACTATAAACACCTTTCTGCACATAAACCAGTAAATCTAGAAGAAATTGATAAATTCCTGGACACTTAGACCCTCCCAAGACTAAAACAGAAAGAAATCAAAACCCCGAATAGGCCAATAACAAGGGCTGAAGTTGAGGCAGCAATTAATAGTCTACCAACCAAAAAAAGTTCAGGACCAGATGAGTTCACAGCTGAATTCTACCAAATGTACAAAGAGGAGCTGGTACCTTTCCTTCTTAAACTATTCCAAACAATACAAAAAGAGGGAATCCCCCCTAACTCATTTTTTGAGTCAACATCATCCTGATATCAAAACCTGGCAGAGACACAAGTAAGAAAGAAAATTTCATGGCAGTATCCATGATGAACACTGATGCAAAAATCTTCAGCAAAATACTGGCAAACTGAATCCAACAGCACATCAAAAAGTTTATCCATCACAATCAGGTCAGTTTCATCCCTGGGATGCAAGGCTAGTTCAACATATGGAAATCTATAAACTCAATCCATCACATAAACAGAACCAAAGACAAAAACCACATGATTACCTCAATAGATGCAGAGAAGGCCTTTGACAAAATTCAACAGCCCTTTATGCTAAAAACTCTCAATAAACTAGGTATCCATGAAATGTATCCAAAATAATAAAAGCTATGACAAAGCCATAGTCAATATCATACAGAATAAAAAAAAAAAACTGGAAGCATTCCCTTAGAAAACTGGCAAAGACAAGGGTATCCTCTCTCACCACTCCTATTCAACATACTATTGGAAGTTCTGCCCAGAGCAATTGGGCAAGAAAAAGAAAAAAAGGGTATTCAACTAGGAAAAGAGGAAGTCAGATTGTCTCTATTTGCAGATGACATGATTGTATATTTAGAAGACCCCATTGTCTCAGCCCAAAATCTCTTTAAGCTGATAAGCAACTTTGACAAATCTTAGTATACAAAATCAATATGCAAAAATCACAAGATTTCTATACACCAACAACAGACAAAAATAGACCCAAATCATGAATGAACTCCCATTCACAATTACTACAAAGAGAATAAAATGCCTAGGAATACAACCAACAAGGGGTGTGAAGGACCTCTTCAAGGAGAACTACAAACCACTGCTCAAGGAAACAAGAGAGGACACAAACAGATGGAAAAATATTCCATGCTCATGGTTAGGAAGAATCAATATTGTGAAAATGGCCATACTGCCCAAAGTAATTTATAGATTCAATGCTATCCCCATCAAGCTACCACTGATCTTTTTCACAGAACTGGAAAAAAAACCTTAAACTTCATATGGAACCAAAAGAAAAGCCCACACAGTCAAGAAAATACTAAGCAAAAAGAACAAAGCTAGAGGCATCATGCTACTTGACTTCAACTATACTACAAGGCTACAGTAATCAAAAGAGCAAGGTAGTGTTACCAAAACAGAGATATAGACCAATGGAACAGAACAGAGGCCTCAGAGGTAATGCCACAAATCTACAATGATCTGAACTTTGACAAACCTGACAAAAAAAAGCAATGGGGAAAGGAGTCCCTGCTTAATAAATGGTGCTGAGAAAACTGACTACCCATATGCAGAAAGGTGAAACTGGACCCCTTCCTTACACCTTATACAAAAATTAACTCCAGATGGATTAAAGACTTAAACATAAGACCTCACACCATAGAAACACTAGAAGAAAACCTAGGCAATACCATTCAGGATATATGCATAGGCAAGGACTTCAAGACTAAAACACCAAAAGCAATGGCAATAAAAGTCAAAATAGACAAATGGGATCTAACTAAACTTAAGAGCTTCTGCACAAAAAAAGAAACAATCATTAGAGTGAACAGAATGGGAAAAAGTGTTTGCAATGTACCCATCTGACAAAGGGCTAATATTCAGAATCTACAAAGAACTAAAACAAATTTACAAGAAAAAAAACACAACCCCATCAAAAAATAGGTGAAGAATATGAACAGACACTTTTCAAAAGAAGACATTTATGCAGCCAATAAATATTTGAAAAAATGCTCATCATCACTGGTCATTAGAGAAATGCAAATCAAAACCATATTGAGATATCATCTAACACAAGTTAGAATGGCAATCATTGAAAAATCTGGAGACAACAGACGCTGGAGAGGATGTGGAGAATTAGGAACACTTTTACACTGTTGGTGGGAGTGTAAATTAGTTCAATCACTGTGGTGATTCCTCAAGGATCTAGAAATAGAAATACCATTTGACCCAGCAATTCCATTACTGGGTATGTATATACCCAAAGGATTATAAATCATTCTATTATAAAGACACATGCACAGGTACATTCATTGTGGCACTGTTTGCAATAGCAAAGACCTCAAACCAACCCAAATACCCATCAAGGATAGACTTGATAAAGAAAATGTGGCACATATACACTATGGAGTACTATACAGCCATGTCCTTTGCAGAGACATGGGTGAATCTGGAAATCACCATTCTCAGCAAACCAAAGCAATAACAGAAAACAAAACACAGCATGTTTTCACTCATAAGTGGGTATTGAACAATGAGAACTCATGGACACAAGGAAATGAACATCACACACTGGGGTCTGTTGAGGGATGGGGAAGCTAGGTGAGGTATAGCAGTGGGTAGGGAGATTGGGGAGGGATAACATAAGAAGAGATACCTGATGTAGGTGATGGGGGGATGGAGGCAGCAAACCACCATAGCATATGTAGACCTATGTGACAATCCTGCAAGATCTGCTCATGTACATCAGAACTTAAAGTATAATTTTTTAAAAAGTAAACATAAAATATGCTAAAGAAAAACCTAGAAATCTATAATGGAACATTTTTAGAAAAATTATAAACACATGGAAACTAAACAACACGCTCCTGAACATCCAATGGGAGAATGAAGAAACTAGAAAAGAAAATTTTAATGTATCTTGAGACAAATAAAATGTAAACTCGGGGGAAGGGGTCGAGATACAGCAGTGGCATTCGGAGGTTCCCATCAAAAAGTAAAAATAAAAAACATAACAAGCATGTGAATCCTTCACTGACGAACAAAGTATCCAGGTTCTCTCATCAAAATTGACTACAAGGCTGGCATGACCATTGGAGAAAAGGAAGAGCAGTGTGGTGTGGCGCCCACCTGAGAGCCACATGTGAAAAGGGAACCCCTTTCCCCCACCAAGGGAGGAGGTGAGTGAGTGCACTACCCTGCCAGGGAAACTGTGCTTTTTCCATGGAACTGTGCAACCTACGGGTGGGAAGATCCCACTTACAAACACACGCCACCAGGACCTAGTGTTCCAATCCCAGAATGCACAGATTCTTGCAGCCTCTCAGCTGGAATATGCTTAACTCTACCAAACTCCCCAGAGGAGAGAGGACTAGCACCAGATGTGGCTGCCTGCTAAGCCATTTGAGCTCCTTGGGGGAGAGGCAGCAGCCAGCACTGGGAATCCCAACTGCCTAACACACTAAGCTCCTCGGTGGGGCAAGGGCAACATCCATCTTTATAGCTCCAGGCTGTGCTTTTCCCCTTCTATAGCAAGAGAGGCTAGAAAGTTTGGTCACAAGACTAGTCCCCACATTTGAACACACTGGCTGCGGCAATCTGTGGCAGAATGCCTCTTCAGGCTTAACCCCGACCCATCCCTCTTCATTGGGTGGGGTTCCCTGCAGAAACTGCAATATCTCCTGCCAGAGGCTCAGGGACAGAATTCGGATGTCCATGGGCCTCAGCCCCTAGGGAGAGAAGTGGCCACAGTCTCTGCAGACTGGGAGACTTAGGCTTTCCTCCTGGTGGTTCTGAAAAATCAGGGCAGCCCAGAAGAGTGAGACAAAGTGCTTCATTAAATGTGTTCTGCTCTCCATGCCACTCAACTGGGTGAGCCCCTCCAACAGGGGTTGTCAGACACCCTAGAAAGGAGTAATTCTACTGGCATCGGGTTGGTGCCCCTCAAGGTCAGAGGTCCCAGAAGAAGGAGCAGGTGCCCATCTTTGCTGTTGATTTCTTGGGTAACAGTTCCAGGCACAGGAGCAAATCAGATGAAAAGGGCCTGAAGTGAACCCCCAGGAAAATGCAGCAGCCCTAAAGAAGAGAGACTTGACTATTGAAAGGACACAAACAAGCAGAAAGTCATGACAACAGCATCAACAACAACAAAAAGGCCCCCCCAAAACCCCATCTAAGAGTCAGCATCTTCAAAGACCAAAACTAGACAAACTCACAAAGATGAGAAAGAATCAATGAAAAAATACTGAAAACTCTGATAACAACATCTCTTGGTCAAAGGCACAGAACTGGACAGAGGATCAGATTAATGAAATGACAGAAGCAGGCTTCAGAAGATGGGTAATGAAAAAACTACACTGAGCCAAAGGAACATGTTCTAACCCAAAGCAAAGAAACTAAGAACCTTGATAAAAGGTTAGAGGAATTGCTAACTAGAATAACCAGTTTAGAGAGGAACATAAATGACCTGATGGAGCTGAAACATAGCATGAGAACTTTCTGATGCATACACAAATATCAATAACCAAATTGACCAAGCAGAAGAAAGGATAGCCACTTTACTGAAATAAGACATGTGGACAAGAATAGAGAAAAAAGAAGGAAAGGGAATGAATAAGGCCTCCAAGAAATATGGGACTTCCTGAAAAATAGAACCTACAATTGACTGGAGTACCAGAAGAAAACAA
Organism: Callithrix jacchus; assembly: GCF_049354715.1. Classification (NCBI taxonomy): domain Eukaryota; kingdom Metazoa; phylum Chordata; class Mammalia; order Primates; family Cebidae; genus Callithrix; species Callithrix jacchus. Next base: position 9,030,611 of record NC_133518.1, read on the forward strand.
GGAGACTGGAAACAAACTGGAAAACACACTTCGGGACATTATCCAAGAGAACTTTCCCAACCTAGCAAGATAAGCCAATATGCATATTCAAAAACTACAGAGAACACCATTAAGATACTCCATAAGAAGATCAACCACAAGATGCATAATCATCAGATTCTCCAAGGTCAAAATGAAGGAAAAACTGTTAAGGGAAGCCAGAGAGAAAGACCAGGTCACCTACAAACAGAAGCCCATCAGACTAACAACAGATCTCTCTGCAGAAACTCTACAAGCCAGAAAAGACTGGGGGCCAATATTCAACATTCTTAAAGAAAAGAATTTTCAACCCAGAATTTCATGACTAAGCTTCACAGGCAAAGGAGAAATAAAATTATTTACAGACAAGTGAATGCTGAGGGATTTTATTACCATCAGGTCTGCACTGTAAGAGTTCCTGAAAGATGCACTAAACATGGAAAGGAAAAAACTGGTGACTGCCACTGCAGAAAACACTAAAATACAAAGACCAATGATACGATGAAGAAACCGCATCAACTACTGTGCAAAATAACCAGCTAGCATCATGATGAAAGGATCAAATTCACACATAACAATATTAACCTTAAATGTAAATGGGCTAAATGCCCCAATTAAAAGACACAGACTAGCAAATTAGATAAGGAGTCAAGATCCATTGGTGTGCTGTATTGAGGAGACCCATCTTACATGCAAAGACACACACAGGCTGAAAATAAAGGGATGGAGGAAAATTAAACAAGAAAATGGAAAGCAAAAATAAAGCAAGGGTTGCAATCATAGTCTCTGACCAAACAGATGTTAAACCAACAAAGATCAAAAAAGACAAAGAAGGGCATTACATAATGGTAAAGGGAACAATTCAACAAGAGCTAACTATTCTAAATACATATGTGCCCAATATAGGAGCACCCAGATTCACAAAACAAGTTCTTAGAGACTTATAAAGGGCCTTAGACTCCCACACAATAATAGTGGGAGACTTTAACACCCCACTGTTAGAAATTAACAAGGATATTCAGGACTTTAACTCAGCTAGGGATCAAGTGAACCTTGTAGACATCTACAGATGTCTACACCTAGCCCAAATCAACAAAACGTACATTCTTCACAGTGCCACATGGCACTTATCCGAAAATCAACCACATAATTGGAAGTAAAACACTTCTCAGCTAATGCAAAAGAACTGAAATCATAACAAATAGTCTCTCACACCACAGTGCAGCCAAATTAGAACTCAGGATTAAGAAACTCGAAAACACGGACGGCCCCAGTGGTGTCAGCTCAGTCCCAGCTGCCGCCATGTGAGGAAATGGCCGAGGGGCCAGAGCCATAGGGTTTGGAAATCCCTTGTCTCCAGGTTGCTGGGATTGACTTCTTGCTCAATTGAAACACTCATTCAATGGAGACAAAGAGAACTAATGCTTTGTGCTTATTCATTTTTGAATCAAAGCACTGGGGAGTCTGTATGCCTTGTTTGTAGAAAGAACCAGTGACACCACCAATGAGCTTCCTAAAAGTTCTGAAGAAGTTATAGGACTATACACTTTCTTTTGAACTTTTATAATAAATATCTGCTCTATTTCTGAAGCCCAGGGCTGTTGGAGGGGTGAGTGACAAGTCTTACAAGTGGCCTTATTCCAACTCCAGAGATTCCCCAATGGAACTTTGAGATTATCTTATATGCAATCGAAAGTGACAGGAAATATGCCAACTCAATCCCTCTTGATGTACATGGAGGGGCCAGAAGTGATTGGCAGCTCTCTCGGCAGCCAAATGGAGATGGATGATGCCTTGTCAAGGAAAGGGGCTGCTGTTGTTCCATTCAGAGTGATGCAAGAAAAAAATGTCATCCAAATAGAGGGGTACATGGCCTTGGATTGCATGTTCTGCAGCCAGACCTTCACGCATTCAGAAGACCTTAATAAACATGTCTTAATGCAGCACCAGCCCACCCTTTGTGAACCAGCCATTCTTCAGATTGAAGCAGAGTATCTTAGTCCTCTTGATAAAAGTCAAATGCGGGCAGAATCTCCCAAGGAAAAGAATTGCAAGGAAAATGAAGAATTCAGCTGTAATGTGTGCAGGCAGATATTCAGAGTCGTTTTTGATGTTGAGATCCACATGAGGACACAAGGATTCTTTCACTTATAGATGTAGCATGTGTGGCAGAAGATTCAAGGAGCCTTGGTTTCTTAAAAACTACATGCAGACACACAACAGCAAATCGGGGACCAGGAGCAAACTGCACCAAGGCTTGGAGAGTCCAGCAACCATCAACGAGGTGGTCCAGGTCCACGCAGCTAAGAGCATCTCCTGTCCTTAAAAAATCTGCATGGTTTATGGCTTTCTATTTCCAAATAAAGCAACTCTAATTGAGCACAACAAGGTGCATGGCAAAAAAAAACCTGCTTCTGGTCCCAGCAGCACAGACTGACTCTCCACCAGAGGGAATGTCATCTTCGAGGGAAGAGTCCCTGCAGTTTTTAAACTTAAGACCAAAATCTCGCCCCATAACCAAGAAGAAGCTTGTCAACTGCATACCTCAGCTCGATCCGTTCACCATCTTCCAGGCTTGGCAGCTGGCAACCAAGGGAAAAGTGGCCATTTGCCAAGAAGTGAAGAAATCAGGGCAGGAAGGAAGAACCGACAATGATGGCTCGAGTTCCTAGGAGGAGCTTGGAGAAATTTGGGGTGCCAATAAGAGCAACTTGGAAGGTCTGGAAAGGCCAAAACAAGTAAGGGCATTTGTACAGGCCTCTCGCAAAATAAAGAGAAGTGTAGAACCTCCAACGGTGAGGTGCCTTCTGTGGATGTGGATTCCAAGATACCCAGCAGCAAAGAGAAGCCCACCCACTGATCCGAGTGTGGCAAAGTTTTCAGAACCTACCACCAGCTGGCCTTGCACTCCAGGCTCCACAAGAAGGACAGGAGGGCCAGTGCCGAGTGGCCCACCATGTCCACGGATGGAAGGCAGCCAGGGACATGCTCTCCTGACCTCACCACCCCGCTGGATGAAAATGGAGCCGTGGATCAAGAGGAAGGCGGTTCTGAAGACAGATCTGAGGATGGGCTTTCTGAAGGAATCCATCTGGATAAAAATAATGATGGAGGAATAATAAAGCATCTTACATCTTCAAGAGAGTGTAGTTATTGTGGAAAGTTTTTCCATTCAAATTTTTACCTCAATATTCATCTCAGAATGCATACAGGTGAAAAACCATATAAATGTGAATTTTGTGACTATGCCACGGCCCAGAAGACATCTCTGAGGTATCACTTGGAGAGACACTACAAGGAAAAACAAGCTGATGTTGCCGCTGAAGCCAAGAGCAATGGTAAAAATCAGGACACTGAAGATGCACTATTAACTGCCGACAGTGCGCAAACCAAAAATTTGAAAAGATTTTTCGATGGTGCCAAAGATGTTACAGGTAGTCCACCTGCAAAGCAGCTGAAGGAGATGCCTTCGGCTTTTCTGGGCAGCGCTGTCCTCTCACCAGCACACAGAGATACTCAGGATTTCCATAAAAATGCAGCAGATGACAGGGCTGATAAAGTGAATAAAAACCCTACTCCTGCTTACCTGGACCTGGTAAGAAAGAGATCAGCAGTTGAACCTCAGGCAAATAACCTCTGCAGAAGCCAGGTGGAGGTTACTCCTCCTCCGGATGGCAGTGCCACCTGTAACCTTAAAGTTAGCCCCAAAGAGAAACCAGTGGAGGGCGCAGCTGACAGCAGACACAGGCAAAGTGTGGACTGTCATGGAAAACCTTTAAACTTATCCCTGGGGGCACTTCACAATTGCCCGGCAATTTCTTTGAGTAAAGGTTTAATTCCAAGTATCAACTGTCCATTTTGTACTTTCAAGACACTTTATCCAGAAGTTTTAATGATGCACCAGAGACTGGAACATAAATACAATCCTGACGTTCATAAAAACTGTCAAAACAAGTCCTTGCTCAGAAGTTGGTGCACCAGATGCCCGCCAGTGCTGCTGGGGAAAGACGTGCCTCCCCTGTCTAGTTTCTGTAAACCCAAGCCCAAGTCTGCTTTCCCAGCGCAGTCCAAACCCCTGCCATCTGTGAAGGGGAAGCAGAGCCCCCCTGGGCCCAGCAAGGCCCCTCTGACTCCAGGGATAGACTCTAGCATGTTAGCCCCAAGTAGCTGGAAGTCCCACAGGCCACAGCAGAATATTGGGGGCCCCGGAGCCACCAGCCAACAACAGCAGTCTGAGCTGTTTCCTAAAACCAGTGTTTCCCCCGCACGGGAGAAGATGAAAAGACCCCAGACAAAGTTGAAACCCCTCCCGGTAGCTCCTTCTCAGCCCACCCTGGGCGGTGGCAGCATCAATCGTTCCATTGACTACCCTCCCAAGAACGACAACCCATGGGCACCTCCAGGGAGAGACTATTTCTGTAATCAGAGTGCCAGCAACACTGCGGCTGACTTCAGTGAGCCCCTTCCAAAAAGACTGAAGTCCACCATGGTTGCCTTTCAAGTCAACCAGTAGCCTGGGGCCAATTACAGAAGAGGCTGTGACCTTCCCAAATACCACCTGGTCAGAGGCATCACGTTGCTTTTGCTACAGGACTGCATGTACCCGTCGCAGGCGCTGCCCCCCAAACCCAGGTTCCTGAACTCGAGCGAGGTCGGGTTACAAACGTGCTGACTGTTCAGAAGCCTTATGGTGGCTCCAGGCCACTCGATACTTGCAGACCTGCTAGGAGTCCAGCCTCCAGCTCAATGTTAGAAAGAAAAAGGCCTGTGTCATATCAACACTCATCTAACAGCATTGTACAAAACAGAAACCATGAGAATTTTATTGGGAACGCAAATTACTGTCCAAACGACAAAAAAAGCTTGATTCACTAATTTGGGGGATGAAAGGTCTTGGTGCACATCAGGGCTTACTCTCCATGAAATTGAATTGTAGTTTATCCTTTGAGAAGTGAATGGTGAAAGCTACTGAAATAAGCTGTGATTGTACTGTGCATAGAACATACAAGGAATCTGCAAGGAACACCACAGTTTTGTAAAGTTGTTCAGTTCACTTTTGTAACAAATAGCTACAAAAACTAGTTGGAACCTTCATACATGGGGACTGGAAAGCTCTATTTTGTCCCTGAATAATATTTTTTTTAGAATCAACCAAATAAGAAATGGAATTTTTACTCACTTGAGTGCTGCTGAAAAATCATTTGGGTTGTGGGGGATGGGGGAAAGTATATAATGCTTGCGCCTCAGGTCAAAATCTGCAAATATCTAAATTGTAAACCTGCTTGTTCAAATACTGTGTGTATTCCTTTTCTCTAATACAGCTCATCACTTGAAGCAGTTTTGCTATTGTGCTCTTTCATTTAAAATGTATTTTTTTAAACTCTCAATGATTTTGTATTATGTTGAATCCTCTGAAACCTATTGTTGTCTTAAAATTGTTAATGGAAGTATTGACCCTGTATGAATATGTGCTGCAGATAAGGAGGTCAGCCATTCTGAACTTGGTGGCATTTTATCACAGTTTAAGCATGTCAGCTGGGGAAGGCACCTTCTTCCTTGCCTCTCCAGATTGTCATGGAACCTCAGGATCCTTGACAGAGGGGGTTGGGATGGCTTACAGGATTTTTAAGTAAGTGTGTCTACAGAGAAGCGTTTTCTCTGTAGAGGAGAGCCACACATGGTGTAAACATAAGAAACTATATGTGCAGCTAGTTAAATTTGTTTCCATCAAATCATTTTTGTTGGAAAATTCAGCGTTTTGGGGTATTTGTCTAAATTAGCATATAAAAACATAAATGCCAAATTATACATGTGGATTGCGGATTTTGGAAACAGTTTTAAGGGAAAGTTTTTGGGGAATGTTTTAGGTTTGTATGTGGTAGTCTTAGTGTGTCTGGCATTTGGGTGAGCTGTGGGCAGACACGCTAGAGTTGATTATAGAGACGTTGATTCTGAAGAAGGAACTGCTGGCTGAGCCCCCTCGGAGTCGAGAAAGAGAAAATAGTTTCTGGACCTCAGTTACCTTCCCATTTTCGGTTGCTTGGAAGCAGTAACATTTTTCTCAATGCACATGCAATTTGGGTTTTAGAGAAGATGGCTACCAGCTGACTTCCTAGATATTTGAAATTTTTGTACTTTAATGTGCTGGCCATGGCTGAGTTTATTAGTACATGGGCTTAGCGACCACAAAAGACTTTATTAAGAAACTATTTCAAAAATAAGTTTGCACTGTTCATTTTTCTGGCCTTGCTCTTCTCCATAGAGCAAGGGTAAAGTTCTAGAAGAATCTATTTTTTAAAAAATTATGCAATGTAAGTTGTCCTTGATAGGAATCTTAGCTCCTGTGTTACAAGGGAGAACTAATTTGAGAGCAGTCTGCTGGCATTGCAATGAAGTGCTTTGTATCAGGAAAGTGTACACTATTGACTTTTTTCCTGTTCACAAGCTGAGCCATATGTACACAATCTAGATTTTGTTTTCATAATTTTGCACTTTTATAGCCTATTTTTGAAGATTAACAATTTACAAGATGATTCACTCAATCTTTGCCTAATCCAATGAGTATTACAGAGAGCTTGCTATGACTAGAAACATAAATCTTAAAAGAGGGTTTGTGATACTAGAGGGCTGGAATTTAAGTCTGCATTTAAAAAAAAAGAATCACCAAATCTATTTGAAAGCAAGTCAGTTTGTGTCACACTGGAATTTTTTGGGCTTTCAAATTTGTCTTTTTAACCACATTTTTGAATGTATAAAAATAACAATTATTTTCCTACAGCCCTTTGTACTTCAAAATATGTTTTTGTGTCCATCAGTATTAATTGTTGGTATACTACTGATTTTATATGTGTTTTTTTTTCTTTGAGACAACAGTATATAAAATAGAGGTACAATTTGTGGGATTTTTGTTTATGTATTTATTTCATTCCAGTTTGATTTATTTTAATTGTTGATACTTAAGTTGCAAACAGTAGACATTTCTTGTTTTATTTATGATATATTTCAGCTTAAAGTTATGTTATGATATGTGGAAGTGTAAATATAGATTTGGTGCTTTGCAAAAAAAAGAAAAAAGAAACTCACTCAAAACCACACAATTTCATGGCAATTGAACAACCTGCTCCTGAGTGACTCCTTGGTAAATAACGATATTAAGGGAGAAATTAGGAAGTTCCTTGAAACTATTGAGAACAAAGAGACAATGTACCAGCATCTCTGGGACACAGCTAAAGCAGTGTTAAGAGGGAAATTTACAGCACTAAATGCTCCTATCAGAAAGCTAGAAATATCTCAAATAGACACCCTAATATCACAATTAAAAGAGCGAGAGAGGCAAGAGCAAACTAATCCAAAAGATAGCAGAAGACAGTAAATAATCAGAGAAGAATTGAAGGAGATAGAGACACAAAAACCCTCCAAAAAAATCAATAAGTTCAGGAGCTGGTGTTTTGAAAACATCAACAAAATGAATAGACCAGTAGCCAGACTAATAAAAAAGAGAGAGAAGAATCAAATAGACACAATAAAAAATAATAAAGGGGATATTACCACTGACCCCACAGAAATACAAACTACCATAAGAGAATACTATCAATACCACTATGCAAATAAACTAGAAAATCTAGAGGAAATAGATACATCCCTGGATGCATACACCCTACCAAGACTAAACCAGGAAGAAGTTGAATCCCTAACTAGACCAAAACAAGTTCTGAAATAGAGGTAGTAATTAATAGTCTATCAACCAAAAAAAGCCCAGGACCAGACAGATTCACAGCTGAATTCTACCAGAAATACAAAGAGGAGCTGACACTATTCCTTCTGAAACCATTCCAAACAATTGGAAGAAGAGACTTCTCCCTAACTCATTTTATGAAGCCAGTGTCATCCTGATACCAAAACCGGAAGAAGACACAACAAAAAAAGAAAACTTTAGGTCAATATCCCTGGTGAGCATTGATGTGAAAATCCTCAATAAAATCCTGGCAAAAGGAATCCAGCAGCACATTTAAAAATGTATCTACCGTGATTAAGTCAGTATGGTCATTTTCACAATATTGATTCTATCCATCCATGAGCAAGGGTTGTGTTTCATTTGTTTCTGTCATCTATAATTTCAGCAGACTTTTGTAGTTTCTTCTAAATTCTTAAATATATTTAACGTGGCTATTTTAAAACATTGTCAGTGTCAACATTTGTAATATCTTTACATTTATTTTCATTGATTAGTTTTCTCCAGGTTATGTGTCACATTTTCCTGCTTCTTCAAATGTCTAGAAATTTTGTTGAGATTCTAGATTTTTATTTTATCTTTAGAAAGTCTTAAGTTTTGCACTACTACCCAATTAATTTACTGGTAGATTATTTTGATCCTACTTAGGCTTAATTATAGATTTTGGTAGGTTGGGTTCGGAGTAATTCTTACTGTGACACTTACTCTTTCTTTCTTTTCTTTTCTTTTTTCTTTTTTGTTTTTAAATTGAGATGGAGTCTCTCTCTGTTGTCCAGGCTGGAGTGCAGTGGTGAGATCTCAGCTCACTGCAATCTCTGCCTCCCGGGTTCAAGTGATTCTCCTGCCTCAACCTCTCGAGTCACTGAGATTACAGGTGCCCATCACCACCCCAGCTAATTTTTTGTATTTTTTTAGTAGACATGAAGTTTTGCCATGTTGGCCAGGCTAGTCTTGAACTCCTGACCTCAGGTGACCCACCCATCTTGGCCTCTCAAAGTGCTGGGACTACAGGCGTGATCCACCATGCCTAGCCAATCCTTACTGTTTTGAAGGTTTGGCCTTTCTGTGGTCTCAGGTGAATTCCCAAATTTCACTCTGGCTAGATGAACTTGAGTCTCTTAGTACAGTGAAATCTTTAGAATCACACTGCTCAGTTTACACATCCCAGTGGCCACTCTCCGCCAGACCTCATGGAATCTTGCCTTATATGAACACATGTTAGTATTCAGCCAGAGACTCAAGGCAGCCCTAGTGCAGATTTCTAGAGCTCTTTCTCTAAACATTTCCTCTTCTTCACTGCCCTGATCCACAAATTCCAGCTTCCTCAGCAGTCCCCATCTACAATCTTTGTTTTCTACATCTCATAAGACCATTGCCATCTCTTAGGGCTCCACAACCAGAGACTGCAGTTTTGTAAGGACCTTCATGCAGAAACCCTCAATGAATACGGAGCTCACCTCATGCGTTTCCTCTGTCCGTGATCCCAGCACTACGCTATGCATTGTGCAAAGACTGAAAACACAGGTTGCATGCAGTTTTTCTAGTTTTATGATATTTGAAGGGTAAATTTGATATATCTTATTCTATCATGGCCAGAATTGCAAACCTAGGTCCAAACCATAGTTATAAAATAAGATGTAATAAGAGCTTAAGGCAACTTTCAAAATAGTTATTATTATTATGTTTCACAATGACAAAATTCTATAAGCAGTATATTCCAAAGATGAGAAAACTGAGACTCAGAGAGGTTTAAGTCAAGCCAGTTAAACAGTAAATGACCTAGACATGATTTGAACAAACACAAGTCTTAAGAGTCTACATTTTTTTCTACTTACCAAAATGCTTAAAGTAATTAAAGCACACTTTTTTAGATCAGTTGAGAATTGAACTGGCTTAGAAAGACTGATGAACTTTGGGTTGGTGAACAGATTCCAAGAGCAGAGCACATCCTTGGTAAAGAGAATGGGATGTGGTGGGAAATACATGAGGGCCAAACCAAAGGTAAGACTGTGTGTGGAGACAAAGTTGAATACCTTGGGTGAGGTACAGCAAGACTTTTCAGATTGCAGTTTATTATAACATTCTAGCAACTGATTTTTGTTCAAATTTACTGGTAACTACATAATTATATACACTTTCACAGAAGCTTCCTTTTCTGTGTTTATAGTTTCAGGAGTACTGAAGTCTTTCCCAGTCTTATTTAAACAAATGATTAAAGAATTCGGGGGAAAAAGGTGAATTTTGCCTGTTTTTCTCTATTCTTGTCTAGTTTCTTTTAATAGTAATGTAAATAATTTCTTCAGGCCTACTCAAATATCAAAAAGTCTTGAGTTGCTGAAATTCCCTTCCTATGATCACAGGAGATATCTTGCCTCTTCTAATTTAGCTAAAATTTTACCTACAAAGTCTTCCTTTCAGCTCATGACCTCCTCATCCACAAGGATCATAATCTATTTAGAACAATTGTTTGAACAATCTTTCTGCTGCAGGCTGGATCAGACTCGCCTTTCCAGTTCTAACTTTTGAAGAGAATTCATTCTTCAGCTGTACAGAATTGCTTTCTTTGTATAAAAACTAATTTTAAAGGAAACTGTTTGGTTTTAAAATCTTGAAATTTCTTTAAAGATTTACGGGACAGTTTTGTTTTTTCTATATAACATTTGTAATTTGACTGCTTTAGAGCCATACTACTTGATGTCTAATTTTCTTAATACCAAAGTCAGCTAACAAAGTCTCAGTACTTCTGTGTATCAGGTAATGTGACCTCTGCAAGAATGACCTCATTTGATGAGGTAGGTTCTACTGTTATTATTTTCATTTCACAGATGAAAAAAATCTAAGGTTTGGAACACTTGAGTAACTTGTTGAAGAATACCCAGCAGCAAATTGCTTCACCAAATTGAAGAGCTGAACTCGAAAGTTCAAATACTTGAAGACAAAACCTAGTCCCCAAGACACATAAAGGCACAAAGGTACTTTTCTAAGACTCTACATAGAACAAAGAGCTTTAGAACTGGACAAAGTTAAGTTCATATTATGGGTCTCTCATTTTCTAGCTAGAGGATTTTGGAAAAATTATTTATTTTTTGTTACCCTGTTTATCTCCACAATTCAGTGAGCTCACCTCTTAGTGAGCTTATGATGATTACATAAGATAGTATCAAGAAAGCAATAATAGTGGCCATGATTTATTATTATTATATTATTATTCTAATGGACTTTCATCGTTACTCAAACTTAAGATTCAGATTTCCTTGAAATGTAGTCCTCCATGTACTAGTTCCATGATCTTAGACATATTAAACTTTCTAGGCCTGTTTCCTGTTCTACAAAGGTGATAATAATAATTATCTACATGTGACATTTGTAAAAACTAGGTGGGTTACATAACAGTCTCCAATATATCACTAACGTTCACTGTGTTATGTATTACACCTATGGCTAGACAAAATGGTATAGTGGACTTGTTCACAGTTCAATACACATGATGATCAAAATGCATGCGAACTTGACTTAGAAGAAATCCAGCATCTTTTAAGGATATCTGTTACTTGGATACGTCTCCATGCCCTGCCTCCGACAGACTCCTGTCTACATCCCACCTAGAGCAGTAAAGTCTCAATGAAGAGCTGTTGCTTATCAAGGCTACTGCGGACCCTGTCACTTACAGAGAAAAATCCAATGAGGAAAGAGCCATTCTTCTTCCTACACCTGGTCATTCAATTGCCTGGATCTTGGGCACAACACTGTCTCAGTGCCACAGTAAGAGAAACTGGTAGAAAAGTGGAGGTACCACAGTGCCCAAGAGGGCAATAGCTGACAAGGATGTGGAAGAGACTATGGTTCTTAGAGAATCATCAATAGCAAAGTAGTGACAGGATATGGCAAGGAAAAGTTTGTTGCTGAGCACATCTAGAAACTGGCAGAAATAACTGAGAAGGACTGCAGAACTCTATTACTCAGGTGTGCACAATGAGTCACATAATTTGAATAATGACTAATAAGGTGACCTCATTTATACCCATAGGCTGGTGACGTCTGGAGAAATTCAGTTTACATTATAATGAAAACAAGTAATTATAATTATGATTATTGTGGCATAATCTCATTTGAACATGGATTTTTTTCAGTTACTTGCTTGACACTTCGGGTTGCACCAGTTTTCTCATGGCACAGACCCAATTTTCTAGCGGTTTACGTTTTTTGACTTTCTCTTGACATTGCTTAATGGATCAACATTTGCATTTTAGAAAGGGAAATGTACTTAAGGAAGAAAGATACTTTTTAAAAATTATACTCTAAGTTCTGGGGTACATGTGCAGAACATGCAGGTTTGTTACATAGGTATCCATGTGCCATGGTGGGTGGTTTGCTGCACCCATCACTCCATCATCCACATTAGGTATTTCTCCTAATGCTCTCCCTCCCTTTGCCCCCAGCCCCCAACAGGCCCCAGTGTGCGTTGTGAAACAAACACATTAAAAAAATTTTTTTTAATTGTAAAATTTAAAAATTGTATATTTCTTAAGTACATTTCCCTTTCTAAAATGCTGATGTGTTTTTCTATGTGTCTGATTAAAGTTTGCATAAACCTGCAAGTGTGTACTTACCCTTGCATTGTAGAAAAATAAAGAGCTTTTAAATGACGTAATTAACATGTAACTAAATGATGTAATTCCACTCTCTTATTTCTGTCTTATTAGAAATAAGATATCATGAACTAGTGAATTTTTCATTATCAATTAAATTGTTCATTATTCATTAAAAGTTAAATAATATTTCTGTAAAGAGCGTTAATTCAACAGGCTACTATTTCAAATAAATGTATGACAAGGTTATCCAGTGTGATATCACAGAGAGATCAGGAGATAAACTTTGCTTTTTATGGTTTTCTTTATTGCATTTAGTTTTAGTTGTTTCAGAAAGCCACAAAGCTATAGTCTATAGTCATCTTGTTGTAGGCCTCATAAATACAATGAATAAGGACGAGAGGTTAATTTTAAACAAAAGGCAAATTTATATATTCAGCACTGCCTAAGTAGAATTTTTTTCTCTAGCTAATTTCTCTGTAAAATAAATCTCTTCTCCCTGGAAAAACTCTCAAAAAGGTAAATAATCTGTAAACTGATAGCAAGGTTGCTCAAGGAAATGAGGCACATGTGTCTAGGAGAAGACAGCAAAATCTGCTATGTCTTTTAGAATTTGACCTCAAAAAGTAATGTTTACTTGACAGACAGCCTAGGGAGATACGCTGCCTCATATAGAAAAAGCAAGGTCCATTTACTCCAAAACTGAAACTGATCTTCATCCAATCCTGCATTGTAGGTATCAGTGAGAATGCCTTCAGTTGCCTCGTTAGTTAAAAACGGACTTCCCGAAATGTTTCCTATGTGCCAACTAAATCTTGCTAATATGGAAAGCATGCTGTCAGTGCTACTTAACCAAAACATAACTGCTCATCCTTGAGGAGCATAAAACTTTTGAAGAAAGATAAATTTTCAACACATCAAGTACTTCTAAGCAGAGTCAGAACTATGATTACTTGAGAACAAATCTCTGTCAAACACTTAGAGCCACTATGCTAAACACTTTACATGGATTATGTTTTTCTAATCAAAACTGTGTAGGGAAGGTTATTATTGATCCCATTTTATAGAGAGAAAACTCAGACTTGGAGAAGTTATATAACCTATCCAAGTTCACACAATCAAGTTTTACAGGCACAAGTCTAACAGCTGGAACTTGCCTTCACAAGTGTGCCCTTATCCACTGTATTATTTGTAAGATACTGCGGCAGGAGCTGCAGCTAGAAGATCTCTAAGCCTGAGCCCCTGCTTTGAGTTATTTATAATCTCCGATCTAACAGGACACAACACTACAGGGTAGTATCATCCCAGGTATATTGAGTTTCTTCCAAGTTGTCTTCACTCCAGCACTCCACTCATTCCAAGACCAAGTGCTTGAACATTTGGAGAGGGAAGCATGGAGGTATTCGACTGCCTTGCCCTCAAAATATGCCAAGATAAAAGCTTAAATGTGCCTGGGAGCATTAACATGAATTTACCTAGCTAAAAATTTTACCTGCCACTACGCCTTGAGATTCAGGAAAGTACAAGCAGAGACACCTGCCGTAAGTGCGGTCAGCTGGCAGCAGGAAATCAACTTAATGGAGGAAAGGGAGTAGAATGTGCCTGCTTTAAGACTCAAACTTCCTGTGATTCTGGTCATGTCAATTTGACTACTTACCTGGTTGGAGGAAAGCGAGCAATTGAAATATCTATTTTGCATTTGACACTTGTGAGACTTTGCTTTAACAAAACTGTTTTCACAAAGCAGAAAACCAACTCGTTCCATACGTTTTCCTATTTGTATGCTCTATTTTCAAGGTGACTAATAGATTAATTCTTTAGCCTCTGAAGAAAATTTTTTCTCAGTGTATTCTGCCTTTTCTCAGTGTTTCCTTTGTAGAAGTGACCTGAATTAAAATTACCTAGTCTGTTACTGATTTTTCCTCTAAAATTACAGTTGTACTGTAATATGCAAATTTTCATTGTGCTTCAACATGAAATTAAAATTACATAGTTGTAAAAAAAAGAACCTCAATTTACAGTTTTTGAAAAGAAGTCTTGGACTTCTAAGTATAATTACCTAGAGCTCATTAAAATGCAGGATTATTAACCTGAGAGCTGAAGTTGCTAGTAACAGTGGACCTCTTATAGGAGTAATTATAAGAGACATAAATATTAAGCACGAAAGTAACACTTTACACTTAAAAGCAAAGTGGATACTCACATCTTTACCAAGCTTAACGTGAAAAGAAGACAACACAGCAGCCACCAGAATGTTAAAGAGCTAAACACAAGCCCCGTGTTTAGACTCTTGATTGAATTAAGCCATTATGATAAAATGATCTATGATAAAAAGTCAGTGCATAAAATATGCTAATGAAAAAGGCACTTAGCAGCACCTTAAGTTGCCTTTTTCCTAAATTCACCAGGGGGAAGGAGGGTTAACAGGTAGACATACTATAGTTAGTATATAACAAGAATTATATAAAAATGTGAAAAAATGGCTAGAATAAAATATACGCAAATATTAATAGCAGTAATCTCTGAGTGGTAGATTTAAGGTGATATTTCTAACTTTTTAATAACTTTCAGCAATTTCTCAGCTTTCTACAATAAGCATATATTTCTTCTAACCCAGCTGTAAATTACTTTCAGCAATTATAGTTTTATTTCCAAGATTTCTAGTTCTTTTTATAACTGTCTATTCTTCTTTTACATTATTTCATTATCCTTTACATTTCTCCAAATACTACTTAGATTTACTATATTTTGTGGTTGATATCTCTTTTCAATTATCTTCTGCATCTGTTCACCCACATTGTCTGCAGGGAGGAGTTCAAGTCACTGCAAACTTGCATTGCCCAATGCTCAGGGTGTGTATGTGCCATTGGGCTATGTATGCTATAGTTAGTCTTCTGGGAATGAGAGCTCCTTTCCTTTCCAGGTTATCATCAGCCAGCTACTAAAAGCACCACATTGCCTGTTCCAAAGTCCCACGCTCCTTGCCTCAGCTGCTGGTAGACAATCTCATTGTTGTTCCTGGATTACCTCTTGCCTTTTGCTTCCACAGACTCTACATGAAGCATCCTTGCCCTGCATCCTTATTGTTTAGCACTTTCCTCCCAGGATTATGTCTCCATTCTCCTAAGAATTTTCCCATTTTGTGATATGCCAAGAGTTGTTCTGAACATGAACTATATATTTAATCAGTAAAAGACATGAACAAACAAACATTTTCTCTACTACTTCTAAATATGTGGACCGAAGAGGCAGACCACAAATTGTGTTTAGGCTGCCATTGTCAACAGAAAAAAGTAAACAAAGGCCAATGTTTAAATGTTACCTAAAACTACCATTTCCATTGAGTTGTCTTTTTGCAAATTAAAGAAACTTGATTTGCAAAAAGCAAAGATGAAAAACTGAATGATGCGTTCAGCATGCAGTTCAGAAGATGGGACAAAAGTCCCCCCACTCTTATCACCTGGTCCTGGTTTTTGCTTTTTACTACTGCTCTGGTGGAATGATTATCTTTTCTGATAACTTTCTTTGTTTCCTTTTGGTAAATAAATGAAGATTTCTCACTGAAAGATTGAGTCTTCAAGCATACAATTTTAAATAAATGGCAATATTATAGTCAAGTAATCATCATAATTCAATTAAAAATTTAAAACAATTATGATTCCAAATGTGGTTTGGGCTTACTAATGACTTGAAGCAATGAAATTTATGAAAAATTGCATATTCATTGGCCTGTTTGTGGACGTATCACAAGAGCTAGATCATTCCAAGAGCATCAGTATATACTAGAGTCAAGTAGCATTTTGAAATAGACCTCTTGAAAATGCTATTAATATAATTTCACTTCAGTTTTTTCAGAAGCCTCTTGAAAAATCAGAAGGCTTGTACTTTTAATTCTGAGTTAGTCTTTATGACTTGGGGTATAATTGATCCATATGTTTTCTGTAAAACTTTACTATCTTTTTTTAAAAATAAAAACTGAGAAACAAATATATAAAAATGATAACCAAAAGGAAAAACACCAAAACGGTTATTCTCTTAGTTCATGATTTTCAAATATTTTGAAATTTTCAGATTAAATTTTATCCTCTTAAGGTTCAAGTTGCATTTACAGCCAACAAATGACATATCCTGGTTCTATCAAAAGGGTAAAGCCTCAAATTCTTCTGAACATGCAGCACATCTTAATAAACTCCATTATGTGACAACTTAAGGGCAAAGGAATAAAAATCAGACATATAGGATTTCTTTTTAAATACACATAGGTTAGAAAATAAAGGTAGAGAGAGGCTTGGCATAGAATACCTGTGATTTTGCCAAGGCCTGAAACATTTAGGCACAAAATACAATAAAAATAGTTGAAATTATCTGCCAAGTTCCAAATATGGTTTGTCTCTTCAATATGTAAAAATACTGGGTATTACCTTTTTGTTAAATTTCAGCATTGAACAATTTCTTAAATGAGGGGAAAAAAGAAGTCTAAGAATTGCAATATGTTTGTGCTGACTAATCTTTGACTGGGTCTAACTCAAAGATCTTGTCTTCTTGAACTTATGAACTGAGATTTGAGGCAGAGCATTAGCAGAGAAATTCTCTTACTGTTTAGTCCACTGTTCACATGTGGACTTCATAAACTGCAAACTTACAAAGTGAGCCCTCCTCCCCCAGGCCAAAACCAACCATATTCACTGGAGATACAAAGGTGAAGATTGTCTTTGAATCTGATCCCGATACTTACACTAAGGACAGCCAACCCCAGCCTGAGCTGCTCTGATGGAGAAAGTGAGCAGAAAGTGCTCTGTGGTCATCTTAACCTATAACTGAGCCGTAACTAACAAAAGAAAAAGAAATCATGTCCCACAATGGCCAGTAAAAACACAAACACAGGAAGACGTTCAACTGCATTACCAATCAGGAAATACTAAAGTACAAGAATGAAATTTTATATTCAGTCATTTTCATCTATCAGATTGGAGATTACAAATATTATTAGCAGCTAGTTTAGGGAAGGTGTAAAGAAATAGCATTTTCTCGTGTAACTTCTTACAAATTTTCTGGAGAGAAATCTGACAAAATGCAACAAAAGTTTCTACAATTCTACTTCTGTATTCTAACATGCATATATAGGAATAGTCATTGAAAATGTAATGTGAGAAAATCATGAGCAACTCAAAAGACTGATGATAAGGGATTAGGTTCATGTGTTATAATAAGCTCGTAAGAAAGCCGTTCAAAGTGATGTTATAGAATATATAATAAAATGGGAAAATGTTCATCATATCATTGCTATGTGAGGCAGAGCAAATGAAACACCACGTTAGAAGATGATTATGTCAAAATGTGTATAGTTAAGGAAAGTCCTTTCACATCTCTGCTCTATTTCTTCTGGAGAATTCAAGAATCAGTACTTCAATATCCCCTCAGTACCAGTGTCTTGTGACCTCAGCCAGCCTCGTGGCTTTAAATGCCATATTTACTCCAACAGTTCCCAAATGAATATTTCTAGACTAGCCTTCTTTCCATCTTCTAAATCAATCTATTCAAATTTCCACTTGGAGAGAAAATGTCTCAAACTTAAGATGCCCCAATCCTAACTCCCAAGTTCTTGGTCCCCATGAAAACTGTTTTTTTCCTAAAGTTTCTCTCATCTCAATTAATGCCAACTCTATATTTTAAGATATTCAAGCCAGAAAGCCTTAGAGCTATCCTTGGCTCCACACTAGTGTTTACATCCCACGTATCCACTGAAAAATCCTATCAGCCCTTTTTTCACAGTATGCCCAGAGTGTAACCACTTCTCTCTACCTCCATTGATACCCCTCTGGTTCAAGCCAACAATATTGCTCATCTGGGTTGTTAAAATAGCCTAATCTCCATCTTTTAACCTCTTCCTTATTGAGGGTTCTCTAAATAGCAACCAGAGTCGCCATATTAAAAGGTTAAGTCAGAACACATCACTCTTCTTCTCAAAGTCATTCAATGACTTCCGGTCTTACTCCAGTTGTTAATAAAAGCCAAATTATCCCCATGGGATATAATGCCCTAAGTGATCTGGCTGATCCTTATCATGACGAACGCCTCCGCCAATCTCTTGCTGGCTCAATACACTCCAGCTATACTGGCCTCCTGTTTATCTGTTTCCTAGGCCTCAGGGTCCTCACTTGCTCTTCCTTCTGCCCAAAATACCTTACCCTCAAATATCTTTATAGCTCATTTTCTCACCTCCTTCAAGTCTTTCCTTAAATGTCAAAAATAGAAAATTCCCTAAACACTCTAACTAGATCCCCTTTCCTACATATTCTCCCTATTCCCCTTGCTTGAATTCTTTCATAGCATTTACTAACATTTATACCTATAATTTACTTTGCTTGTTTTCTGAGCCCTCCCTCTGTCTGAGGTGTAACATAAGCTCCACTGAGCAAGGATTTTTCTCTGTTTGAGTCACTGCTCTATCCCGTGTCTGGAACAACCCCTAATATATACTAGGTGTTCCATTAATAATTGTCAAAGTATGGTAAAATTTGCAGTGATATTTTTTTCTTCTTTCATGAATTTTTGAAATATAAACTTTATGTTTAGAGCAGTTTTAAGGTCACAGCAAAATTAAATGGGAAACACAGGGAGTTCCTATGCACCCCTTTCTCCTGCACACTCACAGCCACCTCTCCCACCACCAACAGCCCCCACCAGAGTGGCACATTTATTACAAAAGATGAAGCTACTCAGCACATCAATTATCACTCAAAGTCCATCATTCACATAAGGGATCATTCTTAGTGTACATTCTGTGGGTTAGGACAAATGTATAATGACATGTTTCCATCATTAGAGTATCATACAGATACTCTTCACTGTTCTAAAAATCCTCTGTCCTGCTTATTCATCCAGCTCTCCCCACTACTCTCTGACAACTGATTTTTTTTCATTCCCCATAGTTTTGACTTTTCCAAAATGCCAACTAGTTGGATTCATTCACTCTGCAGTCTTTTCAGATTGACTTTTTTCACTTAGTGATAGTTATCTAAGGTTTCTTCATGTCTTTTCGTGGCTTAATAATGCATTCTTTTTAGCACTTAATAATATTCTGTTGTCAAGATGTACCACAGTTTACTTACCCACTCACCTACTGATGGGCCTTTGGGCTGCTTCCAAGTTTGGGAAATTATGAATAAAGCTGCTATAAACATTTACCTGCAGGTTCGTGTATGGACATACATTTTCAACTGATTTAGGTACAGTTGCTGTATTGTATGATCAGAGTATTATTAATTTTATAAGAAACTACTAAACTGTCTTCTAAGGTGGCTGTACCATTTCACATTCATAACAGCAATGAATGAACGTTTCTATTGATCTATATCTTCCCCAGCATTTGCTGTTGTCATGTTCTGCATTTTTACCAGTTTAATAGGTGGATGGTACCTCATTATTGTTTTACTTTGCAATCCCTATGCCATACAATGTTAAGTATCTTTTCCCATGATTATTTGCCATCTATACATCTTCTTTGGTGAGGTGTCTTATGATATCTTTAACCAATTTTTAAATTAAGTTGTTCATTTTCTTGATGAATTTTAAGACTTTTTGTGTATTTCAGATAACACTCCTTTTTTTTTTTTTTTTTTTTGACATCGAGTCTTGCTCTGTCACCAGGCTGGAGTGCATTGGCACAATCTTGCGTCACTCAACCTTCGGCCCCCTGGGTTCAAGCGATCCTTCCACCTCAGCCTCCCAAGTAGCTGGGACCACAGGCGTGTGCCACGACGCCCAGCTAATTTTCATATATTTTTAGTAGAGATGGGGTTTCACCACGTTGGCCAGGATGGTTTAGATCTCTTGACCTCGTGATCCCCTCACCCTGGTCTCTCAAAGTGCTGGGATTACAGGTGTGAGCCACCATGCCCGGCCAACACTCCTTTTTTTTTTAGATGTTTCTTTTGCAAACATTTTCTCTCAGTCTATGGCTTGTCTTCTCATTTTCTTATAATCAGTCTTATAATTGGTAAACATTCAACATTTAAGAATGTGTCATAGATCTGACAAAAGAGTATTAAATTGTGAACTTATGGCTAGGGATGTAATAGTTATGTTATACTGCTTATACCATAGAGAGTGTACATGAACCAGGATAGCCAGGGTATGTATAGTTGGATATGCTTCTGGGCATTCTTTTTAATGTAGCCATAGCTAGGATTTCTCATTTTATGCAGTCCATGTCACATCACATTTTTTATAGGCACAGCAAAAAAGGGGGACCATATAATGCAAATCCTCTATTTTTGAGAAAAGCGTCTGTCCTGTATCTGGTAAACTGAATAGCACCTTCCCTTTTTGCCTTGAGCAGAAAGTGCCCCAAGCAGATGTTAACAATTTGCCTTGCTTTTGGACCTGTCTGCTCACAGAACCAAGCATGACTGCCATCCCAGAAACTTTTGTAGCTCCAAAGACATAGCCACCTAGCTCAAAGGTGTTCAACGATCTCACAGTCCAAGAAGCCCCAAAACTTCCAATTCAACGGTCTGTTATCAGAATGTCAAGAGGCCAAAGACCCCCAAAAACCAAAAGTCTGTTCTGCATCCTCGGATTTTCCAATCCCTTAAAAATAATCGGTTTCATAATCTTTTCTTTGCATCTACTAAGACCTGCTAGAGGGTCTCGGGGAGTAGATGACCACCTGCCCTACTCTCAGGCCAAGAGACACTACCAACTATTCTAGCTTCTAATGGAAAAAGAAGCTGAAAATAAAAGAACATTTATCTCCTGACTACCATTTAGGGTTTTTAAGTAAGTTTTTTTTTTTTTAAGTAAAGGGTGGGTTTTAATGTTTATTTACAGGAGGCTGCAAGATACAAAAAGCAAGTTTCTTAATCCATGTGAACTTCATTTTTCATATCGGTAAAATAGAGATAAAACTGTCTTCCTTTCAGAGCTCCTAAAAAGACTAGAAATGATGTGTGTGAAACACATTACATGTCTTAGACACTCAACAAACCTCTCTTTGCTGCTGCTCTTGTTTCCTCGTCGTTTATGCTATTTACATTTTTCACTCAACTCCCTCTCTCTGTTCATATCATTCTCAAGTCCGTGTTGCACCCACAGACGTCTTCCCTGAGAAGAAATGTATGAGAAGACAGAATATCCATTATTTGTAGTCCATTTACCTAAGCATCATCACATATGAGATGAGTTGTTCTAATTTCTAAGCCCGGGCAAAGTAAATGGGGCCAATAAAGCTGAGAGCTGACATTGCCCATTGAGGATGTTCAGCAGTGTGCCTGGGACTTACGTTCCATCCGTGGACTGATTTCTATTCTAATTTTAATCACTAGTAACTGTTTTACTGTTACAGTCATAGAATATGAGAGATGACAGGAAACTAGAGCTCTGAGAGGTCTTCTGCCTCCCCGACTACGCCAATTTTCCCAGTACCACTCAGTTACACTCACTATACTATACTCACTACGTGGTTCTGATTTACCATACTATAATAACAAAAAATTCTAATTTTCCAGGTATTTAGATCAGAAGTGTAGCTAGGTTGTAGGGATCTGGCTCGGAAGTGAACAGGCAGGAAACAGCTAGAGAGCAGGGCTTGCAGGATCAGAAGACAGTACAAAGGCACCACTCTCCCACCACCTTCTCTGAACCGTCTTGGTTTTGCTGCTGTCGTGCAGCCTCGTGCAGTCTCTGAGATCACCTCAACATAACTTTGACAACTGTCACATCAATCCATTTCTTCTTATTTTTAATTGTGAAAGGTGCCATTGTTAAATACTATTTTTTCCTTGATCTTCTCCTAGCTCCATTGTATCCCCATTTCTATTTTTTTGATATTTTAATTTATATTCAACAGAAATATTTAGAGATTGCTTAGCAATTTTTTATTCAACCCAGATAGTATGAATGACAGTGAATCTCTCTCCAACAGAGAAACACATGGTGTAGTTAGATGAGCAATTTCTAGAACTGATACAAAGCTTAGAGACTCAGCTCTGAAATTACTTATTCCCGTATATACAATCATGTGTCACATAACATTTCAGTCAATGACAAATTGTGCATACAACAGTAGTCCCGTACGATTATAAGACTGTATCTTTACTTTACCTTTTCTATGCTTAGGAATGTTTAGATAAACAAAGTCTCATTCTGTTAAAATTGCCTGCAACATTCCCCACAGTTACAAATGATATCATCTATGAATCACAACTTTTATTTAATTCTAACTGAAAAACATAAGAAAATAGGCAGACCAGGCTAGGTATCACCAGCAGAAAGTCAACATACCCCTAAGAATGGCTTTGACACTCTCAAATACACAATCCAACTGAATGAGGTACCGCAATGGTAAGGGAACTATCAGATTCTTCGCAAAAATGTGGTGATGCTATGAAAATTGTGACCATTATTGATGAATATTTGCAAAGGGTAAACATCTTCCAACTGTCAGCAAATCAAACACCAGAATGGCAGAAGGTCACTTGATATTTGAAAGACAAACTATGATGGCTCCGTGGTAATTACAATGAAACCAATTAGAAGAATAACAAACCCCAAATGGCAAAATGTCATATAAGTAACTGTTTAAAAGTCAAAATTTTGAATTCAGAGGATGGGAATCTTGGAAATCCTCCGGACAAATCTTCCTTAAAGCCCAGAGCTGTGAAGTGATTTACCCAAAGTCACACAAAAACTTTGAATAAGAACCTCTAGATAGTTGCAGGTGATATTTAAGTTCTCATATTTTTTAAAGTTTGACAAAAATGATTGTTTTGCTGTTATATGTGGTAAGCTACTAATTCTCCATGTGTATTAAGAACCAGGCATTACAGAGAGTATTTTATATACATCACTTCTTTGTCTCCTCTCAACCCAATGAAATGAAAACTACCATGTTTCCCATTTAAGAGGTGAGGAAGCTGAGGCCATGGGAGGCCCTGTGGTTTGAAGCCACGGAACTGATACGTGGCAATTGTGCTTCAAATCCAGACCTGTCTGACTCAACAGTTGGTGATTTTCGCCTTATCCTTCCTTTTATTCTCAACTTTTGCAAACCTCAGTTATTAAAGATTCCAGAGTGACTGACCATGTAGGTATTTCACCCTCAGGTATTTGTAGGATACAGCCCTTCTGACACATTATCCCTGAGCCTGAAACGCAGCCCTCAGCAAGAACAATGGCCAGTTTTTCCATCTTGAGTCCTGTTCTGAGCTATTGGTTTCTATAAAGCTTCAGCAAAGCCATTTGAAAGCACAGCAAGGCTACAGAACAAAGATATAGTCCTTCCCAGATGCATGAATATCCATCATGTTTCTACAAATTTTGTTAGAAAGAAATGTCAGGACAAATAGCCCTTATGGGGTCATAAAACATGTCCCCGAATTAAAGTGAGAAGATCTGAGTACACACAAGACACAGTGCCACCCCGGCAACCTGTATGACCTTAGAGCAAGGCTCGTAGCTTCACCTATAAAATCAGACATGGCTTTGAAAGGATTAAGTGAAATAATTCAAATATTCTTTGAAATATTGTTAAGACGAATCATCAACAAATTTATAGAATACATCATTTTGATTAAAAAAGTATGGTATAGAGAAACCTACTTTTGCCATGTTTAAAACACAGTCCATGCCTTCAAGAAGTTGACAAGCTAGATGGCAAGGCAAATGTGTCTAGTTGTGAAAACTAAACAAAAATTGGGCATCTCAGTTTTCTTCCTCATTATTTCCAGGTTACAAGTAACGTTGGTGTATTTGTAATAAAACGTTTCTTTTGCCTTTTGAAATTTTTCTCGGCGTACATTTCTAATATGTAATTATGTCTACATTTTACTGGTTTGAGGCATGTATCTGGTTATCTATTGCTATAATAATAAGTCATCCAAAAATTAAGTGCCTTAAAACAACAATCACTTTTTCATTCCTCCTCATGGTTCTAGGGGTTGACTGGGCTCAGCGGGCAGCCCTGTCTCTGGTGGTTTCAGTCAGCTAGCAGCTAGTGCTGAAGTCATTTCAAAGCTGCCATGTTTGCAAGTCTGGTGGTTGATGCCAGCTGCAGACTGAGATCTCAGTTAAGTTCTTGCCCAGAACACCTACACAGGGCTTTCCATGTGTGCTTCCTGCTTCCTCATGGCACGGTTCCTCAGTTCCGAAAGCAAGCACTCAGGAAAGCTAGGCAGAGCCGTATCACTTTTTATGACCTAGAATCAGAAGTCATGTCCCATCACTTTGGCTGTAGTCACAGACCCACTCAGATTTGAGAGGAGAGAACACCATCCCCTCCTCTGAACAGGAGTGCCAATGTCATATTGGAGGAAGCGCATGATGAATGGGAAATCTCGTTGCAACACTATCTACCACCGGGCATAATAAGCAGAATTCAAGGGTCTATTATATTGTAATAAAAATCTGTTACATACGTGTGCATAGGAACAAAAACAATATACAGTATAGGAAAGAAAATTACTATTGTAATTGGTTAAAGAATCATGAAATTCTTCCAAATGTCTGTTGTAGCTACACTGTTTTTCTCTGTCAAAATGCTCACTCCTGATACCGCAGCATCTGCATCCTCCAGAGTGGCCAGACGGAAGAACTCAGGTACGTAAGTTCTCATGGGCTTCTAGGCTCTCAGAACATGAACAGACTGAGCCTGTGTGCTTTCGGTGACAGTAGACCACAGACAGCCCTTGAAAAGGTCAGGCCGTGTGAGGAACTATTTTAGGAAGATACATCCTAAACTGGGTAAGAAATGGGGGCCCTTATGGGCAAAGACAGCAGCTCAGACTCCAGTGGGAAAGATCAATTGTACAGACATGAGGGCTTTGAAAGAAGGAAAGGGACATGTAAAATGTAACGAAAGCAGAAGTGAGACCCATTTGGAGACCAGAGATCTGTGCAGTCAGATTATAAAGAGCCAAGGGCAACTCCAAGGCTGCCAGACAGGTAAGGGAGCATCTATGAATCAGTCACTGACCTAAATGGGCAGGGAGCAAGTTTCAGAAGAAATGATGGGGAATCCCTTTCTTGTTTTCTTCAGTCTTTTAATAATGAATTTTGAAGCAACAAGCACGGAGACGTGTTTGCTACTCCGTGTTAATCTTGCTCAATACATCATCTCTCTTTATTTTCAAACTTGTTCTTCCTCTCTCTCCCAACATTTTCTCCTACTGAATAACTTTCTCCTTGTTGAATAATTCTGTTTTATGTTGTATGTCTCACCTTAAAAACTCCTTCCTTGGGGAAGTCTTCCCTTACTCCTAGACTCAGTTAGATGCTCCTGTTACACAGGCACAGCACCCTACAGCCTCCTTCGCAGCTCTTAGCACACTTAGAATTATCTAAGTGTTTGTAACAAGACATTTGTTCCATGTTCCTCGCCAGAGTTTAAGCTCTCCTAGGGAGGAGTTTCATGCAACATGTCTCCCTTGGCATACCGAGTGCCACCACTGTGCCTGGCACGTAGTAGGTGCTCAGTAACTGCTGCCTGAGTGACTGCCAGCTCTGCCTTCTGAGTTACTTGGACTAGGTGTTACCAATTCAAATACCTCTGGGACAGAGATGTCAGGTGTCAAGGAGGCCAAGTGGTGAGAATTGTGGTGTATTATGGCACAAGCCCATCCAAAGCATTCAAATTCTCATTAAAAGCACAACAAGAAGAAAACATACGCTCAGCATCACCAGCTCACAGACAATCTTCCATCTCCGGTCAGAGTGATGTTCTCCCAGGCAGAATGACTCCTCATACAAGGAAACAGTTAATCACCGAACACAGATCGTCCAGGGGGCACTCAGACTTAAGACAATGACCTCCATTGTCACTCCCTTCATATGAATTCTGCACATTTGGAAAAGATGAAATTTAAACCCCGTTCCCACACGTCATCCACCACTCCTTTCTGCAATCATCTTCCATTCAGTAAATTTACAACCTATAGAGAAATGTAGGCATTATCCATTCTAATCCACTCATTTTACAGATGAGGAAACTGGAGCAAATCATTCACTGGAAAGCACACAGCTGGTTACTGGAGATTTGGAGATGGGAGGACCCAAACTCATCTAAGCTCTGTCCAGTGCTTTTCCCAAGCCACCAACACATCTGATCTAACGTTCAAGGTGACTTTTGGAACCGACACACTATGAAAATATTAGATGCAGAAATAATTTTCATCGTGCATCTATTTTAATATAAGATATAAATATGCATATGAATAAACATTCTTACACATTGCTCTTCTTTAATTCTGAGCATGACCTAGACTGAAATCTGAAATTGATCCCTTGCTAATGAGGAGCAACTAAAAGGCAAAGATTTCGTGATAGAAATTGTTTAGAGTTGGCCTTAAATAATGCAGTAATAGAATATTTATTGATTCCACATTCAGTAGCTCAAATGAGGGATGGACTAGGAAATGCCTGCCACTTTCTGGTGCCTTTCACACAAGCACAATCCACCCCATTAAGGGAAAGTGCTAAAGCCGAGAGCCAAAAATTGACTGAGCTATCAGGATACTCCAGGCTGACTCATTTGCAAGATGGTTCTTTTCTTAGATTCTCAGGGTAGAAAAGACATACGTTTTTGTACATTGAAAAAAAAATGATGTGACCTTGTTTCCTATTAGTTCTGTCAAGCTGAGGAAAATCTAGAGGTGTCAAATGGCCTGAAATTTAAGTTCATTTCATGGCCCATCTGGCTCACCAAGTCCTGGACTCCTCCTCTGAGGAGCCTCAGAATCTCTGGGCCACTATTCTTTGCTTGCATTTTAATTTCCTCAGAGCTCTAGAAATTCAAACTTGTAGCCTTTATGCCTTTATCCCTCCCCCACGCCTCCCTGGCACAAATACCAAATAGAAACCACCTTGCTGCCTCCGTTTAATCACAGAATGACAATATTTCAGCATAACAGAGGGGCTGTTTGTGCTTTATCTTTTACTGCGGTTTTATGGGGAGCGATATATTTTCTTCCTTTCCTCCCCTGATACTGCAACAATCTTTCCTAAATTAAATATGTAACAAATTTCTCATATGACTTTATTGCCAGGCTCTTCTTAAGCCATCATTAAATATCTTCATGCTGTTTGACAGTTATTCCTCATCAGTGTGTTACCTTAGAGACTGTCTGGTGTGAATGGAGGTTTACGGTGTGTGGAGAGAGAGGGGAAGATGCCAAGGAGGAGCCCAGGCAATGGCCAGACCCACCCCCGTCAGGCAGGGACAGGCAGAGCATGGTCAGGAGAGGTTGACAGCCAGGAGGCACACACCTGGTAAGCAGAGAGTGTGTCCCATTCATCTTTCTGTCCCGAGGACCTAACTCTGTTCCAGGCACAGTGAGGTTCTCTGAAGATATTTGGTGGAGAACAAAAAAAGATAATAAGGAAAAAAGATACAATAGAAAGATAAGGAGAGGAGGCAGGGGCGGGCAGTTGGGGGTAGGTGGAGAAGATTCTAAAATTCAGAAAGAGGCTCAGTGAAAAAAATAAGACAGATGGGAAGCTCCATACCAGAGTGAGATTTGGGGTAATCTACCATTCATTAATCAATTTAATCCAAGACAAAATATACATAATGATGTTAAAATGGGAGGATTTCAGCTGCTGAAGAGAATGACAATCTTCAGAGCAACCCAAATCCTAAGACCATGCTCTGCAGTGTAAACAGGCTGCCACAGCCACGGCCCCAGGCCAGTGCAAGAGGCATTTGATGGGCAAGAAGGTAAACTCAAAGGAAAGGGTATTGGGCTGAGCCACGCTGCCGTAGGGGATATTCACTGGATTGGATGAAATATGTACCCCAGTGAGACTCGACCAGCAGCGATGATGCCCCAGAGGAAAACACACGAGCCAAGAAAGAAGAAAACACATTTAACATTCCTAATAGTAGTAATTATCTGGATTTATTGATCAATTCACTGAGCTTATCTGAAAGACAAGAAAACAAACTGGAATTTGACACTGGCTCCAGTCATAGCTGCGGTGTGTCAGCTTCAATATACAGCCATTCTCTTTGACACACAGTCTGTGCGGTATTGAGCAAGAGTTTGTACGCCTTATAAGTGGCTTATTTATGTGACTTCTGCGGACACGAGGACCTCGCCTAATGCACATTAAAAAAACAAGTTGGACACGAGCCACATTTCTGTCTCTTAGGTAACAGAGTTGCACATAATCGTGCTATTTTGGCACTTTCTGTTTTGGTGTCAATCCAGACATGTAGAATCCTGCAAAATTAGTTACGGAAGAGGTGAATATTTTGATTAATCTTCAGTGAATAATCTAGTTCAGCCAACATTTCTTGGCAATCGTGCACACTGCTGCCCACAGGGTTACTTCTTGTTAGACTTCCTAACAGGATCTAATATTGCACATTGTAAATACATAAGTGAAACAATCAAGGCCCAGGGTTTTTTATCTGTTTAGTGTCAGGGTATGGTTTTTTTTTTTTTTTTTTTTTTGAGACAACGTTAGACCTATAGAAGAGTTGCAAAATAGTACAGAGAATTTTCTTAGAGCTTTCACCTAGCTTCCCTTAATGTCGACATTTATGTAACCATCATAGAATTATCAAAGGTAAGAAATCAACATTGCTACAATACTATTTACAAAACTACAAACTTTATTCAGATTCTATTTCTTCCACTAATGTAGTTTTCCTGTTCCAAGATCTAACAGAGGTCTGATTTTAACCAGGGCAACACAAGATTGTCTTTGCATATAAGAGAGGAGGTGGAGCTCTTAAGTCATGAGATCCCCTAGAAGTTAAGCTCCATGACAACCAAGACCTTGTCACTCTTGTTTTTCTCTGTAACTCCAGGCCCAGGAATAGTGCCTGGAACATAGAGGCATGAAATGTTGAGTGAAGGAATGGATGACTAAAGGACCAGTCAGAACATTCCCCTCATTTTCACAGAAACAAACTCAACAAGACCAGGTTCAAGGGGTTATTTTAAATATTGCATTTTCCCTTAATTCCTAAATTCTCACGGTCAGTTTGAGATTTTTATATGGCATAGTTAGACTGGAATTGGACTTGGATGATTAAGAATCCTGAAGAAACAGATAACAATCCCACCACTAAGTCCCTCTCACCCTAACCCACAAAGCTAAGGTAAATCCCGTTACCTGTGTTCCATTAAGTACATTTCATTACCATATTCATTATACTATCTATAACTAACTGTGCATTATAGAATGGATTTCTCAGTAACAGAGTATTCATCTGATTATGCCAAATATCTAGTTTATGTTAGATACATAGCACAACACTGAGAAAATGCCTGCTTACCTCTCTTCAGTACACCAACATCAAACACACAATGTTATTCACGTCACATTGCTGATGCATGCTAATAAATAGCAAACTGTTCATTATTAACAATGATGTCAAGTTGTTCATGCGATAACGGAATTGCACGCTCACATTCTGAACCAAACCCTTGAAGGAAAGTTCATTCTAAGATCCACTAACAAATTCTGATATTCCTTTGACCTTCTAGATCTATTTGTGACTTACAAGAAGTACATCTATTTTCTTCACATGTTTGTTAGACTTGCCCAAACAGAGTGAGCTGGTTTATTTTGATTATGCTATTCAAGTACTTAAAACACAGCCACATGCTATAAGCTACTCAATAAAAAGCTGTTCTTGGTGTAATCAAAAACAGAGCAGAGAATATGAAAGCTTTTCACACCCATGCTCCCAATGCTTTATGGCTGCTTCCTAAACCCATCATTCACTCTCACACACAGTGAGACTCAGGCAAACCTACATCCTTCTCCATGACAGGCGCAGTTGCCCCACTGGTTTCATCCTACTGAGAGGCAGGACCTCATGGTGAGAGTAAAGGAGTTTAAAGGGTTTTAGATCAGCCAGCTGGTGGATAGGACAGAACTCCAAATAACCAAAGCTACTTCACTCCTGGGTGCATATGTAGTCACACTGTAAGCAAGTCTGCCTATCAACAAAAACAAACGCAACTGAGAAATCGCATCATAGAGAACCAGAGCTAAAAGGGCCCATGGAGAGGAAAACACAGGATCCTAGAGAGGTAAAGTAACTCACCTTAGACCAAGCAATGAAAGGCCCGATTAGCAGCCAAAATACTTCAGAATAAAAATCATTGGATTGATTTTTCCAAAATCACTGCTTCGAAACCACTAAAGCTAACAGCAGCAGGTACTGTAAATCAGACCAGGTGGCTCCCTTGCTTGAGACCTCTGAAAGGATTCTGTCTGTGCTGCGCGTGCAAGCTCGTCAGTGTAACTTACCGGCACTTCAGCTCTCTGGTAGTGCTTGTTCATCTCGCTTCTCACTCCCACTTCTATTCCGCAGGCTCGCCTCACACTGTCCTGTTTTGAGTTGATCCATGATGTTGAGTCCATGTTCCTTGTTGTCTTCGGTCCCTGTTCCCTCTACTAGAATGAATGTCACCATCAGACACCCTCCTCTTTGCTCTCCTTGTACCCTCTACTTCCCTATATAACACTGCTTAGGCCAGAATTGAAATTGGCCCTGGTTTTTTTTTTGTTTGGTTGGGTTTTTTTGCCATTTTCTCTACAAAATAATAAAACACTTGAGAGCAGCAATCATATCTTTCTGATTTATTGCCCAAATCCAGGCCCTTGTACAATGCCTGATACATGATAAGTAGTAAATAAATACTTTTCAATAAATAAATACATTAAATTAAAATTTTCTTATTGATTACCTATAAATAATTACCAAATATCCCATGAATATCATTCCTCCCCTCCCCGGGAAAATAACACTATATGAGTGTAAAACCAAACCATATAATATTTCATAGAATTTGGTTTGCTATAAATTGAAAACCAGATCATTATCATTACTATTCTAGAGCATCATGCTCTATCTGTGCCCTTTAATAAATTAGGTTACCAAAAACTGTATCCACCCACCTGATTCCCACAAAATGATAATCAGAAAGCAGTTTCAACCTCCTGGATTCTTAGATATCTGGTCCACTAATTTTGGATTTGGAGTTGTCTCCTTAATAGTTAAGCAAGAAAGCTTTGAATTCCCAGTCCCTGAATACCAACTATCTGGACCTTGGGCACCGTGACATTGGAGCCCACACACCTCCTTGCTGACCCGAAAATGATAAACTTGCACCACCCGTTATAGGTATCCTTTCCACTGTCAGGATGGATTTCCTATTTAAAAAATGCTTTATAGCACAGTGCCATTTTATTCATATAAAAGAGCTAAACTTTTATTTTTCTCATATTCCAAGGTTTTTCTAGGGAACCACGTGACGGTAAAGCTGTCTTTCTGCAAGTATTTACATCGCCTGTCT
Source organism: Callithrix jacchus (assembly GCF_049354715.1). NCBI lineage: Eukaryota > Metazoa > Chordata > Mammalia > Primates > Cebidae > Callithrix > Callithrix jacchus. The sequence continues at coordinate 9,062,263 of NC_133518.1, forward strand.
TCTATTTATATCTCCCGTCTTCTGCGCATGCGTAAAGAATGCATTTGGATCCCTGCCAAGATAAGTCTTAATTGATTTTTTTTTCAGGTGTTTCCTACTGCCATGGCAACCATAATCAAATATCTTTTCATGAATAGCTTTGTCAATTGCAATATAATATCCTCACTGAATACAGTCTCCAGTTCTCTTTCTACAAAGCTCTCGGGAGCTTTTCTTCTCTGACCTAACATTTCTTTTCCTTCAGGCCTCTAGGCTCCATGAAAATCATATATTTAAATAGCCCACATGGTTTTTTAAAATGAGAACCTCCTATGATTTCCATCAGTAGACACACACAAAGACAAAAATAGATTATGCTTTCAAGGGTAATAGATATTTTATTACTGGCGTGATTTGTCAAATACCTATAATCCCTCTCAAATCACCTCTGACGATGTTATTTCTTTATTTTTCGTTTTTGTCTCCCAAGAAAAATCATTATTCATCTTAAGAGAGAACATCTTGTCAAGTGTTGCAGTTCAACAAAATAAGGAAAACATCTCTGCCAAAATGTAGCAAATGTGATTACACAAGGCCAAGGAGAAGCCCATAATTAGATCATTACCATGGAAACAACCTGATTACATGTGTAAAGCAGTGAGGGCTCAGTTGCAGATCTGAATATGTTAATACCATTGTCTATGTTATACTATTTCTGCTACTTAGCTTTCCCCAAATATAAAATATAAATTATATAGATAAATCTCAACTCAGTTTAGATGAATGAAAAAATACTGTACAGTTATGTGAATGGAGTTCAGGGATATTCACTCTATTACAAACACATACATATACCGTAAATGAGAAAAAAATGTTTCAATGTGCATATTAATAATAAATGTACATTAGCATGTAAATAGCTGAATGGCCTTAAATGTGCATTCTAAAATTTCATACTGTGCAAAAAATATTTGCTAGAACAGCCAAAGTTCCGATAAGGTAATTCAATTTTTTTCAATTGTATTTTATTATTTATACTAGGGAATAATTTTATGTTGATCTGCCCTTCGTTATTTAGAGGACTGTTATTTCTTTAAGGACTCATTTGATCCTTGAAGGCTAAAATGTGCGTCTCCATTCATTATTCAGGCCACAGTTAAAGAAACGTGCTGAATCCATAGGGGCAGGGAAAAGCTGCTCAGAACTTTATTTACTGGGAAAAGCTGCTCAGAACTTTATTTATTTAGGTGTGCATTTACTTTTTTAAATTACCAAATCCAAATATCTGTTTCCAACTGCCTTTTAACACTATTTGCAAGTGCTTTTGTGGTTAAATGTCTTAAATACTTCCCTCACTCTCCTTAGCTGTCCATTTGGAAAGCATCTTCTCCAGCAGCACCAGTATTAGCTACTCCCTGACCTCCTCCACCTCTCCTGGAAACAGTGTGGCTTCCAGAGTTCAGTAGACCAAGAGAGGAGATATTGCTGAGGTTCCTTCCTCCCAACCTCTTATGCTTACATAATCATGATCAGAATCAGAGAGAGGAGCCCAGAGTGCAGGGCTGAGGGTAAGAGTGTGAGGGGCCTTGTTATTTCTGATTGGTCTGCACTACTCATGTCACCTGTGCCTCTGACTCTAGCAGTGCGCCTCTCGTACTGTCATTCCCTACAGCTGTAGGAACTGATCTCCTTCCAGGGAGAAAGAAGAATGAAGGAAACCATGGCTCTTTTGGATGGAGATCAAACTCATTGTGGTGCAATCTTCTGCATGCCTCCCTTTGCTTTCTTTTTTGTAGCACACCACACACACACACACACACACACACACAAGCATACACACACATACAACATAGAACCTGAGAACCGAATAGATTTTGCAAATCCATCAGCAGCTCAGGGATCCAAATAACTGAGTCTCCCTTTAACAGAGGACCCAAGGGGTGTGATGCATAAACACATAACTAGCTGGGGACAGAAAATAGAGCTCATCAACACAACCATAGAATCTGAAGGAGGAAGTGAGCTTGACAGGAAAAACAGCTGGACTTAAAGTCAGGCCATCACATTGCTATGATGTATGAGTCACTTTCCCTTTGGGCCCTCAACTGTACCTCTCTGCAAGGCAATAGGATGCGGCTGGATGGCATTTAGGTCTTTCATGAGTTCTAACATGCTTATCCTATGGCTGTAACATAATCTAGGTCAAGGCTGATTCCTGTTTTCCCTCTCCTTCAACCTGGCTGGTCCTGAATCAGGATGTCGCTGCTCCCTTTACTGTCCATCCACCCACCCTGGAGCACACACACTGTTAAGATGGAAAGAAGGCGTCAGAAATGGACACAAGATTACTCTATTTGTCCTACTAACCCTATAACCTCTGTAGGCCTTCATTGCCTTTTCACTCAAATGAGGGTCATTGCAAGGGTATCTGGATGGGGTAGTGAGTGAAGGGATCTCACGAGTCCTTCCAGCTGATCCGCTGTAACATCCCATGAAGAAAGTTACTTTTCTTTGTGTACTCCAGCAGCTCTCGCCCATACTCAGAAACCTTTGGTGACTCCCCATTTTTATAAATTCCAAAACCAAAAGCCACTTCCTGTCTTTCAGAACACCTTTTAATCTAGCTGCAGTTTTCTTGCCCAAACCTGTTTCGCTCCATACTTATTTCCCACCATCCCGTACCTCGAGTTCACTGGTCCAGCCAGGTTTTTCCACAGATCCACACATCCTCAATCCCAGTGTTCTCCCTACTCTCATGCTGCTTCTTTATTCACCAGCCTGGCACATAGTAGGCCCTCCATACAGATGTGTGGCTTGACTGTTGAAGCATTCTCCCACATCCAAACCTCATCCCAGTTTTCAAGGAACAGGTCAGGCCTCCATCTGGAAGGCTTGCCCTGGTGGTTGTGAATTACACGACTGTGTAATCTACAGAATTTATGATGTGACACACCATTTAGGACTGACGCTCATGACCTCTTAATCACTGTTGAAAGTGTGAGGAAATTTACCACCCCTTATGAGTAAACATTCTGAAGATGAATAGCAAGCCTTCCATTTCTTTATCATAGAAATAGAAAGAAACCACCTAACCTCACACTGAATCCTTCATAGGTACTCAGGAAATATTAGATTGATAGGCTGGGAGGTGCTCCAAGAACACTTCCTAACCAGGATGAATACCATTCCTATTGTACAATCTCCACTTGGCTAAATGCTCAACTTTCAAGAGGAAATTCAAATGCCAATTTAATGTGGCCTTTCTCTACCCTGCTAGGCAGAGCTTGCCTTTTCTCTTCTTACAAATGTCTATCAGCACTTCTCTCATGGCTGCAACTATTTGTTTATATATCTGTCTCTCCACCTAAACAATAAATTATTTGCCTTGAGGAAAATAAGCAAATTTTACTTTTGTTATAATTGCATTTCCAGTATCATTCCCATAATATAATAAATGTTGAATAATGTTGAATGAATGTATAGAAAAAATGCCCATACCCTTTAGGAAAGGAGTGTAATTTTGCTTCACTTTCTTTCCCCCTGAACATGGTGAAATCAATTTTTGGTAATTTGAGATGAAGGACTAATATGAGACTTGGCATCCATTTTGCAAGTTCATGATCTAAGTTGCATACCGAGTTAAAGGATGGAATTATCCATAAGATGGTAATATTTATGCCATGTCTTCTCCACTATGACCTTTAGCAGTCCTGAGTGGCTACACATGGATACTGCACTCTCTGGCTTTTGAAATCCAAATTAAAGAATAATTAAGTATTTATAAGCCACTATTAAGAAATTAAAAGAGTTAATATATTAGAAAGTGCCGAGGCCAGTGGATCACGAGGTCAAGAAATCGAGACCATCCTGGTCAACATGGTGAAACCCCGTCTCTACTAAAAACACAAAAATTAGCTGGGCATGGTGGCGTGCGCCTGTAGTCCCAGCTACTCAGGAGGCTGAGGCAGGAGAATTGCTTGAACCCAGGAAGCAGAAGTTGCAGTGAGCCAAGATTGCGCCATTGCACTCCAGCCTGGGTAACAAGAGTGAAACTCCTTCTCACAAAAAAAAAAAAGTAAAAAGATTTTGCTTGTTACAATATCTTCTTGTGGGGTGGTCCAAAGATTGTGGTAAGACATTAATTGCTTCTTTTAATATCACATGTGTATCTCTCATCATCACTATCTACTTTGAACTTTGTTCGTTTATTTTGAGATGAAGTCTCGCTCTGGGGCCCAGGCTGGAGTGAAGTGGTGTGATCTCAGCTCACTGCAACCTCCGCCTCTCAGGTTCAGGCAATTCTCCTGCCTCAGCCTCCCAAGTGGCTGGGATTACAGGCATATGCCACCACCCCCAGCTAATTTTTGTATTTTTAGTACAGACAGAGTTTCACCATCTTGGCCAGGCTGGTCTCAAACTCCTAACCTCAAATGATCCATTCACCTCAGCCTCCCAAAGTGCTAGGATTATAGGCATGAGCCACCGCACCCAGCTTCTATTGATTTTTTTAAAGACAGTGGTCTCTCTCTGTCACCCAGGCTAGAGAGCAGTGGCACGATCATAGATCACTGATGCCTCAAGCTCCTGAGCTCAAGCCGTCCTCCTGTCTCAGCCTCCCAAGAAGCTAGGGCTACAGCTGTGCACCATCATGCCCAGCTAATTTCTGTTGTTGCTGTTGCTAGAGAAAGGGTCTCATTATATTGCCCAGGCTGGTCTTGAACTGCAAGCCTCAAGTGATCCTATCACTTCAGCCTCCTGATCAATGTCATTTATTAATATATTACTTATATTCTTTCTTTAATGCATATTCTTTGAGAACAGGGACAATTTGAGATATATGTGTCTTCTCTGTAGCAGCTAACAAAATAGTTTCTGTAGGGCAGAAACTGTTTTGGTAAACAGTTAAGCATGAATTCATTAAAGACCATGTTCCAAGTTTCTAGTTTAATATTCAATTTTCAAGCTTCATATTCTGGTGAATACTAAAACTGAGCAACATGGCAGACACTGCTTTTATCGCAGTAAGAATAATTAATGTCCTCTGCCCAAACAACCAGCTTGCTTTACACAATCATCTTCGTGAATTATATTACCACTCTCATTACCACTTGTAGCAAGCATGGAGGATTCACGATACAATTTCATATTCAGAAGACCATCTCCTTCTTTTCTACCTTTGTTTTCCATTTATCTAATTTTTCCTGCAAATTTCCATTTAATATCATTTTACTATATAGAATACACATCTTTGTAAGCTCTCTTACTTTCAGACCAAACAGGTCTTAATGACCAAAAATAAACAGATCCATAGATATAATAAATATAAATGAATAATAAAATAAAGTCTGAAATTTTCTTGATTAAAACTTATCCTTGATTAAAATTATTTTTAGATTTGCTATTGATAAATTTCTTTAAATTGTTATTACTGAATCACAACTTTAATCGCTTTATAGATTGTTCATAATTTTGCTCATACTTAAAAGATAACTTTTGCTTTCCATTTGGTCATCTGGCTTTATTACTATACACTTCCAACTTAGCCAGTGGTGAACTGGGGAAAAAAAAGTGAGAAGATGAATAGTTGTCGTCAAAATGATCTCTGTATTTTAAGAGCTGGGATATATAATAATGTGATCAACACATATGGCACTTACTATGGACCAGCATTATACAAAGAACTTATCACCATTGAATCCTAACAACAACATAGAGATGACACTGTTATTATCATCCCGTATTAGAGATAAGGAAACTGAAAGACTCAGGCATTTGGTAACCTTTCCCAAGATCACACCACAAGTACATGACAGAACCGGCATTGAAACCACGACTGGCTGGCGCCAGAGTGATGCTCCTAACCACGTTGCTACCCTGCCCTCGACTATGCTGTGTCTTCCAAGGCCTTAAAGGGTCAGTGAGGTAACACTGAAATGTTAGCTTCCAGTATTGTTCAACAACTACCGCAAGTAATAGGAGGTAAAAGGGGTACTTGCAGTTATGCCACTGCAAGTAAAAGACAACTGCCCCCTCAAATCCCACTGTTCTTAAGATGACATTTCCCAGCACTTACCCCTCCCAGCCGAAGCATTAATGGATGATGCTTTAATACAAACTTTGTGGACTTTTGAGAAATCCAAATGCTATTTAAGTGAAAGACATTGTGCAAAGGGGGAATTTTCTTTCACTCTCAGTGGCAAACTTATTCATTGCCTCCTGCTATTATGAGTCATCTGTTGCTTCAGTCAGTGCTGCCCAGGGCTTTGTTTGCCATCTCTGTGTTTGAGCTTTGAAATGAGGTTATCGATTTATGATCAGTGTAACTCCTGGCTGACTCCTGGATGTTAAGATACAATAATAGAGGGTTTTGTGGAAAATCACCAGCTACCCTTGAAGGCCAGATTTACATCTTGTCCATTTTTTTGTCACTCCAGCATCCAGCACATAATAAACACTCAATAAGTATATGCTGGACGAGTGATCAGTTCCATCAATTATTAGATGGTTGCAGACTTTAAGTTTATAATGGATAAAGACTCTGTTTACCAGCTTATATTGGGCTTACACTGAACAATACTGATATAATCAAGTGAATGAACTACTTAGGGTTTTAAAAGATGGAAAGACGGGTTTATGTGTCGCTCAAGTCATATGCTGGGAGACACGTGAAAATATGAGTTCTGCCAACTAAAAACCTTTATTTTAAATCCCATGAATCCTGTTTTATAAGAAACCAGCTACTTCATAATTCGTTAGCTGGAGATTTAACTTTTGTTATTTTTTCAGTGACATAAAAGGGTATTAAGCTTTCTTTTATTCCCTTTTTTAAATCTCCATCACCTTAATATAGTGACTCCCAGGTATAATAGGCATTGGAAAATAAAAGACATAATATATTTATCTGGGAGATTACTTAAAAAGATTTCTGCTCTTCTGTTTCATTATAAAGGGCCGATTATATGCCATTCTGAGGAGGTTTTACAATAAAAAGTGTGAATGAGGTAAGGGGAGAGAGTCCTAACTAGCCTGGAATGGAAATCCAGAAATATCTGGTTTTGGCTTTAGAAGAAACTGCTGTCCATTATAGTGTTTATATTCACCTGGTGATTTACATGGTAGATGAGAAATCTCAAAAATTGCAAGGTGTGTTCTCAGTTGGGGATCAGATCTATGCAGGAATGGATAGAGGACTGAAAATGGCAGGGAGAGAAAGCAGCCAAGGTGCCAGGAGAATCTGGCTGAATCTCTGAGAGAAAGTGTGAGAAAGTGTTCCAGAGAGGAAGGAGAGAGGCCTAAAAAGCCGGCCTCAGCCATAGGGCTGAGCAGGAGGAGGACAGGGGTCAGAAACACCAGCTGTTCCTGGTGCTTTCTCAATGCCCCTGCCACATGAGTGCCGTATGCATGAGCTACGCGGTGCTCCCAGCACCACTGAGGGGTCCACTTAACCAGGTGTCACTGCTCAGCCAGGGAGCCTTTCCCTTCACACTTCCCAAAGGGCTGCCAGCTTGTGAGACATGAGATCTGCTCTTCAGCAGGGTGGGGGCTAAGCAAGCCGCAAGGGACCTGGTGAGGGGAGGCCTCAACTGGATCCCTGAAGGCAAATCAAGTTACCACATGGGGCCGACAGAAATATCTGGGATGAACTTTGCAGGGATTACCATGCCTGTGTGAATGAGCCGAGCTGACAGCCCACAGAATGTTCCTTTATCCATTGACAAATTCAGGTTTAATTCTAACTGTGGAGTCACCTGAGCCCATACGCTGGGGAAACCTAAACACATTCAATTGATAAATTATTCTGTAAGAGAAAATAGAAATAAAATTATAAATTACTCTATATTTTTAGGCCAGGTATGGTGGCTCATGCCTGTAATCCCAGCGCTTTGAGAGGTAAAGGTGGAGGGGTCACTTGAGGCCAGGAGCTCAAGACCAGCCTGGGCAACACAGTGAGACACTATCTCTTAAAAAAAAAAAAAGAATAAAAAATACCAAATAGCTGGGTGTGTTGGCACGAGCACAGGAATTCAAGGTTGCTATGAGCTACGATCTTGCTGCACTCCAGCCTGGGCAACAGAGCAAGACTCTGTCTCTAAAATAAATAATAAATATTAATGAATTTTTTAAAGCTATAAATTACTGTATATTTTTGACTGGCATCATGCTTTATGGTTTCATAAACTTCTCATTTCTTTCTTAGAAACCTATTTGGCAAGAACAGGGCAGATATTATCCTCATCTAATAGCTGAGGAAACAGGCTCAGAAAGGCCAGGAGATTCAACCTCGATCCTGCAGCTCATGGAAAGTGGGGGGTTAGCAGGGTCAAGTGAAACCTGTGATTGCAGCAGGGAAGTGCAGAGATGAACTCCCAGCACAGCTCACTCTCCAGCGCGAATTGGGATGCTCTCTTCTTCCCTTTTGTTTTCTCTTTTCTGCCCCTTTTCTTATTTCTCCTCCTTCTCTCCCCTGATAGGCGCCAGGGATGTCCTGCCAAGAGCACAGCAGTTCCTTGGAGAAGGAGAAGATGGAGGAGAGAGAAGCAGCGGGGGAAGGATGACAAAAGGTAGAGAACCGACAGGACTGGCAGAAGCTCTCCCCACCTCCTCCTCACTCTATGCTCTTTAAAAACACTCCCTGGCCGGGTGCGGTGGCTCATGCCTGTAATCCCAGCACTTTGGGAGGCTAAAGCGGGTGGATCACAAGGTCAAGAGACTGAGCCCATCCTGGCCAACATGGTGGAACCCCGTCTCTATTAACAATAAAAGAAAATTTAGCTGAGCGTGGTGGCGCATGCCTGTAATCCCAGCTACTCAGGACGCTGAGGCAGGAGAATTGCTTGAACCTGGGAGGTGGAGGTTGCAGTGAGCCGAGGTCGTGCCACTGCACTCCAGCCTGGTGCCTGGTGACTGACTGAGACTGTCTCAAAACTAAATAAATAAATAAAAATAAAAATAAAAACACTTCCTGAGTCAGTTTCCTTTTAAAATCCCATTTCACCAGAATGTGTAACACAAGTAACCAAATGCTGTCGTGTACTTACTGAATAAGGAAAAGCCGTGGCAGCTTTTTGAAAACAGCAACAAAAATGCAGCGACCCATTTGCCGGCCAGCAGTAACAAGGGCTAGGAAGTGTAAGACTTTCCAGTATGTGGGCTTTCGGCACTTTTCCTCCTCCCCATTCCCCTTTTCGGAATTTATTCCCATGTCTTCTCTATGTCCCTGCAGAAGCCAGTCCACCGAAACAATCTATGTAGCCTGGCAGGGAGCCTGGCAAGCAAGCATCACACAGGATCCCAGCCTGCCTCCAGCACTCTCACGTCAGGGCTGGAAGAGTCCGGTGAGGGAAATGCCTTCTAGCTGATATTTTTGTCGTAGGAAAAAAGCAAAGAAAATGAAGGTCCCCGGGGTCAGATAGGTTGGTAGAGAAGGCTTGGCTCTCAACCACTGCAATGAAAGACTTACACTGAGGTCAAGCAGAGTCCTTTTAGTTTCTGAACAAAAGAAATGTTGTCCCCATTCCAGTGCTCCCAGATCGGGTTGAGGCCCCCCGCCCCTCTCCCACAGCTCATGCGATTGCACCCACCCTGTAATAAAGGTCAGAGGAGCTGGTTGCATAAGCCTGATTAAACAGTTCAGACAAGCACCATGAGCTTTGGGGAACGAATCAGAGCCAGCCTTTGACACTGTTCCTCAGCAAATCCCATTCCTCAGAAATTTAGCAAGTGCCTGCTACCTGCGAGGTGCTATGCTGTAAATTAAAATTTTAAAGGAATTCTTGCAAGCTCTGTTACCTTTGATGGATAATCCCTGGGCAGGTAGAGGTGCTCTTGATATCCAGTGATGAACTGAGGCCTAGTGCGGTTCTGTGACAGTGATGAGCCAGAGGAGTCTCTGAACCTGTAAGAAGAAACGAGTTGCAGCCCAGACTTTCAGCAGGCCCGTGTAGGAGCTGTGTAAGTCTTCCAACCACCTAGGCCTCAGCTCCTTGGCTCTAAACAGCAGGATGGTTGGCCAAATGGTCTACAAAGATGCCTTATAGTTTGCTTTTATCTTTTGTAGCTAATATTTATTGAGTACCTGCTATGTGAAGTGAGTACCCATTTACACATACGAATATTCTTAGCGTTCTATGATTTCTAAAGATCCCATACACTTAAAGTAAGACCATATAAATTGTATAGGGAAATTTATTTACATAGAAGAAATAAGGGAAAAGTGAGCAATATTTTCTTTCCTTTCTCAACCGGTGTTTCTCTAAGCCAAAATTTCTCTCATCTCATCCTTTACTTTTAATTTTATAGGGAATTTGGTGTCTGAGCCACAACATCAAGACTTGTAATTTTTTGTTGTTGTTATTTTGGGTTTTAATGTAAAAAATAGTTGCAGAGAGAAGACAATTTAGAGTCCATCCTAGAGGTGTCCCAGAAGGTTATACAAGCTTTCAACAATTTAGAAACCAAACATTCACCCTTTCCCAAGCCAGTTGTAAACAGGATTTACGATGTATATATTGTTCTCGGCTGTCACTGCGTGTGTCCGTTGCAGTTTGCATTTGCAAAGTATTTTTGTAATTATTTAGCTTACTCTGGTGATAACCTTCTAAATTAAGACTCAGCCTCAGTAATGGATGTTTTGATCCTACTTGCCAACTCTACAAGCAGGAAATGAGTGAAGACCTCTGGTTGGAAAAGAACCTTTCTGTGTGTTTCTGACAAGTAAACTGTCATCACATTTAATTGAGATTTGAGAAATGGGTAGCAAAACAGCAGCGAATGAAGGCATTTGCGAACTAGTTGAAGCCAAGTGAATTTTTTCCTGGAGTGTTCTGACGGAAAAACGTACATACAAGGAAAATCAATGTTACCAGAGAGAATCTTCCTTGTTCCCGCACTGATTTTCCATGAAGTAAAGTGCATATAGTTGATTCACTATCTTTTTTTTTTTTTTTTTGGCCCTTTAAGGGAATCTGTCAAGTTTCAGATGAGACGTTGTAGTAGAAACAATCTTTGAACTTACTGTCTGATCAAAGTAATGACTCAACCTGTATCTTCCCCTACTCAGCCCCTAATATAGATTTTTCTTTTCCAAGGAGTGATTTCAAATGTTTCTAAAGAGGAGGAAAAAAGGCTTTTCAGTTTTCCTCCCTTTCCACTGTGATGTGGACTAAACCATCAATACCTATTTCTGCCAGTAATTCACACTCGCGGTTATCAATGAGTTTATGCCAAGCTGTTCTCAGCACATTCTTGTGCTGTTATAAAATTTAAGTAAACCGAGGTCAGTGCAAAAGTAACAAACAGTGAAAGAATGTTACCTAACAAATGCTTTATTCTAAACATAGTCACCTGTAACGTACATGTCTAGAAATCTGTAATAAGACGGTTCTCTATCCTCAGTGCAATATGCTTAATTTAGATTTTTAGAGAATTTGCCACATCGTTAATATTAATCTGCTTTTGAGAGAACATTTCATATTTTGTAGGTAACACAATATAGTGTTTTGACTTTTTTTTTTTTTTTTTTTTGAGATGGAGTTTTGCTCGTTACCCAGGCTGGAGTGCAATGGCGCCATCTCGGCTCACCGCAACCTCCGCCTCCTGGGTTCAGGCAATTCTCCTGCCTCAGCCTCCCGAGTAGCTGGGAGTGTTTTGACTTTATCATTGCTTTAAATCAGCCCTTTGGAAAGATGATTAAGAACCTGTTTGTCTTTTCACATTTACATATACATAGAGAATATGTACACATATATAAAAGTGAAAATTTTTCTGACCATTCTCTGTATCAGTAGGTTACAGTAAATATAAAGTTTCAACAAAGTAATGGGATTTTTCTATACCTAATTTGTTCTCAATCCCAATGGTAAATAAGGAAAGAGATGCTAATCCTTGTCTTAAGTGACAATTGATCTTTTCGTCCTTGTCATAAGTGACACCTCATTTCTTTCTTTCTTTCGTCTTTCTTTCTGTCAAGGTTTTGTCTAGGAAACTAGAAAGGGTTGCATCATTTTAGAATCAACATTTCCACTATGATTCTATTTTTTCCAGTTTTTACATTGAATATGTCTCTTTATAAAATCAAACATGTTATCATTTAAAATTAAGCTTATTTCCAACGCTGACATAAAAGGTCTCACAATTTTCATTGCTATTTTCAGCCACGGAGCTGCAAGAAACCCTTCTAAGTTTGTGTGTATAGCAGGTGTGTGGAATAGTCATCACCCCTACCAACAACGAAGCAAGAAAAGAAAAAGGGGTTTCAGGAAAAAAAAATAAAACGTCTCATTTTTACAGGTCAAAAGTCATTTTCATCCCCTGAATACGCTTTGAAAGTGGTGCAGACTTCAAATTACCGTAATTTTCACCTACTCTTATGTAAGAAAAGGGAAGTAAAAGCACAAGGAATCATAAACATCTCAGTGCAGGACGTTCTTACTTTCCGATTCCTGCATGACTTCCCAGAACTTCTGCCTCGCTCTTCCCCTTATTCTTCCCTAATACATTTCACATTGATTTTTTTTTTCAATTCTCTGCTGACTGCACAGTCTGAAAATGCTTTGACCTTTAAGTCAAGGTCAAGTTTGCATTCCTGGAGTAAACAAGTAAGAAAGATGGAGAAGAGAACTTAAGACCATTTGACCAAGAAAAACTCTGGAGCAAAATATATATCCCAAGAAAAGGGGGAAAACAATGTCTTTCTTTTGAGGTTTCTCTTCCTTCTAAATTTAACATTCAAGGTGACGAATATTAATATAAACTACCAATGAAAGAAGAGAAATTTTTCCTAAAGTACTACTTGTGTGGAGACTATTCTGGCATTGACCATTCCTATCACTATGTAGACTAATCGATCTGTTAGAATGAGACTTCTAAGCATACTATTATCTCAGGTAGTGTACTGGAAAAGCAACAACCATAATTAGGGCTCCAAGAAAAACTTAAACAAATGATGCTGGAAATATGTGTTTCAAAATCCACAAGTTTGAAGAGTCTTCTAGAATTCGTTCATGTTTTGTAAAGCCTTTACTGTTATCTCACAGCCTAGCTACAGTAATCTGACAGTTAACTCCTTCAAAAGATAGTACATCTTGAAATGTTCATAACTTTTCATTTATAACAAAGGCAGAAAAACAATCACATTTATAAGAAGACATTTTTCCTTTCCTACTCTGAAGCAAAATTCTGACACAACTGACAGAAGGCAGTTCATGACTTCAGTGTGACACATTAAATGTGGACACGGTCGTCCAATGAGATTAACTCAGTTGAGTATCCCGGAGACCTTTTTTTTAAACAAAGTCCCTCCACTGAAATACTGTGTCTTTTGCAAAAGGCTTTTCATGATCCAAGTTTTAATTATTATGGATACTATTAGAAAGCAGTTCTATTAATAGGTTTATGTTCCATGGACTGCCTAGTTAGGCTTAGAGCCTTGTCATAGAGTATATGGTAGCTCTCTAAGCACTGGAAGCATGTTTTCACTTGGATTAGAAACCTACATAGGATATTTGGTGAATAGTATTGGTGCTCACCTGACATTCGTTCCCTCTTCTTTCTTTTCTTAATAGAACCTAATTTTGTCCAGATATTCATCTTTCCTTCTCATAGGCATGAACCTCAACTCCAGGGGTAGCCTCACTGGAATGTAGAGGTCTCTACATTCATTGGTCTCTATTTCCCTTGCCAGTAATTAATTCTGGGATGGACATATAATCTAACTCTGGACAATGAGACATGAGGAGAAGCCTCTCCTCTGTCAGAAAATTTCAAGAAAAAGAAAGAAGCGGTCAGCATGGTGGCTCACACCTATAATCCCAGCACTTTGGGAGGCCAAGGCAGGAGGATCGCTTGAGGTCAGGAGTTCAAGACCAGCCTGGCCAATATGGTGAAACCCCACCTCTAATAAAAATACAAAAATTAGGCCAGGCGCGGTGACTCACGCCTATAATCCCAGCACTTTGGGAGGCCGAGGCGGGTGGATCACTAGGTCAAGAGATCGAGACCATCCTGGTCAACGAGGTGAAACCCCGTCTCTACTGAAAATACAAAAATTAGCTGGGCATGGTGGCGTGTGCCTGTAGTCCCAGCTACTCGGGAGGCTGAGGCAGGAGAATTGCTTGAACCCAGAAGGCGGAGGTTGCGGTGAGCCGAGATAGCGCCATTGCACTCCAGTTTGGGTAACAACGGCGAAACTCCGTCTCAAAAAAAGAAAAATACAAAAATTAGCCAGGTGTGGTGGCACTTGCCTGTGGTCACAGCTACTCAGGAGGCTGAGGCTGAATTGCTTGAACCCGGAAGGTGGAGGTTACAGTGAGCCAAAATCATGTCATTGCACCCCAGCCTGGGCATCACAGCGAGACTCTGTCTCAAAAAAAGAAAGAGAGAGAAGCCTGAGGAGTGACTCTTTTTTTCTTCTCCTGGGTGTTATTGCTCATAAATACCCTGCTTAGATCTGCCATGGCCTTTTTGCTACTGGTCTAAAAAAGGAAACCAGCTTAAAAGATAACAGAGTAAAGAAAAATTTGCCGCAAAAACCTAAATGTCTTTGAGTCACAGTATCAACCAGCACTGAGACTCACCCTATGTGAGTCTTAGCTATGGGAGAAGTTATTATTGTGGTTTTAGATACTTGGCATCTGGGATTCTATTCTTTGCAGCCAGTCGCGAGCTAACCAATTTCTCTTGGCTTCCTTCAATTGTATCCACCTTCCTGCTTAGGCCTTTCAGAAGAAGAGGGAGTCTTAAGCCAACGTGTTTACCCTTGTATTTAACTTGAAACTTTCTGCTGTTAACCTGGGGACAAGGTACATTTACAGAAATGAAAACAATATGATTTAACAATACCAAAACATTAATATCTGAAATGTATCTTGGAGGGGCCGCTTCATGTGCCTGGCGACGTTGTCAGTGTCAGGCTGCAGAGCAGAGATGTGAATGACAAAGAATGTGTGACATGAGCTCACACAGATGACGGTCAGTTTAATAAATCAAACTGGGCAGAAAGATTCAGTCTGTCTCCACAACCTTTCTCAAGCTTGCTGTCAGAGCTTTCTTCTCCTCCCCTCAATGACGTCTTGGGCAGATCCACAACTCTTTGCTTCCTTTCAAGTACTATAGAACTTATTTTCAGGAACGAAAAAACTCTAACCCTATCATATACCAAAACTTTAATTTCTCCTTGAAATCAATGTTTTTCCTCCCCAGCTCAAGTGCATTTGTGTCTTCCTTTGTTGCCAAACACCCTGTGTAGGACAGACTTTCCAAGAAGTCTTTCTCCTGAAGTACCTCTGTTAATTCTTTGGAGACCATTTCAGGGCCTCGTATGTTTCACATTTCCGGATGCATGTAAAACACTCTCTGGTTAATCTCTTCTAAGACCCTTGACTCCCGTATCAGAGGTACTTGGGATTCCTTCATTCCAGCAAGCGCCCCTCTTGGTGTGAAACGGTGTGAGGTCTTTTTGAATAACTTGCACTATATTGCATAGTGCTACTTGTCCTGCGGGAACATGAACATGTCGTCCCCCATCATGTTCTCAGCCCTCCAGCCCTGCTGCCTGTGGCCTCACTTTGTCAAGCTGCCCATCTTCAGCCACCTCACACCTGTGATTTCTATTGCAGCGTCAGGCACCAGGCCCTGTGCTGCCCACACTCTAGAGCCGCCTGACCAAACACAGAAGGCACTAACCACATGTGCCCACTGAACACTTGAAATGCGGCTGGTCTAAATTGAGATCTCAAAGCCTTAGTATAAAAATAAAAAATAAAGTGAGATGTCTCATCACTGATTTTCATATCAACCATGTGATAATATTTTGGATATATCAGCTTAAATGAAATGCATTAGCAAAATTAATCACCCGTTTACTTTTACTGTTTTTAAATGGGCTAATAGAAAATAAATTACATGTGT
Source organism: Callithrix jacchus (assembly GCF_049354715.1). NCBI lineage: Eukaryota > Metazoa > Chordata > Mammalia > Primates > Cebidae > Callithrix > Callithrix jacchus. The sequence continues at coordinate 9,078,148 of NC_133518.1, forward strand.
GGCTCATATCATATTTCTGTTGGTCTGCACTTCTCTAGAGCCTTGCACACAAAGAGTGCCCCTGACCAGAGCACTGGCATCACCCAGGAGCCTCTTAGTCATAGAGAGCCTGGACTGGCAATAGTGCTCAGAACGGTCATTTTAACGAGACCTCTAGGTGAATTTCTGATGTAGGGTAGAGGTGGTCTGAGGTCTGAGCACTCATGTTGATTCTTAACAGTCTGTTACCAGTTCATGACCAAATAAATGCAGGAATTTAGAGAACCATTCAGAAATGTTCATAGCTATTTGATGTTATAATACAGAGTATCTAATCTCTGAGCATTGTTTCCATTTCATTTCTCTAAAAATTCAGTTCTGTTAAATCTATAAAGCTGTCAGTCCAGGATGGATTGAAAATTAAAACAGGTTGGTCCTTAACGCGGAAAGCTTGTAAAGTCCTGCTGTAAAGGGCACGTTTCAAACTCTCTGAGGAAACTTCTCGAACTCTGTAAGATGGCAGTATCCCCTGCTAGTGAGCCTTTCTGTCCTCACCACTTTTTCCCCAGAGGGTTTCCCCTCAATTTCCTCCCTTAGACCAAGACGAAGCCACACAGCAGCTTACCCCTCTGTGCCACAGTGCTTTCTTTGCCTATGAATTGCTTTCTCGGGCTGTTAAATGCATCCTTTGGAGTGACAATACTTGATGACTGGCCAACACCTTAGCATATCCTATGGGGGGACATGTCTAAGTACCTTTCATCAGAATGTGCAACACAATTGTAACAACTTGTCCTCAGTTTGCACTTTAGCCCAAATTGTAAAGCAATAGGAAAGTTCGCAGTCTGTATCAAGGCAAAGACTCCCAGATTCTCTGGGGAACTTATTTTGGGCTCTGGCATTTTCTGTTTTGTCTTTTCCCTCATCAAAACACCCCTCCAGTTTCCTCACATGAGTTGAAGTAGTCATAGCAATCAATCCTAATTTGAAAGTTTTAATTGGAATAATATGTAATCTTTCTTAAATATTATACTCTGGATTTCTTCTACACTTTAAGGAAAATCTTGTAAATGTGCCCAACACATTCTGTTAAGATATAGATATATGTAACTTAGTGCATATTACATATTCATGGCAAATGGGAATTTAAACCTTTTTTTTTGGTCAATTTAATGTCCACAAGCAGTTCACCGCTTAATCTATGGCTCATTTTGAATAAATAAAGTCTTCATTATTAAATGAAGAACCACTGTCTAATTTTCCATTTTAACAACATAATCACAGATTTCCATGCAGCAAATTTATTTAAAGAAAAATACACCTGAGTTTTCCATTTATACCCATATTAGTATTTTACTAATGGTTTGAATGTTAAGTGGCAATCACATTCCAACAACCCTGAACATTTCATAATTTCTTTCTGGCTTTTAAGAACTTTGCTTCTTGCCACGATACTTTCAATAGATTTATAAGTGTACGCAATTTAATTTTTTTGAAGAAAGTAATGGATATGTATTGATTTCTTAATATGCACTAGACACCCTATTAGAATGTACTGTTTTGTACTAAGTCTACGAAAATGAATAAAACATATCCTTTGCTTGTGGAATTCAAGAGTCTGGGCAATGAGACAGATTCCTACACAGATAATACAACACAAGGTCGGGGTTATAAGACAGTATTTTGTGCAGGATTCTGTGGGGGTAGAAGGAAGGGTCCCTTAACTTCTAAGGAGGTTAGGGAAAGGTTTCCAGGGGAAGATGATGCCTAGAACTAGAACTAGAAGGAGTCATAGTAAGTTTTTCAGGTTAAAAACAAAAGAAGTTTGCAAAACATTCAAGGCAGTGGATACTGCATGATTAAATATTCAAACGCATGATACAGTGTAAAAGTGTTAGAGTTGAGTAGGTTAAAATGAGGCTGGAGAACAGAGGGAAACCAGGCGATGGAGACCCTGAATGTTGTACCTAGGAGCATAAATGTAGCTCAACAGGTGTCACAGGCTATGAAAGTGGTCCAAGCTTCTAACGCTATAGTTGTCCATTAGTTTCTCTTCTGATCTAATTTTGCAATCATTTCCATACAAGATCTTTAATATAAACCTTTGTTGAGTTCAAGGCCACATATAAAAATCAAAGAGAATAATAGTGTCGGTGAAACAAGCAATATATAAAAGCAGCTGGAACACTCTCTAGCTCCCTTCATGAGTAAGGATAATTGCTTTAACTGTTTCGGGCACTAAGATGCATTCTCATATGGCATTCTATTTTCAGAGCAACTTGGTGACATACGGTAGACAGCTCTCATTTTTTCCAGTACAGTTGAGAAATGGCAGAGGAAGAAGATGGAACCAGGTCTTTAAGCTGCAAATCCTTTGCTTTTCTCCTTCAGCAGGAGATGGAATCTATGCTAATGAAATTTCTTGCCAAATTTAAGAGAAATTGTTGTTAATGAATGCCATAGGTAACATCACCCTGACACACATGTTTTGTAAATTTGTCTAAACTGTTTGCTATGTAAATGATACTATTAATAATGATTAAAAACTAAGAATTTATCGAGTACCAGAAAGTCACTATTTATTTTTCTTCCTTTGTTGTGTTTTATTCTACAAATTTTCCTCTAAGAATCACTTTAGCTACTTCTCAAATATTGATACTTTGCGTTTTTACTATCATTTAGTTCAAAATATTTTCTGACTTCTCTTGTGAGTACTTCTTTGGTCCATGGGTTATTTGGAAATGTGCTGTTTAATTTCCAAATATATGTAAGTTTCTTGGTATCATTTTGTTACTGATTTCTGATTCAGTTACACTGCACTCAGGGAACATACTTTGTAAGATTTTAGTCTTTTCGAATTGATTGAGATTATTATTAAGGTCCAGAATATGATCTAGGCGAACAGTCCATGAGTACCAGAAGGACTGTGCACTCTGCAGTTACCAGGTACAGTGTTCTGTAAATAGTGATTAGGTACCGGCAGTTGATGACGTTCAGCTCTTCTGTATAAATTGTCTTCCTGAATTTTTTGTCCTCTCATTCTGTCAATGAGCAGACAAATTACTGAGCGACGATTTCTAAAATATCTAACTGAAATTCTAGATTTGTATGTATTTTCCTATAGTTATGTCAGATTTTTATTTCAGGTATTATGGAGTTCTTTTATTAGATACTTACACATTTAAGATTTTTATGCTTTTAGCCGGGCCTGGTGGCACGTGCCTGTGGTCCCAGCTACTCGGGAGGCTGAGGCAGAAGAATCACTTGAATCCCAGAGGAGGAGGTTGCAGTGAGCCGAGATCGCACCGCTGCACTCCAGCCTGGTGACAGGGCAAGATTCTGTCTCAAAAAAAACAAAAGATTTTTGTGCCTTACTAATGAATTTGGCCTTTTATTATTCTGAAAGTATCCTCTTTACCTCTGGTAATGATCTTGGTCTGACAATCCACTTTGACTGATATTAATATAGCCAGGCCAGCTTTCTTACATTTACGTTTGACATGGGCTATCTTTTGCCTCACTTTTATTTATGCTATTGCCCTTGCTGGGCATCAGTTGACTTGCAGCATCCTCGGGGGCTGTAGAGAGCTGGAAGGAGTGCTGGTCCATCTTTAATGCAGAAACAGCAGCAACAGAGGACATACGTATCATTTCCAATGCTATTCACTCCATTCCATAGTCCTAATTTCATTTTCTTCAGGTGGAAGACCTTCCTTTAGCATTTCTTACAGCTTAATTCTGCTGCTGACATATTCCCTCACCTTTTGCTTTGTGAAAATATCTTGTAATGCGGGTCCACTAAAGATGAATTCTGAATTCTCTCAACTTTTGCTTATGTGAAAATGTCTCCATTGCACCTTTAGATTTTATTTTTCTTTTTAATGACAATAAGGAAATAATAAACATAGGAGGTGATGGATATGCTAAGTATCCTGATTTGGTTTTACACAATGTATACATGTATAAAAATGAGGCACTGTACCCCAGAAATATGTACAATTTCACCTTTATTTCTGAAAGATACTATATTGCTTTTACATTGCTGCCATCACAAGTGACCACAAATTTAGTACCTCAAAACAGCAAAAAATTTATTATTGTACAGTTCAAAGATCCGACCTGGGTCTCACTGGGCTAAAATCAATGTGTCAGCAGAGCTGTGTTCTTTCTGGGAGCTCTGGGACAGAATCCACTTCCCTGTCCTTTCAAGCTTCTAGAGGCCACCTGCATTCCTTGGCTCATGGCCATCCTCAAAGCCAGCAATGTCGCATCTCTCTGACCTTCCTTAAATAATCATGTCTCCCTCTGACCACAGCTGGGAAAGATTCCCTTTTTTTTTAAATATCCATGTGATTATACTTGGCCCACCAAGATAATTCCGAATTAATATCACCATATCAAAGTCTGCAAACTTAATCACATCTACATAAGTCCCCTTTGTCTTATAGGGTAATATATTCACAGGTCCTGTGGATGAGAGTATGGTGGACGTTTTGAGGGGAAGGGGGCATTATTCTGCCTACCCCAATATTTAGTCAGAGTGCGAAATTTAAAGTCACAGATTTTTCCCTTCCTTTCAACACTTTTAAAGTGTTATTTCATGTATTTAAGTCCCCAATGTCTGAGAAAGCAGCTACCTTTTGTATAATTTCTCTTTCGTGCTAATTACTTTTCTCTTTACCTTTGGTTTCCAGGAGCTTGAATATGATACGCCTAGGTGTGGTTTTATTTGTAGCTATCCTGTTAGATTATGTCCAGCTTCTTGGATCTGTAAGTTGGTATGTCCTTTAAAATGTAGGTATTTTTTGGTTTCTACTTCTCAAACACATTTTCTACTCAATTCCCTTTTGCCTCTTTCTCTGGGATTTCAAATCCACATATCTTGGACCAGTCAATACTGAGACCTGTGACTGAGAATACCACTCTATTTAGCTCCCCATCTCTGCACAGTGGCAAGAAGGTGCCCCCAGGGAGAAAGCGGAGCCCATTGTGACAGTAACTTTCAGGCTCTCAGTACTACATTGACTCTTTCCAATGCCTGAAAAAGGTTACCTCTTGCATTTTGCTCAGTTTTATAGTTGCTTATGGCAGGAGATGTAGATTGGTACCAGTTATTCTGTCGTGGATAAAAATAGAAGTTGCCAAGAGTCCTTTATAAAGAACAGTTTATAAGGTGGTCTATAGGGTCAGAATAGGAAGCCACCTTTCCATGTTATAACATTGACAGGCAATGTCATAGATAAGTGTAGGCTAAAAATTGTTCTAAACATAGTAATTTCATGGCAATAATAGAGGAAATTTTTGCAGATTTGTATGCAAATCCACTATCAAAATTTTTTGTCTTCTTTTTATTCCAAGACAAAAGATACTTTTATGAACATCTCTCATAAACTTAGAGACAGCCACTGTTTACCCATGCCATCTATAATTTTGCTCCACCGACCTAGCAAAGCACCTGCACTTCTTAACTGTAATCACAGAGACAAATAGGTAAAATGCAGTGCTCACATTTCAGATAGCTTACAGATGCAGTTTTTTAAAAATTACAGAAGAAATCAACAATATAAAGTGGATTTATGCAGTGTGCCAAACCCCATTACCCTTTCCAGCTACTGGGACCTCTGACTCCACATGCAATTGTTAAGTGTCTGTTTTTCACAAAGCACAATGCTAGGTGCTGTGGCCTGTATGTGACTGGAATCCACCACAGCCAGGGAATAGTCTTTCAAAACAAATCTTAGTTTGGATACTGGTCTCAATGTAACCTAGGAATTTACCCTCCTAGGGCTTCCACTTATAGCTCCTGTAACATTAGCCTAAACGTAACTACCCTGTATGATTGTGTACAGTAAGTGCAATAATTTCACACTACCATGCCCTTTCTAGCTACAATTCCATAGAAGGTGTGATTAGGAGAATTAATTTCAGCCTGTTTCCTATTGAGTTCTAGCATTCCTCTTAAGTGGTTCTTGTAATGGCAGAAGTTATAGGCACTGTTAAAACATTTTATCTGTTTATTGTATTCTGGGTTGATGTAAATTTTTAAAAGTAGATTCCAGTCTTTTATTTATGCATTTCTTTATTGGAAAAAGACATTTAGCACTGAGTGCAGTGCTGCACACCTGTCATCCCAGCTACTCAGGGGAGCAAGGCAGAGGGATCACTTGAGCCCAGGAGTTAGCTGGAAGCTAGCCTGAACAACACAGTAAGATGCTATCTCAAAAAAAGGAAAGAAAGGCAATGTCCTACTTTTCTCACTATTATTCATGTGTCTCTAGAAGCAAATACTTGTAGAAAAGTTCGAGATGAGGGAATATAATATTCTTCCTCTTTCCCTCCACTCCAGTCTTTCTCACCTCTTTTCTTCATGGATGAGTGAGCTCACAAAATTCTCCTTTCACCATAGACACTTTACAGGAGCTTCACATAGACTAAATGAGGAAGTAAAAGTCACTGCAAGAAGAAGGTATGCGATCAAAGTTTAACACATTGCTATGGCCCGTGATTTTTTTTTTTTTTTTTTTTTTTGAGACAGAGTTTCGCTCTTGTTACCCAGGCTGGAGTGCAATGGCGAGATCTTGGCTCACCGCAACCTCCACCTCCTGGGTTCAGGCAATTCTCCTGCCTCAGCCTCCCGAGTAGCTGGGATTACAGGCATGCGCCACCATGCCCAGCTAATTTTTTGTATTTTTAGTAGAGACAGGGTTTCACCGTGTTGACCAGGATGATCTCGATCTCTTGACCTCGTGATCCACCCGCCTCGGCCTCCCAAAGTGCTGGGATTACAGGCTCGAGCCACAGCGCCCGGCCCGTGAGGTTTTTAAATACATCCATAGACATCATTTTGGGTAAGCCCTGCAGCCAATTTGACTATGAGAAAATAAAGAATTATTGTCTCCATTAAACAAATAGGGAAACTGAGGTTTCATGGGACCTAAAGAAAAGAGAAAATAGAGAAGGGATGACACTCTGTCTTTGGCCTATCCACCAAAATATATGCCAATCAATTGAAGCATTACTAATGTATTACTAATATTAACTAATAACTAATAATAACTAATTACTAATAAAACTAATTACTAACATAACTGGTGTTAGTAATGCATTAATGATGCTTCATTTGATTGGCATATATTTTGGAGGATAGACCAAAGAAAATGCTAGAAATATGTATCTCAGATGAGTATTTCTCATCGTATTTTAAATATTTATCGTTAGACTGTAGTATATATAGATTCTTCCCTTCATCTCTCCAGAATGGGAATTATTCACAATAAACTATACCTTTAAATTCTAATTTAAACAATTGAGTACCCTTCAATAGTATTTATTGACACTTCTATTGGGTTATTTTCTTTCTACTTCTCCACGTAACTCATAGCCTGTTAAGAAAAACAAATTTGAGCCCAAATCCTTAATTTACCAAAACAGGTAAAGAATTAAAATTATATTGTTCAAAACAACAATAATCAATAACCAAGAACTCTGTCAGAGTTCAGAGGATGTTTATGCACTAATAGCAAACGCGGTCTTTGGCATGAAGATGGGTTATTGAAATGATCTGATTTCAGACAAGGTACATAACTGAAGTTGTAGTCCAAGTTTATTGTAGCTCCATATCTTTTTAATTAGGTAATTTTAAGTTTATAGTTTTGAATCATCACGGAAAAAAATTGCAGCATCGTCTGTTTAGAGTCAAGGCATGCTGCTGACACATTCAAAAAGTTCTGAACCTTCATATATAAACACTGCCAATGTTTATTCCAAAACATCTGAGAACAAGGGAAATACAGTGACTCTGAATGCTTCAGATTGGAACAATTTGTGCTGATTCATCATCATCTGTGGATCCCTTCCGAGATACAGTGAAGTGTGTTCAGTGCCTGCCAAATACACAGATATGAATAATTATGGAAGGAGAATGTCATTACAAAACTTTTTCTCTTCCTAAAACACTGCCAAAAAAGTCTGGAAAAATAATTTTCTCTCTAACTAGGTAAAATGGCTTTTACTTTCAGGGATCTTAGGAAAAACTTTTTCAAAGAGAAAACATATATAAATTGAATCTGGAATCTTGTTTCTTCATTTCTGTTATATTTGGTGAGGAGACTTTTTCTTTTTTTGAAGACTTGCCATGACTTTGTAAGTTGAGTCTATAAAGCTAGCTTCTGAGATTATTTCTTTCTTCCTCATAGAACCTGATTCAGTGGTTTTCACCAAGTAAACAGTGGGGATGTTTTGACTTCTCGAGCCAAATGATTGGACATACTTTAGGCTTGCTAAAGGGAAAATAGCAAACACTTTTCTATTAATATGTGTTATTCCACAGGAAAAGATTATGAAGGCTGTAACATTTGTCAGTCTACAACTAGTGCACAATCTTACAAATATTATGAGCATTACCTCTCAGAGTTTAATCAAATATTATGTTCATATCCAGGAATAAACAGAAAATAACCTCAAACACATCTTAAAATTTTTCTATCAACTAAGCTGTCCAAAGGTATATGCATTGTTCTCAGAGGTTGGGACTTAAAAGCAGCTTATGTGATTTTTCTCTCACTTCCTTCATGCAATTCAGCATTACAGAAACATTTATTATCAGTTAGTATGTGATAGACACCATACCAGGCCCTAGGAGTGGAGAATGGGATATGATCACTGTCATCAAGATTGTCGTTAGCTAGCAGACAGAAATAGATTCGTAAAGAAAAAGTTAAATATGCATGATAAGCCCATAACACACAATGAGGATCCAAAGGAAAGACATTTTTGGAATGTGCTAGTAGAATCACTGACTCTCAGTATAATAGGCTGGATTTCTTCTTGATTCTTCAAATAAAATTATTATTCTATGACATTCTCAAAAAGACTAAGTTGCAAATAATTTTAAAATATGACAAACAGGAGCAAAGATTAAAATTTTAGTGTTAACTCATACTGCAAATCAGATCATCTGTTAACTCTATTTTATGTAAAATAACACACCTCTTAGAAAAGATAAATTTATAAAGTAGTCTCATTTTATAGTGCAGGGTGTTCCATCTACTCGCAAGTGAAAGTTGGGAAATCTTCCCTTAAGAATGACACACAGCTATGTCAAGGAGATTGGAGAAGAGAGTGTTAGGAATAGCACCCACGTACAGAGAACAGAGTGATCAAAAATCAAAGGACTAAAAAAAAGAATGCTCAATGCAAATAACTGCAAATTACATTTTTCTTTTTACCAGTTAAGGTTCTTCACACCAGATTCGAACTTTTGGTGAATCGATCTGGCCTGTGTTTTCATTGTCTTATGTTATCACAATTCATGGCTGAAGGAAAATTCATGGCATGGTGTCACTCTCAGATGTTAATTTTAAAAATCTTCGGACTTGAAACTTTTTTTCCTGTCTAAGCAAAATCTTTGTTACCCTTTGAGTCCTTTCATGCTCAGCTCCTTATCTGAGTTCAGTAGCAGGTATATTTCCTTAAGGGTATCAAAATATACACTTTTCTCACTAATTAGCCATCTTAATAGCTAATGCTAAAAAAAAAAAAAAAAAAAAGGAGAATACCAAGTGTTGGTGTGAACAGGAGCACCTGGAACTTTCTTCCATTGCTACTGGGAACAGGTAACAGTATAACCCTTTTGGAAGATGATGGGGCAGTCTCCTAAAAAATTAAATATATCCCATGGCCCACCAACTCCACTCTTTAATATGCAACCAAGAGAAATACATGCTTATGTCCAGCTTAAAAATAAACAAAATGAAATAAAATTCGTGTTAAGAGTATTTATAGAAGCTGTTTTATAGCCACAAACTAGAAAAAATTGAACGTTTTTTTCTAGTCTTCACCAGAGTGAAGGGCTGGTGACAATTCTCTAGTTCACCAATCAGAGAATGGATAAATACCAGGTATATCTACACAGTGGAATACTTTCAACAATTTAAAAACAGCAAATTACAAAGGGCTAATATCCAGAATCTAAAAGAACTTAAATTTACAAAAAAGAAAAATCACAAAGTGGGCAAAGGATATGAACAGAGACTTTCAAAAGAAGACATTTATGCAACCAAAAAAATATATGAAAAAAAGCTCATCGTCACTGGTCATTAGAGAAATAATGCAAATCAAAACCACACTCAGATACCATTTCATTCCAGTTAGAATGACAGTCATTAAAAAATCTGGAGACACCAGATGCTGCAGAGGATGTGGAGAAATAGAAATGCTTTTACACTGTTGGTGGGAGTGTAAATTAATTCAACTATTGGGGAAGACAGTGTGGCGATTCCTCAAGACCTAGAAATAGAAATTCCATTTGACCCATCAATCCCATTACTGGGTATATACCCAAAGGATTATAAATTATTCTATTATAAGGACACATGCACACGAATGTTCATTGCAGCACTGTTCACAATAGCAAAGACTTGGAACCAACCAAATGCCCATCAATGATAGACTGGATAAAGAAAATGTGCCACATATACACCATGGAGTACTGTGCAGCCATAAAAGAAAGATGAGTTCATGTCCTTTGCAGGGACATGGATGAACTGGAAACCATCATTCTCAGCAGACTGACGCAAGAGCAGAAAACCAAACAACACATGTTCTCATTCATAAGTGGTGCTGAACAATGAGAACACAAGGACACAAAGAGGGAAACATCACACACCGGGGCCTGGGGAGTGGGGGAGTAGGGGAGGGATAGCAGGGGTTGGGGGGATTGGGGAGGAATAGCATTAGGAGAAATACCTAATGTAGGTGATGGGGGGATGGAGGCAGCGAACCACCACCATGGCACGTGTATACAAACCTGCATGATCTGTACATGTACCCCAGAACTTAAAGTATAATACATTTTTAAAAAGAGTAAATTAGTAATGTATCCATGTAGATAAACCCCAAAAATTCTGTGTCAAATAAAATAAGCCAGAAAAAAAATATATACTGTATTATGTAATTATTTAGCTCAAGAAGAAAGAAAACTAATCTATGGAGAGAGACAGAACAGTAGTTTCCAGTCAGGTGGAATATTGTCTGTGAAGGGGCATAGTGAAGCTTTCTGAGGTTATAGAAATTATCTGAATCTTTATCGAGGAGTGATTATAAGAGGATATAGATATGTTAGAAGTCAATCCGCTTATAACTTAAGATTTGGGAATTTTACTGTACTAAATTACACTTTAAGAAAGGAGACTGCAAAATTCCTAAATATTTTGAGTCTAAATTTTATATTGGAGTACAGCAAAAAACATAAAGACACTATGTGACTGAAGTTTTAATCAAAGAACATAAAACTTCTCCACATCAGGCAAATCCATTGAGCCAAGTATAAAACCCCAACCATGACTACTGCCTATTTAAAAATGAATGGTTAGAAATTGATAAAGTAATCAGTATAAACATGAGGATAACTCTTCACTGAAAACCTGGACTGAATTTACAAATAAACTGGTCTGGTTTTCATCAGAGAAACGAGCTAACTTCAAGTATGTTAAGAAAAGTGGCCTAGGATATCTAAGAAGAAAAACTCTGCGAACTTTGCACAATAGTCTGAAGAGGCCAGTAGTGGTACTCAGATGTCACCCTAAACAACACGGAAGAGAAGGGTTAGTGGCACACAGAACTTCAAGATCATCTGCGTCTACTTTGTCTGAAAGGGGAGTTGGTTGGGGTCAGAAGCCTCACGTTTATGATGAGAAACTAGCAGTTTGACTGGACTGTCAGTGCCCTTGAAGAAGAAAGACAAAGCTCTCTCCCTAAAAATTTGGGTCTGTTGTCCTAGGCAACCACAGAAAACTTTTCTAATACCACCCCCTCTTTTTTGTCATTTCACTCATGGCACTACAACCAGAAAATCAAGAGGGAGTCTTCCATATCCGTGAGGTCTTAATTCAGACTTCTGGTGGCAACATCCTCTGTCACATACAAAAACCATTGAAATAAAGGATCCTAGAGTCCTGGGGGTGAGGTGGGGGTGAGTAGTGGAACCTTGGAAGTGGATGGTTAGGTGTGGTCAGCAAACACATCACCCATTCTCCATGCACTGTTCCCAGATCTAGCCAGCGAAGGAAGCTAGGCACTTCATCCACAGGAATAATAGAAATTGACTGAGACTTGGGCAGTGGAAAATGCAGCAAATCTCCGCTTCTGCATCTCTCTTCCCTGCACCCTGCATTCCCAGGCCGCCGTGTTTTAAAGCAGCCTTCTATTATAACAGCCCCTGCTCTGCTCATATGCCCTCTGCTGAAATGTTGTTCCCTCAAATATCCGTGGAGCTCATTTCTTCATTTCCTTGAGTCTTTGCTCAAATGCCTCATTCTCCAGAAATTCTGTCCTGACCACCTTACTTAAAAATTGCAAATGCCCTGGCCCCTGAAAAAACACCCATTTAGCATCCGGGTCCCTTTTCCTCTGCTTCACTAGGCATCCCTAGCCCTTATCACATTGCAGCATATTACAGAATTCACTTTTTTATTTATTTTGCTTATTTTCCATCTCCTTCAACTAGAATATAATCCCCATCTTCTTTTTTCGCTCATGTATTCCTGGTCCCCATAACTGCAGCTGGGACTCAATCAATGCTCACTAAATATTTATTGAACTATTCTGCTGAATAAGTGAGTAAATGCCATAAATGAAAGCGATGAAGGTACAGGGACTAATGTGTATCATTTTTGTATTTCTTGCAATCAGTGTTAAATTTGGCACATGCTAGGCTCTCAAAAAAATACTTGTTCAATAAATGAATGGATGGAAAATGTAATCCCAAATTGAAACAGCTGACTTTGTTTTTTGTATCGGAGTGGAGATTCCTGCACAGTACAGGCAGCAAGAGGAAGGAGGAATGATATAATAGTAGCGGCAGCAGCAATGCCAACACAAACAGTAGTAATAGCCAGTTAGTGGCAGTGTCTATCTATCAAGCATGGGGTTTGATACATATCAGGCCCAGATCTCACATTCACTCTGCAAGAAAGGTATTAATATAATTAACTTCATCTTATCGATAAAGGCCTTAGGGGTCAGAATGTTTTAACAACTATTCAGGGTCAAACGGATGGTAAAGACAGCTGGGATTTAAACCTGGGACTGCCCGCCCTAAAGATAAGGTGCCATTTTGCATACTGTAGTTTTTGCTCTTCAAATCTGGAAACCAATCAATGTTTCTTTCCAACACATATGTGCTGATGTGGCAGAAATAACCCTGCTGGCAGCATTTACCACCCAGCATGTTAAGGCATTTGAAAAGGAGAATAGCCCCATGTGAAAGAGTTGCTGCCTTCAGAAACCGAACAACATAGAGGAGTAGACCTCCCTGTGGTAATTCAAGAAAAGTTCCCAAGAGGCAACAAATATGGAGGAAGTATTCAAATGGGTGTTAGAGATGAGGAAGGGAAAAGGCAGTGCATCGGCAGAAACAGAAGAAAGTGGACTGAGCCCAGGAGAGAACAAGGATAATTTATTAAGCCGATGTGTACTATGTATAAATTCATTCCTTCACACATTCCATCATCCAACATCTACTGTGCAATTCCTGTGTTCAGGGACCTTTTTGGGTGCTGACATATGGGAAGATTGTCATGAGGAAAATCCCCTCCCTCATGGAGCTTACATTAAAGTGGTGGGGGGAGCAGAAAAATAATACTTAGGTATAAAGTATATCACATGGGATTAATGCTAAATTGCAAAATAAAGCGGAAAAGGAGGTCAGAAATGTTGGGAGTTATAATTTAAACAATTTGCCATGTTAATATTATTTGATGCTATCAACGAAATTGATGCATTTAGGGCGAAATTGCCAGACTTCTGTAAAACAATTCAACCTTGAGCTTCGTTCGGCTCTTCAAGATTTCCTCGTCCTTAAATCAAAGCTGGGTGATGTACTGTGCCTCTGTACTTGAAACCTCTTCACTGATTGCTCTGAGATGAGAATAATAGCAGAACTCCAGCCAATTTCTAGGCTGGTGAGAATCTTAGGGAAAGAGAGTTTTAAAAATGTTATGCCCTACAGAGTCACCACAGTTAGTGAAGAATGACAGTGCCTCATTAGGCCAGTCAAAACTCTAGCCTGACCACTAAGTGTCATTCTGGTCTCAGCACACAGACCTGGCTCAGAAAAAGAAAATAAGTGCTATAAAAATGCAGATCGTGAGCAGTGAGCTTCATCATATTTGATAGGTCATTTCTAGAGAATTACACCATTAAGGAACGTGGCAGTGCAGAGTGGCAGATATACAGAACTTCAGAAAAACATCTTGCATAGTGCTTTAAAATTAGTTAGAAGCCTAATAAAAATTGACATCTATATGGACACCGTCTCAGGGTTGAAAAGCCGGCTGACAGGTTGAATAGACTGTAAACAAATGAAAATAAACGGACAGCAAGTCATACCGGGAGGAGTTCGGGTTGGCATTTGAAGAGTTCTTACTTAGCATGAGAGCTTGCTGACTAAGCTATTACATCGGGATGAGTAGATTGGGAATGAAATGTGCAAATGAACTAAGCTGGCAGGAATAGTTAGAAAGGTAGGAAACCCTACACCAGGGAATTGCTTATATTGAGATTTAGAAAAGGGCTGCTTCTGAACATCTGTTTTCAGAATATATAGCGGGGCATGTGGGCTGGAAAGCCAGGAAGAGGCTGCACTCATGAATGGAAGGAAGGCAGCTGGTACAGGAGAGGAATCAAAAGGCGCTAAGCTAGGTGGGCTTGGCCCCCTGATGATAAAGCAGGAAGCAATCTGTAAACGCTTAAAAGACCAAGGAGAGTAAAACATTACTTATCCTGATACCCTAGGGGAGAGTAATTTAAAAGGATAATTACAGTCAAATAATTTCTTTCAAAAATTGTGTACCTCATCATTTAGACTAAGAAATTACTCAGGCATACTTCGTATTATTATTTCAAGACCCACTGCTCAAATGTCATGGTGCTTTTGTGGTTTTTGTTGTTGTTTTGTTTGTTTTTGAGATGGAGTTTTGCTTTTTCATCCCAGGCTGGAGAGCAATGGTGCAGTCTTGGCTCACTGCAACCTCTGCCTCCCTGGTTCATGTGATTCTCCTGCCTCAGCCTCTCAAGTAGCCAGTTTTACAGGCACCTGCCACCATGCTCGGCTAATTTTTGTATTTTTACTAGAGACGGGTTTTTGCCATGTTGGCCAGGCTGGTCTTGAACTCCTGACCTCAGGTAATCCACCCATCTTGGCCTTCCAAAGTGCTTTGTGGTCTTTTTGACTTCTTCTCTCCCACATTCCCCAAGGCAGAATTCACTCCTTGGATTTTCCCCTCAGTGCATTTAAGAAGTGCTTTTATTAGCGCACTCACCACTCTGCACTTGAGTTCTATCTGGTCTCCATTATAAGAGAGTGAGTTTCTTTTTTTTCTTTGTCAATGTTCATTTTAGAATCAAGGGGTACATATGCAGGCTTATGGTTTAGTGATGATCTCATTATTTTTAATGGCTGTGTAGTGTTTCATGCTATACATGTACCATAGATTTTTGTTGTTGTTTGTTTGTTTGTTTATCTGATTTACTGTTGTTGGACACGGGTCAATTTCATGTTTTTGCCATTGTGAATAGTGCTGTGATGAACACGAGGTGTGTGTGTCATTTTAGTGGAAGGATTTATTTTCCTGTGGGCATATACCCAGTAATAGGATTGTTGGCTCGAATTGTAGTTCAACTTGGATTTCTTTGAGAAATTTCCAAACTGCTCCCTACAGTGGCTGGACTAACTTACACTCCCACCAAAAGTATATAAGTGTCCCCTTTTCTCCACGGCCTCATCATCTGCTATTTTCTGACCTTTTAAAAATAGTCATTCTGCCAGAAACTGTGACTGACACCTGTAATCCCAACATTTTGGGAGGGTGAGACAGACGGATCACTTGAAGCCAGGAGTTTGAGACCAGCCTGGCTAACATGGCAAAAACCCTATCTCTACTAAAAGGACAAAAATTAGCCGGGCGTGGTGGTGCATGCCTGTAGTCCCAGCTACTCAGGAGTCTGAGGCAGGAGAATGACTTGAACCAAGATTGTGCCACTGAACTACATACTGAGTGACAGAGTGAGACCCTATCTAAAGAAAAAAAGGAAGGAAGGAAGGAAGGAAGGAAGGAAGGAAGGAAGGAAGGAAGGAAGGAAGGAAGGAAGGAAGGGGAGAAAGGGAGAGGAAAGAAAAAGAAAGAAAGAAAGAAAGAAAGAAAGAAAGAAAGAAAGAAAGAAAGAAGGAAGGAAGAAAGAAAGAAAGAAAGAAAGAAAGAAAGAAAGAAAGAAAGAAAGAAAGAAAGAAAGAAAGAAGAAAGGAGGGAGGGAGGGAGGAAGAGCCATTCTGACTGGTGTAAGACTACCTCATTGTGATTTTGATTTGCGTTTCTCTGATGACTAGCGATGATGAGCATTTTTTCATATGTTTGTGGGCCTCTTGTATATCTTTCATTTTTTTTTTGAGAAGTGTCTGTTCATGTTCTTTGCCCACATTTTCATGGGATTATTTGCTTTTTGATTTCCTTATAGATTCTGTATATCAGACCTCTGTTGGAGGCCTAGTTTGCAAATATTTTTTCCACTGTAGGTTGTCTGTTTCCTCCCTTGATAGATTCTCTTGCTGTGCAGAAGCTCTTTAGTTCAATTAGGTCCCACTTGTCAATTTTTGTTTTTGTTGCAATTGCTTTTAAGGACTTAGCCATAAATTCTTTGCCAAGGCTGATATCAAGAATGGTATTTCCTGGGTTTTCTTCTAGGATTTTTATAGTTTGAGGTCTCACATTTAAGTCTTTAATCCATCTTGAGTCCATTTTTGTCATTGCCTATGGATAACCAGTTATCCCAGCACCATTTATTAAATAAGGAGTCTTTTTTGTTGCTTATTTTTGTTGATGCTTTGAAGATCAGATTGGGGTCTTATTACGTTTTGTACCTCAAAGCACCTAAATATTGATTAGTATATTAAATGTCTAGTGCATTGAATGTCACCGTTAACGTGTTCATTTGAGATTTCATTACTAAAATTATCATTTGTTACCTATGGCAAGACTACATTGTGTCTTTAAGAATATATATGTGAGACAGTATTTTATGTACTGACATGAATAGATTGCCAAGATGTCCATATACCTTACTAAAATGATAAGGTATGAAGTGCTGTGTATAGCTTGCCTCTTTATGTATAGAAATGAGAGTCAAGTAAGGATATAGTGATAGATGCTATTATTTTCATAAATAAGACCTGGAAGCTCTTAAGCTTAAGCTAATTACTGTTTACCAATAAGGAAAAGAGTGCTGATAGTGTGATGGGGAGAGCAGTAAAACCAAAATTTTTTACTGTATACGTTTTTATATTTTTTGACTTTGTAAATTTTTGTTCATTACATATCACCTCCCCAAACCTTTTTTTTTACAAAACCAGCCACTTGGGGAATAAAAACAATAGCAACAATAAAAGGCTGCCTAGGATTACATGGATAATTAGTTTAAGCAGAAAGGTATTGCCATTTGTTTGTTTTTTTTTTTAAATGAATTCAATTCCAGTAGGATAAAATTGTTGCTGAAGAAATTGAAGGGAATTTGCATTTTCTTATGTAAGTCATGGTAATCAAAATTCTTTTGAAAGGCTCACTGGATAAAGGTGACTGCTTCACTATGTTTCTGTTAATTGCACTACGAAGGGTAGCATGCCTTGAGGATCTTCCATCTGTTGCATAGAACCCAAGACAATTCTTTAACATATTGTTAGAAAATCAATATTTTAAATAATGAGATTTATATGTCCTTGAGGTAGTGCTGGATACTAAAATAGATTTGAATGAATTTTCATTTGTCTAAACTAATTAGTGATTGCTTCTCTGGCTGATTACTTTTCAGAAGAAACTCTCACACCAACATATATAGATACATGCATTTGAGAGGCATTTGTCAAAGTATAATTTTTAAGAAGTTATAAAGCATAATGCATACAAAGACAGATTGAGCATGAGTTAAAGATTTATTTAACTTATTAATAAGAGAACCAGCGGGACAGTTGCTGATTCAAAGAAGGAGTAGAGAAGAGGAATTATATGAGCATGGGAGCAAAAACATTTGAATAAGATGGCACCACATGCAAAACTGGTTAATATATCCCATAGAGCAATAAAACCATGGCCTTTGGGTTATCATTTCTACTGGGCAGAAATCATTTAAATCTCTATTAGATAAAAATCTACCAAAAAACATGCAGCTCCACAGAAAGTGGATTTTTAATCAATAGTTAGATATAATCAAACCAAAGTATATTCCCCTGAATAAGTAAATCATCTTTGGGCAGGCCTGTTAATGGTCTGATATGACATTGAAAGGACATATCACCTTCTCTCTGCCTTCTTTCCAAGTAGGTAATGTTTCTTAACACATGTTAGTGAAAGTCAAAGTTTGTGGAAAAATGATATGAGCTAAAACTCCTATCTTTGCCCTCAGGCCTGAAGTAAGAAAGCAATTCAGAGAGAGGGAACAATGGTATATTCAATATTTTTAAATTGGGGCCTCTTCTAATAGGATTCTCCCCATATAAAGAGCTAAAAGAAAAAAGGGAATGATTCACTAATGTATAATATGTTGCAACTTGTATAATTATGCTAAGGATAAAGACAAGGTTGATACCACTAATAAGTACGGTAATAAATCTGACTTTACTCAGTCAGTGATGAAATGCATCAGTACTCTTAGACTGAGTCCTTGAGATGAGTAAGTATTTTAATCTACAAAACTACCCTGACTGGTAGAAAAGCATTTTATATTTATGGAGACTGGAGATGCAGCTTTAACACAAGGAAGTATCTTAACAATTCAACCTTGTTTTTCCTTGTTAATTAGGAAACTGAAAAGCAAAGCTCATAGCTGTGTTGGTTCAGAGTAAATGATAGGATTGAGCACCAGAAGACGTATTTTTGGTGCATTCAACCCAGCCACAGTCAGTTCTTTAAAATGTAATTAAGATAGTTGTGTAGTAAATGAGAATGCCTTAGCCAGAGTTTTTGCAGAAAAAGTGGACTAGAGAGAAACCAGAAATACAAAGTTCATGCTAACAAAAATAATTTTTCAAGGATTAATGCAACGTATATTTTTTCAGAAATTAATATAAGACATAATTTCAAGGATCACTAAGTGAAACTACACTCTATGGCTATTTTTTGAAATAATAGGTTAGTCTATGAAAATTCTTTGAAATTTGTTAAACAGAGCCAGGCAAGGTGGCTCATGCCTGCAATCCCAGCACTTTGGGAGGCTAAGGTGACAAATCATGAGGTCAGGAGATCAAGACCATCCTGGCTATCACAGTGAAACCTCGCCTCAACTAAAAAAAAAGTACAAAAAATTCTCCAGGCATGGTGGCACGTGCCTGTGGTCCCAGCTACTCAGGAGGCTGAGGCAGGAGAGTCACTTGGACCCGGGAGGCAGAGGTTGCAGTGAACCAAGATAGCACCACTGCACTCCAGACAGGGTGACAGAGTGAGATTTGATCTCAAAAAAAGAAATTTGTTAAACAGACAATTCATACACAAGCTTTTCACCTGTGAAATCATGGGCCAAGCCAAGAATAAGAATAATCCTATTTATCTTTGTCCAAGACACTTACAACTACTTTCTCTACATCTTTTTGTTTTTGTTCTATTTAATATCCAATGGAATTTTAAGTTGGCAAGTTTGCAGCTGACATGAATATTCTTTTTATACTTCCCCATAGAAATATCAGACATGTTACACCCGCATAGAAGTTTGCCAAAGAAGAGGAGGAGGAGGAGGAGGAGGGGGGAAGGAGGAGGAAGAGGATGATATTATCCAAATATTTCTCTTATATTGGGCAGATGACTTGGAAAGGGGAAACTATTATAAAGAGAAACATACACAATTTGAATTATTTGAAAGCCCTACAGCTCTTATAGAAAGAAATCTGGCCCCAATAGAAGTGTCTCCAATACTACTTACTATTTTCTTATACACTAAAAGCTGATGTACTGTTTGGGAAAAAATAGGAGCTGGAAAAATGTCCACTTAACATCTTCAAAGAAATGTCATTAGCCTTTATATTTATCTGTGCCTGAGGCAGACTTTTCCTTTGTTCTTTTCTCAACTGGTCTCTTAATGAAGCCTAAGGATGAGAAACTTTGCTTCCCCATTAAAATCAGGCTATTAATTAACTAGATTTGCCACATAAGACTGGGAAAGTAAAGTGATAAGTAGAAGTGAAATTGCAATGCTGCGAAGTCCTAACTGTGAAAGGAGTGCAGGGAACTTTCAGTGGTAGAAGAACTATTTGTGCTTTAACTTATAGGCAGATAAAACGCCAATATTTTAAGATCTGGTTGCCAACCTAGGCTTTTGGGCCTCCTTGTGATGTGTGGTAGAAAACTGCGTCGTTGTTGTGTTTTTTTGCTTTTTTAATTTGTGGAAAAATCTCAGAAAATAGCCTTGACCTAAAAAAAAAGCAAACAAGTAAGCAAAGAGTCCTGTCTAGAAAGAGACCACGTGGGACCTAGGAACACTGTGGAATAATTCCAGGGAAGAGGAATTTCCTCTCTTGTGCTGTTCTGACAAGAAGGAGAAAGCTTTAGAGGAGTTAAACAATGGTTTAAGGCAGAAGTAGAAAGGAAAATCTCTCCATGAGAAGTTCTATTCTCAGAAGCAGACGGGGCTGAAAGCCGCCTCTGGCAGACAGACCCCCATTCTCAAAGAGGCAGCCAGAAGCTCAGAAGCTACAAAGAAAGTCTACCAAAGAGGCAGTGAAGGCATGTCTTACTGGGGAACTGGAAAAAAGAGAATGTAGAAGCTCATCAAAATGGAAAATATAAAACATAACAAAGCTTTCATCTAAAATGGAGGATTCTTTTCTGGAAATGAGTCGAGTGAAACTGAGAGGTGACAGTCAAAGCGCAGGCCAGAGGTGGGGAAAGTCATTTTCCTAGTCACGCAAATTGAGGTCTCAAATTTTATTTGTGACTTCTCAGATGAGAAACTGAAAGTGTCCTAGACCATTAGAAGTTTAAGATAACGTTATATGTCATGGGAGAAAAAAGTTTCCTAAATATAAAAGGGATTTGATGTGTGTTTTAACTCGAAGACACATTAATTTCATCATTCCTACATTTGTTTTCACCCAGCACGGTAGTGTTCATCACAGACAATGTGCTTTGTCGGCCAATCAAAGAACTGAAGACGTAGGAGTCAGATTCTTGCCCCAATTCTGCTTCTTAAAGTAACCTCAGGAAACCAAGTCTTAGGTATTTACTTTCTTCTCTGAATACTAATCCTCTCTTATTTCCGTAAAGGGTTCGTATTTTAAACAAGTATTTGAATCCCCAAATTGAAAAACATTTTAAGCAAAGAGAAAGAACAAATTAAAAATTTTTTATAAAAATTGCTAAGGTTTCCTAAAGAGAAAAAATGGCATATGCATGGGAAAAGATTCTAAAACAAAATGAGATTAAAGTCTTTGACTTACTGAATCACTAATCTTGGAAGAATTGAGATTTCACAGCTATTCTTTAAGTGGAAAGAATGATCTTGCATACTCTGGTACAAATTCTATTCATACTTTTATAGAAGGAAGGAAAAAAGTACGTATTCTAGGATATTGCCTTTTTTATCCATAAATCTTCTTAAATCTAAAATGAGCCTCTGAGAGAAGAGTCCACCAGGAGGCTGGACTTTGCCTGCTGTGAGGAATTACATGGGTGTGGACATAATTTGTAAAATATTTCTACATATGGAAATATGTTAAAAAGTCAGTTGAATTTTTCAGGTTCCTTTAGTTTTTGGACAGAAGTATTTCTCTTCTTATAGATTGTAGTGGCAAATGAAATGATAACACCAAAGTTTTACCTAAACATAAAGATTAACTTTAAAGAGGAGAGGAGGAAAAATTGGAGGAATTGGGAAAGGAGGCAGAGAATAAGAAAAAAAGAAGAGGAAGAGGAGAAAGAGGTAGAGGAAAAGGAGAAGAGAAGGGAAGAGGAGGAGGGATCTAAAACTTTTTTATTTTCAAAATAGACTGTGTGATTGAATTCCAGTTTTCCTTTTCCTAAGGTGGTTCTTATTGACATTGATATTGCCAGAGGTTAAGAGCATGTAATTTAAACATTGTTAATGAGATGTATCAATACCTTCCTCTTACAAATCAGCCACGCTTAGCCAGGAAAGTGTGGCTTGTAGTTTCATCTGAAATGCCCATGTTTGGTGCATACAAAGGGACAAGGAAAACTACAATTAATAGAGCTCTTACTTGGGGTGGGGTCTTTAACAGCGGAGACAGCATTCTGCTTACACTAACTTATGTGGCAGTGATATTGTCCATTTGGAAGAGGAGTATGTGGATGTTGCGCAAGGTCTCACGACCAGGTAGAGGCAAAGCCACAGTTCAAGCCCAACTGGGCTTGACCCTCGAGCCTCCTCTCTCTTGCTACCCTTTGCTACCTCCATAAGCCTGACTGGTTTTTAGTAAGTATTTGACTTCATCCAAGGTCTGGGGAAATCAGCGCTCCTTCCCCGGCCACACATCTCAACACATTCTTTCATTCTTGTAAAACACCAAGGCAAGTCTTTCACATGAAGAAGGCATATTAAGGGTTCTTGGTTCCCGACAGTCGCCTATACTGATAGAAACGTCTACCGACAAGGACACATGCTTCACATTCTGACACAGGTAAAGCCTTCATTACATTGAAGGCAGGCTTTCAAGTCAAAGAGGAGCAAGTCCTATAACCACAGAAGCTTATAGAGGTTAGTGTCTTCGACACAAGTAATGTCCTCTAAACACACTAAGTAATACACAGTTTCAAACCCTTAGTGCCCCCTGTCAAACTGCCAATCAAAGGCTTAGTAAAAGCCACCCAGACTGGACTTCTCCTGTCCTGTATATTCCATCGCTTGGTCTTTTTATTTCAAATTAATTGCACCTGCTTGCACTTCCTGGAAGTTTGGAAGAGTGTGGGTCACCCTTTCACTATCACCACCTGATGGAGTAGTCTCATATGAAAAACCAAAGATAACCTGGATGAAATATGAATAAGTCTGAAGAGCAATAAGAAAAATTATCGGTTCTACTCTGATCTACAAGACTCATGGAGTAAAAGAAAGAAAGCATTTAACCACTTGAATAAAAGAGAGGGAAAATAACTATGGCTTCTTTAACTTCTGGCCTACAATGATGACTGCTTTATAGAGAGTTTGAATTCAGTCTATCTCACTTTACCTGTTAACTCATGTGCAGTCTCTGGACCAGCAGTATTAACATCACTGTGGAGCTTATTAGAAGTACAGAATCTCATACTGCTCCCTCTGCCAGTGCTGCATGAGAATCTGCATATTAACCAGATCTCCACCCTAGGTAGCTCATGTACTTATTCATACACATTGACCTCCTGAACGTTGGCACGAAAAAGAAATATTTCTTTTCTTGGAGTTTACACTAGAAATAATAATTGCACTAAAAATAATAATGTAATAGTAGAAATAACTTTAAAATAATAACAAATTTTCATAAAATAATACACCATTATATCCAAACAAAAAAACTATTAAAAAAAAAAAAAGATGGTCGGGCGCGGTGGCTCACGCCTGTAATCCCAGCACTTTGGGAGGCCGAGGCGGGTGGATCACGAGGTCAAGAGATCGAGACCATCCTGGTCAACATGGTGAAACCCCGTCTCTACTAAAAATACAAAAAATTGGCTGGGCATGGTGATGTGTGCCTGTAAGCCCAGCTACTCGGGAGGCTGAGGCAGGAGAATTGCCTGAGCCCAAAAGGAGGAGGTTGTGGTGAGCCGAGATCACACTATTGCACTCCAGCCTGGGTAACAAGAGCGAAACTCCGTCTCAAAAAAAAAAAAAAGAAAAGAAAAATGAGGGTGATTTTAAACTTAATATTTTTTAAATAAGCCGTGTGATTGAAGTCCAATTTTTGTTTCCTAAACAGTTTTGTGAACACTGATATAACCAAAGGTTGAGTGAATGCATTCCTTCACCTACAAATAGGAATAAGATTGCCCACCCCACAGTATTGTGATGAGAATTAAGTAAGGTAATGTGTGAACAGTGCCTGGCACCACACAGGCACTCAAAAAATACTAGACATTATTCATAACAATTATTACCAATTTTTCATAACAATTCATAGCAATTATTACTAATTTTTGTACCAGAGCCAAAGTACATTAACTGGCCAATTTAACTAGCCTCCTTGTCAATTTAATTTTCTCCTCTGCCCTTTTAGAAACATGTAGATTTATAATTACAGCAAAACTTAGCTCTATATTTCTTAAATTTTTAGGACATGTATATGATGTAGCTAGATAACAGAAATTCTCCAGCTACACCAGATATTATTAAGACACTGATTCTACATTTTCCTGTGACTCAAAAATAAACAGTACAATATCCACCAGTGCAATTATAATTAAAATAGGAAATGCTTCAGTTACACTTTGTCTTGTGACCTAGATTATCATCCAGTTCCCATTCCCGTAGCATTCTCTCTCATGTGACAAACCCACCACAATCTATAACAGTCAACCTGGTTGCCATTGCTAATCCTAGCCTCAGAACTGTGAGCCATACAATTATCACTATTAATATTTGTGGGTTCCCTTGATACTAATGGGATGCAAAAGGTGACATGTGTATGGATTGTGTCAAGTTGTCACACTGCACAAAAACATGGTCCCAATCCCGCAGACTGTAATATCCACCTCATGATACACTCATGTCACAGAAGTACATAAATAGCGTTCTGGTGCTCGCTTTGCAGTAGGATGAGCTCGGTGGGATGTAAGTGAATGAGTGATCACATGTCATACTAGATGATTAAACATGAGTGGGTCCCTTTTAGAGATTAGTGGATGTTAAATTATTTCATTCACTTGCTATTCATGATGAATAATAAATCACTCTCAGAGTCTGCTGGTCTATTCATTTATTACATGAGGATGTTTAGAAGCTAATTACTCTGAGATAGCCGACTCAGCAAGAATGGAGTGAACGGATGAGGAATTCCAGTCTTGATTGCAATTTTTTTTATGTTGGGCCTAATATTTAGGCAGATTTTTTTTCAGAGTTACCCATAATTATATCTGTTTCCTAGTTTTCTTTAAGACTTCTGCTTAGACTGTCCTAGTGTTTTAAATGCTCTTGGAGAGTCTTGTGAGATTAAAAAGCCTATTAATCTCAATTAATATTTCCTAAAACTATATTATTTCAGTCTCTATTCTGTAGGTATCTAGAGGATTCATTTCCTTATGGAGCATCTCTTAAACTCTTCACGGAATGTACAACACTCTCAGTCCCTTTCTTCTAAGAATGCAATTAATCAACCTTTCGGCCAGCATTTATTGAATGCCTGTTATACTCTCAATGCTCTGATAGAGACTGTAGAAGAGAACATAAGCCATATTTTTGACTCTGGAAGAGCTTCAAATCAAATTAAGAAAATGATATTAATATGCATAAAATGATAAAAGATCAGTAAACATCTAATGTACATGAACTTTAGGCTAATTTAATTTTAACAATATTTGGGGCTCAGTCTTCTCATCATTTTACAAATAAAGAAATTAAAGCTCAGAGATGTGATATGCTTGTGTCTAGACAGCTGCTCGGTGGAAGAAGTGAGATTCAAACCCCTCTGAACTCTAAGCCCAGTATACCGTCCATAATTTCAAATCTTCCAAACACAATGTGTGAGATAATTAAGGGCTAATTTGTGTGGCAAGTAAACTGAATCTTGTAGTTCACTGAAGAGGGAGCAGAATTATCAAATAAGCCTTTGCGGAGATAAAGTCTTCACTGAGTGGGGCTTTGAAGGCTGAGTATGATGCAAAGGGCAGAGGAGAAAGGAAGTAGCAAAGGTAACAGCCCAGGGGCCAAAATAAAAGAGTATTCCCAAGCAGAGACGATCGGATAATGAAGGGTCTAGAAAGTTAAGCAGAAAGCTGTTGGGTGCCATGCAATAAGAAAAAAGAGCTACTGGAAGGAGTTGATGAAGATTCTGTCTTTGACCAAACTTTAGACACATTCCTCTGAACCATCTTCTCAACTAGGTTTAGTTCTCAGCTGAGGCCGACGAGAACTGCACACTCTCAGATAAAAATGATTTTGTCCATCCTCACCCCCACACTAGGAGACTTAAGCTCTATCAGCCCAAGGCCAGGTTCTTAGAATGACCTCATTCCCCTGAAAATACCTGTTTGAGGGAAGCTCAATACTGCCAAAATGATTTACTATTTTTTCAGCTAAACCCAGATTGTAGGCCTCTGACTTCAGAAAGCTTCCGATTGCCAATCTTTCTGTCCTTTTGAGATATATCTTCTACAACCCAGAAATGTCCTTCTCAAGGACCTAGGAGCTATCCCTTTGAGATCATGAGGAAGAACAGGACCTCTATTGCTCAGTCTTTGTGGGCAGGTGGGAACCTTAACTTCGGTAAGCACCAGTTAGCAGACACAAACGGCCTAATCACGGGCCAACAGCAGCCCCACCAATATCTTCAGTGCTTTTCCTTTAGCACACCAATGTTTACAAAGTATCCCACCTTTTTTCTCTTTTTCTTTTTTATTTTTAGTGGAGTTGACCTCAACGGGAGTCTCTTTCTCCTACTACAGTCTTTCTATCTTGAATAAACGTCATCACTGTTTCTATTTGATGTTAATGGGAAGGAAAGTGGTAATAAAAAGTGTTCCGCTTAGTAGCAGGAAGCAAAATGGGTCTGCGTCCCCTTATTATCCTTCAGTGGATCCTTATCACCTCCAGGTTAAAGTTCAAAGAATTCAGCATGTCACACAAGGTCCTCCAGGTCCTGGTTGCCATGTGCCATTCCAGCTTCTTCTTACTCCATTCTCCAACCAACACTGGCTATTTCTGCTACAATGTAAGCTAGCCCTTCCCAAAACAGACTATGCTTTTTTCTCACCTCCATCATTTTTCAAATGCTATTCCCTTTACCTGGACTAGCAGAAAAAAAAAAGAAAAAGAAAAAAAAAGCCAGCATTTTTGGAGCATTTAAGGTGTGGTAAGGTCCATCTTAAGAAATCTCCATTCATTAGCCCTATTGATCTTCACAATTTTATTAGCTACATGGTCCCCTTCTATAGACAAGGCAACTGTGGCTCATCTATAAAATGAGGTTAGGGAGAGTGGCAAAGTCAGAATTTAACTCAAGTAGTCTGAATCCTGACGGCGTTTGCCCAACATCAAATGCACCGTACTATTTCCCCTCCCCTGGGCTATGTTTTCCCCTTTGTTCCCCTAGCAAAGTTCTAGGCATCCTGCAAAATGCAGCTCAATACTGTGTACCACTTAAAATAGTTCTAATAACTCTCCTCTCTGCTTTTATAGCATTCTGTGTTTGCTGTGGTTACAACCCTTGTCATATTGCAGGTAGTGTCTGGCGTCCATTCTTATCTCTCGCATCTTGACGACAGAATTTCTGGTTCATGTCAATCCTAAAACCAATACTCACCGCACAACATAAGCTCAGTTGAAGCCTTTTGTGTAAATGCTTAAAAGTGGAGAGAGGCCAGCGTGAGACAAGTAGCTGGAAAAGCTGTGGTAATAAGGGCGCACGTTAGTATTGGCAGTGAAAGAAAGATGTACATTCTAACCAAAAAAACAAAACACCACAAAACAAAACCAAAAAGCCGTCCATGATTGCTAATTTGTTGCACAGGATTACAAAGAAGTTTTTAAAATTGATCTTGTCAATACATATTTATTGGACCTCTTCTGTGGCCCTCGTGCTGTGGTGAACACTCAGAAGACTTTGAAATTTCCAGCCTGGTTCCTGGAAAAACAGTAAGACTGTTGACGGGAACAGGAGCATCCTTCCAGAGAAGCGACTGGGTTTGGGGCACGTATTAAAGAAAAGAATTAGGTGTTCAAAATGATGATTTACAAAATCTTCAGGAAGAAGATATTTATTTGCATGTTTCTGTTTCCATCTGGTTTCTGTTTCCAGCAAGATGAAAGATGCGTCTTTGTCAATGACAGAAGAAAAGTTCATTTCCGCAGTGTTTTCCGTAGGTGGCAATATAGAAGGGTGGTTGGAATGAGCACTGGTTTGGTAGCTGCGCAGTTAAGATGGCAGGGTTATTACTGTTGCAGGCTTCTCGGCATAAAACATGCATTGTTTGCTATTTTGCATAAATTTACATGCCAAATTAAGGGAATTTTTACTCCATATATGTGGGGGAGGGGAAAAGAAATTAATACAGTCTGTATAATTATATTCAAACCCAAATTAAGAGGTTGTTTTGCATATCATATGCAGAATAGTTTAGTAAATCCATCAACTTAATCAAGTCCCAGGTGAAGGAAGGCAAGATACCGTCAGTGGTATGCTGGTAAGTATTTTCAAATTGGCTCTCCAGGAGGAAAAAAGCTCTGATTTGCAAGGGTTTTCCATTTTCTAGGTGAAAATACTCCCACCGTGGAAAATTCCAAGCTATCAATGTGACATTTCTGGACAGTGAGTTGGGAAAACATGTATACATTTAGCTCTCAGGAGCGATTACACGAGTTCCAACATAACACTGCGTCCTCTGAAGATTAAAACTTTTCACATCCCACTTATGGAGCTTCTAGACTTGAGAGCTTCTTCTAAGAGAGGGTCCCTCTAACTAATCAAAGGAACATCAGTACTCATGAGAAATGGCTTTGTTAAACAGTGAACCACGTATTTCTTATGTTTCTGGAATTTGTGGAAGAACTAAAGGTAACAATTGAAGAAAAGCAATTATTCATCATCATAGCATGGTATGTGAGTGAAGGGGCATTTGCTAATGCACTAAATTCTAAATGAGTCTACTCTTGGCACCAGGTATGGGCCATGTAAAGAATAGACACACAGGCCCCAGTAGGGAAAGAAAACAAAGTACCTGACAGCTGTGAAATTATTTGTTTAAATATCTACCTCTCCTTAAATATTCTCAGGCCCCAAGAGTATCAGCCGTATCTTTGTCTTAGTGAGCATTTTATCTCTGTTGAGTCCTCTGACGAACAGTGGGCTTTGGGTTACTGTGTAAATTGACTGAGTGAGTGGATTCACAGGGAAACATAATGTTCCAGCAGCTTCACTGTTTGCCTAACAGGTACCTTGTGAGGATAGTGCAATGACAGGTGAAGAGCATTTTGGAAAATAAAATAATTAAACGCTAGGTATTATTATTACTATGATTGTTACTGCATCTTAGAAAAGCCTGCTATAAACTATTGAGAGCGTCACAAGTCTTTCACTCAAGATATTGACAACAGTCTCTTACAGTAATCTGGGGATGTGGTAAATGCCTTGAAATATGGCCTTCTAAGTACATGATAGATCTTCAGTTTCAGAGGCTCACGTATGTAGAGAAACTTTAGAAAATGGGAACCTTTGTGATGCTGTTTCTTAGAACCATATTCCAACAGCAACTCTACCAGAGTGGTTTACTTGTTGATTTTTTTTACTGAGATAATTTTTCAGCTATTTCTTTTAAGCTTTTGCTCTGTTGCCCAGGCTGAAGTGCAGTGGTGCGATCTTGGCTCACTGCAACCTCTGCCTCCCAGGTTCAAGTGATTCTCCTGCCTCATCCTCCTGAGTAGCTGGGATTACAGGCATATGCCACCATGCTCAGCTAATTTTTGTATTTTTAGTAGAGACAGGATTTCACCATGTTAGCCAGGATGGTCTCAATATCCTGACCTCGTGATCCACCCACCACAGCCTCCCAAAGTGCTGGGATTACAGGTGTGAGCCACCACACCTGGCATATTTCTTTTAATCTTCTAATTGAACATATAGTTAAATCCTACTGTATTCAGTTTTATCAAACAGCAGAATCTCTGGTTGACCATAATTTATTGGTCTGTCATTTTGTATTACCTCAGAGATTCTCAAAAGTGGGTATCAAGCAGGTCAGAGTCATCTGAGAAATCTTTTCACACAACACATATTACTCAGAAATTCTAACAGGCCCATACATGATATGTCGCTTTCCTCCATGTAGGCTGAGAATCAGTGTTTCACAGGGACATGTGTCCCCTCAAATACGATGAGATGAGAAAACAAAAAAATCAAGGACCACTGCTCTGAACTAGTTTGAGATAAGTGCTCATAGAAAAAAGTTATATGTAAAGCAGAATTTGGAGCTAAAAGGAATCTTTAAGATGGAATGCCTTCTTTGGCCTCACCATTAAGAAACAGGCCCAGAAAGTCAGGCCGTCTGCCCAGGTCCAGGGCTCTTCGGTAGAAAGGCAGGGTGCAGAATTCTGATTCTTTGCTTACCTGGCCAGTGTTCTCTACACCACATGATGTCCTTTCCTCACGGACCATTTACCACAACATCAGTGCATTATCTGGATGTGATATTCAAAATGTCACTGGATTTATTAGTACCATCGTAGCTGGTGCTCAGTTTGTTTACACATCCGTTATATTCATATTTCATAATTTGGGATTAATTTCATTGTCTTTCTCTTTGGTACTACCTCCTTGACCCAGCTTCCTATGCCCACAGCCATGTTTGTGCCACATACTTTACAGAGTCCCAAACTTCTATTATTATTCGTTGAGAATTAGCATATTTTCACATACCAAGACGGTGTTATTTGCTAAAGATACAGTGCTGCACAAAACAATGTCTTCATCTTCACAGACTATACAATCTAGTTAAATGGTTAGATAAATAATCCGGTGATTATAATACAGAGTGGTAAGCACTGTGGTAGGGGAGCTAGAGATTTTTGTGGGAATCCAGAGAAGAGATAATGTATTTGTTACTTGTGCTATGTAACAAATTGCCCCAAAACTTAGTGGCTCAAATCAACAAATATTCATCATCTCTTTATTTGGATCAGGAATCCAGGCAAGGATTAGCTGAGTTCCTCTGGCACAAGATCTCTCATAAGGCTGAAGCCAAGCTGTCGACAAGGGCTATGCTTTCATCTGAAGGCTCATTTGGAAATGACGGGGTATGTGATGTTTTGTAAGCCCGAAAAGATTTGTTTCTAAGCTCCCCAGCATGGGTGGCAGGCCTTGGCTCCTTATCACATGAACATCTCTATAGATGCTTGAGGGGCCTCTGGCAACTGATGACCCAGGAAAGAGAGCGTCGAACAGTGAGACGGTGCTGGACACAAAAGCCACAGTCTTTTTGTGACCTAATCTTGGAAGTGACAGTCTAAAGCGGGAAATAATTTCACTGTATTTCATTCATTTATATTTCATTAACTCAACTCATATGAAAAGAAGAGATTCCTTAAGAAAGGATCACTGGGGCCAGCTTAGAGTACCACGGGAACTCTAAATGAGCAGGGGTTGGGATAAGGTCAAAAGAGCCACCCCACCCTCACCTCTCAGGAAGTGGTATCTGAATGAACTTAAAGAAGGCTGAGCAGAACCTTCCAGACTGGAGTGGGATGTGTGTGTGTGTGTGTGTGTGTGTGTGTGTGGTCACATGTGTATGCATGCACACTCACTCTAGGGTGTAAGGGAGCTATTTTGGGAAAGAGATAGACTGTGCAAAAGAGTAATGGCAAGAGAAGATGGGTTTAGTATCCGTGGAACAGAGAAGGAAGAGGAGGTGAAGCGTGGTTGAAGATAAAACAAGGCTGATTGGAGAGGTCAGCCTAAAAATGGGTCATGACCTCTCCCACTTGTTTTCCTCTGTTCTCTTATAATTGTTTCCATCATTTAATAACTTGGCTAAAGACAGATTATTGAAAGACCTATCAGTCGAGATGTTTCTGACTGCAAGTAAAATAACTTCCAGCTTAAATGCACTTAACAATTAGGGAATATATTAGCTTGCATAAAACTAGAAAGTCTCCAGGGCTCACTGAGTCAGTAGCTCAAGAAGAGCTCTTTCTGTTTATCTACTCTGCCACGCTCAGCGTTGGCTTCGCTCCATGATGTCCCATCCCTATACAACAGTGTCTCATGAAAGAAGAGAGATGTTCTCTGCCTGCATTTCCTACTGGAGAAAACCTTTCTGAGAGTCTCTAGATTTTTCTCCCCTCACTTCTCAGTGGCCAGGATTAGGTCACAGGCTCACTCCTGATTTTGTTATTAACAGGAAGAATGGAATTGCCTTGACAAGCTTAGACTGATCAATTGGGATGAGCTGATGTTGGCACATCACCTGCAAACATCCACCACAAACACAGTCGTACATAGACCAGATGAATTCCTTCCCACAGAGAATTCTTTTCACTGGTTTGGGCTTTAACTCCCATGCTCTGGACTCTAATCAAAGGTCATTCAAGAGTAAGCCACATAAATTCTGCTCCTACATTGACTGACAAACAGTTCTTGAAGGCATTGTTTTTCTTCTGTCACCTGGAGTCATCTGTGGAAAGCCTCTCATAAGAAGATCCTTCAGGAATTAAAGTTGAATTTTTTTTTTTTTGAGATGGAGTTTCGCTCTTGTTACCCAGGCTGGAGTGCAATGGCGCGATCTTGGCTCACCACAACCTCCGCCTCCTGGGTTCAGGCAATTCTCCTGCCTCAGCCTCCTGAGTAGCTGGAATTACAGGCACACGCCACCATGCCCAGCTAATTTTTTGTATTTGTAGTAGAGACGGGGTTTCACCATGTTGACCAGGATGGTCTCGATCTCTTGACCTCGTGATCCACCCGCCTCGGCCTCCCAAAGTGCTGAGATTACAGGCTTGAGCCACCGCGCCCAGCCTCTAAAGTTGAATTTTAAAAGTCTGTTGGGGATAATATGCATCTCCCTTTCTGAAAACAAGAAATATAGAGCTGACCATGCTTCCCTTTCGACAATGGCTACCAGAAAACTCCAAGCCAGAGTAATAAGTAAGTCACAGACCTCTATCAAGATTTATGATTATTTATATATTCATGTCCCGCCTGTTTTCATGGGCTTTCTTTTCTGTTTCTGTATCTCTTCAACCCAGATATCAACTAAAGCCTTCAATCCTCCCTCCACCAGCATCTTTTATTTCACTCTCTCTGACCCCAAAGTCACGTCCATCATTGGTTGATGTCATAAAGCCACCGTATTAAGCATTTGGAGAAATCTGAACTGCTGCAGGTCACTAGAGGATGATGGAGTCATAAGGAAATCTCAAACATGGCAACCTCCGTCACTTAAGAATCTAACTCACTTGCATCATCAAGTCTGTTTCCCTCCCTACACTTTTTCCAGCTCTCCAGGAGCAACTCGATTTTTCTTTCTGGCGTGTGAATGGATGTTTGGGAATGACTTTTGGATATTTAAGCATGCCTTTGGGATTTCTCTTTCCACACTGGGAAGGTCATCAATGTACTCCAAACACAGTTCTCCCCAAGAGAAAGCCTGGCAAATAAACATTTTCTCCATATTCTTGCATATATACTTTCTCTCAACCTAGTATCTTTCTTTTTAAGCTACCCCAAATCCTTTTATGAAAAAGGCAAGTCAGAAATAACTTTAGTAAAGCTTTCTAAACAGTGCTATAAAAAAGGTAGTTAACTACAAAAATAAAATGCTTTATATTGTAAAATATGCAGGTGACTAAAACATCTGCAGCTTATCTGGTAAGTGGCTATGTCGTGTATGAATCTCACTTTCCTACACTTACCCAAATGCTGACAATCAAGATGGGAAATCAATTGAATACAATACTAGACATTCTGAATCCAAAACACGTGTCTCAATTGTTTAGAGATTGAGATTGCAGTTAGCATTTTGATCTAATGAGTATGTTGTAATCTACATGGAACACTCACGTATTTCACTTTGCTACTACACAGCATTGCATTTAAGAAAAAAATCCTTGGCATGATGTTGAATAGCTAAGTGATCCCACCATGGTGGCAAAAGAGGTTTTTAAAGATACTGAAAAAGATACCTAGCCCAAAACAATACTCTTGAATTATTAATTTGGCCATAATGCCGCTGAAAACTGATCCCCTGAGGTCTCCCTTCCACTGTACTCTGAACACCGTCATTGTTCCTTTGGAGAGTTCAGCTCAAGTCCTTGCTATTCACAAACCTTTTCTGGAACCAGCTTGAGTACGCAAAGCCATCAATAATTTAGTTTTTTCCACTTTGAGTGGTGATGGTATCAGCACAAAAAGGATCCAGGTGAATAACACTAACAAGAAGAATGCTACCTTAGCTGTCCCTGACACATTTCCTCCTCGAAGTACAAAATGTTCTTCTAGCTACTGGCTCGTTTGTTCTTTCAACAGAGACAGATACCATTATGTTATTATTAGTAGAGAAGCATAAAGGTTCACGCCACAGTTATCAGCAGAGAAAGTAAGTCAAAATAAGAAAATGCCTAGCGTCTAACTTAAAAACTGCCATATATTGAAGACAAAAATCATGTTTCTCCCTCTTTTGAAAATCCTCAGTTGCACAATGGAAAAATCAGTAAATACAATAAATCAAGCGAACATTGGCATGTGCCCCACAGTTTGCCATGGACACCTCTGTGTGGCCATTTCTAATCCTCAACATTACTGGGGTCAAGGGTTTTTTAATCTCCATTTTGTACATGAAATTGAGGCTCGGGGAGGTGAATTTACTTGACTAAGATTATGGAGCTAGTAAGTGGTGAAGCCAAGACTCAAATGATCTTCTGACTCTAAATCAAGTTCTTTTGTTGATAGATTTCTGACTAGCAGTTGATAAGAGGGTATTTTATCCACATTTCTTTTTTTTTTTTTTTTCAAAAAAAAAAAAAAGAAAAAAGATGAGGAAATGGAAGTCTTTGAATATGTTTTTTTGTTTTTGTTTTTGTTTTGTTTTGAGGAAAAAAGAGAAAAAGAAGTGGAAAAAAAAAGAAAAAGAGGGAAAAAGGAATATTACTTCATTCCTAAAATGGGTTTCAATAATGGCCGATCAATATTTTGAGTGTTTAAAGTGGTTAATGCATATTTTATGTGTTTAAAATGGAGACCTCTATTGTGTTTATTTGTTCTGGCTCTGAGTTCAAGTCCTGGATATCGTTATCAATTTGTTGTCTCGTTGAATCTAAATCTCGTTATGTGTCTTATGTATCTGGGTGTTAAGATCTCTTATTATTACATTAATCCTTTTACCCTTGCATCCTTGTAGCTTTGAAATCTATTTTATTAAGTGTGAGAATTGCAACTCCTGCTTTTTATTTATTTTTGCTCTCCATTTGGTTGGTGAGTTTTTTTCCATCCCCTTGTTTTGAGTCTTTGTATATCTTTAGATATATCGTTAGATTTTGTGGATAATGTATATTTTGTGTGTTTAAAATGGAAAGCTCTATTGAGTTTATTTGTTCTGGATCTTAGTTCCAGTCCCGGATATTGTTATCAATTTTCTGTCTCGTTGAATCTAAATCTCATTATGGGTCTTATGTATCTGGGTGTTAAGATCTCTTATTATTACATTAATCCGTTTACCCTTGTATCCTTGTAGCTTTGAAATCTATTTTGTCAAATGTGAAAATTGCAACTCCTGCTTTTTATTTATTTATTTTTGCTCTCCATTTGGTTGGTATGTTTTTTTTTTCCAACCCTTTATTTTGAGTCTATATATATCTTTGGATATACCATTAGATTTTGTCTGTATCTTTTGATTGGATAAAATGATTTATCCACATTTCAAATCAGACAGGAACTCACAGTGCTTCACATTGTTGTATAGGATAAGAGGAAGATGAAAAGTGATTCATCCAAACTATGAAGACTTCAGGCTCAACTGGAAAACATGAAAACAGCCATCGCAACAAGATCTGGTTTTATCTTTATATATATATATAAAATCATCAGAAGTGATAGATCCTGAAAACACCTTTGAATTTCTCCTCAGCTCAGGAGTGGTCAGTCTGACTCCTAGAAAAAGAAGAGAAGCTGTATCTATAGCCAGAAAGAAGTGTCAATAATTTAGCTACATAATGTAAGCAGACACGTACCACCAGATGAGAACTATTAATTACGTTAGAAAAGAGCAGGTTCAGCTCGTTTTGCTGTTCCAGAGGGTTCAAGGAAAGGCAAGTTTTAGCATTAAGACCACTAAAGCCATGAAGTAAAGGGTAAGGGTAGTTACATACTGTCTAGGTGATGGACTTTCAGGATGAACTTCAGACTACAGACCCGTGATAGGATCTGGGGGCTGGCCATAAGACACCGAGTTAGAGAGGACAAGCCACACCACTACTCAGGCGAGAACCAGAATAATGCTGACAACCATCCAGGGGGCACCTTCCAAAGCCAGGCCTGGTCCTAGACTCTCAATGCACATTACCCTCCTTGCAAAGCCCTCCTAACAGCTGTGGGAGGAATTCTCCCATTTTGCAGCTGAGAAAACAGGTCCAAAGAGGTTAAGAAAGTAAATAGCAGAGCTGAGGAATTTCAGCAGAAGACTGGGCCTCTTCCTCAGCACACCACTCTGATGAGGTGAACGTAGGGTTGTTCTATCACAAAAAAAATAGCACAGCAACTGACAAGTTCAGGGATGAAGGGGGCAGTCAGGAGGAGAAAGGACAAAAGAAACCTCCCCCTCCTCCCTGCTTCCTTGTCCCCTTGGTCACAGACAAGCTCTCTTCCTCCTCCTCCCTCTCTCCCAGTCCTGAGGGAGGTCAGAACAGAGGGGAGAAGTAAAGGAGGTCTGTCAAGACCCTGCCCTGGACCCCACTGAGAGCTGCTCTTCCAGGCTGCCCAGGTAAACTGTGGCTTGTTCCAGGGTCACAGAGATTTCCAGGGGGCCACCTTGGCATTCATCGCTGAAAACCTTGCAGTTGGGCCCCTCAGGCTTCCAGGGACATGTGGAACGGATTATGTTTCTAATCATAACGCTGTCCAAGCTGTCTTCAAATAAGGAACTTGTGAGAGAAACTACCCAAATTAGGAAACCGACGTAGGCCCAGCAGGATTGGCCTTCAACCTCTCCCACACGCTGCCAACATTCTTCTCCTCTTGCCTGATCCTGTCATTGAAGCATCCTGCTAACTGACAGAATTTTTCACAAGGCAATGTCTGTTTCACAAGGCAGTCTGTGTTTGCAGAACTTGTACCAGGCTTATTTATAATTGTCCTAT
The DNA here is from genome assembly GCF_049354715.1 of Callithrix jacchus. Lineage (NCBI taxonomy): Eukaryota > Metazoa > Chordata > Mammalia > Primates > Cebidae > Callithrix > Callithrix jacchus. Next base: position 9,115,144 of record NC_133518.1, read on the forward strand.
TTCCAAACATCAAATTTGTTATTTTCACTGCTGCTTTTATTATCGGGAAACACTCTCCCCTCACCCAAAGACTCTGGTCCTCTTGAATTTTATTTTCTAGAAATATCACCGGGCTCCAGAGTCTCAGAATCTCTTACTGAATGATTACAAAAGTCACCATCAGCGCCGCGGGGTTCAAAGTAGATATTTATGCATGCTCACTCTTCACTGTCGCCTCTGGCTACAGCTCCAAATCTTTGAATTTGGGATGTGAATGACCTAATGATCCTCCTCCCAGTGGTATCTCACGCACATTCAGTCCTAAATAGAGATCTGCCTCAGCTCTGTTTGCTGCCTCAAACCCCAACCTTCACTCTAGTTCCTAACTTATCTCCCACAGCCAAGGTATCTCTTTAATGAAATAAAGACATTTAAGTCAATAATAATAAACAGAGTGGGCTGGGCACAGTGGCACATGTCTGTAATCCCAGCACTTTGGGAGGCTGGGGTGAAATGCTGGAGCTCAGGAGTTCGAGACCAGCCGGGGCAACATGGCAAACCCTGTCTCAACAAAAATTACAAAAATTAGCCAGGCATGGTGGTGCACATCTGTAATCCCAGCTGCTTCAGAGGTTGCAGTGAGAGGATCGCTGGAGCCTGGGAGGTCAAGGCTGCGGCGAGCCAAGATAGTGCCACTTCACTCCAGCCTGGGCAACAGACAAAATAAGAATAATTATAACGATAAACATCTGTCCCCTACAGGGCAGGTACTATCGTTTTAATTTTCCAGTTAAGGAAACTGAGGCACAGAGCAATTGCATAACTTGCTGAATATTCCACAGCTAGTAAAACAGCCATATTCTGAACTATAATAATCATCACTGGAACACAGATTCTCTTTCTTTCTCTTGCTCCCTCTTTTAAAAGTCTTTTGCTCATAAAATCAAACTTATAAAAATTAGCAAGAATAAGAATAGAACAAAGAACACTGACATACCATTTACGCAGATTTACCTGTTAATATTTCCCCTATTTGCTTTACCATTTACCTTCTCCATCTCATCTCTATCTACATATAAATAAAACTTTATATTATATAGCACATTATATTATATAGTCTAATAAACAGATATTAAAATGCATAGATATCACATATGATGTATTTTTTTCTAAGCCATATGGAAGTTGAATACATCAAGCCCCTTTACTATTAAATAATTCAATATGTAGTTCCTGAGAGAGATTCTCTTACATAATCACAGTAGAGTTATCTAATTCAGGAAACTTAACATTAATGTAAAATTTTAATCTAATCTATGTCCATAGTCTAATTTTCCAATTTACTTAAAAATGTCTTTTCTATTATAATTTATTTCCTCCAGTAAGAAATTTAGTGTAGAATCAGGTATTTCACTTGTCATGTTTCTTTAGTCTCCTTTAATCTGGGACATTTCTGCAGCCTTTCTTTCTTTTTTTTTTTTTTAATGACATAGACATTTTAAAGAAGACAGACCCTTCCTCCTTTTTCTAATAGAAAATATCTAATATTTAGTTTTTTGACATTTCCTCATGATTACATTTATGTTACACATCCAGCCAGAATACTCCATAAGTAATATTCTATTCTACTCGTGGTATCATATCCTGAACGTACAAAATATTTACTTGGGCTGGGCACAATAGCTCACGCCTGTAATCCCAGTACTTTGGGAGGCCAAGGTGAGCAGATCACGTGAGGCCAGGAGTTCAAGACCAGCCTGGTCAACATGGTGAAGCTCTGTCTCTACTAAAAATACAAATATTAGCTGGATGTGGTGATGTGTGCCTGTAATCCCACTACTTGAGAGGTTGACACAGGAGAATCACTTGAAACCGGGAAGCAGAGACTGCAATGTGAGCTGAGGTTTTACCACTGGATTCCAGCCTGGGTGACAAAGAGATACTCAATCTAAAAAAAAAAAGAAGAAGAAGAAAGGAAGAAGGAAGGAAGGAAGGAAGGAAGGAAGGAAGGAAGGAAGGAAGGAAGGAAGGAAGGAAGGAAGGAGAGAGAAAGAAAAAGAACAAAAGAAAGAAAAAGAAAGAAAGAAAGAAAGAAAGAAAGAAAGAAAGAAAGAAAGAAAGAAAGACAAAAAAGTGTATTTGCTACTCTAGTTTATTTACCTAATCAAGGCATTGTCTGATTTCTACACTGTGTCGATACAATTATTCCCTTGAAACTAGTAGGAAATCTGTTAGGAGTCAGTTTAAAAACATAAAAATATCCTGCTCCTCATCAAAATTCTTCCTTAGATGTAATATCCATTGTTACTTTGGGCCTGGGTCAATCTTGGCAATGACAGCTATAAAATAATAATTTCCTGAACCTAGCAGTTCCTCCACATTCACCAGTCAGCACCTGGCATTCTACAACACGCAAGCGTTCTCCTTCTTTCTCCATTTATTCACTTATTTATTTATTCAATTATTAAATGAATTAGTACAGATTCATGGATTCCTATTTTCTTCTGTGGTTTATGGTCATAGTGTCCTTATGTGTTTTGGTATTTAAATCACTTCAGTTCCAGGCAGCAGGAGCCACTTCTTGCCAGCTGTTATCCTGTGACATGCCCTCAGCATCTGTTTAAACACTCCCTTTCTCATTGGCATACAAGATATTTCAGTAGCTTCTAGAACTTTCCCTGTCCTAGGCCTACATTCAGTCACTTCTCTGAGGAGAGGAGCCCTTATTCTTTCAGTAGAGAATGGTATTAGAGGCCAAAATCTGAGTACTAGGGGTGCTCGTGGCTACTAGACTTTTTTTAATCTTCTAGGTCTTTTCAACAGGTAGAGTTAGGAAACATATGCATGTATATATGTATATAGACAAATACACATAAACACAATATGCACATGCAGATATGTATACACACATACACACATTTACATGAGCACACCTGCATTCATATACACATATAAACATTTTACAAATGAGTTCACACTGATGCTTCCAATTTATAGCATATTCCCTTAACCACTAGATAATCATTTTTTAATGTGTTTCCACAATGGCTGAATTAAAGAGGAAAGACAGAATCCAAAGTGCCAGAGAATTTCCTCTGTTCTATTTAAGATCACTACATCTCCTGCTGAAAATTTCACCCCGCTTTTTTGGGAAGCAACATTGTGTGCCCTTGAAGATTCAATTTTGTCTTTGTTCATGTCTGAGCTCCTTCTCCTTGCAAGACTGTCATGGGAATTAAGAGGACAGAGCCTGAATTTCTCCCAGAATTTAGTTTGTGACGACCAACTGTTTTAAATACTCTTAGGTAATATACATAAATTACCCCATGTCCTGAGACAGCAGCTAGTCTGTCCACCAAAGGCATAAGCTGAGAGGCTGATGAAAACTGAAGTCGTACAGGCAAAGGCAAAGTCTCTTTCAGGTTAGAATGAAAGAATGGTGGTGGCAAAGGAAGGTGGAGTCCCCCAGATCTTTAGGTGCTAGAATGTAGGGGAAGATGCAGTCCCCAGAGACGGACACAAGGTGGCTCAGTGAACCTGTTCCCTGGTGCTCCACACCTCCCTAGAAGGAAAAAAGTAACTATGTTCAGCAGCAGGCAATCATTGGACATAGCAGCAGCCGCCCAGCCAATCCTTCATTCCCTGCCATGATTACACATCCCCAAGCCACCCAGCATGGCCAGTTCCTCCTATCATTTCATGATGGCTGACACGTAGAATGTGGCTTTTGTTACTTTTCCTACTCAGGAAAAAGAACACCAGAGCTGCTGATAGATGTTGCTGTGGCAGATTCATCTTGGAACTCCACATTTCCTAGCAATGTCACACAGAAGGAGAATATCTCAAACCTACACCCTCAAAAGCTCTCTGCTCTGAAAGTACCATTGCCTAACCCAGATGCCTTCTCCAGCGACACAGGACAAGTACACCCCCCACCTTGGCGTAAGGAGATGGAAATAAAAGAGACTATGAATGGTGGAGAGCAAGTCCCACCTCAAAGCACTGACATTGGGTTATTTTTTTAAAACAGTGAACTGGACAAAACAAGTGAGTCAGCATATTTGCGACTCCTACCCAATGCTTCCAATGCTTGCACTCTGCAGAGCTTGACATGAAGAAGACATGTTAGGGAAGTCAAAGGCTCTGAGACCTGCGGCAGTCACTTGACATCCCTGGACCCAGTTTCTTCTTCAATGAGATGAGGACAGGAAGCCTCAGGTGGACATGCAGGTCATCTACCATCTTGTGAGTCTTGGATTCCAGATTAGCGTCAACCTACCTTTCCAGTCTAAGCTCCTGTCTGCTAGCGGACAGAAGTTTAGGGAGACCTGAAGCTAATATCATTTATGGTGCCCTCTTTATGAAAAAATAATGAAAAGTGGGTCAATAGTGAATATTTATTCAGAATGAGAAAAGAAAAATATGAAAATATCAACTTTAAAAAGCCAACAAATACCAGAAATATCACAAAACCCAGAAAGAAATAACAGAGGATTTGTATGAATTGGCATCAATAACTTAAGATTTGTATTAATGTTCTGACAAGCCTCTCTAAATGCTTTTATTCCACATTTTTGACCATATGGCCTGTTTCTCTTTATGACAAAATTCTATAATATCCTCTCCTACAGAGAGACTAGAAAGATCATTCCATTCTTCCTGTAACATGGTTAATCAAAATGTATTTATTATTAATGATCTAACTGAGAGAATTTCTTTCAGCTTCACAACTTATTATTGACAATGTTATGCCAATGTTCAGTATTATCAGATTTGGAAAGCTCCTCTATTAAGTGTTTTTCATATAGGAGCTGTAAGATTTCAGGCATTCATGTGTCCTTGAGCAGAGACTGATCTGATTGATGACATTCATTAATTAGGGCCTTGGGAAGGCATCTACCTTCACTACTACCTGACACTAAATATCCCACCACCCCACCCTCATGCACACTGAACTTCTCACCTGTTCCTAACACAAGGCAACCTTCTACAACTCCGTGGCTCTGCGGATGCTAATCCCTCACTGAATGGCCCCTCCTTGCTCCCCACCATACCCTTTCCCCAGGGTCCAAGAAGATTCAGTCACCACTCCCATGTGCTGTCCTTGCCTTGTACTCGTAAGACTATTAGAGAATCCTTCCCTTAGTGATGTAGTTCTGTTTGTCTACCTTCCCTCTAGACTTAAATTCCCTTAATTAAGGAAGGCAATGGTTCTCTCCATCGGTCTAGCACCAGGACTAGGACAGAAAAAGAAGCTTGATAGTTGTATCACAAATAGAAATTCCTCAACAACACAGATGCAAGAAGTGCCACAATTCTTTACCTTTCTGCAAGAAACCTTACTCTCCTCTGATTTCTGGATTGTCAATTGATGATTTAAAACACACACACACACCCAGCACTGGTGATTTATTGGGGCATCTTTCTCCTCCCTTGGACTCAGGCAGTTCATGAAAATGGGGGCTCACCCTAAGGCCACTAGTCAGCATTCAATATCCTGGACACTGTTTCGCCTTCTGCCGCTCTAGGAGGGTGATGGAGTTGTAGTCCTCTCCTTTCACCTCTAGCTTGGCTCTCAGGGATCCCTTTCCCTGATTTTAAAATGGCAGCACTGGGGACAACCACTTAAAGCACCTAGGTGGCTGTCCTCCCTCCAGTGCTAGCATCTTTAGGAGGTGCAAATGTGAGTAGGCAGCAGGTCTGTACCAACTGCAGGACATTTCAGGCTCAGTTCCTTCAAAGCCCTAGAAATCTTCCCAAAAGGACCAAGTAAAGAAGTCATCAAACTTGTGTATCCCCACCAGCTTCAGTTAAAAAAAAAACGAAATTATAAAAAAGAAGGAATGGAGGGAGGGAGGGAAGAATGGAGGGATAATGAGAGAGTGGGGAAGGGAAAGAGGGGAGAGAAAGAGGGGAGGATAAGACTGTGTGGAGCAAAGAAGGGCAGAAATTCAAAACACTGAAGTCTGGTTGCCCTCCCTCTATGGATGAAAGATGCAATTACTTCTTTATCCATTTTCTAATGAGTCTGCTAAGCAAGAAATACTGCTAACCATAATATAAGGCCCAGGTTAGTTTCTACATTAGCTTATTAATGCTTTGACCTACCACAAATGTTTGTTGAAGAATCAATCAGTGAAGGAGTTTTCATAGTTCATTATCATGAATCTGTTTTTGTTTTAATTTCATAAATATCTTTTTGAAAAAAACAAAAAAATGTCCTTCTCTTCACACCTACATAATTGCACAGGTAAGAACAATGATTCAAAGCCATTTCCTTACTGCACTGGGAAAATAGAGCAGACTTGTTCATTTATGCTCCAAAGATGGAGTTTCCTCCCCTGCTTCAGAAAACAACTTTAAGCATACTGTGTATTTTATAGAAAGTGGCTAAGGCCGAGGAACTTGCATTGGACTCCTGCTAGCTAACCTCAATCCATCTTATACAAGAAAAAAACAAAACTATTTTCTTCTTAATCAGACAGAGCTCCTTTAAGAGAGGCTAAATTACAGTGCCTATGGCTCCTCATTGAAAGACACTTAACAGACTTCCAGAGCAAAGGGCACCCCCATCTAATGTATTCTTCCAAGTGAGGTTGATGTTTGCAGTCTAAGGAAGAAATGGAAATTTCCCTCCCTCACAGCATCTGGTCATTAACTTATGTAGCAGAACAAAACAGCCCACCAAGCTCTTTTCTAGTTAGCAGGGCGTATTTAAATTCCTTTCCTTCCCCATCCCCCTTTTTATAACCCACAGCAAATTACCAGTATTGATAAACCATTAGAAAATAAAATAAGAGACAATTCTATTGACAGCTAAATGAAGTAATGCCTGGGTTGTGTTGGTTTTCAGCAATTGAGCATTTTGTATTCATTAAAACTCCACAAGCAGCATGTGTTAAATTTTTGATATATGCAGCGCACACTGAAATCTTTATCTACATTAACTGAGACACCAATTTGCACCCCTGTTGCACCCTAATAGGCTGATTTACTGTGGTTTCCCAAGGCCTATTAATGAAAGCGCTTGGAGTTTTTTAGTGGCCTAAATCAATTCCATTTTTGGATGCGGCAGAACTTGTCAAGGTCCATGTGTCTCATTTCCTCTTTTGTCAGTGGGGATGGTAGTGTGAGCGCCCAGTGGTTGGCAGCAGCCAGGCACTTGGCAGATTGGCGTGCAGGCTGGGGACTACTTGGACATCTGCACAAACTCAGTCAGGGGAAAGACAAAGAAATGCCACAGGATTCCCAAACTATCCTCAAGAGGGAGAAATGCCTGCACAAAACTGTTTGTAAAAATAAAAACCGAAAACAAACCCACAAAGCTGAGAATGAACGTGATCCTAGAGCAGCAATCCTCCCTCTCCACCATCATTAGCACGTGCTTGACCCACTCCTTGGATGCTTTTGAATTATCTTACTTCCCTGTTTGAACTTCAGCTTTGGGGCAGTGGGAATTTAGTTTTGTTCATTGGTGTATCCTAAGCACGTAGAATAGAGTCTGAGCTCAGTAAATAACATCAATGGCTAGACTTTCACACAACAGGAAAAAGAAAATTTTCATTGAATGATTATTATTTTTAACCAATGTTTGTTACCATGAAGATCATAGGGTCTTTGAGAATCTGATGAAAACTATCACCTCTCTCTCTCTCTCTCTCTCTCTCTCTCTCTCTCTCTCTCTCTCTCTCTCTCTCTCTCTCCAGAAAAATGCTTGGCTGTTCATGAACATTACATTTTTTCTGCAATTTCAGACCTCCCTAAAATCCCAAGGGTTGATTTCGGGTCAGTTACGCTGTGGTCCACGGAATGCCAAGACACCGGGTTATTTCATTGCTACAGTTGGGTGCAGGGGAGAAAATGATATGCAGAATGTGGAAGAGAAGAAACTGATCCAACTGGATAGGATGATCGTTGCATACTGCTCTTAAAAATATCCTGGCTGGGCGCAGTGGCTCAAGCCTGTAATCCCAGCACTTTGGGAGGCTGAGGCGGGCGGATCACGAGTTCAAGAGATCGAGACCATCCTGGTCAACATGGTGAAACCCCGTTTCTACTAAAAATACAAAAAATTAGCTGGGCATGGTGGCGCGTGCCTGTAATCCCAGCTACTCAGGAGGCTGAGACAGGAGAATTGCCTGAACCCAGGTTGCCGTGAGCCGAGATCGCGCCATTGCACTCCAGCCTGGGTAACAAGAGCCAAACTCCGTCTCAAAAAAAAAAAAAATATATATATATATATATATATGTATATATATTCTACCTCAGTGTTGAGCAAACCATCCAAGGATTAACTTGATAGTCTAATCACTGTTCACAGTCCAGAAAATACTAAAAAGATAATGAGCAAATTTGTTAAAAGCCACATAAAATTTTCTTCCTTTCTCTTCCACAGGTGTTGATTTGTTCCTGAGGGTGACTGACTTAAATAGTTCTTATTTGGTATTGCTTCTTCTTTCTGGAGGGAGTTCAGAATATTCAGGAGCAGAACTAATTATCCTGAAGCAGACATCTCAGAGTTAAATTATCCCATAATCTTGCTACCTCAAATAGAAGTTGTCATGTAAATCCCAAAGGCCTCTGAATGGTCACCTGAGTGTGAGGAGTCACAGAAGGAATAGGCAGCTCCCCTGCCTGTGACATGAAGATAATGTTGCTGGATTTAACAAATCATGGCTATTTGCATTGCTTTTATTTTTAAAGCGTTTCTGAGCGAATCTGTCAGCTGATCAGATCTATTGACATTACCGTTTCTGTAACATATACGATCTAAGTTAGGTTTATTTTTATAATGTAGTTTGAGGCCTCAGAAGTCTGAAAGACCACTTATTACCCCAATCTGCAATCTTAGATGGTCACTGTAATGTATCGTCATATCAGGGAAATGTGACCTAGAGCCAAAGCTTTCCATCCGGGTTATGAAACAGTGTGATATGAAACCCTAATTGTTTGGCAGAATTCTGACAAGAAATATGCAGACCCAAAATGTACAGAAAATTTCATCGAAAAAATTAATACATCCTTTAGGAGGGCCTGAGTGTTACTTTCATAATTAGAGTAAGCTTTTCATATCTAGGCAACTACAGTTGTAAATTTGAGCTTTGCCCTTAATTGGCCAGGTAATTTCAGGCTAGATGCCTGATTATCTTGGTCTTTGATTTCTTTACCTTTAAAACAAGGATAATAATATTTATTTTTAAAGTGATTGGAAGAGCTACACAGAAGTATGTCTGTAATACACCAGGAAGGGCCCAGGAGCACAAAATGTCCATTCAAGAAACAGAGGTCATCTTCCTGAAACCACCAAGGGAACGAGAAAGAGCTGAATAGGAGAAGCAAGAGAGGACCCACAGGCTCATCAGGGGACTGACAGCACACTGGTGGACTATCCAGTCTTCAAAACTAAATCAACCGTGCTGGCAAAAAATACTGAGATTTGTCTTTCAAGACTGTCTTTTTAAAGTGCTAGGAGGGGAGGAAAACATGGCTTCTAGTGAGAGATGTGGGTGGCAGCAGGAAATTTATGACAGAAGAGGCAAGAGAAGGAAACTCAAATATTAAAAATAAAATCAAGGTTCCACTTTCTTGCAATAATGAAATTTAGATAAATCATTTTAGAGTGAGAGACAAGTACCATTGAGGCCAAAAAGCCATCAATATGCATTCTCAGAAGGACAAACCTGCAGGCAGCACTTAATGCGGATGGAAATATATCCAATGCACAAGAAACACTGTGGGCCCAAAGCCAGAAACTATTCTTGGATCAATTTTATTTTTATGACATTCAATTTAGCCAACTGGAATTCTTTCTTAAAAACAGTATTCTATTTACCTTTTCAAATGAAGCATTTGAATTTAATGGGAAACGTGCACGTAATCATGGGAACGGAACTCTCTGTCCTTGGCTTATTCTTGAAAGATGAAGACCACATTGTGGCAAACATTTCTGAGGCATGAATAACGGGGACATGCATGGGTTAAAGAGGAGGAATGTTTCCACTTCCAACAAGGAATGCCCAGTGGTGAACCTTCTCTGAAAGGAGGCCACTAATCTTGTCTATGAGGATGAAACAGATCAAGAGAAAAGGTGTAGCTGTAGAATCAATGACCGGTATAATTAACGGTGTGGTTAAGGAAGAACTTAGTTGTCAAAGGATGAAAGAGTCAGCAGCAAGTTTAAGCAATGAAACCATGTGCCATGGGCAGTTTCTCAAATTCCTGCTTGCTTTAGGAAATTATAATGGGCTCATCAAAGAGCACCCTGATCCTATAACAGTCAGAGAGAATAAAGGGAACAGTGAAGGATGAAAGGACCCAAACAACTCATTTCTAGGACGACAACTGACTCTGTTGCTAAGAGTGCCAGCAGGTTAATTAAGAAGTTGTTACCGATGAGGCCGGTACATTTTCATTTCCGGAAGATACTGCTCATTAATACATCGGCATAACTAATAGTTGTTGCATAGCAGCATGTTTTTCTGGAATGGAGGATGTGAGAGATGTCACCTTAGCTCAGAGAGAGGGACAAGACTCCCTTCGTGCACCCTAGCCTTTGTTAGAATTCTTATACTAACAAAAGATATTAATAGCTCTGTCACTACTTGTATCTGCTGTCCACATCTGAAGTCACCGGATGGAAAACTCAGACTCTCACATTTCATGAATATTCACCTATTCTATGCTTTTTCTTGTAGGGAACTAAAAAGAAAGCTCCCAATAGACTGTAAAATATTCATAAGCTGTGCTATGAGTTGGATGTGGTTTGTCCCTGCCAAATCTCATGAAATGTAATTGCCATTATAATGTTGGGAGGTGGAGCCTCTAAGAGGTAAGACCAGGTAAGAGGCACTTCAGTCAACAGGGCTCCTCCCTGGTGTGTGTCTCAGTGCTGTTCTCACGGTAGTGAGTGAGCGAGTTCTTACTTTCACAAGACTGGATGAGTTCTCACCGGAAACAGTTGGTTCTTTCAGGAATAGCTTGGCCCCTCACACGTGTTTGCCTTCCTTCTGACCTCCTGCCCTGTGGTGGTGCAGCAGAAAACCCCTCACCAGAAGCCAGCAGCATGCCTTTGAACTTTCCAGCTTGAAGAACCATAAGCCAAATAGACTTCTTTTCTTTATAAAATATCCAGCCTCAGATATTTTGTTATCGTAAAACAAAATGGACTAAGACCAAAAATTGGTACTGAGGAGTGGGGTTGCTGTCATAAAGATACCTAAAAATGGGGAGTTAATGGGCAGAGGTTGAAAGATTTTGGAAGAGTAAGCGAGGAAAAGTCTGTACTGTCATGAACGGAACATTAAGGGGTTCTGCTGAGGGCTCAGAAGAACACAAAAAGATGTGGGGGAGTTTGAAACTTCTTTGACATTGGTTCAGAGGCTGCGCCTAAAATGTTGATAGAAATATGGACAATCAAGGTCATTCTGATGGTGTCTCCGATGGAAATAAAGAAAAGGACATTCTTGTTACACTTCGCTTGTGAAAGCAAAGAATTTGACTTCATCGTACACATGTTCTAGGATTCTGTGGAAGGCCAAACCTAAGAGCAAGGTAATAGCGCATCTGGCAGAAGAGATTTCTGAGAGGCGTAGTGCTCAGGCTGCATGGTTACTGCCAGTGCTTACAGTGAGCTGCTGATATAGGAAAGCAGAGGAAAGAAAATGTACGGTCTGTCCATGTGGTAGAAAATAAAAGAACATTTTCAGGAGAGAAACCCAAGGCTGTAGCTGGAGCTAAAGAGATTAGTAACCAAAAAAAAAAAAAAAAAAAAAAGCGGTTTTCAATCCTCAAGACAATGGGGAAAAATCTTTGAGCCCATCTCTCCCATCACAGACCCAGAGACCTTGGAAGAGAGAATGGTTTTGGGAGTGAAACTGAGGGCACCCCTGTCCTAGTGTCCTGTGGTGCCTCAGGCTGCTCCTTGCAATCTAGCTGCTCCAGTTGGAGTATAGCTCGGGGTACCATTCTAGAGGGCGCAAGTGTAAGTGGCATCCATGTCCACAGGATGTTAATTCTGCAGGCCTACAGAATGCAGAAGCTATGGAGACAAGTCTTTCTCCACTAAGATTTCAAAGGATTTATGAAAAAGCCTGTGGGCCCAGGCAAAGACTTGTCACAGGGGTAGAGCCACTACATAGAACCTCTACTCAAGGACTACCAACAAGAAATACGGGGTTAAAAATACCACAGAGAGTCCCCGCTGGGGCAATGCCTAGTGTAACCACAGGACTAAGCTGCTGGGACACCAGTTGTAGGGACACCAGCAGCATGCAACCTCAGCCTGAAAAAGCCGCAGGCATTTGACTCCAAACTCCAGCCATGTGGGCTGCACCCAGTGAAGCAATGCAGCTGGATCCTTCACGAATAAATTAATGAGCCCCTGTGAGGGTAAGTTGTCACTCTTGTGGAGAATGGGTGTATTCCAGGAAAGTAGGTTATTAAGAAGCAGCCAGCTTCCTCAGTTCTCACTCTTTCTCCTGCTCTTACCAGGTGAACTCTTTGCATCCACCCACTCACTCTCTGCTTTCTGTCATGAGCTGAAGCAGCATGAGGCCCTCACCAGATGCAGCTGCCCAATCACGAACTTTCCACTTGGCAGCCACCAGAATCACAAGCCAAATAAACATCTTCTCTTTAGAGATTGCCCAGCTTCAAATATTCTGTTATAACAACACTAAATGCACTGAGACAAACTAAGTTATATCATGGTGAATGCATTTGGTTGCAAGAAACAGAAGCTCCAAATAAGAAATTTGTTCTTGCTTTTGCCAAATGTAAGACACCAATTGCAACATACATCATTATCTTATGAACTGCTACAAAAGAAATGTCAGTTAAACTGACACAATGCTCTCTAAAGACTTAAAACTTTATTTTATACCTATTGCAAGAGATTAAAAAATGTGTTTAGATGTACATTTTATATATCACATATATGTTATATCTCATAAATACATGCATATACAACCACAAATCAAATACATTGCTCACGGTTTTAAAATGTCTTCATTTTCAGAGTCTGAATCTTCAAACTCACTTTTTAAATTCAGAGCCATAAATATTCAGGCTTTTTCTCCGTGATATCGGAAGTATTGGTGATGCAACATTTCTTAAGATTGACCCACTATTGCCACTTGGATTTCCTTCTAAGCATGCTGATTATTATGCAAATTTTGATGCTGATATCTTCTTTGTCTTTTCAGAAGATGGCAATGGAAGGTTTTCAGACAGAAAGCAGTATTCTCAGCCTAATACTCTTCAATGGTTTGTTGACTGAACTGTCCAGGGGCTCCAGTTGTCAGTCATATAACAGGGAATAGCAGTCAAACTGACATATGCATAGGCAATGACACCTATGTGAGATGGCCCCCGGCCAACAGTGATGTGAGATGTTGTTACCATGGCAAAATGCGCTCTGACCTCAGAGATGTTGAACTGGTAAAAGCAAGTGTAGCTTAGAAGCAACAAAATTACATTTTCTTACTTCACAGGAAATCGGAAGCTATCCTGTTTCTGGGCAGGTTAATCCAGCGGCTCAGTGTCACCTTTCTCATAGACCCAGAATGGTTTCCTGCACTCATCTCACCGCTTTCATAGACCCAGAGGGCACCGGACTTTCAGGAGCCATAAGGAAACATGATACCCGGAGGAATAAGAGAGAGTATTTTGCTCCCAAGTGTCTCTTTTTATGAGCAAGCAAAACAATCCCTTTGGAGAACATTCTAGTCACGTAAGAAGAAGAAAAAGAATATCTGCCATTGTTCAGCTCTATTCCATTACTTTTGCAGAAATTGTCGATTAAATATTAACAAATCTTCAGGTTTGTCAAAAAATATAAGAAAGTTAGATTTTTCTGTGGCATACTCTGATTTTAAAACCTGCCTACAATCTGCCAGTTTCCATGCTATTTCATGTTGCCCACATACAGCTTGGAAATTAAAAGAGCTTCAGTTCCAAGGCATTCAACAGTAACCTAGGTATAGGGGAACCCTGAATAACAACACCTTCTGCAGTTTCGCAAATGGAGCCCACATCTAGTTCTACACGTTTGAAGGACTGCTCAATACCAGCAGAGACATAGATGACCTTCAAGAAGGGGAAACAAGACCCCTGCCTTTAAAATGGGCAGACTGCTCAGAGATGGAACCCTTCATGAAAGTCCCTTGAGGCTTCACTTAAAGCTTGAGCTTGGCAAGAAGTCTTTGAAGGTACCCCAGAGCAACTAGGAGTCATTCTAGCATATGGCTCAGGCCCCACCCTCAGTGCCTGCCTTACTTGGGCACAATCCCACTCTCCGGTGCACCCCCTTCAATTTCATGACATCCCAGCCAGTCTCTCCCTAAACAATGCCCCTCGCCTGCCCTCTTTACTATCTCCCACCCTTGCCAACTGTCGCTTTCTGGCTGCAGTCCCCTTTCATTTGGGCCTTCACTTGCTTCTCATTGGTGAGAGCCAACAGTTGTACATGTTACCTCTTGTTTACTCTAGCCACGTCATCATTGCAATTATTCCTACAGTAACTTATGTAGCGATCTGTCCATTTTTCCTAGATCTTAATCTGGCTCATTGTTGCTGCATACGCTCCACCACATCTGGAAAAAACTTGACATGTTCCACAACTAGAAACTGAGCAGGTATTGGTTTATGGCCTAAAAAAGCAAGGATTTGATAAATGTGAGTAGCAGAAAGAGAAATACCTTCTTCCAACACAGTTTCCTTCCTTCCTTCTTCCTTCCACTCCCCACTGCTTCCATTTCTTTCTTTTCTTCATCTTCTTTTCCAAATGATTCTCACATTTTAAATATTGAAAGTATACAAGAAAATTTAGGCTTATACTTAAAAAATAAGAAAAAAAGAATGAAAACCACCACAAAAATACCACTATGAATATTTTAGTATACGCTCTTCCAGGTGTGTTTTTCTACTTCCACTTTTACTGGTTGATATTTTACATTTTGGAGGTTTTATTTTTGCATGGTTGAAGTTAGCCAGTAGCTTTCTTACATAAAATCAAGTGGTTTTCTTAGATATATATCTATGAAAATTCGTTATAAAAATTGTACCATTAATAATTATATACAGCATTCAATTAAAGCTAGAATACATATTCTGCCCTCCTAGACTACAATGAAAGGCAGAAATATTTTTAGTCACTTGTTCATACTCTCACAGTTCTTTTTCTGTAGTTACTTTATAAAAATTTGCTGAATGAGTGAATGTTCCAAAAGATAAAAATTCAGATGCAATTAAGTAAGTGCCATTCTTACTAATTTTGAATACTCTTCAGTGTCGTCTAACCTAATTTAGAACTCTTACCTGCTCAGGTTTGAGTAGGAGACTCCACTTTATCCTTAATAGATGTTGTTCCTTCCTTAAATTAGAAGATCATCCGGGACATTTACACAGCACCAGGATTTTAGCCCCTTCAGAAGTGTCAAAGCTGCCACATAGTAGGTACTTAAAACATGTCTGTCTTTGCAGCTGTCATTGTGACTTTACTCCTCTAGGCAATAATATCTTGTTTTTCAGGTGTCTTTGGGAATCTGTGCTCTTGTTACTTAATTACCCAGGCTCCCCCTGACTCCCAGTGTGAAAGAGAAGGATGATTGAATCCATGTTTCCACTGGATTGAATCCATGTTTCCACTGAATGAAAAGATATTTAAAACTTGCAGTATTTTCCATTAATAGAATAAACTCCCAAAGCAGAAGGGGAAAAAAATTACCTTCTTGAAGAAAACACACAAGCATACACACATGCACACACACACACACACACACACACAGCATACTCCTTACAAGACATATTACCATATCCTGAGTGTTTACATTGTATTTCTCATGTTAAAATACACACTAAAAATAAGTTATTTCAAACAATGCTTAGCATTGCAAAACCAACTGTCCTACAGCTTAATTTTTTGAAATCCATCTAAATGGAAATTATTTAGATCTCAAAGAGGAATTAAAATTAATTTTATGTAAGCAGTTTTGCTTGGATTTTCCTGAGAGTTCTTGGTTTCAGAATTAGATGCCTTTATAGATTTTTCACAAAGTTGTCTACATTTACACAGAGCTGAATTTTCTCACATACACCATGCAGATCAACAATGAAGAGGAACAGAGAACTGGGCTGGTAACGACACCCTGTTCTCCTCTCCGTAGACTGCTTGTTTGCTGTTCTATTTAGCTACTGGATATTCCCCTCATTAAATAAACTAGCAGATGAAAATGACTTGCCGTATCTGACAAAGCACTAACAAGCATGTATTTGATCTTCTAATCCCAAAGCTGAAGTGTGAATGTAGAGGGTTTTTAATCAAATCCTCGAGACGCTGTGCAGCCAGCCCAGCACAGGCAGATCTTTCTGAGCCATAACGGCCTGCCTTGGTTTGCAGCCACTGCCTCAGTTCACAGACCCACAGAATCTTAGAACCGGCAGAGACCTTAGATTATTTGTGACTTGACCTCCTAGCCACTTTAAAACCATTGCCCGAAAACACTGTACTCTGTTAACTTTTCTACTGCTAAATCCTTACACTCCTTAAAACAAATGAAACCTTTGTTCTAGATGCTTTTATGGGGCAGCTTGTTAAAGGGTTGTTTGCTGGAGTCCTTTAATGCTCACACAATTTGGGTAAATTTTTGAGCCTTTTGACAAACACTGACCAAGAAATTATTTTCTGCAATGAGGAAGCCTGGAGGAGGGGAAGAAGGGAAGGAAACTGATCTTTATTGAGTGCCTAATAGCTTCCAGGTGACTGACTGACAGCATCTCTTTTGATACAAGCCTTCAAAGATATATTGTCTCCATGTGACAGGTGAAGAAACTGAGACCACAAGAGTTTAAAAGTGACTTGCTCAACATCTCAGTTAATGAGCCACAGAGCTGAGATTTAAACCCAGGCTTATCAGGCTGCATACATGGCTCATGCTCCTCTTATTAAACTAAATTTCATATCCAGCCAAACTAAGCTTCACAACTGAAGGAAAAATAAAATCTTTTATGAACAAGCAAGAACTCAGAGATTTTATTACCACCAGGCCTGCTTTACAAGAGCTTCTGAAAGAAGCATTACACACAGAAAGAAACAACCAGTATCAGCCCTTCTAAAAATATACCAAAAAGTAAAGAGCACCAACATAAAGAAGAATTTACACCAACGAATGGATAAAACAGCCAGTTAACATCAAATGGCAGTAACCCTAAATTTAAATCGACTAAATCCCCCAATCAAAAGACACAGCCAAAACCCAACGGCATGTTACATCCAGACCTGTTTCACAGGCAAGGATACACAAAGACTCAAAACAAAGGGATGGAGAAAGATTTGCCAACCAAATGGAGACCAAAAATAAATAAATAA
Source organism: Callithrix jacchus (assembly GCF_049354715.1). Classification (NCBI taxonomy): domain Eukaryota; kingdom Metazoa; phylum Chordata; class Mammalia; order Primates; family Cebidae; genus Callithrix; species Callithrix jacchus. Next base: position 9,132,488 of record NC_133518.1, read on the forward strand.
ATAAATAAATAAATAAAAAGCAGGAGTTGCAATTCTCGTATCGGATAAAATATATTTTAAAGCAACAAAGATATAGTGGTAAAAGGATCAATGCAACAACAAGAGCTAACGATCCTAACACCCAGATACATAGAGACTTAGATTCAATGAGACAGAAAATTAATAAGGATATCAAGGACTCGAACTCAGATCCGGAACAGGTAAACTTAATAAAAATTTATAGAGCTCTCCACTTCAAATACACAAAATATACATTCTTGTCAATACCACATCATACCTACTCATAGGTTTAAATGAAACATTGGCCATTATTAATACCCATTTTTTTTTAAGAATAAAGCAATATTTCCACTCACTCTCCCTCTTTCTCTTCCTCTTTCTTCCTCTCCTTTACTCATTTTTTTCTTCTTTCCTTCACTCAAAAAAAAAGAAATCAACTTGTAAACTTCTAGATCCAGGTCGGCAATGTCTCTCTCATTGCTTGAATTCCTTCCTTCCCTTTCTCCCTCCCTCCCTCCCTCCCTCCTTTCCTCCCTCCCTCCCTCCCCACTTCCTCCCTTCCTTCATCCCTCCCTTCCTCAAAAAAAAAAAAAAAAAAACTAAACTATTTCCCTTGTTTTATCCAAATATCTAACTAGAAAAACACCATGGACCTCCACATAGCTGCATAGGCATGATTGACACTCCTCTTGAGGTGAATCTTCAAAGCAACCGGTTCAGATACCTAAATCAAAGGGGCTCATATTTCCTCGCATTGACTACTTGATACCTATGCAGATGCTCCTTGACTTACTGTGAGGTCACATCCTAACCCATCATTCAGTTGAAAATATCATAAGGTAAAAGTGCATTTAATACAATTAACCTATCAAAAATTATAGCTTAGGTTGGCCTACCTCATCATTCTCAGAACACTTACATTAGCCTACAGCTGGGCAAAAGCATGTAACACAAATAAAGTGTTAAAGATCTCATGCAATTTATTGAATATTATACTAAAAGTGAAAAACAGATTTATAGGTATTCAAAGTGCAGTTTCTATTGAATGCATAATGCTTTTGTACCAATATGAACTCGAAAAATCCTTAAGTCAAATTATCAAAAGTCAGGGACCATCCGCGGTTGGATGGGCCGTGTATAGTGGTTCCCTTGCATGAGAAAACAATGCTTATTCCTTTAGAAGCTGTCTAGTGATGTTCTAGACCCTACCTGAAAATTCTAGGAGTACAAGAAACAAGGCCAACCGAAGGTAGACGCTGAGTTTACACAGGGGTTTCTGAAAATGAGACCTTCTCACCGGTAGGCAAGAGTTTCTGGCTAGAGAGCTTTCTGGCAACAGAGGGATAGGTTTTTTACTGAGGTTCAAGATGGCTCTGAAATCAGCACCATCAACACAGTGTGGCCGTTCCTCCACTCCAATTTACACTTAGGAAAAAATAAGAGAGGGACATCGTTTCCCTTACCCAACCTGCCAGAAAGAAAAAAGAAAAGAAAAAGACAAAGTTAATGGGATCTCTCTTTTCTGGACCCAGAATCCAGAAACAAACAATAAATATCTTCATGTTCTCTTATAGTACTCTGCAAAACTGATGACTACTTGAAATTTTATTTGGATTAGATTCTATCTCATTTCTTTATGACCCGTTTCTACCTCAAATTGGCACAACCATAATTACAAGGTTCAGTACAGAAAGCTGCTTGGGAAATGTGAAGTCAGCATGGATATGGAAGACACCTAGCCGGTCTCCAAATTCATACTGAAAATCTCAAGTTGGTAGTGAGACTGAGGTCATTGAGTATGAATTCTGTCTAATATTCATTATCAAATAGATGCTTAACCTCCATACTTCTTCAAGCTTACAACTCTGCTAAGACAAAGTCATAACTCGCGGTTATTACCAGCAAGGATTCTGCAGTACTCACAATAGATAGTGCTCTGTCCGTGAAAAATGATGGTTGCTATCAAGAAAAGGGCTGTTATTTATTTATCTCTTTATTCTCTGACATCTCCCTTTTCTGCCCTATTTAAGTCCCTGGGTTGGCACCCGACTCTGGACCACTCCAAGCCCTCATCTTTGCCCACAGGCCAGCTTTAGTTCTGCTTATCCCTGGAAAGATGAACACCTTCCCTTTCCACCCAGTGAAAGGGTACAGTCAGTAACACATAGCAAATCGCTGCTTCTGGGGTCCAGTACTCACTGTCTCTGAAAGGGTGACTCTTTTACTGAGATAGCTAGCTGACTTTCCTAAAGATTACTGACTTTTCTTTAATTCTTTTAACTTCTTTCTCAATACATCCAGCTAATGTCAGATCATATGACTTAAAAATCTGGGATGTGTAACTGGTAAGCGGTAATTTATTTTTCCTCACCCTTTGAAAGCGTTTGTTGTTGATGGTTTTCACTCAGTGACCCACGTAATTAGTGTTCCTCTTATGCAACTGGTGCAACAAGCTGAGGAGACTCTGTGCTCACACAGTAGCAGGCCTGGTCTTCATCAAAACATACTCAGCTTATGCTTTTCGTGGAATACAAAGGATGAAGTTGAGAAATTCAAGAAATATATTGAATGCCAGATAAGTAAAACCACTAATTAGGGGGAGAGAGAGAATTTCTTTTCAAACATTCCTGCTAAATCGTTTTGACTCTGAAATGGAAGCAGACTACTAGAATATGGAAATATTCAAATTTGTGGTTTTATTAGGGTATATTTAGGTTTTTCAAACAGTAGGCTATTTTTTCAAAGCTCTTGACTCAGCAAAATAGGAATGCATTTGGCCAACCACTTTTTCCTTCTTCAATTTAAACACATTTGTATTCCAAATGGAAATTTAATCTGTACATTTATGATTCATTTGTGCTTAACTTGTCAAAATGTTAAGAGCTGTTTGAAATAAAAGAAGGCTTTGGATTCTGATGTTTGTATAAGTTTTTAATATCCTCAGAATCAGAAAGCTGTGCCTCTGCAGAGAATCAACAATCTGATGCCCTACAGGCATACACGTCATATATGAGAAATTGCCAAGCTCAAGTAGATCACAGATCTTTTGTGGCTACCTTGAATTTTAATCTGCAGGCATACATAAACAAGTAAGCCTTAAATTTAATTTTTTTCAAGCAGATCATGTAAATAGTGCTTTTTCTTACATGACGTTTCTAACTTATTGTATTCCCTGCAGGATCACTGGGCACTGTTTGTTCAAGCTGTGTACTGCACAAATCTGGGAACCATCATTCTGAAACACTGCACAATCATTCATGGTGTGTCTGTTTTCTTGCATTCTTAACTCTTGTTTCCTTCAACTCAAATTCAGGCAAGAATATCATCTAAGAATATCACCAAACTGCAATGTGTTATTGACTAGACCAAAATTTCCATTTTGATTTGCCAAAAGAACTCACAAGGGTTTCACACATATTATTGTACCTTGTACAGTGCCTGATAAATTTATAATCAGGCTTTAGGTGTAACTCCACATTCAGTTTATTACTAAATTTTTCTTTAGAGAAGTTCCTTTACCTCATGGAATCTTTATGTCTCCAGAAGAAAAATGAGGGTGGCTGGCATAACGGCTGAATAGGAACAGCTCCAGTCTACAGCTCCCAGTGAAATCAATGCAGAAGGTGGATGATTTCCGCATTTCCAACTGAGGTGCCCAGCTCATCTCATTAGGACTGGTTAGACAGGGGGTATAGCCCACAGAGAGTGAGCAAAAGCAGGGTGGGGCATCTCCTCACCCAGGAAGTGCAAAGGATCAAAAAACTTCCTCTCCTAGCCAAGAGAAACATTGAGGGACTGTGCCATGAGCAATGGTGCACTCTGGCCCAGATACTATGCTCTCCCCATGGTCTTTGCAACCTGCAGACCAGGAGAGTCCCTTGGGTTCCTACAACACCATGGCCCTGGGTTTCAAGCACAAAACTGGGCAGCCATTTGGGTAGATGCTGAGCTAGCTGCAGGAGTGCTTTTTTTAATATCCCAGTGGTGCCTGCAATGCCAGCAAGACAGAACAATTTACTCCCCTGGAAAGGGGGCTGAAGCCAGGAAGCCAAGTGGTCTAACTCAGCAGATCCCACCCCCATGGAGCTCGGCAAGCTAAGATCCACTGACTTGAAATTCTTGCTGCCCACACAGTAGTTTGAAGTCAAGGTGGGATGCTTGAGCTTGGTGGGGGAAGGGGCATCTGCCATTACTGAGGTTTGAGTAGGTGGTTTTCCCCTCACAGTGTAAACAAGCCAGCAGGAAGTTTGAACTGGGCAGGGACCACCACAGCTCAGCAAAGCCACTGTAGCCAGACTGCCTCTGTAGATTCCTCCTCTCTGGGCCAGGCATCTCTGATAGAAAGGCAGCAGCCCCAGTCAGGGGCTTATAAATAAAACTGCCATCTCCCTGGGATAGAGACCTGATGGAGATGAAAGGGGGGCTGTGGGAGACTTCAGCAGACTTAAAATGCTCCTGCCTGCCAGCTCTGAAGATGGCAGCAGATCTCCCAGCACGGTGCACAAGTTCTGCTAAGGGAAAGAATGCCTCCCCAAATGGGTCCCTGACTCATGTGCCTCTGGACTGGGAGACAACTCCCAGCAGGTCGACAGACAACTGATACAGGAGAGCTCCAGCTGGCATCTGGCAGGTGCCCCTCAGGATGAAGCTTCCAAGGAAGAAACAGGCAGCAATCTTTGCTGTTCTGCAGCTTCCAGTGCTGATACCCAGGCAAACAGGGTCTGGAATGGACCTCCAGCAAACTACAGCAGACCTGCAGCAGAGGGACCTGACTGTTAGAAGGAAAACTAACACAAAAACGGAATAGCATCACATCAACAACAACAACAAAATCCACACAAAAACCTCATCCGAAGATCACCAACATCAAAAACCAAAGGTAGATAAATCCATAAAGATGAGGAAGAACCTGCACAAAAAGACTGAAAATTCCAAAAACCAGAACGCTTCTCCTCCTCCAAAGGATCACAACTCCTCACCAGCAAGGGAACAAAACTGGATGGAGAATGAGTTTGACAAATTGAAAAAAGTAGGCTTCAGAAAGTGAGTAAAAACAAACTCCTCTGAGCAATAAAAATGTTCTAACCCAATGCAAGGAAACAAAGAACCTTGAAAAATGGATAGAGGAATTGCTAACTAAAATAATCAGTTCAGAGAAAAATATAAAGGATATAAATGACCTGATGGAGATGAAAGTCACTGCACGAGAACTTCTTTAAGCATACACAGGTAGCCAAACTGATCAAGCAGAAGAAAGGATTTCAGAGATTGAGGATCAATTCAATGAAATAAAGCATGAAGAAAATATTAGAGAAAAAAGAATGAAAAGGAATTAATAAAGCCTCCAAGAAATATGGAACTATGTGAAAAGACCAAAACTATGTTTGATTGGTGTACCTGAAAGTGACGAAGAGAATGGAACCAAGTTGGAAAACACTCTTTAGGATATTATCCAGGAGAACTTCCCCAAACTAGCAAGAAAGGCCCACATTCAAATTCAAGAAATATGGAGAGCACCACAAAGATACTCCTCAAGAAGAGCAATCCCAAGACACATAATCATCAGATTCACCAAGGTTGAAATGAAGAAAAAAAATGTTGAAGGCAGCCAGAGAGAAAGATCAGGTTACCCACAAAGGGAAGCCCATCACATTCACAGCAGTTCTTTCTGCAGAAACCCTACATGCCAGATGAGAGTGGGAACCAATATTCAACATTCTTAAAGAAAAGAATTTTCAACCCAGAATTTTATATCCAAGCAATCCAAGCTTCATAAGTGAAGGAGAAATAAGATCCTTTCCAGACAAGCAAATGCTGAGGGATTTCATCACCACCAGGCTTGTCTTACAAGAGCTCCTGAAGGAAGCACTAAATATGGAAAAGAAAAACTGGTACTAACCACTGCAAAAACATAGCAAATTGTAAAGACCATTGATACTTTACAAATCGTAAAGGCCATTGAAACTGCATCAACTGATGGGCAAAATAACCAGGTAGCATCATAATGACAAGATCAAATTCACACATAACAATATTAACCTTAAATGTAAATGGGCTAAAGGCCCCAGGCAAAAGGCACAGACTGGCAAACTGAATAAAAAGTCAGGATCCATTGGTGCGCTGTATTCAGGAGACCCATCTCACATGCAAAGACACACATAGGCTCAAAATGAAGGGATGGAGGATTATTTACCAAGCAAATGGAAAGCAAAAGAAAGCAGGGTTTGCAGTCTTAGTCTCTGATAAAACAGACCTTAAACCAACAAAGATCAAAAAAGTGAAAGAAGGGCATTACATAATGATAAAGGGATCAATGCAACAAGAAGACCTAACCATCCTAAATATATATGCACCCAATACAAGAACACCCAGATTAATGAAGCAAATTCTTAGAGAACTGCAAAGAGGCTTAGACTCCCACACAGTAATAGTGGGAGATTTTAAGACCCCATTGTTGGCCGGGCGCGGTGGCTCAAGCCTGATCCCAGCACTTTGGGAGGCCGAGGTGGGTGGATCACGAGGTCAACAGATCAAGACCATTCTGGTCAACGTGGTGAAACCCTGTCTTTACTAAAAATACAAAAAATTAGCTGAGCACAGTGGTGCGTGCCTGTGATGCCAGCTGCTCGGGACACTGAGGCAGGAGAATTGCCTGAACCCGGGAGGTGGAGGTTGCAGTGAGCCGAGATCGCGCCATTGCAAACCAGCCTGGGTAACAAGAGCGAAACTCTGTCTCAAAAAAAAAAGAAGACCCCACTGTCAATATTAGATCAATGAGAGAAAAAATTAACAAAGATATTCAGGACTTGAATTCAGCTCTGGATCAAGTGGACCTAATAGACATCTCCAGAACTCTCCACCCTAAATCGACAGAATATACATTCTTCTCAGCATCACATCACACTCATTCTAAAATTGACCACATAATTGGAAGTAAAACATTCTTTAGCAAATGCAGAAAAGCAGAAGTCATAACAAGCAGTCTCTCAGACCACAGTGCAATCAAATTAGAACTCAGAATTAAGAAACTAACTCAAACCTTCACAACTACATAAAAACTGAACTAATCGCTCCAGAATAAATAACGAAATTAAGGCAGAAATAAATAAGGTATTTGAAACCAATGAGAACAAAGACACAATGAACCAGAATCTCTGGGACACAGCTAAAGCAATATTTTAGAGGAAATTTATAGTACTAAAAATGACCACAGGAGAAAGCAGAAAAGATCTAAAATTGGCACTTTAACAATCACAATTAAAAGAACTAGAGAAGCAAGAGCAAAGAAATTCTAAACCTAGCAGAAGATAAGAAATAACTAAGATCAGAGCAGAACTGAAAAAGATAGACACATGAAAAACCCTTTTAAAAAATCAATGAATCCAGGTCCTGGTTTTTTGAAAAGATTAACAAAACAGATAGACTGCTAGCCAGACCAATAAAAGAGAAAAGGAAGAAGAATCAAATAGACACAATAAGAAGGATAAAGGAGACACCATCACTGAGCCCACAGAAGTACAAACTACCATCAGAGAATACTACAAACACCTCTACACAAATAAACTAGAAAACTAGAGCAAATGGATACATTCCTAGACACATACCTCCTCCCAAGACTAAACCAGAAGAAGTTGAATCCCTGAATAGACCAATAACATGTTCTGAAATTGAGGCATAAGTTAGTAGCCTACCAAAAAAAAAAAAAGCCCAGGTCCAGATGGATTCACAGCTGAATTCTAACAGAGGTACAAAAAAGGAGCTGGTCCTTTCTCTCTGAAACTATTCCAAACAATAGAAAAAGAAGGACTCCTCCCTAACTCATTTTATGAGGCCAGCATCATCCTGATACCAAAACCTGGCAGAGACAGAACAAAGAAAGAAAAGTTCAGGCCAATATCCCTGATGAACTTTGATGCAAAAATCCTCAATACTGGCACACTGAATCCAGCAGTACAACGAAAAGCTATTCACCACAATCAAGTCAGCTTCATCCCTGGGATGCAAGGCTGGTTCAACATATGCAAATCAATAAACATAATCCATCACATAAACAGAACCAATGACAAAAAACACGATTGTCTCAATAGATGCAGAAAAGGCTTTGATAAAATTCAACATCCTTCCATTCTAAAAACTCTCAACAAACTAGATTGATGGAATGTATATCTAAATAATAAGAGCTATTTATGGCAAACCCATAGCCAATATCATACTGAATAGGCAAAAGCTGGAAGCATTCCCTTTGAAAATCAATACAAGACAAGGATATCCTTTCTCACCACTCCTAGTTAACATAGTATTGGAAGTTCTGGCCAGGACAATCAGGCAAGAGAAAGAAATAAAGAATATCCAAATAAAAAGAGAGGAAGTCAAATTGTCTCTGTTTGCAGATGACATGATTGTATATTTAGAAAACTCCATCATCTCAGCCCAAAAGCTCTTTAAGCTGAAAAGTAACTTCAGCAAAGTTTCAGGATACAAAATCAATGTATAAAAATAACAAGATTCCTATACACCAATAATAAACAACAGAGAGCCAAATCATGAGCACACTCCCATTCACAATTACTACAAAGAGAATAAAATACCTAGAAAAAGAACTAACAAGGGATGTGAAGGACCTCTTCAAGGAGAACTACAAACCACTGCTTGAGGAATTAAAAGAGGCCACAAACAAATGGAAAAACTTTTCATGTTCATGGATAGGAAGAATCAATATATCAATATCATGAAAATGGCCATACTGCCCAAAACAGCATGGTACTGGTAACAAAACAGATATGTAGACCAATGGAACAGAACAGAGCCCTCAGAAATAACACCACACATCTACAACCATCTGATCTTTGACAAACCTGACAAAAACTAGCAATGGGGAAAGAATTTCCTGTTTAATAAATGGTGTTGGGAATATTGGCTAGCCACATGCAGAAAACTGAAACTGGACCACTTGCTTACATCTTAAAAATTAACTCATGATGGATTATAGACTTATATGTAAGACCTAAAACCATAAATATCCTAGAAGAAAACCTAGGAAATACCATTCAGAACATAGACATGGGCAAAGAGTTCCTGGCTAAAACATCAAAAGCAATGGCAACAAAAGAAAAAGTGACAAATGGGATCTAATTAAACTAAACAGCTTCTGCACAGCAAAAGAAACTATCATCAGAGCGAAAAGGCAACCTACAGAATGGGAGAAAATGTTTGCAATCTCTCTATCTGATAAAGGGCTAATATCCAGAATCTACAAAAACTTTTTAAAAATTACAAGAAAAAATAAACAACCCCATCAAAAAATGGATGAAGAATAGGAACATGTACTTCTCAAAAGAAGACAGCCAACAAACCTATGGGGGAAAAAAGCCCATCATCATTGGCTTTTTTAGAGAAATGCAAATCAAAACCACAATGCCAGTTAAAATTGCAATCATTAAAAAGTCAGGAAACAACAGTTGCTGGAGAGGATGTGGAGAAATAGGAATGCTTTTACACTGTTGATGGAGTGCAAATTAGTTCAACAATTGTGGAAGACAGTGTGGTGATTCCTCAAGGACCTAGAAATAGAAATGCCATTTGACCCAGCAATCCCATTACTGGGTATATATCCAAAGGATTATAAATCGTTGTATTATGAAGACACATGCACATGTATGTTCATTGCAGCACTGTTTACAATAGCAAAGATGTGGAACCAAGCCAAATGCCCACCAATGATAGACTGGATAAAGAAAATATGACACGTTATACCATGGAATACTATGCAACTATAAAGAAGGATGAGTTCACGTCCTTTGCAGGGGCATGGATGAAGCTGGAAACCATCACTCTCAGCAAACTGACACAAGAACAGAAAACCAAAGACAGTGTGTTCTCACTCATAAGTGGAAGTTGAACAATGAGAACACCTGGACATAGGGAGGGACCATCACACACTGAGGCCTGTTTGGGGTTGGGAGGCTAGAGGAGGCATAGCATTAGGAGAAATACCTAATGTAGATGACAAGCTGATGGGTGCAGCAAACCAAAAGCAGCATGTGTATACCTATGTAACAAACCTGCACGTTCTGCACATGTATCCCAGAACTTAAAGTATGATAAAGAAAAAGAAAGAAAGAAAGAGAAATAAGGATAACTTAATCTACCTCAGAGAATGTTAGTTGTGTGGAGCTAGCCAATATGCCAAGGTAGGGTCACCTTAAGGGATCAGTTTGAATGCCACATGGAGCAAGGGATATGGTTTGGAGCTGTGTTCCTGCCCAAATCTTATATTGAAATGTAATCCCCAATATTGGAGGTGGGGCCTGATGGGAGGTGATTGGATGGGGGGGTAGATTTTCTATTTGATACTATGTTGCAATAGTGAGTGAATTCTCATGAGATCTGTTTGTTTAAAAGCATGTAGCACCTTCACCCTTTCCATTACCAGAAAGGGGTCCCAATCTAGACCCCAAGAGAGGGTTCTTGGATCTTACACAAGAAAGAATTTGGGATGAGTCCATAAAGTGAAAGCAATTTACTAAGAAAGTAAAGAATAGGCTGGGCATGGTGGTTTATGCTTGTAATCCCAGCACTTGGGAGGCTGAAGTGGAAGAATCACAGGTTCAGGAGTTCGAGACCAGCCTTGCCAACACGGTGACACCCCATCTCTACTAAAAATACAAAAATTAGCCAGGCAGATGGCTACTCTATAGGCAGAGCTGTGCCTTGAGCTGCTAGCCTAAGGATACTTATAGTTATTTCTTGATTTTATGCTAAGCAAGGGGTGGATTATTGACAAGTTTTCTGGGAGATGGAAGGGCAATTCCTGGAGATAAGGGTTCCTCTCCTTTTTAGACAATAGAGGGTAATTTTCAGTTGTTGCCATGGCATCTGTAAACTGTCATGGTGCCGCTGGGAGTGTTTTTTATCAAGCTAATGCGTTATAATTAGCATATAATGAGCAGTTAGGACGACTAGAGGTCACTTTAGTCACCACCTTGGTTTTGTTGGGTTTTGGCTGGCTTCTTTACTGCAAACTGTTTTATCAGCAAGGTGTTTATGAACTGTATATTGTGCCAACCTCCTATCTCATCCTGTGACTAAAAATGCCTAACCTCCCAGGAATGCAGCTCAGTAGGTCTCAGCCTTATTTTATCCAGTCCCTATAAAAGATGAAGTTGCTCTGGTTCAAACACCTCTCACATACCACCTCTCTTGTTCCTGCTTTGGCCATGTTAGATATGCCTTTTTCTCCTTCTCCTTCTGCCATTACTGTGAGTTTCCTGAAGCCTTTCCAGACGCAGAAGCCACTATGCTTTCTGTACAGCCTGCAGAGCTACGAGTCAATTAAACCTCTTTTCTTTACAAATCGCACAGTCTCAAGTATTTCTTTATAGCAATATGAGAATGGGCTAATACAGATTTTGGTACCAAGAAATGGGGCATTGTTATAAAGATATCTGAAAACGTGAAAGCAGTTTTAGAACTATCTAATGGGAAGAGGTTGGGACAGTTTGGAGGGCTAAAGGGACAAGAAGATGAGGGAAAGTTTCTAACTTCCAAGAGACTTGTTAGATTGCTGTGACCAAAATGTGGAAAATGATATGGACAATGAAGTCCAGGCTGAGAAAGTCTCAGATGGAAATGAGAAACTTATTGGGCACTGGAAAAAAGGTCACTTTTTTATGTTTTAGAAAAGAATTTGAAGGCACTGTGGCCTTACCCTAAGGATCTGTGAAACTTTGAAGTTGAGAGAGATGATTTAGGATATCTGGCAGAAGAAATTTCTAAGCAGCACAGCATTCAGACGTTGCCTGGCTACTTCTAACAACCTATCCTCATATACATGAGCAAAAAAATTACCTGAAATTGGAACTTACATTTAAAAGGAAAGCAGGGCACACAAGTTTGAAAATTTTGCAGCCTGGCCATGTGTTAGAAAAGAAAAGCCCATTTTCAGGGTAGGAATTCAAGCAGGCTGCAGAAGTTCATATAACTAAAGGGAAGGCAAATGTTGATAGCCAAGACAATGGGGGAAAAGCTTTGAAGGCATTTTAGAGACCTTCATGGCAGCTCCTCTCATCACAGGTCCAGAGGCCTAGGAGGACTAAATGGTTTCCTGAACCAGGCCCAGGGCTCCATTGCCCTTTGCAGCCTCAGAACACAGCTCCCTGCATCCCAGTTGCTCCAACTCCAGCCATGGCTAAAAGTGGCCAAGGTAAAGCTTGAGTCCCTGCTTTAGAATATGCAAGTCATAAGCCTAGGTGGCTTCCATGTGGTGTTAAGCCTGTGGGTCCACAGAGTGCAAGAGTTGAGGCTTGGGAGCCTCCACCTAGATTTCAGAGGATGTATGGAAATGTCTGAATGTCTAGGCAGAAGCCTGCTGCAATGGTGGAGCCCTCATGCAAAACCTCTACTAGGGCAGTGCAGAGGAGAAATGTAGGGTTGGAACCCCCAAACAAAGTCCCCACTGGGGCACTTCTTAGTGAAGCTATGAGAAGAGGGCCACCATCCTCCAGACCCCAGAATGAAAGATCCACCAACAGCTTGCACCTTGCCCCTGGAGAAGTCAATGTTAGCTCTTGAGAGCAGCCTTAGTTCAGAGGTTGAACTCTAGAAAGCCAAAGGCAATGAGGTGCAGAAGGTTCTGGGAGCCTACCCCTCATATCAGTGTGCCCTGGATGTGGGACACGAAAGTCAAAGGAGATTATTTGCTGTGTTTTAGACTTGAGTGGGCCTGCAGTCCCTTTCTTTTGGCTCATTTCTCCCTTTTGGAATGGGAATATTTACCGAATGCTTGTACCTCCATTGTATCTTGGGAGTAACTAACTTCTTTTTAATTTTATAGGATCATAGGCAAAGGGACTTGCCTCAGATAAGACTTTGAAGTGTGGACTTTTGAATTAGTGATGAAATGAGCTAGACTTTGGGGAACTTTGTGGAAATACATTATTGGGAAAACATGATTGTGTTTGAAACGTGAGAAGGATATGAGATTTGGGAGGGGCTGTGGCAGAATGATCTGGTTTCGATGTGTGTTCCTGCCCAAATCTCATGTTGAATTGTAATCCTCCCTCTTGTTGGAGATGGGGCCTGCTGGGAGGTAATTGGATCATGGGGACAGATTTTCCCCTTGGTACTACTTTGCAATAGTGAGTGAGTTCTCATGAGATCTAGTTATTTAAAAGTGTGTAGTGTCTCCCCTACCCTCTTGCTCCTGCTCTGATATGTAAGATATGCCTGCTTTTCGTTCACCTTCTGCCATGATTATAATCCTGAGGCCTCCCCAAAAGCAGAAGCCTCTATGCTTCTTGTACAGACTACAGAACTAGGAGCCAATTAAATTAAACTAGGAGCCTCATCTCTTTATCCAGTCTCAGATACTTCTTTATAGCAGTGCAAGAATAGACTAATACAGTAAGTCACAGAGAATGAGAAAGGGGTCTGTGCTTGGAAGTGTCAGCTAGAAGGAGGGAGTAGGTCAGAAACCTTTTGGAGATGGCCAACTGCTGTAGCAAAACTGAAGTGACTGATGGTGGAATAGAGACTGGTGTTAGGTCAGGGTAAAGCAATCAAGGACAGGTCCAGACACCAGCCAGTAAAACAGGAGCTGTGAATGCCGAGGGGCTGCAGGACTTTCCTTCCACATGAGACCTAGCTCACCTTGCTGAACTGGTGGCAGACACGGGAGGCTGAGGCAGGAGAATTGCTTGAACCCGGGAGGTGGAGGTTGCAGTGAGCTGAGATCGCACCACTGCACTCCAGCCTGGTGCCTGGCAACAGAGCGAGACTCTGTCTCAAGAAATTAAAAAATAAAATAGTTAAAGAATATGATGTTTTTAATGTTCCCTGCATAGTGCTTGAATTTAACAGGAGATCAACAGATGTTAATTCCCTTTAGCCCTTTGTAAGGTATAGATTCATTTCACTGGGTGTGGGGAGATAGGGGACCATTATGGAGGACCTAATTCAGGAACACAATGGGCATCTGCTGGAGGTTTTGGTCTTCTTTACATTGTTTAATTTTGTAATTGCCTTGCCTCACTTTGTCTAGAGGACTCTAGAGGACCTCACAATCATATGATCCTGCATCGACAACCACAGTAGAAGAAACATAATCTAAGCTGAGCAGCATATCTGTTCTCACTGGATACAGATTGGCCCAATAGTGGGCATGACCCAAACAGGGCCACTCAGAGTACTTTTTCAGCAACTCATTGGATGCTGAGAGAGAAAGTATCTCTGCTTCTGAGAGATGCCCCACACATTAGGGTCCAAATTAAAGGAAAGCAAAGTCTGTAGATTTAGAGTAAGACAGATATCACTGGATCCTACCGTGCCTGAAGCCCTAGACTTTTCAGTTATGTAAACAATTCATTCTCTCCTTTTACTTCAATTACTGTAAAGTCAGTATCTCTCCCTTATAACCAACAGATCTGACAACTCCATAGGGATTATCCTTGGGTATTAAACTTTGCTATAGCATATATAAGAAAATATATCATTTTCCCCTTTTCTAAATAAATTTTAATTTAAACTATTTTTTAAAAATTAAATTACACATTTCTATGTGGTACCATTGGGATTTTTTAAGAGGTACCCTGGGAACACTCCATATGTCCACTATATAATAATCCTTCTGTGGGAAGATGAGGACACTGGTGAGAATATTCCCAGCCAGTGAGAATACCACCAGGCTGATGTGGGCACAGGCACTGACTGTTGCCAGAGTCCCAGGTGCCCTGGCAATTAAGGGAGCATGCAGAGCTGAGATTCAATCTTACCACAGGGCACGAAGGGCTCCAAGTAGTAGTCCAAATGGCTTGTCTTTACCTCACACCTGTAATCCCAGCACTTTGGGAGGCCGAGGAGGGTGCATCACAAGGTCAAGAGATCAAGACCGTCCTGGCCAACATGGTGAAACCTGTCCCTACTAAAAATACAAAAATTAGCTGGGCATGGTGGTGCATGCCTGTGGTCCCAGCTACTCAGGAGGTTGAGGCAGGAGAATCCCTTGAATCCACAAGGCAGAGGTTACACTGAACCAAGATCCCTCCAGTACACTCCAGCCTGGGACAGAGTCAAAAATAAATATAAAAAGGAAGAGCATAGAGGCCTATATCTGGAGCTTGGTCATGGAGTCAGGAAACTGATGAATTAAAAAGTCAGGAGACAGCAGATTCCATGCATAGAACAGGAGAGTAGGAGTGAGATAAAGCCACCTCACTGCTGGACCTATGTGCTCTCCAAAGTGTGGATTAAGGACTATGGAACTAAAAGACAAGAACAAGGGCAGCTCACTATACGCCATGCATTGCTAACTAGCCTGTGATTGCAGTGCAACCACGCAAATAGAACACATTCGTATAGAGAGCACATGCTCATCCATTTACTAATTTTTTATCATGTTTTTGTTATAATCAATCATATATTAAACATTTGCCGTGTATGGAGTACTGGCAGATGGGACAGAGACAAATACACAAAGTGGTCTTTGCCTTCCAGGAGCCACAGCCTAAGCAGCCTTGGGTGGATATGCACACACAGAGCTAGGGTGTGAAACAGTGTGCGACAATTAGATATCACTCCCCAAACTGACAAAGCAAAGGCTACAGAATGTCTAAGGAGGCAGACGTTAGCCTTGAGTGATCGGAAGAGACCTCCTGGAAGTTGGGGGATAAAGTTGGGCGAGTGACGGTGATGAAGGGAGCCGCCTGCATTTGAAAGCAGAGTGAACGCTCCCACTTGCAGTTACATGGCTTTGGCATGTGTTACCTTCTCTGAGTCTCATTTTCCTCCTTTATAAATGAATAATTCTATTTCAAACACCTAAGGTTAGTGTCAAGATGAAATAAGATCACTTAGGGGTGGCTGAGAGTCAGTCAGGAGAGGGGAAGTCACCGCCCCGTGCCCCTGATTCAGCGGAGGGAACGAAGCAGGATCCCCACATCCCAAGAGGCCTGAGCCGTGGCTCTGGATTCAAACAGCGTCAAAGTGGTTCCCAGACTGGCTCGGAAGAACAAAATGACCTCAAGTGACACAAAGAGACGTTATGAATGGGAGTAAGGGACAACCCAGCAGCTAGTTGAGCAGGAGATCAACAGTCTTTCCCATTTCACCTCTACATTTTGATAGGATTTACATGATGCTGAGGACCAGATGCCAAATGCCTCCCTGCGTTCCAACTGCTTCGTGCTTGGCACCAACAAGATCCCCAAAGAACTTAGATATTCCTCCACGGAAAATGGGGGCAGAAATCCTGAATTAGCTGAAAGCAAGTTAACTGGGCCAGGCAGGGGTTTAAATATGAAGACGAAGGTATTTTAGACCATGTGGAAGATGATACTGCTTGCTGGACACTGCAGTTTATGAATCACAATTTACACTAATTCAGCAGATATTTGTTCTCTTTTGATTTCCCTTTTCACCAACATTTCCAAGAATGGATGATTATGAATAAAATCCATGAAAGCAGAGAACTAGTCAGTACAGATCACCTTTCACAGGTCTGCTTTCGCGGCTGTGAAAATAATTCAAAGAACACATTTCTCTTAATGGCAGGAAAGACATTTTACTGCCACACAGAAAGGACATCACATTTTTTAAAAAATCACTTCTATATACCTCCATCTATGGCTTCTCATACCGGAGAAGTTGACACAATTGTGAGTCATCTGTGACCAATTTTTGACAGCTGTGAAAATGGAACCAAGTGTCCACTTATCCACAAGTGGAGTGTGTATACTCCAGGGAGGTGGAAACGTCTCTTTCACTGGTGACATTTAAGAAAATGACAGGGACAGCTATCACTCAGTGTGGGTTGGCTGCACAGCTGCCCGAAGGCAGTGTCACTGTTGCTGAGAGCAGGGATGGGAAGGCTCCCAGAACTGGAGGAAATGGGTCAAGGTTGACAGCAGCAGCTGGTTCACTGTCTTCCCCACACCCATCTTCGCCCTGTCTTCTGGGCTCCCCGCCCTCACTCCTGTTTCCCCTCAGACTGCAACATCAGCTCTTCCTCCTCCCTTTGACTTCCTCCATTCCTCTCAAGTTGACAGGAACAGAAATCCCAAATGCCTCCCCAAATAGAAAAACTTAGGAACCTTTCCAGGCTGAGAAGTGGTAGAAACATTAAAAGCCTTACTCTTGACTTTCTTAAATTTCATTTTGTTAACCCCAGATGCAGCGACTTTGTGTTAGACTGTGGGCAATTTGGAGTCTGCATTTAGTTTCCTGAGCTTAATTTAATGAAGGCAGATAAATGCCATTGTAATTCTGAAAATGTCTTAACTCCTTATTTATCCTGTATCATCCAAAATGAAATGTTATATATCAGTTAGTTTTATGGATAATTGATCTTTACCCTCCAAGCATAAAAATTTCTTTTTCATCTAAAGTGTGTTCTACATTTCCTTCACTTAATGAACACACCCTACTTAGAATTATCACCATGTTCCTTGGTCACCCAGGGCCGCTGCATCACATTCCAGCAGCTGAATAGTGCTGAACTAAATGTATGCATTCAAGGATGATGGGATGGATGTCCCCACACTAAATGTATGCAGACCCCTGTGCTGATCTAATTAGTGGGGCATCTGTCTGTCATAGCCCATGCAAAAGAGTCGTACAGACAGAGCTACTGCTGGGCCAAGTCAATATCAGGATTGCTCCCTGATAGTAAGAAACCCTGAAGTATCGGGGACAGGGGAATGAGCAGTAGGAGAGTAAAGTCTGGGACAAAACCAGACTAAGGAGCAAAATCAGGAAGGTAAAGGCAGGAAGAGCTGAAGGACCAGGTAAGATACGGAAGCAGGTAAAGGATAAAGGAGGTGAGACTGACAAAGGCCGGGTGTTCATGAAGTCTGGAGATCCATTTGTCTGCACTCTGCTGCGTTGCCTAGACTTCTTATTTATATTGATTGATTTATTTTTGAGACAGAGTCTTACTCTGTCGCACAGGCTGGAGAGCAGTGGTGCAAACTCGGCTCACTGCAACCTCCGCCTCCTGGGTTCAAGCAATTCTCCCACCTCAGCCTCCAGAGTAGCTGGGATTATAGGCACCCGCCACCATGCCTGGCTAATTTTTGTTTTTTGTTTTTGAGTAGAGATGGGGTTTTACCATGTTGGTCAGGCTGGTCTCGAACTCCTAACCTCAGGTAATCCAACCACCCCAGCCTCCCAGAGTGCTGGGATTACAGGTGTGAGCCACCACGACCGGTCATGCGTTGCCTAGACTTTATTGGCCCCTTCGCACAGACACTTCTGCTCTGGAGGCTCCTTATGATTTTTGACGCTGGTATTGACATTGTCTTTAGAATCATCACAGATTATGGATTCTCCAAGTTGGGTCCTGTGGCAGTCTCCATCAGTCCTCCCTGCTTCCAACCTGATAACGGCTGTGCTGGGCAATGAGTAAAGGGTGCGGGGAGAACACACACACACACCCACACTGGCAAACGGCAACAGAGGCATCCCAGCTTGTGAATCGGCTGTCCTCTTTTCACCTGCACCTCTAATTCAGCACGTCAGATGCTGGCTGGGCTCAGTGTCCTCCCCTACACCACGGTGCGTGTCCTTTGAGAAATTTATTTTCCCCTCACCGCAGCAAAGAATATGTCACTTGTTTATCAAGTCACAGCTGTTCTCCAGGTGGAGTTTCTGGAGGGTAAAAACAAAACAAAACTCATTCTTCACCCTGGAGCTAGAGTGGTGTTTTTTCAGGTTTCCAATGCAAATCTGATTATGTAACTCCCTTTGAGCAGCATGCCATTGTCCTTAGAATAACGTTCAGAATGCTTATCAGTCCCCACTCGCCAGCTAGGCTCACCAGATAACTGTAGGTAGCCAGTTCAGGCCCTCTCCCAGCCCAGCCCAGGGCCTTGACACTCACAATTCCCCCCGCCTGATGAGGTAGGTACTCCCATGTCAAAAAATAAAAATAAAAATAAAAAATCCTCAGGTCTCAGCTTAAATGTTAGTTTCCCCAAAAAAACCTTTACTGACCCTCAAAATGATGAAATCTCTAATTTATCCAATCAGACTCTCCCTCCAACCCCAAACCCTTCACTCCTGCAATCACTTATTCAATGCTAGACTCTAATCTCCATGAGTATGGTGACAGGGACAGAGACAGGAGCAGTGTCTTGACACTGTAGAAGCTGCAGGCACCACAAAAATACATTAAGAGCAGTACAGAAATATTTTACCGAAAAACGTAAGACCATGTGAATGCATCTTAAGGCATGTCCCAGGACCTTGGAAGAGGCTGTGCTCGTGAGGCGGCCTGAGGCTCAGGTTTCTTCTGCAGGGCACTCCACCTCTGGGTGGGAACTGTATTGGTGTTATTCGCTGCTGTGCCCCAAGCACCTGACACATAATTGGTTTAATTTTCTAATCACTGAATAAGGCAAAGTAGAAATTATAAAACTTACATTTGTTGAATATTAAACCAGTATAGATTTGCCAATAGAACCACTGTCACGTGTCACTCCACTCTGGGACTGCGTTCTGAGAAATGTGTCCTTGGGTGATTTCACTGTTGTGCAAACATCATAGAGTGTACTTCACAAACCTGGACGATACAGCATAGCGTACGGCTCCCAGGCTACAAACCCGTACCGCATGTAACTATACTGAACACGGTACACAAATGTAATGCAACAACACGTATTTGTGTGTCCCCATTTATCTACACGTAGAAAAGGCACAGTAAAAATACCGTCTAAAGGCTATAAAAATGGTAAACCTGTATATGGCACTTACCATGAATGGAGCTTGCAAGGCTTGAAGTTGCTCTGGGTGAGTCAGCGCAGGAGTGGTGAGTGAATATGCAGGCCCGGTACATGACTGCATGCTCTATGACCTTAGAAACACTGCCCACTTAGACTATGCTATATTGTACAAATTTCTCTCCTCAATAATAGATTAGCTTGAGCTTACTGTAGCTTCATAATCAAAATTTTTTTAACTTTCTGACTTGGCTTAAAACACAAAGACATTGTACAGCTGTACAAAAATATTTTCTTTCTATATTTTTTCTATAAGCTCTTTAAAATTTTTTTAAACTTTTTTTTTTTTTTTGAGTCAGAGTCTCACTCCGTCCCCAGGCACCAGGCTGGAGTGCAGTGGTGCGACCTTGGCTCACTGGAACCTTCACCTCCCGGGTTCAAGCAATTCTCCTGCCTCAGCCTCCCGAGTAGCTGGGACTACAGGCGCACGCCACCGCACCCAGCTAATTTTTTTTTGTAATTTTAGTAGAGACGGGGTTTCACCACGTTGGCCAAAATGGTCTCGATCTCTTGACCTCGTGATCCACCCACCACAGCCTCCCAAAGTGCTGGGATTACAGGTGTGAGCCACAGCGCCCTGCCCCGATATTTTAAAGCTTTTTAAACTTTTTGTTAAAAACTACGTCATCAACACACGCATTCGCTTAGATATGCACAAGGTCAGGATTGTTAACACATGCTAGGTGAGAGGAGTCTTTCAATTCCATTCTAATCTATAGGACCACCATGGTGTATGCATCATTGACCAAAACATCCTTATGTGGCACGTGACTGTATGTTATCCCGCTAAGAATAGAAGAAGCATAAGAGCTCCCTGAGAGTCAGGCAGACCTCGTATGAAAAGAAGATACCTCACTTTGGGAGGCCGAGGCAGGCAGATCACGAGGTCAAGAGATTGAGACCATCTGGCCATGATGAAAACTCGTCTCTACTAAAAATACAAAAATTAGCCAGGCATGGTGGCGCCCACCTGTAGTCCCAGCTACTCTGGAGACTGAGGAAGGAGAATCGCTTGAACCCAGGAGGTGGAGGTTGCAGTAAGCCGAGATTGCCCCACTGTACTCCAGCCTGGTGACAGAGAAAGACTCCGTCTCAAAAAAAAAAAAAAAAAGAATATACCCGATCCTTTATCCCCAGTGAGAGAAGGTTCCTGAAGAGGACTGTAAGTTGCTATGTCTGTACCGCTTTGAAGCTGATTCTCATCTTTTGCCCTCACTCCAGGTGAAAAAAATCTGTTATTCTGTAATGAGGAGTTATTAGTCAGGGATTCACAATGAATCTACGTTACTTGTAAAGTTGAGAATATTTTTTTCTGTGTTCATGTCTCTGGGAGACGGCCCTGGCATTCATCAAATTCTCAAACAATATGAGACCCCCAAAACATTAACAGTTACTTCAGATTAGTCCAGGAAGGCAACCCAGAGTCAATGGAGATGTCCTCACAACTCGCAGCAGGCTCATAGCCCAGTTCTGCTTCTTAGTAAATAAGGGTCTTCACAATCCACTTGTCCTCTTGTGAGTTTACTCAAACGTGTAACGGAGTTACTAGTTCTCACTTCGGTGATGTCTTAGTCCATTTTGAGCTGCTATAACAAAATCTACAGGTGAGCGATTTATAATGAATAGAAATGTATTTCTCATACTTCTAGTAACTGGGAAGACCAAGGTGAAGAAGCCAGACTCTGGCGAGGGCCTCCCTGCTGTGTCATCTTATGGCATAAGGGAAAACAAAACGAGGGAGAGAGCAAGACGAGGCTGAATTTGGCCTTTTATCATGAATGCACTCCCGTGATAACAGCATTAATCCACTGATGAGGGATCCGCCCGTGATGCAAACACCTCCCATGATGTCCCACTTTCCAACATCATGGCATTGGGGATCACGTTTCCAACATAAAAACTTTAGAGAACACATTAAAACCACAGGACAAGGTGGCTGTGAAGTACATATTGTCTGGGCCAGTTTCTGTGTCATAGTACACACTCAATCAATGTCTGTTCTCTTCTAAACAGCTCCTCATTGCTCTAGTATAATTTCTGTACTGGAGGATAAATGATTTAAGAATAATGCCTTCACTTACCTGTCCATCATTTTAAGAGAATTTATTCCACATCTGCTACGTGCCAGATAGTGGACTGTGCACTGGGAAGGGGCTGGAGTAGATCACTAAAATGATTTGAAGAAATGAAGACAGATCACATAAACTGGGGGAAAAAAGTAAGAAGTTGTTTTGGAAATCTCCCACCTCAATGACTCTGTATTCTTTCTTGGAGGTGAGCCTGTTGGCTGTCTACATTATTTCAAAAATATCTGAATAAAATGGAAAAATACAGTCAGGCGTGGCTTTTCATGCCAAGGACACCCATCATCCAAATGTCTCCGAGTATTCACGTGTTCAGCGTTATCTAGATAACCATCTTGGGGGATTGAAATTTTCATTCTTAGTGGGACGTCATCATTCTGGGCACACATAGGTCTGAAAGTTTCATGTTACAAGCTAACAAATATCCTGTCTCTGACACAAGCCAAGTCCAACTGGTTCTTGCAAAACCAAACCAAAAAAAAGGGGAATGAGAAATTATAAAAATAAGTGAGTATTAAAACCGACATAAAATTAGTCACTCTGTCTCGCTCTCTCTCTCTCTCTCTCTCTCTCTCTCTGTCTCTCTGTCAGACACACACACACTAACCATCCTGCTTCCTCTGACTCCCCACAGCCAATTCCTCCGTCATCCCCAGCTCAGTGAGACTTCCCCACGTACACGAGTGCTGACAAACATCCTTCCTACACACCCACACATACTAGGTTTGCAGGTAAAATACAGGATGCCCAGTTAAATTTGAATTTCAGATAAACCACATATAATTTTTTAGTATAAGTATACCCAGATACTGCATGGGGCACACTCATACTAAAATCATCCTTTGTCTATTCGAAATTTGAATTTAACTAAACATCTTATAGTTTTATTTGCTAAATCTAGTGGCCTCACCTCCATCCCTTCCTGAAATTATGGGCTGTGACCAAATTGTCATCACTTTCAGTCTTCTGGGCCTCAGTGCCATTTCCACCTTGGCACATCCCAATTCGCAGGATGATGCACTTTCTCTGGCACCTACCCCAAATCCTTGCCCTACCAAGCCCTGCCTTTGGAACAGCACCCACTGGAATTCCTACCACCATGTTCTACAGGGCTGTCGCTAGTCCTAACTTTTCCTTGTCAGGCAGCCAGAGCCTGTGGTAACCAGTCACCTCTCCACTGGTGACCTCTGTCACTGAAGGCCCTCTCTGACAGTGACAGTACCATGCCCCTCCCTGTGGTGGCTGTGATTCATGATAAATAAATCTCTATACCTCCTTGATTCATCCCCAACAGGACAGCCTACCTATATTCATATTAGCCAAGATAAGGATTGATTGCATTCATAAGCCAAAATGAAACCAGAAGGCCAAACAGTGCAGTCAAGAACAGACTATTTATTTCCTAAGAAGATGCGTAACTAAATGTAAAACTATCTAACAAGCCAATCAATGAATTAATAGTTGCACAAAACATAATTTATCTCAGAGACTGCAATTCAACCACATAAACACTCATAATATCAAAGCTTTTTTTATTTCCTCCAAATTTATCAAGGTCTTATTTAATTGCTATAAACACCTGAAGACATGAGCAAATTAACACATAAAATTGCAGATTTTAGCTGATACATATTCATGAATGTATGTTTTTGTGATCAGGCAAATAATGACCCAAGACATTGATAAATTCAGTAGAAGCAAAAGAAAAACACAGCACACTGTTGGCATTCTCTGCAGATCACAGAATGGAATCTTCAATTAGACCAGCTCTAAGAAACCATTCATAATAATTATTGTATTTCTGTAATTCTGCCAGGAGAGAGATCAGCAAATGTTTAATGAGTGCGCTTAGTAAAAATACCATCCCCAAAACACTGGACTGCTAGATCAGTGCTAAAGAACACTGCCTTCTTGGAAGGCTAATCCAGGCCGTTTCTCAGAATCCATCTCACATTTCTTCCTGGCATTCTTGCTTCTCTATCTACTGCCACTCAGAAAGGACTGACAATTTTCCAAGCATTTGTGGGAATCTTAAATTACAGCTATTTTGCGGTCTTCAAAATGAATGTATTTTATTTAGATGGAAATGTACATCATGTGTTGGCTCACCCAGAGTGGCTGCAGTGTAGTTATTTTTCAATCCCTGGCCTGCTAACCCTTCTCGTTACAGCCCATCCATACATAGCTCCTATTCATTAAATTCTTTGCTCTCACCCAAGCAGGCAGTACCCCTGTGAGCTGGAAACTGCATTTAGTCTGAACATGCCCGACTGGTCCCGACCAAAGTATGTGAGTAAATGCCTAAGGCAGGCAGTGAAACTGACAGGCGAAGGCACGGGCTGTGATAGACCCTGCAAACAGCTCTGGAGAAAGGGGCATCAGTACACAGCACGCACAGAGGAACACTTATTCATTTCAGCGGAGCCCAAAGCAAACCTCAGAATCCTTCTCAACAAATATTTCAGTCGTTTCTTGTCAAACTGCAGCAGGAAGCGCTTCAAAGTGATTTGCTTCCCCTGTTCAGATTGAAGTTGAAAAGGAAGTTGAGCCCTGGAATAGAAAAATAATAACAACCCCACCAAACAAATACATTTTAACTATTTCCTGTGTTTGAGAAACTATTGCTTATATGCATTAACTCATTTGTTCTTCAGAATAAACCTAGGACATAGGAGGTGAATACATTTGTGCAGCTAATACTGTCCCAATTTGTAACTAATTGCTCGAAGTCACAGACAACGAGGTTGAAGGTCAGTATTGAAATATAGGCCTATTTCACTCTACATCATGTACTCTTAGCCACTGTGCTGACAGGGGACTAACATTAAATGGGGGAATTGACAGCTGCTATGTTTGTAAATTCAAGGGGTAATTTTTTTAAAAAAAATACCCTCTCTGGCCGGGTGGGGTGGCTCACGCCTGTAATCCCAGCACTTTGGGAGGCCGAGGCGGGTGGATCACGAGGTCAAGAGATCGAGACCATCCTGCTCAACATGGTGAAACCCGTCTCTACTAAAAAATACAAAAAATTAGCTGGGCATGGTGGTGCGTCCCTGTAATCCCAGCTACTCAGGAGGCTGAAGCAGGAGAATTGCCTGAACCCAGGAGGCGGAGGTTGCAGTGAGCCTAGATCGCGCCATTGCACTCCAGCCTGGGTAACAGGAGCGAAACTCCATCTCAAAAAAAAAAAATACCCTCACTGCTCACAACATCTTCAAGCTCCCTCCTGACATGCATTTGTTTGCTTTATCCAGAAGAGAACACCTGGTTGAATAGAGAGAGCATGAAATGCTGACCCTCCTAGCTCAGCCACTGCATAGCGGTCTGACTTTGGGTAAATAGCTTAGCCTCCCTGGAGAAGATTGCTGTGAGGATGCCTGCCCCCACAAGATTGTGTGAGCATTAAATGAAATATGCAAAGAAACATTTTGAAAATGGAATGAGGCATACAAGCCTTAATTACTGTTATTAAAATCCAGTATTAAATAAAAGTGTAAGATTTCTCCCAGAAGTATTTGCATTTAGAAAATGGTATTTACACTGAGATTCTGAGTGGCGTTGGGAGGGGAGTGGGAGGTGGACACATAGGGGTCAGTGGGAAGTGGTGAGGATGCGTCTGACAGCGCCAGACATGGAGCGAGGAGGTAGGGGTTCCCGCTTTTCATTTGGCCCTAGAAATAGTGATGTGGCTGGAAGCATCACCCCCAGATACACAGGCTAGATTTGTGCACTACCTTTGTCAGAAAATTCCCAGGCTATCAGACACTTTCTAATTAGCCCTTGTAAAATACAGATGGGATAATTAGAGAGTACTTATTATCTGTGGAGATGAAGACACAAGCAAAGGATCCTTCAGGAAGTGCTAGGATTCCGGGAGGGAACCGGGGCTGAGAACAAATGCACATATGCCAGTCCTTGGGGCTTGGTCGGTGTAGACCAGGGAGGGAAACTGTGAGTTTCTCACATCCACATGACTCGCTGCCCACTAACCTCAAGGGCATCCTCTGGGCTCTTACCACCCTTTTAAGATAAGGTCAGTCCAATTCATTCTGTAGGTCAGTCAAGCCCTCTGGGGGTGAGAGGAGTTAGCCACTGTAGTCCAGTGGCATTCCATCTCCCTGTGTAGGCACTTCTCACACCCCACAGGGTGCTTTGGTTATTTGGACACTAACCTAGTACAAGAGATGATCACGCAACCCCTTTAAGGGCTTTTTGTATTCGTCTGTCACTCACAGAGGCTTGTCTGGTAGATGCTCCATAAGGTGACTTTAATTGAGCCAGATAGGATTGAATTGAATCGAATTGAACTGAATTTGGATGTGTTGAACTGGTCACCTTTTCTAATCCTGAATCTGGTAAGATGAGAGAAATTCTGTTTTTCTCCAGCCATTGTCTCTGACCAGCCGTATCTTTGTGTGCCTGGTCACTGAATGGAACACCAGTCTGTCCAGTTGCCAGGTGCCATTTTTGATGCCACTTTTTCTCTTCCACTTTTACCTCCCATCCAACCCATTGCCAAATCCTGTTCATCTTTATCACAGGCTCACGATGAGAAATGATTTGCTTCTCTCCATCTTTGCCACTATCGCCCTTGGCCAAGTCATCACCATCTGTCACCTTGATCACTACTGCCTACTGAGCAATCTCCCTACTTCTATTCTTGCCCCAACCCCTGCTGCAGTCTCTAAAGCTAGAGTGATTTTATTTTTAAAAAAGAAAAAGAAAACAAATCACAACACCAATATTATCATATTGCTCCCCTGGTAAAACCCCTAAGTTTCCCATCACCATCATGATAAAGATAAAAGTCCTTGAGGTGGCTTATGAGCACAGCGCGGACCCTCCTGAAGTGCTCATGCTGCTTCTGGCACGAGATCACCATTCTCTGGGTCTCACTTAGCCGTTCTGGCCTTTGGGCCATTCCCCAAATGCACCATGCTTCCTCATATTGCACAAGTTGTCCCCATGGCCTGAAATGCTCTCCATCTGAACCCCCACCTTTCCCTACTTAATTGACCTCGGTAAACATGCTTTTTGTTCATGTGATAGGTCTTACAGCTATCCTCTCTCCAAGAAAAATCTTTTCTTTCTGCATCACGCATGTGACAATTTGTAAGATAGACAGGTGTGATTATTGTTTCTGTCATGTTCCCATGAAGCAACAAGCACTCTGAAAACAGCGACCGTGTCTGCTTTTTCACTGCTGTGCTCGCAGGGCTCTGGCATGGGCCTGACATATGACACACAACAACAGCCATTTGTTACTGAATGAGAAGAGAATGGATTCCACCAGTGCCTTCAAAATGTGGGGTTTACAATTTGCAGTGAGATTTCAAAGGTGGAAAACAGCACTGCAGGCCCTAAAGTTACTCAGAATGGCTGCTGACACGTTTTTACGATTGTGTGGGGCACTTCAGAATAGTTCATGAACAATTCTTGTCAGCCAGTCATTAGAATGCAGATTCTAGGGCTATGTCAGAGGCCACAAAGGAGATTACCTAATTCTGTTTAAACCCCTCCTCTGATAAAGAAGGAGCTCATGACATCTGTGCCACTGTGGAACAGTTGCACCTGCCAGAAAGTTTTGACTAATGTTGTATTGATGTCTGTCTCATTGTGACCACACACACCAGTTATGTTCTGAATATTTGTGTCCCTCCAAAATTTATACCTTGAAATCCTAACCCTGAAGGTACTGGTATGAGGATGTGAGGCTTTGGGGAGGTAATTAAGTTATGAAGGCAGAGCTCCAATGACTGGGTTTAGTGCCCTTATAAAAGAGACCCCAGGGAGCTGCCTTGTCCCCTCCACCATGCAAGGACACACCTAGAAGGCACCGTCTACTGACCAGAAAGCAGGCCCTTCCCAGACACCAAATCTGCTGGCACCTTGATCTTGGACTTCCCAGTCCCTAGAAATATGAGAAATAAATTCCTGTTGTTTAAAAGCCACTTGGTTCATGGTATTTTATTGTAGCAGCCCAAGAGACTACAACACACATACCCTCATGTTCTTGAATCCACATGCCAAATAACCCGATACGCTCTTCCACATGACAATCCTTCAGTTACTGCTTCAAATAACTTCATCGCTGACAAGCCACATCGTCACCACTGACAAGAACATCCGAAGTCTTCTTATCTATATTTTATGCTCTTTCCAGCCTTGGTTTTTTATTTATGAACCCCATCTTGCTATTTTATTGCATGCATTCTTACAAGCTACCTTGTAATTCTGCGTGGAATAAGGCCATGTATAAATGAATCGCTGTTTCTTGTTTTCAGGCAACAACTCAGGCTCACCACTCAACGTTCTTCGCACCGAGCTTCCATGACTACCGCAGTTGTATCCTCAGATCATGCTGACACTGGAATAGCATCACCTCTGAACTCAGTCTTCATCTGACAGTTTCTCCCAAGTCTGCAGCAGGGTATCTGGGTACTTAGGACGACTAGGTAGGTAGAGTTTGAGGAAATGAGATCAGGTGTGTCTAACAGTTTCATTTTGCAAAATAGTTATGTGAAAACCCCTAAAAATAGCCACCCCTGGGCTGATAACCTGGCCTCCACATGAACTAGACCATTAAGGCCACAGAAATAAAGCTCTCTCACAGCCCTCCACAAAATCCACTTTCTCTCTTCCCTCCTTAGCGGCTCTCTCTCTGAACTTGCCTTTGAAAGCCATTCTCTTCACTCTGTCTTAACCCATTCCTTTCCACATTTGTGAAGATGTGTTCCAAAAAGTATCCCGATTACATGAGTATTTCTTTTCCTTACAGCCAGCATCTTCCTTCTGCATACGAAAGACTCAGGTCATCCCTATCCTAAAAATTGCTAACAATTAAATATTTGATATCCCACCATACCCAAAGCTGACATCCTAACTCTGTTCAAGCCTGAGTACGTTCCTGGCAAGAAGAACTGCTACTTCTGTCACATGAGAGAGAATTCAGGTTTTGGAGGGCTGATATAGTGGAGGGTGGGGGAGAGAGGAGAGGTTGTTCAAGGTAAAGAATTCAAATGCATAAATGAAAATATAGATGCAAATGAATATTTATTTAGAATAAGGAAAAGTTGCAATAAGTCTCTTTTTTAAAAAATGAACAAATAACACAAACATGACAAAATTTACAAATTAATGTAGTAATTTATTAACTGACCTCTAGCACCATCCTCTCTTTTTTAGCTGCATTCTCTTAGTTTGCTTCTTTATTTAGCAAGGATTTAATCTTTTATCCAGTATATTTAATTAAAATATTTATATATTTATAGTTTTTAAAAGTCTCAGCTTCCTATTTGATTATTGACAATATATATAGTTATAGGAATATTTTTTTAATTTGGAAAATCTTTTATCAAGTTTTGTATCTGAGCTGAAAGAGTTCAAAATAGTTTAAGTTTTCTTGTGCTGTGACAAATCCTAAATCTTCTTCCAACTGACCACATCTGTTAACCAGTTTGTCATTGATTTCTCATGACAGTGGCATTTATGCATCTTAGGTTATCTTACCTGATAGGAGAGAATTCACATTCTGATTGGGTCTTGACAAGAAGCAGATTGTCTCCTTGCAGTTTTACACATCTCATGATTGGGAGGACTTTCCACATGCCAGCTTCTGGCTCTGTTCATTTCAAACCTTTTCTCCTCCACTACCTATGCTTCTCCAAATGCGCGAGGTCAAACAACTTGTCTACACTTGATGTCAGTGCTGGGTGAGTTGGCCCGGTGGGTGGAGGAAGAATTCCTGTGACTATTACAGTAATTTAAGTATATGTTAACTACCATATGCAAACCACCCAGCAGAGACTCTTCAGCCTGAGCTCTAGTTCTCTAAGCTGATGCTTAAATGCCAAGCAGGCATTCCATTTCCCATTTAGAAAGCCTGAGGAGGAACAGTGCTCTTACCCTCAGAGCAATTAAACATCTTACATGTGTAAGTTTCACAGATCACATGACCACGAGAAGGCATTACTAGGACATGTCGTAGGGCCTGGGAAAGATCTGGAAAGTTAAGGGGCTTGAATGAAGCTTCATTTGCTGAATGATAAATCTGCCTTGGCTGTTAAAGTGTCCTCAAGAAAAATCTCCAAGTCCTGCCTTCTTTACCCATATACTCACTCCTTTGTCACCTAACCTCTTGAAATTTCATTTCTCCAGTCTCTTGCAACTCAGCAGAGTCCAATTAACCACCTAACATTATAATATCTTTTTCTCAGTCTTTATTCCTCTCAAGCTCTTGACCTTCTTTTGCTGAACCAAGCTGGGTTTCTTTTGTCTCTGAACTAGCAACTTCCTTACTTGTTCACCAACTCTCTCTCTCACTCTCTATCATCCCACTCTTCCATCACCCCCACTCTCACATCTCCTCTTTGTCCTCCCTAAATGTTGATGCTTTCCCAAGTTCTACCCCGAGTCCTTCCTTCCTTCTGTGGCGTATTCTTCCTTGGAAACCTCATTCACTCACAGAAGTTCATTGTCACCTCACCTTATATGCATGCTCCAGTCTCCTCCTCTTTCAAACCAAATTTCATTGGCTGCCTACATCTCCCTGACACTTTAGTGTCTTTTCCCCAAATCAGCTCTCGATCTGTGTTTATACTTTGTCTATTAATGATGTGCTGCTGGGGTTAGGGTTAAGGTTAGGATTAGGGTCAGGGTCAGGGTCAGGGTTAAGGTTAGGGTTAGGGTCAGGGTCAGGGTTAGGGTCAGGGTTAAGGTTAAGGTTAGGGTTAAGGTTAGGGTTAGGGTCAGGGTCAGGGTTAGGGTTAGGGTTAAGGTTAGGATTAGGGTCAGGGTCAGGGTTAAGGTTAGGGTCAGGGTTAAGGTTAGGGTTAGGGTCAGGGTCAGGGTCAGGGTTAAGGTTAGGGTCAGGGTTAGGGTTAGGGTCAGGGTCAGGGTCAGGGTCAGGGTTAGGGTTTGATAGTTGTTGACTCCTCTTTCTCCCTTGACCACCACATTGGTTTTTCCCCTTTCCTATGGCACTGCGTTCTTCTAGTCACAGCATCCCAATTGTACCAGAGAATCCTATGATCTACTGCTTTCTCTACACTTTCACCCAAAGGCTTTTTTCTTCCCAGAATTGCTGCATGCTTTTTATTTCTCTTAGAGCATTTATTAAATTTTGGTCTTATATTTATGTAGCAATAACTAACACTTATCAAGTGCTTACAGTGTGCCAAGCATTTTGCATAGTCTCAGTTGAGTCTCACAACCACCATGTTTTCCTACTGGCTCTAATTAAGATAATTATTATTTCTAGTTGCAATGAAGTACCCGAGCCTCATAAAACTTAGTAACTTGCTCAAGGCCACATGGTCAGTGGCAGAGCCAGAATTTAGATGTGGCTGCCTTACTCACCAATAATTAATAAAAATAATAACAGCTTTCAATTATTATGTTCTCGCCACATGCTCTATACAATTTATAATTACCCTATAAGTTTATACTATTATTATTCCCTTTTTGTAGAAGAGAAAACTAAGGCCCAGAAAGTTTATGTCATCCCCCTAAAGTCTTCTTGCTGGTGGTAACAGAATTACAATGGGAACACGCACCATTTGGCTCTAGATACATACAACTATGTCACCAGGCTGCCACTCTCTGCTCTGCTGACTTCATCTCATCTTATCGTCCCCCACTTTCTACTACCCAGTGGTCTCCTCAAAGACAGGGCCACTTCTTATTCATTTTCTTCATACTAAAAATAATTTCAAAATTATTGTAATTATTATTATTTGAGACAGAGTCGCACTCTGTTGCCCAGGCTGGAGTGCAGTGGCTCAATCTCAGCTCACTACAGTTTCTGCCTCCTGGGTTCAAGTGATTCTCCTGCCTCAGCCTCGAAGATTCTTGGGATTACAGGTGCATGCCACCACACCCATCTAATTTTTTGTATTTTTAGTAGAGATGGAGTTTTGCTATGTTGGCCAAACTGGCCTCAAACTCCTGGCCTCAAGTGATCTGCCCAACTCGTCCTCCTAAAGTGCTGAAAAAATTACAGGCATGAGCCACCACGTCCTGCCTCAAAATTATTTTAAAAATTACAAATACTAAAATTTTTTTCTGAACCATTTTAGAGTATTTACCAACATGTTGCCCTGTAATTCTTGAGCAATTTAGTGTAGGTTTCCTCCAGACAATGACATTCTTCTACATAACTACAATACAATGATCATAACAAGGAAATTAACACTGAGACGTCATTACCATCTACTCTCGGCCCTCATTCCATTACTGCCAATTTCTCCCAGTAACGTCCTTTACAGCACAAAGATCCAATGCAGATTTAAACATTTAGTGGTCAGTGTCTTCTGTCTCCTTTAGTCTGAAATAATTCCTCAGTCTTTCCTTATCATCCATGACCTTGACACTTTTGAACGTAGAAGACCATTTGTAGACTCTCTCTCTATTTGAGTTTGTCTCATGTTTCATTGTAACTAGATTCAGGTTATATGTCTTTGGTAGGAATCTCTCAGCATGATGCTCAGTTCTTCCACATCTTCCAATCAAATGGTCACAACTGCTTTTTGTCTCTTTTCTGCTAAGTTAACTGTGATAATTAGATTAAGATGATATCTGCTGGGTTTCTCACAGTTACTCATTTGTTTTCCTTAGCACATAAATATTTTGCAAAATGTATTTCTTTTAGACTATGTAAATATCTTACCATCAAACTTCTATCCACTTAGTTTCAATATCCATAGATGTTTCTTGGTTTAATTATTATGGCTGCTGAATGGTGATTTTCTACTGCAATTATTCCTTCTACATCTATTAATTCAGCATTCACTTCTCCCGATGTATTTCTCTAATATTTTATTTGCAGTAGTATGAACTCATGAACTCTGTTTTATTGAATGGATTATCATTTTTTGCTAACATTATCTACTTAGAAGCTCAACTTATTCCAGATTTGTGTGAGCCCCTTCAAAGAGGCTTCCGTGTTCCCATCAGCTTTTGAGTACTTCTTTACATTCTAGAACATGAAGTTTTTCCAGGCTTCTCTTGTACTTTCCCTGACCCAGTCCTGGCATCATCCATTTCTCCAAACAACAAAGGTGGTATTTAGTAGCGAATGCTGTTTAGATATCCAGGTCTGGCCTCTATGTGTGCTCGTCGTGATTGCCATGTCGCTGCTCTAGGGCTCTTTGAGCAGTCAGAGCTAGAAAGTGTATGTGTATGTGCATACACGCACACACACATGCACGTATTTAGATATATATATATATATATATATATCTAAAATATATATATATATATATATGCACCCATTTAGACCTATATTTAAATACACACACACATATTTAGGTCTATACGCATTTCTGTATGCCTGTCTATCTCTATTCCTCTTCAAAATAATGAGTTTACACCAATACCCCAATTCGGATCTAATATCACTTGGTTCATTCCATTTTTCCCCTTTTCCAAATGTATAAATCTCTCCTTAAATAGTGTGAAATCTGCTCCCATTATCTTATTTACTTAGTGGGTCTATCTCCCGATACATATATAATCTCCTGTCACTGCCACAGCTCCCCCATCCCACATGGATGTCCTTCCCACCCTACTCAGGCTCAGATGCCAGCCCTTCCCCACCACCAGCTCCCCAACCTCACCTTCCAATATAGAAGCCAGTCTCTCTCAGCCCTACGCCACAGCCTCTGGACTAAAATCCTAAAGAAAGTTACTAATTTTATAATGGAGTGGCATGCCCTTTTTCCACTGGGTACTCAATTTTTTAATAGAATAAAATAAACACTTGCCTGTATGTTATTTTTAAGATAAAAATTAGTCTTTATTAAGAAAACAACACAGCTTATACTCTCTTACTATAAAAAGACAATGCCTAAATAAGAGCAAAAATTAAATAAATAGTAACTTCCCATTAAGATGTCTAAATTTAACTTTTAAAATTAAAAAAGGTTATCATTTTTTCTCTATATCTGGCCTGCCCCAGTATTCATGAGAGTTTCTGTCCTTCGTTTTTTTTTCAATGTACTAGCAAGAAAAAATGTTTTAAATTATTTTTCAAAAATGTCCTTGTCACTTCATGATTTGAAACTGATTACTCTTAGTTTCTCTCTGACCAGGCTGTCTGAAGTCTACTGCTGTGACACATTATTGTGAACTGCTCTCTCCAAACAAAGACTCCAATATTGATGAGTGTCCATCCATTAAGGCTCCTCCCTCTGAGAACATGGTCCTTCTGTTACATATCCTGATTCAGGACAGCTTCCATTCCTAATGTTTCAAAACTGTTAGCATATTATAAAAGAGCTTATGAAGGCCTTTTCATGAATATTATATTTCAGTTATTGATTAGTTTTTGAATTAAGGTGTACACAGATGTGATGTGGTTTTAAAATAAATAACGTGTGACTTATGGAAATAGGTTTTAGGATTTTCATAGTTTACTGTGAATATATGAGAAATAAACACATTTTAAAGAAAGTTTGTTATTTGGGGTTTCCAGAGAAATTAAAGAATATGGCCACCAGCAAACAAAAGTACAACATTCTAATTTCTTAGGTTTAAGATAAAACTTCTAGGGACATCTTTGAAGGCCTGTAGTGGACATTACAGTTGACTACTGGATGACTTCTCCCATGACACTTCAGGTCTCCACCTCACCAATATTCAGGTAAGACAGGAATCCAGTTTCTGGTGCCATCACCCATAGATCGTCAGATGATAACAATAACTCACACGTGATATTACATGTATTCTTTATTAGAACCCTTGAAGGTAGACAAGAGCTGTAACGTGAGCACAAGCTCACACATCTGCTGGGTGGCAGAACTAAAATGCAATGTCAGGTCTTCATTCACACCACACATCACACTCTCTCTCCAGACTAGATTATACTTGTAATAGGTTTCTGATTCCTCAATCACATCTTCTTTTGTGGTGTATCCAAACGCCCTTCTATCTAATGAGGTAGATAAATCAAGCCAATTCAGTCTAATCTCATGGGGAAAATGCCTTCTGAAAAGATGTTTTCTTTAAGATAACTGGCTTTTAAAAGAAAAATTTCCCTTCAAATTAAAGAGCAAAGTATCTAACGAAATTATCTACCAGATTATATAACTGGCAAAGTAGAGTGAATTTTTTTTCTTCTGGACTATCATTTTTGTATGAAGACAGGAGAGAAATTCCATACATGAACTATTTTTCAAAGATGACTATGCTATAACCATGAGAATATAGGATGGAAGAATGAATCGGTTACTTGACGGTCATCACAAAGTTTCAAAGTCAGCATTTCAGTGTCTGATGAATTTACTGCTTTCACCTATTGAAAATACAGCACGATGGCTCACGCCTCTAATCCGAGCACTTTGGGAGGCTGAGGCAGGCGGATCACGAGGTCAAGAGATCGAGACCATTTGGCCAAGATAGTGAAACCTCATCTCTACTAAAATTACAAAAATTAGCCAGATATGATGGTGCATGCCTGTAGTCCCAGCTACTCAGTAGGCTGAGGCAGGAGAACCACTTGAACCCAGGAGGTGGAGGTTGCAGTGAGCCAGGAATGCACCACTGCACTACAGACTGGCTACAGAGCAAGACTCTGTCTCAAAAAAAAAAAAAAAGAAGCAAAGAATCCTACTACTATAAAAAATATGTATTATTTTTATTATTACAAAATTAACATGTGCTTATTATTCTTAAAATGCATAAAGTTATAAAGAAGAAAATTAGAATCACATACACTTTCACCACCAAGCAATAATGACTGGCTTCTCTTAAAAGTTTCCTTTCCTGCATTTGCATGTCTGGTTTTGTTTTTACAATACTGGAATTATATGGTAGAGTTGTGTTTTCCATTTTCTTTTTCATTTATATAAATAGCATTTTCCCATGACATTAAACTCTGTAGCGGGGCATTAGTGGATGAATAATAGCCTATGGAATGTACCCTAATTTATTTAACCATAATTTATTTAACTCTGCTATCAGAAATGTTGACATTTTTATTTTCACTAATAAAAATAGCAATACGATAAACACTTTTGCATGTAAATCTTTTTCCAAAACTTTGAATCTATTCTTAGAAGTAAAATTACTATATCAAAAGGCATGAACTCTTTTAAGAATGAGTTTGTAACATTTTTACATGCATTTCCAGGAAAATCATACCCATTATCCTTCAACGAGCAGGTTATCAAAAAACTCTTGGTAGCATTTAATATTTTAATATTGTTTTGTCAATTTGCTGGTTTAAAACTAAAATTTTATTGTTGTTTTGATTTTCATGTACTTTACTATCAATAAAACTGAAGGGGGTCAGGAGCAGTGGCTCACACCTGTAGTCCCAGCACTTTGGGAGGCCAAGGCAGGCAGATCACAAAGTGAAGAGATAGGGACCAACATGGACAACACGGTGAAACCCCGTCTCTACTAAAAATACAAAAATCAGCCGGGCGTGGTGGCACACCTGTAGTCCCAGCTACATAGGGGGCTGAGGCAGGAGAATCGCTTGAACTCGGGAGGCAGAGGTTGCAGGGAGCTGAGATCCCGCCACTACACTCCAGCCTGGTGACAGAGTGAGATCCAGTCTCAAAAAAAAAAAAAAGAAAAAACCTGAAGGATTTTTACACATGTAAGTTTCATATATATGAATATATTCACCTGTGTGCTTTGTGTGTATTTCCTTCTGTCTTGTGTCTATTTTTCTACTGATATATTCACATTATTATTTTTAAATATATATTTAAAATACATTTTCAAATATTAATGAATACACTATTTTATATATTAAATAGAGCCCTTGACACATTACTAATAAGGTTATCAACATTACTTCCACTTTGTCATGTGCTTTTAATTTTTATATCATCAAATCTTTAAGGTTCCACTAGGTATTCAGAGCTCATAGTGTTTAAAACATGTCATTACCCATTTGGGTAAATGGAATAATTTGTCTATCAATCAGTTCATTTGTGGCTGCACAATAGCCATTAAACCAAGCTGCTTTGAGAGCCCAACAACCCATATTCAGCAGCCTCCACCGGCAGTTTTGGAGAGTAGTGAATTATACAAAAGTACACTTCCAAAACTCGGCCTTCCATAACCATTTTCAGTGGAGCTCTGAACTGACCTGGGGCCCTTTGGGAACTATGGTTCTCTCCAGACATAACATTATTTCCTGATTATAGAAACAAATCTTATCAAAAGCACTTCAAGACTCTTCTAGGGGACATCAAATACCGATTGCCAAATAATATTTTGATGAGTTAAGTACAAATGAATGTGAAACATATGGACTATATTTCCTCTAAATAAACAAGAATATAAAATGGAAAGGTGCTTGGCCAAGTCGATTTGGGACTGTTTGGAAAGAAAAATGAGTTTAATTCAAGCCTAAAATATAATCCGTTTATCAACTGTATATATGATCTCAAAATAAGTTGGGTCTGTGCCGGCCACAAGTATTTATAATCCCTGAGAGAAGATAGGGATTCCAAGGGTATCTCTCTCCAACCTATATTTTAAGTCCCTCTGTGGCAATATTTTTTAAAAGAGGGAAGAATACATAAAGTCTGTTACTTTTCCTTTCGTTTCAGTTCTGCCCCTGTGAAATATTGAGATTCACATCAAGCCAGATGAGTCTTTCATATCACTCCAAGCTGAGCCAGCCCAAATGAGTGTAGGAGAGACTGACACCTGTGGCACAGAATTACCTTCGAGGAATCAAGCTGCTCTTAGCCAAAACTGCCATCTGTCCACAGTGAAATCTGTCAATTGTGGCTACTTATGAAATCTCTAGTTGAGCCTATAAATGGCTTTATCTTACCTTGCCTACTCTCTCATCCAAAATTTTACAGACTTGTACACTCATTTTTCTAAAAGGAGAAAAGTCTAGAATAGTCACTAGGAATATTAAAGAGGTGTAGAGTGTTGTGACAAAGTGAAAGGGGCTTTGGAATGAAGCAGTCGTAGAGTCAAACCCTGCTGCTGTTTGCTGTGTGATCCCTGGATATGTCGTTAACATCTCTGTTTCGATGTGTTTATTCTGTGAAATGGGGACAGTGATACGTCTCCTGCCACATTCACTGGTGGTGAGAAAGAGTTATGAAGAAAATAAGCATGAAAATGTCTGGCCACTCATAGCAGTCACTTAACATACGACGCTTCCATGGGCCTTTCTGGGGATTTTCCAAGTCACAAAGTGCTATAAACGGGATCAGTGAGGAAAATGGGGCGTCGGTTGCAGATTAGATTAAACCTGTTGTGGGAATGTTTGGCTTTCATTTTATTTTTCAGGAGTAATCTACATGCCTTTAACATCATACCATCCATATTCGCATAAAACTAGGATACTCAAATGATATGTTGTCTGATTTTTAAACTTACATTGTTGTGTGGAATTACAAAGAAATAAACAGAAAACCACAGATGGAGAAAATTCCAGTTGAACAAAAAGGTCCTCCTGCTGGTTCCAAAAATGTTAACAAGTATTTCTTAAACAGGGTTGGTCTCAGGCTGTCTCCTTCAGCCAGCACACCGTGCAAGAGATTACCAGGGAGAGCAAACCAGCTTCGATCTCCAATAGACTATTTTTTTGCCAACCACCACTTCTTAAAACTCAAATGCCGTTGGTGGCTCGTGCCTGTAATCCCAGCTTCTTGAGAGGCTGAGGTAGGAGAATTGCTTGAACCGGGAACCGGGACCCGGGAGGCGGAGGTTGTAGTGAGCCGAGATCGCGCCACTGCACTACAGCCTGGGCTACAGAGTGAGACTCCATCTAAAAAAAAAAAAAAAACTCAAATGCCCTATGTCATTTCTGTCATCATTATTACCTTAAGAGTGTCCACAAGGTCACTGATAACACAAAATAAATAGTCCCCAAATGTCACTTTCAAAACCAAAGCAGAGGGCCGGGTGTGGTGGCTCTGCCAGCACTTTGGGAGGCCGAGACGGGTGGATCACGAGGTCAAGAGATTGAGACCATCCTGGTCAACATGGTGAAACCCCGTCTCTACTAAAAATACAAAAAATTAGCTGGGCATGGTGGTGCATGCCTGTAATCCCAGCTACTCAGGAGGCTGAGGCAGGAGAATTGCTTGAACCCAGGAGGCAGAGGTTGCAGTGAGCCAAGATCGTGCCATCGCACCCCAGCCTGGGTAACAAGAGCGAAACTCCGGCTCAAAAAAAAAAAAAAAAAAAAAACCAAAGCAGAAAGGGTAAGAGAGCAACTTAAGACAGGAATCTTTATCCCAAGACTTTCTCTAGAAGTTTTAGTAGAGAAATATCACTGAAGTGTAAAGCCCTCCATGAAACGTTGGAACATTTGAAAATATTATCATATCTTAAGTCTTAGAATTTGTCTTGGAATTTTAATGTTTTTAACATCTTTGCACCTCAATGCTTAAAGGATTATTTTATCAGTTTTACCAGGCTTCAGAGCAAATGAAACCCAAATTATTATCGGTTTTCAACTTTTCCTTTCTCATCGCTTCACAACTGACCATTATATGTAAAACCGGAGACTACATATTTTCTAAGACAATGTCAGATTCAAGTATCATATTTCCTTTTTTCCAACAAATTTATTTCTTTATTCATAAGTATACATGGTATACCCTACTTAGCAATTTAAGACTATAAGCTCTGGAGTCAGAGAGAATGGAACCATCCCCTTGATTTGCTAGGAATCATTTGTGTGACCTTGAGGAAGTGAGCTACCTTTTCTGAGCCTTAGTCTCCATATTTATAAATTGGACTGAGTAGCATGACCTTTGGCTTAGAAAATATAGTGATAAAAATTATATCCTATCCAAAAATAGGTGAGCTATGTTCCACATAGGTAGAGGTAAAAGTCCCCAACGTATCGAATACTTATGCAAAAATCATATTATTGCCCTTGGATTTTTCCTGCACACACACACACACTCTCTCTCTCTCTCTCTCTCTCTCTCTCTCTCTCTCACTCTCAAAATCCCTGGGTTTAGTCCTTCTTTTTTCTGCTTCCTACATTTAAGCCATTTCATTGCCTTTCACCATCACACCTGGAAGATCATAGAGTAGAGAAAACATGGGCACTTCAAATGACAGTTCCCTTTAAAAGTATACATTTCCTTTGTGACTCAGAGGTTCCCACATGCATAATCTTAGAGCAGTTACAGCCTCTGTCCGGTTACCTTTTTTTTCAAACTAGGTAGGTTTAATTAAATGATGACTGATATCTTCTCTGGGTCTGTCTTCAAGTATTTAATTGAATAATTATAGCATTATATAATAAATTAAGCTGAAGTAGATGCCTAAAGTGAGATTTTAAAGCCAGCTGCATAATTTAATTATTCTTACCAACTTGGTCCATTGCAACATATAACCTCTCTTGTTTTTATTAAGCAAGCTTCACTATGTTTCTCCTAAAAATGAAGTTTGTGATGAACACTGCCCAAAGAATGCAGGTTGCATTTCACTAATGAGCTTGGTCTTGGCTGTGGGCTTTTTGGAGGTGATTAAGTATTGCAAGTGTAATTCACATGTGAAAGTACATGAAAGGGTTGAATAAAAAAATTTCACTGAAGCCAGAAAGAAAAATTTTAGCTCAAGATTAAGAGCTACTGTGGGCTGGGAGAGGAGTTGAAAGCCTAAAGAATAATTGAGATATTGGGGGACAGAAAAGTACTCAAGGAAAAGGTTTCTAAGCAAAGGAATCGTTTTTCCAGGAACCCACAGACCTGGATTTTTTTTTTTTTTTCTTGATCTTCTTAAAAAGCCAGGAAGGTTTCTAAAATCCTTCCAACCTTAGCTGCAGCAAGAATTTTGTAAGAGGCTTTTTTGTGGGGGGGGGGGAATCAGTAGAGATCACTCTCAGTGGAAGAGAGCTACAGCTGCAGCATTATACAGATCTATGAAATGACAAATAAGAGCGTTAAAGCTGTAGAGACCACTGATGGAGTCCCGTGGGCGAGGCAGAAAAGCTTTGCATTTCCAAGACTGAGAGGGGCCGAATGCAGAGCAGAAGCGTGAGAACTCTGTGTAATCAAGACCTGTGTTCTGAATTAAGGATGCACACTGAGTTGGGCCTTCAAAGCAGATCAGAGGATGCCAAAGAACCAATATGAGGAAAGAAGGAATGAATGGAAACAGATTAGCTAACCTGGTCGCCTTTCTAAAGAAGCTGAATGGTATCTTTGAAATGCAAAGATTTTGAGGGCAAGCAACGTTTCTCTGAGGCACCTCCACTCACTATCTATGAGGCCTTCGTCAGGTTAAACTCTCAAAGCCTGTTCCTCATCTAAGCACAGGAAATAATATCTAAACTTTATGCTGAGTCTGTTTGGGTGGACACACTGTGGACACCAAAAGTGTGGACTGATGGTTGGCAACGTCAATTCTTCCCAGTGCAAACATTCTCTCTTAAATCAGGTCTGTGGGTGTGGTGAGCCACCCCCATCCTCCTTCTGATAAAAAATGCTTCCACTTCTTTGAAGACAATTATTAAATCACCTGTCAGAACGTGGGTATCCTTAGGGAAAAAAAATAAAATAGGCGTTTTCACAAAACACAAATTGCTGTGTTATTTCTCCTCCCCGCCCCCAAAGATTCAATTAACGAGAGGGAAAAGGTGGCTGTGTTTTTAACAAGTTCTTCACGCTGAATTGCTTAAAGATGTACATTAAGCCTTCTTTTAGTAATAGGAAAAAATTATCTCGTCATGACTCGACTGTCTTTCCTACTTCCAGCAGAGGATCGCAATCAATCAGCCGGACAGCAAGATTGATTTTCTAATTAAGCCAGCATTTGTATCGGCTTGCAGAGCCACAGAAGGCTTCCCTCCTGTACCTTCCCAGTACATTCCTATTTGTATTCATTTACCCTCACATTTAAAGCACTTTCAAAGTTGGGGGGAAAGAAAGGGCTAGTCTCACTCTCCATGCAAATATCCATTAGGATCTCCGGCGGCTTCAGGAAAGAATTACAACATTATTGACCAAAAAGAGAGAAAACGTTAACAGGAGTCCATTTGGACTGGATTTGGCTCCCACGTGGATGAAATTTGCCACCATGACCCTGCTTTCCCACCCGCTCCCCAGTCCCCAGGGCCCACCCGTGGCCGCAGCTGGGCCGGCCAACACAGATGGCTGGAGGAGGCAGGCTTTCAGCCTTTCTAAAAGCTCCCCTTTAAGCATTGCTTGCCAAAAAGGTACAGCAGGCTTTTGTGCAGGCCCCTGTGATGAGATGTGCTCATGATTTAATTTACTTCGGGGAAGAATATGAAACCCTGAACAGCTCAGCTGGATTCAGCGTCCTCAGGGACTCTGCCGGAGGAGAAACCTTACTTTAGCAATTCCGGATCCACTGTGTGGTGCCTTCTTGCTCATGACCTTCCTTCAGTGGGAGGCACCGGGGAATAAAACCGAAGTCAGTAAGAAAAGCTTGCATCTTCTTTAGTTCATTCCTGGTACGCTCATTACCGAATATTTTGTAATTAAGAGCTCAGTCTTTGCCCAATTCAAAATGCTAATTCTGATTTAGAGAGCATTCTGCCCTGAACCGGAATGACACTGACTTATGTTCAATCTTAAACAAAAAGGAGGAAAAAAGACAAAGAAAAAATAAAGAGGGTGACTCAGGGAAACAACGTGACTTTGAGTAGGAGGGGGTGGATGTGCATGATAAGAGTATTTAGGAAGCAATTTGTTTCAAAGACCTTGAAAGAATCGTCTTTCAAGTAGCGGCCTTCATATCCATGCTGCCTTAGCACTTGGTGGCATCACTCAGTCATTCATGTTCTCCTGGGCTGCACAAACACAGCATGCTCCGGCTGAACTCACGGCCTTCCCCTGAAACTGCATCCTCCTCATTCTAATTTCCCTATTTCTGTATATGTCCCCACTGCACTCCTAGCCATCAGGTTCAAACACGATTGACTCAGTTCTGTCTTGGACAACACTACTGACTCAGTTCTCTCTTGACACCCACATGAAATTGGTTGCCTTACTCGGTGAAAGTGAACTGTGGGAGACAGCAGCATGATTTCACATCATTTGTACTTAGATTACTGCAACAGCTTGCTAACTTTCCTTCCTGCGTCATCTCTCCTTTTTCTTGTCGTCTATTTCATTGCCAGAGCAATGGTCTAATTATTTCCAGAGTATCCTGAATGTTGTTATGCCATGTTCAAAGACTTTCAGTGGCTTCCCACTGCACTCTACTTAGAACAAACTCCTCGTGTCAGCAGACCTTTCTGAATGTTCTCATATGTCACCCATAGGTCAGTGGTTGGAGGTTGGTACTTTCCCCAGGGGTGACAAAAAATTCTTTGCTTAACCAAACTAATCAGGTTCCCAAATCTTATCCTAGGCCTGTCTGTGTACTTGCTTGTAAAATCAAATTTTAGGGGGAACCCTGCTAAGTTAGTTTAGCAAGTTTCTCCCACCCTTGTTATCAGATAACCCTTTATATCCGATCAGGTT
The DNA here is from genome assembly GCF_049354715.1 of Callithrix jacchus. Lineage (NCBI taxonomy): Eukaryota > Metazoa > Chordata > Mammalia > Primates > Cebidae > Callithrix > Callithrix jacchus. The sequence continues at coordinate 9,175,772 of NC_133518.1, forward strand.
CCTTATCCTCCACCGTCCCCAGGTGATGTCTGATAACCCTGGCCTGTCTCCACAAGAATTCCATTCATTCGGTTTGTTTAACCAAAATCGCCCTTGCCCCTGATGCTTCCTCCTAGAAATTTTCCATCTATTGACCCCAGTCTGCTCCTTGACTGTAAATTCTCACTTGCCCATGCTGTATTTAGAGCTGATCCCAATCTCTCTACTCCACATAAAATTGTGGTCTTTATGTCTATTTCAATGGGACAAATAAAGCCTTTCTTATTATGCTTTAACAATTATCATTGAATAACTTTTTCTTTAACAGGGGCATTTGGAATCTGTCAGAGTTGTGTTAGCCTCAGTAACTAGAAATCACAGCTGTCATTTACTGAGAGGTCCACTTAGCAACCCAGGAACAACACAGTCACAACACCCTGTTGAGAAACACTGCTACTAACCAGGCCAAATCTAACTTTATCTTTCTTCCAAATACATACCACCCTGTTTATGACCTGACTCATCTTCAAATCAGTCCCATGTGCCACCTCTTCCAAGCAAACTGTCCTGATCATCACTGCTACTCTGTATCCTAACACACACACACACACACACACACACACACACACACGACTTTAATCTTTCCCCTTTCTGAATGTCACTTAGAAAACTTAATCACAGTCTGCCTTTTACAAATAAATTGGCCTTAGATTGCAAACCCCTGGTGAGACGGTATTCACATTGCTCATATTTATTTCATTAACGCAAGTTACACAAAGCATTATATAAAATAAGCAGTCAATATGTGCTCATGAAATTGACGTGGGAGGAGGATTTGTACTGCGAGTGGGAGCCAGAGGCCCCGAGAGTCAGGCTGAGACTGAAGGACTGAGTGGGTAGTCAAGGCAACAGCAAACCATATCCTCAAGACAGGGAGAGACAGACAAAGCAGAGAGACTTTGTAGCAGCCTGAGAAAGAGAGGGCAGCATCCCCGATGAGAGGTCAGGCAAAAAGAGCTCAAGAATTCAAGGCCTCAGTGGTCAGGGAGGCAGAAGAACTAACAAGACATAAATGAGCAGCTCAAAGAAACATCATAAAACAAAAGGAAAAGTTAGGACCAAAAATGAACTCATCAAGTCACTGAGAAACTGGATGGCCAGAGGTCTTGGCAGGTTGTGCCCTGGGACTCGAAGCAGCTGAAGGGGAACAGCTGCATGGCAGTGGAACTGAGACACAGCTGAGCTTATGTTTTGCCACAGGCTTTCAGCTCTCACGTGGTTCCTCTGAAAACGAGCATCAATCCTGGCTCCATTAGTGTGAGCTCTGCAGGAGCGGACAGACCACTGGCAGCATTTTGCCTGTGCATTTGCAAGAGAAATCAGTAGCTTCTAGGAGGCCACACCAGGGGCAGGGCCAATAACTGACCAGCTGTTTGAGGAGAGTATTTGCAGGTGAGAAAGAGGAAGAGGCAATGTTTTACAAGCATGTTCAATCATGGTAAGTTAGACGCATACTTGTCTCTTGGGAAGAAAAGTGACTTTGAGGAAGAGAACACTTGAAGATGATTTTTGCAGAAGGAATGGGAGGAAACTTTGGAAAGAGAACTCCACGGTAAAGAGAACTGGGCTATGTGCTAGAATTGAAACCATGGAAATCGAGAGTAAGAGAAAAATGAGGAAATATGCCCTACAGAGGACTTCAAAGGGAAAGGCATTGAGGCCTCTAAATATGAAGTCTCAGTGGAGTGGAGGGAATAGAGTTAAGCAGTCATGGAGAAAAGCCGTGAAGAGTAAAGAGATCCCTTGACTAGAAACACCACACTCAAGTGGTGTAACCCATATACTGGGAGAAAAGAATGGAATAAGAGTTGGGTAAGACTGAGATTAAATGGAAGCTCCATCTATTTTGAAAAAGTAATAACCATTAACTACGGCAAGGATAACCAAGGAAATTCATGGGTGACTACTGATTGGGGGTCTACTTTCTGTGAAGCACCTTCCTAGAGGAGGCATGTGCCTATCAGAGGATAGGGAGGATTTCAGTAGGTAAGGAGGAAAGAACTGAGCATTCAGTTAATTCAGACAATGCAAACATCATGAACTACAGCCTAGGACCAGGAAAGTGTACTCCGGAGATAGGAGAACAAACGACAGAATGAAGGAGAGGAGGGAACGGGCAGAGATGGTTTGCAGCACTTGAACGCTTCATCATCGTCTATCCCATGGTAAAGCCTTAACACCAAAGAAAACAAGGCACATGGAGGTACCGAACAAAGGTGTTCACTGATTGACAAAAGAACTATGGGGTGCCAGGGAGAAAGCTAACACCCTGTTTAGTTTTTTCTATTTTTTTTTTTTTTTTTTTTTTTTTTTGAGTCTTGTTTCGTTGCCAGGCACCAGGCTAGAGTGCAGTGGTGCAATCTCAGCTCACAGCAACCTCCGCCTCCTGGGTCCAAGCAATTCTCCTGCCTCAGCCTCCCGAGTAGCTGGGACTATGGCCCAGTTAATTTTTGTATTTTTAGTAGAGATGGGCCAGGATGTTCTTGATCTCTTGACCTCGTGATCTACCCACTTCGGCCTCCCAAAGTGCAGGGATTACAGGCATGAGCCACTGCGCCCAGCCCTAGTTTACCTTTTTAAAAAATCACTTCTACCCTTCCCCCTCACACCACCCATATTCCTATGATGATGTTTCCTTTACCATCCTGGAAGAGGAGTCTGTGAGCTTCTGCTGCTGCTGTCCTCCACGTATCTCTTTATCTTCAAGAATCTCCATTGCATTCACAAAGGAATGGCAACAGAGTTAATTAGAGGAAAAGTTAATTAGAATCTAGCTCTCCTAAAATGTCTCTCTACTTTCAGCAGTTCCTCAAGTTACTAAAAGTGCTGCTAAGAGGAAAAGATTTGCACTAAGGCAGAAATTTGTGGCTGTGAAAGTAATTCCAAGATGACTGTAGACAGAGAAAGATGTGACTTATAAGTGCAAGAGCACTTGGTATTTTCATTTATAGTAATTTGCCTTTGGAGGTAACTCTAGATACCAGGGACAGAAGGTCCAAGGAGCTGTGTCAGAATCGACTATTCATTTCTCTCAGGAAAAGAGACCCAGTCACCTTAGATAAAAAGAGAAGAAAAGAAGAGGAAGTTAGACAAAGCGGGTTAAAGAGCAGGGTGGAGAAATCTTCCTTCTCCACACCAGGACTAAGTTTAGTAGTCGGCAGTGCCAGTGATTTCACTCATGGCTCTTTTAATCCAAGGTTCCAGTCAGAGTTTTTTCTATGAGTAGGTTGACTTTTGGAGCACAAAGGCAAGTGAATTAAAGCAGAATGCTGTGCAAAGCCCTGGTTTGTTTTTTCTGTTTTTTTGCTTTTTTTTTTTTTAAGTTTTTGTTTTGAATACATGGAGGGAAATGTGTTCACATGTACAATCTTCAGAAGGGCTCTTTCTTTTGCACAATAAATTGCTACCATTTACTTTAAAAAATATAAGATTCAACCCCAGGTATTCATTTTTTCATGTCCTGATGCCAAAATTCATATCAGGGATAAGTAGATGGAAAAAGAGCGGCTGCATCTCAAACACATACATGGAGGAAGGAGAATTCTGTTAATATGAGTACTTCATGAAATACAATGAAAGCAACTTCTGGAATCCAGGAGACCTTGGGTCACATCTTCATGTCAACCTTACAGTTGGAGGCCTGTGCACTGCAGTTTCCTCATCTCTAAATTGAGAGTAATATTATCTGCTTCTTCCAGTTGTTATAAGGACACAAGGAGACTACATGCTGAAACTTTGCCAAGTGCTTTGCACATAGTATGTATTCTATAAAAAAGAATTATGTTGGCAGGAACTTAGACGGCCGTAGGAAAGCTCTTCCCAAAACGAGTTTCATCTTGAGGTATGAGGGGTGGAGGTAATGGTGGTTGCCCTAAAATGCAGCTTCCAGATCACCAGATTTACTTGCCTATCTCACCCTGAAGTGAATGTTTCATCTGGCACCCAACGAAATGAATTGCTGGGCCCCTGGTTGAGTGCAAATCCAGCATCTATTATTGGTATCTTTCTTAATGTCTTTAACACCATCAAAAAAGTGGACCAACCAGCCAACTGGAGACTGTTCAACACTAAATAAACATTTGGAACAGGGCCACGCCTTTTGCCAAATTACAATCTGCTTAAAATAGACGGCCTCAGAGGTCAGTTTCAAATGTGCTCCATTCGATGTCCACTTCTGTTTACTTTTATCCAAAGGCAATTTGGGGGCAAGCAACTCGGACAGCTGCCTGGGGCATCAAGCACCAAGTGCAGACACTGCTGTTCCTTGAACAAGATGTGCTGCACGCTACTTCTATTTTAAAAGGCTTCCAGCTACAGTTGCCAGAGAAGGCAAGGGCCATTGAGCGTGTGTTCAGGCCTTACAAATGATATTTCAGGAGGGAAGTGGACAATATGGGCAGGAAGAGAGATCAGCTTATATTTCTGATCTGGGACAGTATTTGGTCTTAACTGTTCCTACCCCAAGCAGAATGATTTCTTGGTTTTCTGACAGATAGATAGATGGACAGGTAGGTAGGTAGGTAAGTAGGTAGGTAGGTAGGTAGATAGAATAGACAGATAGATACAAATATACATAGATAACAAAAAGCTTTTAAAAGCATATTAAAAAGTTATATATGTCTCAAAAAAAACTTTAAGCAATTAATTTTGAATGTAATATATCCTTCATATTTTCATATTTTAAAAAGTATTAATAATGCTATCAGACATGCTCTTTTGGCTGAAAAAACAATAATTGCCAACAAGAGATTTTCCACACAAGGACAAGAATGGTAAATTTACTATTGAAACACTGAGAAATATTTAACACCAAGTATTCTGAATAATCTAGTTTTCATATTCTCCACTAATTCATCTCAAAAATGAGGACAAAGAGATCTGGATCTAGCAAGTAAGAATGTTCTTACACATTCTGAATATTATATATGGTAAAGAAAAAAATTATCCTGAGAAAGTCTGCCTTGCCTACTCAAGCGGGCCTGAACTGATTCCAGTTCGCTGAATACTTATATAATATATAATTAGTCCACTCCATTCAGAAGCTAAGCATCCAAAGCTTGTGTTTTTTTCCCAGTTGTTTTAGGTGTGTTTCTTTCCTCAACTATATATTAAGCATTCTGAGAATCATGGCTGTATATTATATTTATTCCACACCTTTTAGTTACCTGCTTAGTGCTTGATACATAGAAAGCCTTCAGTAAATAATTGCTGAATGAAAAAATATATATACTGCTGCAGTTTGGAGTGTCTCTAATAATGAAAATTTCTTCAACTAGTATTATGGTCAACATTTAGGTTGACTATTAGAATCATCTAGGAGAGCATTTAAAACATTCTAATGCCCATGCTAGAAGCTGGTTTTAAAACAAAGACTGTAAAGAGTTATTATACCTTTGCCATGAAGGAGCTTAAAAATCTAGGGTAGAAGGCAGGCATCATAGATAAAGAAATATGATTCAAAATTGCTTCAGATAGACAAGTTACACCTCCATCAATCATACCACAGTTTCTTCAGTTACCTATAGTTTCCGAGGATATAATATGGTAATCTTGATTGGACCTGCCTATTTCCTAAGCCTTCTTCAATAACTTACTTACTAACCATCTTCTAAGAGTTATTTTTGCAGATGTATAAATTCATCTGCTATACACTGCTACTGACTAGTGTTGCTTATAGAAGGGAGTCTTCTTTATGCAGTCTAGAAAAAACAATAGCATTCATGAAGTAGCTTTATGTCTATGACACAATATATTATATTAACACTGTGTATTCCAGTAAAGATAAAATAACAAAGATCTGCTTTATCTTCCCAGCTGAAACAAATAAAAAGCTGGAAAATACAGCTCTCAAGATATTGAACCTTGGGAAAAGAAGGATCATAATTGCTGAGACCTGTGGAACAGAAGACATGAGTCCTGCAAGGGCACCAACTTACTCCTTGGAGCAAGATTCCAGGCTGTGCTGCAGGGAAGGGGAATCCAGGCAGAGCAGCCAGACTCTCTGAGTTGAAGGAATGGAGATGGGAGTGCAGAGAAGCCAGAGAAAAAACTTTCAAGATTTGCAAAGGGTCTCCCTCAAGTATTCAGCTAAGTACTGATGAGCAAATGAGAGTGAGAAGACTACCCAAAAGGATTTGAGGGATCAGTGCCCAGAACTTACCCAGAGCCAATAATAGTGTCTGTTCTTCACAGCCAGAGTAGACAATCTCATAAGTCATGGTTTATGGATTTGATCAAGAGTGGGCAAACTCTTGATCAAACCCACAGGCCAAATACAGTCTGCCACCTATTTTTGTAAATACAGTTTTATTGGAACACAGCCACACCCGTTTATTTATGTATCTTCTATGGCTGCTTTCAGGCTATGAAAGTTGAGTAGTTGGAACTGAAACCAGTTGGCTCAGAAAGCCTAAATTACTTACTATCTACCCTTTACAGAAAAAATTTGGTGACTCCTAGGCTAAAGTACTAAGAAGTGCCTTGCCTACGTAGTGGGAGAAAATTAATCATAGACTAAATGCTGCTATGGTCCTAAATAAAGCTTGCTTTTAAAGTAAGAGCCAGGAGATGATCCAAGATGGCTGAATAGGAGCAGCTCTGGATTGCAGTTCCCAGCAAGAATGCAGAGAGGCAGTGATCACTGCAAATGAATTTTTACTGCCCACAGACCAGGAGATTCCCAGGCAGAAAAGCAGCATGAGTCTCCAGCACAGCTGTCTCAGTCAGTGCAATGGGTCTTTGCACAAAAAATCACAAATCTGGGCAGTTTCAACTGGCTCCTGGAACACCTGGGAAACAGAGTAGCCCATTCAACTGATGAAAAAGAGGCTGAAACAGGGAGCCAGGTTATCTGGCTTGGTGGGTCCCACCCCCACAAAGACCAGTAATCTGAAATGTTCTGGATTGAGAGCTTCACAGCAAGCACAGCTGGGTCAGGATGGTCCAACTCTGTTGGGGGAAGGGCGTCCACCATTACCTAAGTACTCCACCACTACTGAGGCCATCTGTCATTACCAAAGCAGTCCACAATCTGCCATTACTGGGGTAATCTGCCATTTCAGAGACAGTTTGCATTACTGAGGCAGACCGCCATTACCAAGGCAGTTCTTACTATACCTCTATAAACAAAACTGTAAGGAAGTTCACACAGCAGCTTGGCAGAGCCCATGGCAGCTCAGCAACACCTCTACTGGCAGATTGTGAACTAGGCTACATCTTTGCTGGGCATGGCATCTCTGAAAAAAAGGCAGCAGCACATCAGGAACTTATAAAAAAGCACCACCTTCCCAGGAAAGAGCACCTGGGGAAAAAAGGGGCTGTTATGAGCTCCACTGCAGCAGACTTAAACGTACCTGCCCAGCAGCTCTGAACAGGAAAACAATGCTCACAGCTCAGCACTTGAGCTCCTACAAAGGACAGACTGTCTCCTCAAGCAGCTCCCTGACCCCCATATATCCAAAGAGACACCTCATAAAGGAGAGCTCAGGCTGACATCTGGCAAGTATCCTTCTGGGACAAAGATAACAGAAGGAGAAACTGTCAGCAACCCTTACTGTTCTGCAGCCACCACAGGCAAGCAGGGTCTGGAGTGGACCTCCAGCAGTCCTACAGCAAAGGGGCCTGACTGTTAAAAGAAAAACTAAGAAATGGAAAGAAATAACTTCATCATCAACAAACTGGACGTCCACTCAGTGACCCCATCTGAAAGTTACCAACTACAAAGACCACAGGTAGATATATCCACAAAGATGGAAAGGAACCAGGGCAAAAAGGATGAAAACACCCAAAACCAGAACACCTCTCCTCCTCCAAGGGATCACAACTCCTCACCAGCAAGGAAACAAAGCTGGATGGAGAATGAGTTTGTTGAATTGATGGAAAAAGACTTCAGAAGGTGGGTAATGACAAACTTCTCTGAGCTAAAATGACATGTCCTAATCCATGCAAAGAAACTAAGAAACTTAAAAAAAGATTTGATGAAATGCTAACAAGAATAAAGAGCTTGGAGAAGAAAATAAATGAATTGATGGAGCTGAAAAACACAACATGAGAACTTCACAAAGCATACACAAGTTTCAATGGCTGAATTGACCAAGCAGAAGAAAGAATATCAGAGTTTGAAGATTAACTCATTGAAATAAAATGAGAAGGCAAGATTAGGGAGAAAAAACTGAAAACAAATGAACAAAGCCTCCAAGAAATATGGGATTATATGAAAAGACCCAATCTATGTTTGATAGGTGTACCTGAGCATGACAGAGAGAATGAATCCAAGCTGGAAATCACTCTTCAGGATATTCTGCAGGAGAACATCCCCAACCTAACAAGGCAGGCCAATATTCAAGGTCCAGGAAATACAGAGAACCACAAAGATATTCCTCAAGTAGAGCAACCCCAAGGCACATAATCGTCAGATTCACCAAGGTTGAAATGAAGGAAAAAATGCTAAGGGCAGCCAGAGAGAAAGGCCAGGTTATGCACAAAGGGAAGCCCATCAGACTTACAGCAGATCTCTTGACAGAGACCCTACAAGTCAGAAGAGAGTGGGGGCCAATATTCAACATCCTTAAAGAAAAGAACTTTCAACCCAGAATTTCATATCCAGCCAAACTAAGCTTCATAAGCTAAGGATAAATAAAATTCTTTATGAACAAGCAATTGCTCAGAGATTTCATCACCACCAGGCCTGCCTTACAAAGAGCTCCTGAAAGAAGCACTAAACATAGAAAGGAACAACCAGTACCAGCCACTCCAAAAACATACCAAATGGTAAAGAACATCAACACAATAAAGAAACTGTGTCAACTAATGGGCAAAACATCCAGCTAGCATCAAAATGGCAGGATCAAATTCACACATAACAATATTAAGGTTAAATGTAAATGCCCCAATCAAAAGACACAGACTGGCAAATTGGATAAAAAGTCAAAACCCATCTGTGTGCTGTATCCAGGAAATCCATCTCACATGCCAGTGCACACATAGGCTCAAAATAAAGGGATGGAGGAAGATTTACAAAGCAAATGGAGAGCAAAAAAAAAAAAAAAAAAAGCAGAAGTTGCAATCCTAGTCTCTAATAAAATAGACTTTAAACTAACAAAGATCAAAAGAGATGAAGAAGGGCATTACATAATAGTAAAAGCATCAATGCAACAAGAAGAGCTAATGATACTAAATGTGTACACACCAATACAGGAGCACACAGATACATAAAGCAAGTTCTTAACGACCTACAAAGAGACATAGACTAGCATACAATAATAGTGGGAGACTTTAACATTCCACTGTCAATATTAGACAGATTGATGAGACAGAAAATTAACAAGGATATCCAGGACTTGAACTCGGATCTGGACCAAGCAAACCTGATAGACATTTACAGAACTCTCCAACCCAAATCCACAGAATGCACAGTCTTCTCAGCACCACATCGTGCCTACTCTAAAATTGACCACATAATTGGAAGTAGATCACTCCTCAGCAAATATAAAAGAATGATTTCATAACAGACAGTCTCTCAGACCACAGTGCAATCAAATTAGAACTCAGGATCAAGAAACTAACTCAGAACCACACAACTTAATGGAAAATGAATAACTGGCTCTTAAATGTTGACTGAATAAACAATGAAATGAAGGCAGAAATAAAGATGTTCTTTGAAACCAACAAGAATGATGACACAACGTACCAGAATCTCTGGGACACATTTAAAGAATTGTCTAGAGGAAAACTTATAGCAATAAATGCCCATATGAGAAGCAAGGAAAGATCTAAAATTGACACCCTATCATCAAAATTGAAAGAGCTAGAGGAGCAAGATCAAAAAAACTCAAAACCTAGCAAAATACAAGAAATAACTAAGATCAGAGAAGAACTGAAGGAGATAAAGACACAAAAATATCGTTAAAAAAATCAATAAATCCAGGAGCTGATTTTTTTTGAAAAGATCAACAAAATAGACAGACCACTAGCCAGATTAATAAAAAAGAAAAGAGAGAAGAATCAGACAGAGGGACAGAGGCAATAAAAAATGATAAAGGGGATATCACCACAGATTCCACAGAAATACAAAGGACCATCAGAGATGACTACAAACAACTCTATGCACATAAACCAGTAAACCTGGAAGTAATGGATAAATTCCTGGACACTTGCACCCTCCCAAGCCTAAACCAGGAAAAAGTTAAAACCCTGAAAAGACCAATAACAAGGGCTGAAGTTGAGGCAGCAATTTATAGTCTACCAACCAAAAAAACCCCAGGTCCAGATGGATTCACAGCCGAATTCTACCAGACATACAAAGAGGAGCTGGTACCACTCCTTCTGAAACTATTCCAAACAATCCAAAAATAGGGAAACCTTCCCAAATCATTTTATGAGATCAACAAATCCTGATACCAAAACCTGAGACAGACTCAACAAGAAATGAAAACTTCAGGCCAATATCCGTGATGAACATAGATGCAAAAATATTCAACAAAATACTGGCAAACCGATTAAACAGCACGTCAAAAAGCTTATCCACCATGTGGGAGGCTGAGGCAGGTGGATCACGAGGTCAAGAGATCAGGACCATCCTGGTAAACATGGTGAAACCTCGTCTCTACTAAAATACAAAAAAAAAATTAGCTGGGCATGGTGGCACGTGCCTGTAATCCCAGCTACTCAGGGGGCTGAGGCAGGAGAATTGCCTGAACCCAGGAGGCAGAGGTTGCAGTGAGCCGAGATCACACCATTGCACTCCAGCCTGGGTAACAAAAGCAAAACTCCATCTCAAAAAAAAAAAGCTTATCCACCATGATCAAGTAGGCTTCATCCTGGGGATGCAACACAGGTTCAACACACACAAGTCTGTAAATGTAATTCACCACATAAAAAGAACCAAAGACAAAAACCACATGATTATCTCAATAGATGCAGAGAAGGCATTCAACAAAATTCAACAGCCCTGTATGCTAAAAACTCTCAATAAACTAGGTATCGACAGAATGTATCTCAAAATAATGATAGCTATTGACAACAAACCCATAGCCAATATCACACTGAATGGGCAAAATCTGGAAGTATTTCCTTTGAAATCTGGGTCTAGACAAGGATGCCCTCCCTCACCTATCCAATATAGTATTGGAAGTTCTAGCCAGAGCAATCAGGCAAGAAAAAGAAATAAAGGTATTCAATTAGGAAAGGAGGAAGTCAAACCATCTCTATTTGCAGATGGCATGATTGTATATTTAGAAGACCCCATTGTCTCAACCCAAAATCTTCTGAAACTGATAAGCAACTTCAGCAAAGGCTCAGGATACAAAATGAATGTCCAGAAATCACTAGCATTCCTGTACACCAATAACAGACTTAAAGAGAGCCAAATCAAGAACAAACTGCCATTTGCAATTGCTACAAAGAGAATAAAATACCTAGGAATACAACTAACAAAGGATGTAAAGGACCTCTTCAAGGAGAACTACAAACCACTGATCAAGGAAATAAGAGAGGACACAAACAGATGGAAAAACATTCCATGCTCATGGTTAGGAAGAATCAATATCGTGAAAATGGCCATACTGCCCAAAGTAATTTACAGATTCAATGCTATCCTATCAAGCTACCCATGACCCTCTTCACAGAACTGGAAAAAACCACCTTAAACTTCATATGGAACCAAAAGAGAGCCCGCATAGCCAAGTCAATTCTAAGCAAAAAGAACAAAGCTAAAGGCATCACACTACCTGACTTCAAACTATACTGCAAGGCTACAGTAATCAAAGCAGCATGGTACTGGTACCAAAGCAGAGATATAGACCAACGGAACAGAACAGAGGCCTTGGAGGCAATGCCACACATCTACAACCATCTGATCTTTGACAGACCTGACAAAAACAAGCAATGGGGAAAGGATTCCCTGTTTAATAAATAAATGGATTCCCACCACTAATAAATGGTGTTGGGAAAACTGGCTAGCCATGTGCAGAAAGCTGAAACTGAATCCCTTCCTGACACCTTACACTAAAATTAACTCAAGATGGATTAAAGACTTACACATAAGACCTAACACCATAAAAACCTTAGAAGAAAACTAGGCAAAACCATCCAGAATATTGGCATAGGCAAGGACTTCATGACTAAAACACCAAAAGCATTGGTAACAAAAGCCAAAATAGACCAATGGGATCTAATTAAACTCCAGAGCTTCTGCACAGCAAAAGAAACAATCATTAGAATCTACAAAGAACTAAAACAGATTTACAGGAAAAAAACAAACAAACCCATTCGAAAGTGGGCCAAGGATATAAACAGACACTTTTCTAAAGAAGACATATATGAGCTCAACAAACATGAAAAAATGTTCATCATCACTGATCATTAGAGAAATGCAAATTAAAACCACATTGAGATACCATCTTACGCCAGTTAGAATGGCGATCATTAAAAAATCTAGAGACAAAACATGCTGGAGAGGATGTGGAGAAATTGGAACACTTTTACACTGTTGATGGGAGTGTAAATTAGTTCAACCACTGTGGAAGACAATGTGGTGATTCCTCAAGGACCTAGAAATAGAAATTCCATTTGATCCAGCAATCCCATTACTGGGTATATATCCAAAGGATTATAAACCGTTATATTATAAAGACACATGCACACATATGTTCATGTGGCACTGTTTATGATAACAAAGACCTGGAACCAACCCAAATGCCCATTGATGATAGACTGGACAGGGAAAATGTGGCACATATTCACCATGGAATACTATGCAGCCATGAAAAATGATGGATTTGTGTCCTTTGTAGAGACATGGATGAACCTGGAAACCATCATTCTCAGCAAACTGACACAAGAAAAGAAAATCAAGTACCGCACGTTCTCACTCATAGGGGGGTGTTAAACAATGAGAACACATGGACACAGGGAGGGGAGCATCACACACTGGGGTCTGTTGGGGGAATTAGGGGAGGGACAGTGAGGGGTAGAGAGTTGAGGTGGAATAACATGGGGAGAAATGCCAGATATAGGTAATGGGAATGGAGACAGCATTTATGCACCTACGCAACAATCCTGCATGTTCGTCACATGTACCCCAGAATCTAAAGTGCAATAAAATATATAAAAATAAATAAAATAAAGTGAGAGCCAAGAGGGTCAAATTGTTTCCAAGTAACTTAACTATGTTCCAGCTCAAAAATATCTACATAAAAACAAACATATCGAGCACCCAACAATGTATTAATAAAATTCATAATTTCTGACATCTAATCAAAAGTTACCCAACATGCAAAAAAGGATAATAGAATCTATAATGTGGTGTGAGGTGAGAGGAGGGGGCCAGTCAATTAAAGTTAATGAAGAAATGACACTGATGATAAATTAACAGACAAGAACATTAAAACAGTTATTATTACTGTATTCCATGTGTTAGTGCCGAAGACTGAACTTGTTGAATAAAGACAAGAAAAATATTTTCATGCAAATCAAAACCACAGTGAGACACCATCTCATGCTAGTCAGAATGGCAATTATTAAAGTCAAGAAACAATGGATGCTAGTAGATCTGTGGAAAAATAGGAATGCTTTCACGTTGCTGGTGGGAATGTAAGTTAGTTCAACCATTGTGGGAGACAGTAAGGCAATTTCTCAAGGATCTAGAGGGAGAAATACCATTTGACTCAGCATTCCCATTACTGGATTATACCCAAAAAAATATGAATCGTTCTACTATAAAGACACATGAACATGTATGTTTATTGAAGCACTATTTACAATAGAAAAATCATGGAACCAATCCAAATGCCCATCAGTGATAGACTGGATAAATAAAACATGGTACATATACACCATGGAATACTATGCAGCCATGAAAAGGAATAAGATCATGTCCTTTGCAGGGACATGGATGAAGCTGGAAGGCATCATCCTCAGTAAATTGACACAGGAACAGAAAACCAAACACTGCATGTTCTCACTCATAAGTGGGAGTTGCACAATGAGAACAGGTGGACACAGAGAGAGAAACAATATACACCAGTGCCTGTTGGAGGGGTGGTGTGGTGTGAGGGGACGGAACTTAGGGGATGGGTCAATGGGTGCAGCAAACCACCGTGGCACATGGACACCCATGTAACAAACCTGCACGTTCTGCACATGTAACCCAGAACTTAAAGTAAAATAAAAAAAGGAAAAAGAAAAAAAAAATTAAAGACCCAAATTGAACAGTTAACTATTTAAAACAAAATAGTGATGATTTATTTCAGAGTTTTAACATATTTACCTGAAGCTTTTCTGGTCATTTTTCTGCTAAAGCTCTGGCTGACTTCTCAAAACACTTTCATAATGACCAGATGTCATTATTTATTGACCCTCTAGAAAGTCAACAAGCAAAATGTCTATAGCATCCCAAAGAACTGTTCCTAGGACTTTAGCTCTTGACTAGTCTGCTTTTGTTTTGACTGACCATTTCCACCTCTTAGTAGCCACTGCTTGGATTGGGCTTTGTCTTCAAAATCACACAGGTAAAGCTATGTTCCATTTCCTGTTACAATGCTTTGAAGAAATGCTTCAGGATTTGAATCCCACTTGTTTAAAACTTCCATTGATAGCTCTGCTCTTTCCTTCAGCTGATCTGAGTGCAATAGCTTTGTGACCCATCGAGTGGGAAGTTTGCTCAACTTTAATTTTTCAGTAAGAATTGTGAAAGCCGGCCGGACGCGATGGCTCACGCCTATAATCCCAGCACTTTGGGAGGCCGAGGAAGGTGGATCATGAGGTCAAGAGATCGAGACCATCCTGGTCAACATGGTGAAACCCCATCTTTACTAACAATACAAAAAATTAGCTGGGCATGGTGGCGCGTGCCTGTAATCCCAGCTACTCAGGAGGCTGAGGCAGGAGAACTGCCTGAACCCAGGAGGTGGAGGTTGCAGTGAGCCGAGATCACGCCATTGCATTCCAGCCTGGGTAACAAGAGCAAAACTCCGTCTCAAAAAAAAACACAAAGCAGTAATCAAACACTTTATTCATTTTATATGTATAACATTTCCATTTATTTCTTTTTAGAGTTTCCACTTATCTGCTAACATTCTCTACTTAATACTTTTCACCTTTTCCATTAATACTTCAGTATATTTACACGGTAGTGTTAACATTCATTGTTTGAAATTGTAACATCAGGGTGTGTTGATCTGCTTCTACTTCATTTTTTTCTCTTGATTATGGTTGGCATTTTCCAGTTTCTTCACATATCTTGTAATTTTTTATTGAATGCTAGACATTATATGTAAAAGAATAGTAGAAACAAAAATAAATAATATTCACCTATCTCCCTTCTCCTGTCAGGCCAGTATTGTGCTAAACTTGAGATGAGTCGAGTCTTATCCTTGTTACAGTTATAGTCAGTACACCACTAACTTTTATGTTTTAGGGCTGAACGGACACTTTTCTCTCCGCCAGGTTTGAGACCTGTGAGACTGGAGATCTCTTTATGTTTTACAGTCCAGCCTCTAATTTTAAGTTGCTCAAGGATTTGATTTTCTTTTCAGTCCTAGCACCAGATTTCTGTGCCTGGAAAGTTTGCCTGTTTTTTCTCTTACCCAGCATGTGTTGGATTCATTCTACCTTCCCCTCCTCCACCAGGAATAAGGCATCGATGGGTTGCTCTACTAGGAAGAACTTGTATTTCCTAGGATTTGATTTATTTAGATTTCTTTAATTTCCTCAAATCCCTGGTAGGTTCAGTATAAATCTATGATTTTTTTTTTTTTTTTTTTTTTTTAAGACAGAGTCTCGCTCTATCACCAGGCTGGAGTGCAGTGGCATGATCCTGGCTCACTGCGACTTCCGTTTTCTGGTTTCAAGCAATTCTCCTGCCTCAGCCTCCCGAGTAGCTGGGATGACAGGCATGCAACACCACACCTGGCTAATTTTTTGTGCTTTTAATAGAGACTGGGTTTCACCATGTTGGCCAGGATGGTCTCCATCTCTTGACCTCATGATCTGCCCACCTCGGCCTCCCAAAGTGCTGGGATTACAGGTGTGAGCCACTGCGCCCAGCCTATGATCTTGAATATCAGCAAATTATTCACATTGTTGTCGACACTGTCAAGCGGTGGTCTCTTGGGACCGTCTCCACCCCTATGGAAACGAGTACTTACAGTTTAAAATGAAGAACACAGCTTGGCCAGTTGTTACAAGAATTTAAAAGGTGGTGGAAACAAAGAGGCATTTGCATTAATTGAGACTTTAAATTAGAAAAAAACGATATTAAACCACTAACTTGGCCAGGCACAGTGGCTCACAGCCATTTGGGAGGCAGAGGCAGGCGGATCATTAGAGCCCAGGAGTTTGAAACTAGCCTATGCAACACAGCAAGACCTCGTCTTTACTAAAAATAAAAAATAAAAAATTTGGCCAGATGTGGCAGTACTTGCCTGTAGTTCCAGCTACTCGGGAGGCTGAGGCAGGAAGAATGCTTGAGGTTGCAGTGAGCTATGATCACACCACTTCACTCCAGCCTGGGTGACAGAGTAAAAGACCCTATGTCAAAAAAAGAAAAAGAAAAACCACTGACTCATGAGACTTGAAAACAAACTACTTCAATAAATTATTTGCATAGTTTGCTAATTAATTAATAAATTAAAAATTATTTGCATAAGTCCAACATTCTATCTTGAAAAGGAACCTCTCCTAGACTCAACTAAAATTTGAGTTGGTGAGACCTTACAGAACATCTAATCCACAGGTTTTCCCACAGGGTACAAAGAACTCTGGGTGTTTATAAAAGACTGTTTAGAACTCCCACAATATGTGAGTGAAAGTCTAGTCTGCTCTGGGTCCCCTTCTTTAAACATATCAATTCTGCTTTAATCAATTTTATATGTTAAATTTTGAGTTAAATATCATTTTAAATAGATGTTCTGATCTGTTCAAAACTATAAAAATCACAATCATATCTCCCTCTCACACACACAAACAACACACACATAGATATACAAACATTTTCTTGTTAAGCAGCTGAGGCAGACACAGGAAGTGATTACCCTAAGATCACATAGCTAACTGATACCAGAAATGATACTAGAACCTCTCCCAACCGGTACATTTTCTTCTCCACGTGTTCCTTCTCGTGACTAATTAATCTTCCTGTCCTGGACTATTGTAATTCTTATCACGTTGGTCAATTTCAGTGTGGAATCATGGATGAGCAGGTTTTGTTGGATTGATGAATGATCCCAGAGCTTTGGAAACTAGTGTGACATCAGCTGGGCCCAGGTGAAATGGTAATCGCCAGTGTATAAATGATTTGGACACTGTAATTTCCCCCGTGATCTAGTTTGCTTGCTTCCATTGCTTTATTTAGAACATGCTCTGCTACATCTCCCAGCCATGCTACACTTTGAGTGCCAATAAATGTCAGACAGATTAGACAGGCCCATTACTCAATGGACACATTTCTAAAAATGGCACAAAGGTGAAATCCCAACAGTTTCAGATAATTGGAGTATTTACAGGATGTTAGGAAAGCATCTGCTTCAAAAATTCAGAGGTTTAAGAGTTGATATAATGTTTATTAGGAGCCTGCACCACCACTAGTCACCGCACAGAAAATATTAAGCCACGTCAGAGTGAATGGGCTTTGAGTACCTATTATATAGAATGGGCTGTACAGAGATGGACCCTCTAATAGCCACTTAGAGTGAATACATTTTGCTTTTATCAAAAGAGAAGAGAATGGAGCCCACTTTTTACAGCTTCACTCATAGATAAATGCAGGTAGAAAGAAAGATATTTTTTCCTTCAATACTGACCACTTAGGTTTGAGCATATAACATCCTTGCTCTAATATAAAGTCACTAGCTTCAAGAGGCAGATAAAAGGTAGCAACAGTTCACTAGAACAAATCTTGAATTTTTGTTTCTGTTTATTGTTACTGCAGTGACTATCGGTGAATTACCAACTATAGAGCCAAGCACTGTGCACTCTCTCAATCTTTTTAAGAATTCTGAGATACAGGTACAATTATTGCCATTTTACACATGAAGAAACTGAGGCTTGGAGAGTTGAAACAACTTGCTTTGGTCACATATCTAGTAAATGAAAAGGCTGAGTTTCTAATCCAATCAGTTTCATTCCAAAGTCTTCGGTTCTTGCCATTACTGTCGTCAGTTGTGCAGAAAATAAGCAGATGAAATTTGAAATAACAACTAGATTAGGTTGTTCTGGTTATTTCATAACCACAAGAAATTTACAGTATCCTTCAAGGAATCATCTAGAAGAGAGTTTGTTGGTGGGGACACACCCCATTACTAATGGATTAGTGCTAGAATCACACCTCCACATTTCCTCTTCACCAAGACTTAATTACATCTCCAGTGTTTTCTTTGTGGTATGGTTTCGTTTTTATAACTAATGCGGTAGTTGGTGGGAAGTTTGTAAATGAGGAAGCTGTATGTCTAAAGAGGAAGAGAGACTGAATATGAGCTGGGCTTTGCAGGAACCAACCAGTATTTCCAGTCTACGATGCTAAATTTACGACGCAGTTTTTATACATACATAAATGTACACATGTGCAGGCATAGGCGTCCCTATGCCGAAAAGCAGATGGGGAGAGGACAAAGTATTGCTTTCTTCTTTTTCCTTTGCATTTCTGAGGAAACGGCTCTTAGATTCATAACTTATTAATCACGCATTTTGGTGCTGTCTTTAGAATAGAAAAGCATCACTTGATTTTCCATGCATATTCTGCTAATGGGTAGGTTTTGCCTCTCAACTAAACTGTAAAGGGGAAGGTGCATACTAAACCGATTGCCCTACTTAGGCAGCTCCTGGCAGGAATGCCAAGATGGATTAACATGCATAACAGAAGGCTTATGTGACCCTGGGAGATGGTAGAACCTGAAATAACCTTAATATCCTGTCAACTTTCATTACCAGACCCCATTGAACAAGAAAAGCCTATTTAACAATCTGTCTGGGAAGGAGAAATCCATATCTTTTTTCTAAACCAGTATTTTTCATCCTGTTCTTTTTTATCCTGGGGATATTGTCTTCCACCTCACTTCTCAGAACAATATCACTGCACTCGACCAAGTAATCTGGCGTCCTGATTTCATCAGACTTCTCAGCATATATGCCACTCCGCAGCCCCTGCCGCCACAGACCTTCTTCAAACATACCCTCACACATCGGGGTCCGTGCTGAACAGTCTAGTTTTAGCAGTGTGTCTGGACAGAAACAACTCCATCTTCACAGTGGTCTGTCTATGTTCAGCCCTAGGAAGGTGTTCTGGCTCAAGAAAGAGGAGAAGTTTTAATTCAACCGAAGATTCTAAAGCAAAAATATCTTGGAGAAGTACCTGGACTTTCTCAGACATACACAAACTCAGATGTCTGGTCAAGCTGTCAATTGCATTTGCTGAAAGCATCCTGAGTTACTTTAGCAAGCCAAGTGCTGTATGTTCCTCAAGGGACGTGTTTATGGGAAATTCTAAAAATACTGAAGCACTAAAACAAATCCAAAATAATTGCATTTCTGTCGCTTTTTAACAGCACTTTCAAGCAATAGACCATTCTTTCTGTCTCAGTAAATGCTTTCCAAATTTTCAAATTAGATGTCATATCCTGAGGTTCCAAACATCTTCCATTCACAAGATACAACTCATCTATAGATTTAATTCCATTTCATCAGAGTAGTTGAAATCATGTCTTTAAAAAAATCAGTAGGCAGTCGAGAGAGATCTGGATTCTTCAAAATTAGCAGCAGTGTGACCTTGGGCAAGTTACTTCTCTCCTCTGAACCATTAAAGGGAAGGGGAAAGTCGTCAAATCTCTTGAATGACTGGGCATGTCAGCATCACTACCTTTACGAAATGGTTTTCAATATTTCTTCTAGTTTTAGTTTTCTATTCTACTGAGTTCTTAAATTGATTTAACAAATGTTTGCTGAGAAATTCTTTAAGCCAAGCACATTGCTATGCACTAAAAGAGTCTTTAAAACCAATATGAGGGCCGGGTGTAGTGGTTGATGTCTGTCATCCCAGCGCTTGGGGTGGCTGAGGTGGGCAGATTGCTTGAGCTCAGGAGTTCAGGACCAGCCTGGGCAACATGGCAAAACCCTGTATGTACAAAAAATACAAAAATTAGTCAGGTGTGGTGGCACACACCTGTAGTCCCAGCTACTTGGGAGGCTGAGGTTGAAGAGTCACTTTAGCCTGGGAGGTGGAGGTTGCAGTGAGCCGAGACTGTGCCACTGAACTCCAGCTTGAGAGACAGAGCCAGGCCCTGTCTCAATAAAATCAAATAAATCAAAATCAGGATGAAATATCAAAGGATTTTTACAGTTTTTTTTTAATGACAAACTAGACCTTGTAGTTTCTTTTTCCATAAAATGTGGAAGAATCGCTTCTTGTGGTATGAATGAGGCCACACTGTGAAATAATCCTGTCAGGAATTTGTCATCTCACTCCTTGAGAAATTTCTCAGTTCCTCCCATCCCACTGTGATGCACTGTGATTTCACTTATCTGAGCTCCAATACCTTGCTATAAAACAGATAAGTTAGTTAGATGTTCAATGGGGAAAAAACAATGTATCGAGTGAGAGTCGGGATAAGAGTTCTGGTTCTGGCTGTGGCACTAAAGCATGGGGCATCTCTCTAGGTCTCAGCTCCCTGATGTGGAGAATCCGGTCCTGATGATTTAATGTATTCCTAAAATTCTTCTAGAGCATTGAGAGGAGAGAGAGAGCATCTGTCTAAACTGGCCTGTAGAATACAGTAGTCACTAACGCATTTGAAATGTGGCTCATTCAAACTGCGATGTGCAAAAAAAAGGATAATCTCTCATTGATCATCTTTAATAATGAGATAATTGCAATATTGATTTATATAATGAGAGTAAATGTTTTAACTACATTGAGTTAAAAACAATACATTACTAAAATTAATTTCACCTATCTTTTTTTAATTTCATGTAGTCATTGGAAAATTTTAAATTTTCTAATGGTTTTCACATGTGGTTCATATTCATTCCTTGCATTGTATTTCTGCTGGACAGCACTGGGCTAAACCCTCTCAATTACTTTCTAACTGCGAAGTCATCAGCTTGTGAAGAGTTAAGTAGGTCATATTGTTTCGGCCTGCATTTTTAAAAAACTTAAAGTAGAAAACAGGAAGAAAAAGAAGATAAGAAAACATGCGTCTGTCTGGGAAGTGGACATGTCCCTTGCCACCTGAAGCCCCTAAGGAGTTCTATTTCTCCTGGCTGCTCTGGGCCTCATTCTGCACATTTGAATAAGAACAAGCCTGAGAACTAGAGAAGTGGCAAGGCCCTCTGTCGCTATCTTAGAAAACGCAGACAGACTGACAGGAGAGAAACATGCCACTGGAAGTGAAAAGGGCCCAGGAGAAAAGAAAAGAGTTGGAGAAGCCTGGTGTTTAAATCCTTTTGGGGGAGTTTGAAGTGAGGGAGGAAAAGAACGAAATTGACCACCAGAGCTCTGCCCTCTAAAGCAAATGTTCTCTCTCCCTTCATTTCCTCATCCTTGTATAAGACTTTCCATTCCATGCCTTTCTTTATAGCTTGCAATTCTCTTTGCCGGGCACTTTCGCATATGTATCTCATTTCATTGTGATATGCCTTTGAGGTCAGTATGATTACCCTCACTTTACAATTAAGAAAACTGCAACTCACGGAAGTTATATAACTTGCCCGACTTTGAATAGCTAGAAATTATGGTGGGGTCAGTATGACAATCTGTAGCTTCTGACTTCACTGGTTATGTACGTTTCCACAAAGCCACATCTGCATATAGTTCAACTGTTCTTTCTTAATTATCTTGTGGCATATTTTAAACTGAGCTAATTTTCTAGTTGCTTTATGAAGACAGTTAGAGGTTATTCTTCACATTTTAAACTGCTCCCTAAAATATGACAGGGCTAATTTTTAAAACTCCTTTTCTCACTACTAGCTAAACACTGTCCAAATATTAATCAGATATGAATACTTAGGCTAATAAAATAAGTGGGCCTTTGGCTAATTTGAATAGCTCAGCCAAACCTATGAAGAAACAAAATTAGCTGATACCCTGTCTGCCTTTCAGTGGATAAAAGATTTGGGCAAGAAACATATTAAAACGCTTTCTCCAAATGAATTAAAATTAACTTAGTTGATTATGGGAAATCTATAATGCAAATGTATAAAACTAAATCCTTAAAATCATGATCACATAATTTCGGTCATTTAATTTCAACAGAAGTAGCAAAATATTTTTTCTTTTCTTCTTCATGAATCACAGGAAAGAAGACAAATGAAATACATGCATTGTACTTACTTGAAATAAAATTTCTTCATGTTCTATCTGTAATCCCCCAAATGCCAGCATTAATCCATTCTAAATCCACAAGGCTTTCAGTGCAGACCCCAAGGAAGGCATAGGTAATGCAGACAGAAGCTGTGCCAGTTCGAAACCCACAACAGAAGCCAGAGTATCCAAAGGCTTGATTGGGAATTTGACTTCAAACAAATCCCCAAGTGGGGGATTTAAACATACACAGAAGTTGCTATCTCTTTTTCAGTCTAAGTAATAGAGAGTAAAACTAGCAAAATCATTTTTTTGTATTATTTCATTTCAACCGACATTCTTGATTTGTGTTGTAAAATCTTTTTTCTTTTTTGACAAAAACTACATCTCCTATGACCACAGCATCAGCTTTTCAGTCTACATCTACCACGACACCCACAACTACCATTGCATCAATAGTCAGTACAGTCATACCATGTTTAATCACTACTGCAACTCTGGCTGGAAGTACCTTAAAAGCTATGGATACTCAGAGAAAGAAATCAGCCACAAACACAGCTCTCTCTACACACCAGCAAGAAACACACCTGCTGCCACAACAGCTGCTCCAGTCACATCTGCCCCCAGAATCACTTCAACCCCTCTCATCAAGGAAGCTGCCTCCAGTACAGTGGATGTGTCTACCACATCTGTGGTTTCAACTGCTTTGGCTCCCTCCACCACTACTCTTTCAACAGCTTCTAACTCCATCACCAAATCTACTCTCCCTAACATGTCTGCTGCCACTAGTACCACCTCCACTGCTGTGGACACTGCAGCTGCCTCCATGACAGCACAGGCTTTCACTAGCCCTTCCACTGCTTCTCCATCTGTCTCTACATTGACAATGACATCCAACCCTACATCTATCACTTCAGAGGCTGCTAACACTAACCCTGCCATTGTGGCCACAGCTGCCATGAAAATGACTACTTCCACCTCTGCAACCTTAGAAGACACCACCACAGATTCTTTGTTTATGACTTCTGCTATTTCTGCTGCCCTTAGCACAGAAACATCCACAATGATCATCCGTGAAATCATCACAGATCTGACTTCCTCTTCCAGTACTGCTTCTGCTGTACTACATTCGACTACCAAAGCACACCCTAGCAAGTGTGGTGGAGACCTCAGCTGTGGAGGTGGCAGAATGAGCAGCGCTGGAAGGAGAGAATGTGCTTAGGGCAGGAGGCGTGGTGGTGGCAATGTCTTCGATAGGTGAAGCAGATGTTATTGTAGGAAGAGAAATAAGGACAGCGGTGGTGGCAGATGGTGTGGCAGAGGAAACATCTGTGGAGGTGGAGGGCTGTATGGCAGCAGGTGATATATAGGAGGCCGCAGAGGTGAAATCAGTGCCATCAGGCTTATAATCAAGTCTCGGGTCATCAGATGTGTTAGAGTTAGATGTTGATGCATCGTTTTCAGTGGCCAGTGTTGTGACCACGATATCAGTGAGTGAAGCTGTTGTAAAATCTTATTAAAAAAAGAGGTATCAGGTATGATCTGTCCTCAGAAATTTCGAGATGGTACAAAGAAATTCAAATACAACAATTCAAACACTGACAGATGCAGTAGGTGAAAATTGTTCCCATTGCCTAGTAACTTTTTATTTGCAAAATAATTTTGAATTGTTTTAAGTAGCGTTTTCTCTACTGCATTTGAGTATATACATAATGTTTCTATATGACATTAAGATAAAGGACAGTAATTAGAAATCTCACCTATTAAAAATCATTAGAAATTAAGATACAGGATCTATAAAGTAATATGAATCATAAGAAATATAATTTTATTTAGAATACTTCAGTGCCCAAGGAACTTGTCTATAATATTAAAAAGGTATTTCTATGTGTAAATAAGTTATAGAGAGCTTGGAATGTAGAGTTTGATAGGTAGAAAACGGATTTTTTTTTCCTTTTCAAATCAGGAAAAATGCAGTAGGAATGTATGTAGTAAGTATTTCTTAGTAACTCAAACGAAGAAAAGTCAGCTCAGCCAGGTGCTGTGGCTCTCACTTGTAATCCCAGAACTTTAAGAGGCCAAGGTGGGTAGATCACCTGAAGTCAGAAGTTCGAGACCAGCCTGGCCAACATGATAAAACCCCATCTCTACTAAAAATACAAAAATTAGCTGGGCGTGGTGGCAGGCACCTGTAAGGCCAGCTACTTGGGAGGCTGAGGCAGGAGAATCACTTAAACCCGGGAGGTGGAGGTTGCAGTGAGCCAAGATCCCGCCACTGCACTCCAGCCTGGGTGACAGAGTGAAACGCGGTCTCGAAAAGGAAAAAGAAAAGGAATCAACTCAGCACAAAATAATTTCAAAAGTACTTTACCTTACACTGCAGATAAAAAATTTTATATAAATTATATTTATGTGAATTAATTATGTTAAATGACCCAAAGCATGGTCATCATTTAAAAAAAAAAAAAACCTCTGGTGACTCATTTATTTTTATTTATTTTTTTTTATTGCATTTTAGGTTTTGGGGTACATGTGCAGAGCATGCAAGACAGTTGCATAGGTACACACATGGCAGTGTGTTTTGTTTGCTTTCTCCCCTTCACCCACATTTGGCATTTCTCCCCAGGCAATCCCTCCCCACCTCCCCGTCCCACTGGCCCTCCCCTTTTCCCCCCAATAGACCCCAGTGTTTAGTACTCCCCTCTCTGTGTCCATGTGTTCTCATTGCTCATCACCCGCCTATGAGTGAGAACATGCGGTATTTCATTTTCTGATCTTGTGTCAGTTTGCTGAGGATGATGTTCTCCAGATTCATCCATGTCCCTACAAACGACAAAATTAACTGCTTCCTCATTTATCTGTGTTGTAAATAAACTCTTGACTCAGCAAGTAATTACTGAGCACCAACTATGTGCTAGGCACCGAGTCCACAATACTTCTCAAGGCAGCACGTCCCCATCATCAAGGAGCTTAGTATACAAGGGGAGACACACAAACAAGTGACTAAGTTCATTTAGCAAGCACAACCGGTGCTGAGTGTTACCAAGGAAATAAGCATGGCATGTGTTGGAGAGTAGCTGGTGGCCTACTTCACACTGGGTAATCACGGAAGGCTTCTCCAAGGAAGTGGCATCTAAACTAAGATCTAACAGTCAAGAAGGAGCTCATCCATTGCTCAGAAAGAGAACAAGGATATAATGGTGTTTTGTGGGGCAAATGATGGTAGAGAAAATAGAGCTTAAAAGCCTGAAGAGTGAAGAAGGCTAGAGGACTGCTAAGAAGGGAGGAAGGAGCCGTAGAGGAGATCAGGTAGGCTGGGCTGTGATAAGGGGATAGGAGTTTAATCCAATCTGTGTTTCGGAAGGATCTCTCCCTTGGAGAACTGATTGAAGACACACTGCATGGAAGCCAGGCCACCTGTTAGGAGGCTACTATATAAGGGAAAGACAATAGTAACTAGACTCCACGGTTGCAGTGGAAACGGAGACAGGGCAGTGGGCTGGAGGAGAAAAACAGCAAGGCTTAGATAGAGTTGATGCTGATGGATTAGGCTTGATGGAGACGTTTGCATTAAACGTGTCTCCCAGATGTATGTACAATCCAGATCTTTATAAGGACCCCTCTCCATTTACTATAAGAACGTGTTTTTCCAGTATACTCGTTCCTGTAGTTTGCTAGCTCACTGCCTGTGAAAATTCTGGTTTTGTAAGAATTTATTTAAACTCTCAAATACAGATCTTCAGTATCATTCCTAACTGAATTCCTATTTAAAAATCTATTGAGCTAAACATGGAAATCTGCAATTCTCTCTTTTCTTCATAATACAGTTGAAGCGAGCCTTATTTCTTTTTATTCCTCTTCAGCATCTAATAATGGCTTCCATCGACGTGGCTGTCCTTGCTGCTGCTATTGCTGTTGTTCTTTTATAACGATGACTACAGTCCTTACTAGCTAACCAGAAATGATTAAAAGAATTCATATAAGTAGGCCACTGCTTGGAGTGGGGCTTTCAAGTATTTTACTTAAGTCTACGACAAATTAACTGGCTTCCATCTCTTGAAAAATGTTAGATGACTTCATCTGATTTCCAGCCCTGACTAATGCTTGGAATTTGAGTATCTAAACTGTTCACACCGCAAAACGAAGCTCATATAAACCTACCAATTTCTACTGAGTTTTTGGTTCAATGTTTTTCCTCTACTTTAGTTTTTACCGGTTCACGTCAATGGTCTAGATATTACAGGAATATACACTCTAGGGTTTCTCCCGGTATTTTCCAAGGAATTCACCTGAGTGTTGGGTGCATGTGGAATCGCCAAGAACAGAGTACTGTGCTGTACCTTCACAAATAACTCACAGAGGCAGAAATATGTCAGTAACCCTCAGCAATGACCCCAGGCACCGCCAACAGAGGCAGTCTTCTAGGAAAGAGGTCACTATGACAGTGTCCCTTACACTTTCAACCGCAGGCCTGCTTCACTTTTGGTGCCGTGTTGACCCACATGGAAAAGGAATGATTTTGTTGAAATCTTCTCCATTGCTCGCTCATCTGTTGAACTTGTACCGCACTTTAACATCTCATACTCAAAGTAAGAAGAATTCTTCGAGCTGTAGGATCACTGTGACTTCTACCTGCATCACTCTAGGTCAGCCTCATCAAATTAAGAATATTTCAGATGGGAAAAAGCAGATACCTAGGCAAGAGACTCATGTCTGCTTCCAATTTGAAATGATGTCTTCTCCTCCCTTTTCAGTTCTAAATCTCTAAGGTTTTTAGCCTAAGTGCGTTCAGGACCATTTGTTACAACTTGAACTAAGGTAGGGAGCCTGTCAGGACCCAGCCTCCTGCAGCTGGTTTATTGTGGAGGAACCTCACTCTCCCTACAGCCCTACAGCTACCCACAATCCCTCCAAGCACAAAATCCTAAATAACAGAGGCCAGGCCTTGAGTTTCTGAAACTAACAATGAAGCCAACAGTGTAGTCTATTAGCAGAAATGTTGGTGAGCTTTGCTAGATAGATCTGGGTTCCAACCCTCTAGCCACCAGTATATCTCAGGGACGTTGAGCAAATCATTTAGCTTTTCAGAACCTCAGTTCAGTGCTTTGTAGAATAGATATTACAACTCCTCTCTCACAGATTTATGAGGAATCCACTAAATAATGTCACCGTAAGTTCCTGGCACATGATAGGCTACCAATGAATCTTATCATAGCAGGAGTCCCAGCTGTGTTGTTTGCTACTGATCTATTTTGCCAAGTCTGGCTGCCTGGTAGGGTGGGTCTGCCAGGAGACTGTTTGCTTCAGAAACTGAAGACCCTCCTGGGAAAAAACTCATACAGAATGAGACTGTCAGACAAGCTTGGCCCAAGAAGAGAAAGCCTCAGTTATCTGGGGTAAAGTCTGGCTTTGACTCTGTGATATTGCCCCATCCCCCAAGCCAGCCTCTGTCAGATGTACTCATATCAGGGTCCTAAGGAGAAAGAAGACTCTCAACAAAAGCAAAGAGCTGTTTTCTCTGAAAACATCTGGCTCACCCCCTTAGATTTCTTCCACTTCTCTTTCCACACACACGCGATCACTGAGGAGCATTCTGTCCTGCCCAATTGCCGCGAGATTCTTTATTCTCTTGAATTAGTGGATCTGCCTTACTAAGCCCAACTCCGGGTTGTAGAACTTGGATTCTGCACTTGGGTTACTTAAATGAAGCAAGCACCTGGCTTCCACCTCCTCCTTCCTGAGCCTGCCTTCTTTGGATAAATTTGCATTACGGGGACCTCTAGAGGGACTTAGCTTTTCTAAACAAAATACAGAAGTTCAGGTTTTGATTAGCAACCTCACAGGGCAGGCCTGTCACACTGACAAGCACATTCCCCAGGGGGTCACTGTGTCAAATCACTTCCCCACTTCTTCCCAAACAAGGAAGCAGATGCTCAGCAGAATCCGTGCAGTGTCAGGAGCTAACCTTGAAAATTGGCCTAGACGTGAACTGGAATGACACTGCAGGGATGCTAAGGTTTTACAGGCTGAAAGGAGCCACATCTGACCCAACCGGAAGTAGGCCTTACTCTTTTGACACTGAGGCCACCCTTGTCTCCCCTTTCCTCCTTCCATGCCTTGTACTATGTCTTTCAATAAATAGAAACACCTGAGGTCAGGAGTTCGAGACCAGCCTCCAAACATGGCGAAACCCCATCTCTACTAAAAATACAAAAAATTAGTCGGGCATGGTGTTAGGTGCCCGTAGTCCCAGCTACTTGGGAGGTTGAGGAAGGAGAATCGCTTGAACCCGGGAGGCAGAGGTTGCAGTGAGCCGAGAGTGCACCACTGCATTCCAGCCTAGGTGACAAGAGTGAAACTCTGTCTCAAAAAAACAAAAGCAAACAAACAAATGCTTGTGCATTTTTTCTCCATCATTCACAGAGTGAAAGCATTTCCCCACACCAAATCGTGCTTTAAAGCTTCCCATTACTCAGCAGAATCCACGCTCGTTATATATACACGGTGACCAGAAAGTTGCCCTAGGTGAACACAACTAAACGGCCTTCAGAAACTATTCTCAAATTTCAGGGTACGTAAGACGAGGCCCACCTTTCACATTCTCCTTCAGTGGGTCTCAGACAGGGCACAGAAATCTGCATTTTTACAAGTACCCAAGGGGATACCAATGCAGATAATTCTCAGAATTCACCGTCAGGTATTCTGAATTAGAAAAAGTCACTTAAGATTTTAAATTATATCTATTGATTTGGCACGATAATTCGACAGCAAACTTGAGAGCAAAATTTTTGTTAATGCAACCTAGAGCACTTTTCAATAAACATGAACTGAATCAAAGGAATATTCTCTGGTCTGTAGATTTCTCCTGAAACTTCCAGATCATTTACACTGGCAGTGATGTGCTTGTATCCCAGGATGCAAATTACCTACCTCCTGAATCCTCCTCGGAGACTGCTCCACTCAGAACAATGCCCCAGTCCAGTTACCTAGTCACCTTCCTGTCCTAGGGTCAATAGAAGCGTCCATGATACACTGGCATAAATCTCTGCTTCTCAGACAACCTCTGTACCAGTTCAGATGGAGGACTTTTCAGACAGCCTATGGTGTCTGACATCCCTTCTGCACTTACGGCAGGTGGTAGGCTAGAGGGAGTGCAGCAGGCAGCAAGGGTGGTCAGGTCATAGCTAAGTCATAGCTAGGTCAGCAGACCTCAAATATGGAAGTCACTCCATTCTGAGCCCACATACGGCCTGGGGGCAGTGGCAGGAAAAGTGGCTATAATCAAATATTTCTTTGTTCTGGCAGAGTTTTAACTCAGGAACTAGTGTGGCACCAGTGGAAATGATAGTAGCTTTGTGCCATTTGTGCAATGACTCATCAAGACAACGGAGCCACACTTTTTGACACCTAGATTCTGTTAAAATAATGCAGGCTACATCATAAAACACACCATCTATACCAGTGTGGGCACCACACCCAGGTTTGCCACCACCTATGCTTCACATCACCATCCCAGTCAACGAAGATCCTTCTAAGGAACCAAGTGTACCCACGCTGACATGCAGGATTGTAACCGCCCTGCATCACACTCAGCTGGCAGCCACGCCCTCCAACTTAACCTTCCAAGAGTACCTTCCTCTTCCTTCTTCCCCACCACTCTTACCTTCATGAGTTTGGCAGTACCATCAAAAGAGGTCTACGCAAGCCTAGCATAACCAGCCAGTATTTTGGAGGTGAAAATAAAAGTCATTATATGCCAACCCA
Source organism: Callithrix jacchus (assembly GCF_049354715.1). Classification (NCBI taxonomy): domain Eukaryota; kingdom Metazoa; phylum Chordata; class Mammalia; order Primates; family Cebidae; genus Callithrix; species Callithrix jacchus. The sequence goes on from NC_133518.1 coordinate 9,205,863, forward strand.
GTAGCAAATAAAGTGAAATCAAAGGTATAATATCACCAAGGCGAAAGTACTCAGCTAAAAATTGCAGATGCAAATTTTTCATGCTTTTAAGCAAAAAAAAAAAAAAAAAAAAAAGGAACAAATGATATGGGCAGTGTTTGAGCCAAACATTTGTTCAACTCAGAGGATTTTTCTGTTGAATATAAACAGGCATTAATTTGCATGTGTTTATTCCTCTTAATTTTCAAGCACATTGGAGGTCAGTTAAGAAACTGATAATCCTCTCTCCACAAAAGATTAAAGGAGAAAAATATTAACACACCTTTAATATGCTTGCCAGAAAATAGAACTTGGTAATTATTGCTGAAGGTAAATGTCCATGTTAATATGACCAGATGGAAGGCTCATGCAAAACTTGTCCTTCGCCTCTCACCTCAAATAATGGACAAAATGGAATTCTCATTTGTAATGTAACAATAGGCATACATTAGATTATTTTATACTGGAATATAAAAGTAAAGTTTAAAAGAAAATTAACATCTGCCAAATACAAAAAAAAAGGGCTTTCTAATGTTTATTCATACAAACTTCACGACATGTCAATTTAATAAATTAATAGTATATTAATTAAATATTCTAAGAGGTAAAGTTATTTATGGATATACATGTTATCTACATGATGGCTAATTTTATATATCAACTTAACTGGACCACAGGACACCAAGATATATAGTTAAATAGTATTTCTGTGTGTATCCGTAAGGGTATTTTTAGAATAGACTAACATTTAAATTTGTGGACTGAGTAAGGCAGATGGCCCTCTTCAATGCGGGTGGGTATGACCCAATCTGCCGAAGGCCTGAATAAAACAAAAACAAAAAAAATGGAGAAAGTTTGCATTGACTCTGCCTGACTGCAGAAACCAGGATACTGAGCTTCTCCTGCCCTATGTGTTTCTGCTCCTCAGCCTCTGAACCCACACTGGAATGTACATCATCAACTCTCCAGCTCTCGGGTCTTCAGACTACACGTGGTCTCCAGCTCATAGACAGAAGACAGTGGGACTCACAGCCTTTACAGTCATGTGAGCCAATACCTTTTTAGAAATCTTTTCCTGGATTTCACATAGTCCGTTTCTCTGAAGAATCCTGAATAACACAATCTATAATCTGTAGCCAACCAGTATCTAAAGTTTAAAGTGATTGATGGATCTTATTAGAATAGGTTTGGAGGGGAAAAACTAAACGGAAGCTCCATTTCAATCATTATATGTCAAGAAGCCTGGGGTAAGTAAACCATGCCTCCCTGTCATCAGTAAGTAGAGACACTGCAAGTTGATTACAGGCACTGCAACTTTGGCCTTGAACGGAAATAAAGGAACCCACCTTTCTGTCATCCATTCATTCAGCAAATCTTTGTTGAAATCCATCAAATACCTGACATCATGCTAGACAACAGAGATTCAGTGACTCCAGTCTCCCCACCTGAAGTTGAAAGAGATGGTCCCTTTTCTGCCCTCCCATTATCAGTTGACCTGACACATGAAGAACTACAAAATCTAAGAGATGATATGGATTTGGTAGAGGAAGAGAAGCAGGACAGGAATAATAAGTGCTGAGGCTAAATCCACAGGCAGAGGCAGATGGGAAGGAGCCTTTTAGCCCATTGGCTCTGCGTAGATTGACATGCACTCTGGGAATTACTGAGGATTTTAAACTTAGCAGTCATGTGATCATATCTTTGTTTTAAAATATTTGGAGATGGTTTGGGATCAAGCCTGGAAGCAAGTGGGTCAATAACGAGCTGTTGGCTGGGCGCGGTGGCTCAAGCCTGTAATCCCAGCACTTTGGGAGGCCAAGGCGGGTGGAATACGAGGTCAAGAGATCGAGACCATCCTGGTCAACATGGTGAAACCCCGTGTCTACTAAAAATACAAAAAATTAGCTGGGCATGGTGGCGCGTGCCTGTAATCCCAGCTACTCAGGAGGCTGAGGCAGGAGAATTGCCTGAACCCAGAAGGCGGAGGTTGCGGTGAGCCAAGATTGCGCCATTGCACTCCAGCCTGGGTAACAAGAGCGAAACTCCGTCTCAAAAAATAAATAAATAAAATAATGAGCTGTTGCTGTGATCAAGAGAAAAACATAAGGTGACTTGCTCTACAGCAGGTGTGGTGGAGACATAAAAGCTTGGAAAAAGGCAAACGATGCTTAAAACTTAATTCCCTCTGGACTTAGTGACTGAGTGGATATGAGGGATGGTGAAAGGGAGAAGGCAAAAATGATGTTTCACTTCATCTTCCTAAGCTGCAATTTTCTTATGTATAAAAAAGATTTATTATCACAACAGTGTGTACATTGCAGGGTGGTAGAGATCAAATGAAAACAATGAAGCACTTTGTAAACTGAAAAGTTCCCTATGTTTGTTAAAATCAACAATCTTAAAAATGCTAAGGGAAGAAATTCTCTTCTTTGAACTTTAATTTGTTCACCTACAAAAATAGAATAGTCAGTTTCACTCATGCACAGGGACTTCCAGATCACCACTAGGCCTCAGGCCAAGGCTGGAGGGCTGGGTGGGCAGCGAGCTTGAACAGTTGCTGCACAGTGAGGCCCAAGCTCAGCCAGTAGGAGCAGCTGATCTTTGGCAGTAGGGACACCACAGAGCTGAGCTGCCACCGGCCTAGAGGTGGTCCCCTGGGGCTCACTCTTTGGGAAAGGATGGCGCAGGGCTGGTGTCCTGGACCGCATCCCAGTGGGGTTCCCAGCAGCTGCAGGTGCTGAACGCCTTCCACAAGGCTGTAGGGGACCAATGTCTGTTGACAGCAGCTCAGCCAGTGTGTGCTGTGCCTCGTCAGTGTGCATGTGACGGCTGCTCCATCCTTGGGAGGTAAGGAAGATGAGAGGATGGGGCTGAAAACACGGCAGGGGCCTCTTACTAGATTCAGCCCTACTGGATAGTGAAGAAGCTGCTGGCCACCAATACTAATTGTTTCCATCACGTGGCAGCCCCACTCTCTCTATCTTCTGGCTGAAGAGCGCAAGGAGTTCCATGGAGAGTGTGGAATCGGGGAATTGAGCTGTGGCACCAGCAGTGGAGCCTGGTCACGAAGAGCGTAGTGCCCCTGAACAGCAGCCGCTACACCTGCACAAGTTCAGTAACATCCAGAGGATGCACACACTGGACCCTGCACATGGCAGGTAGGAGGGCAGCTCCTAGGCCCATTTGCAATCCCAGAGCATCTCCTCTCTGATCTACTCTGCGTGGCGGCTACCGGCCAACCAGACAGCAGTGCTGGGCAGCAAAGTGGAGTTCCACTGCAAGATGTACAGCAGTGTTGCAGCTGAAGGTAAATGGCAGGAAGGCCAGCCCCAGCAGCAGGCTCTACCTCAGCATCCTCAGGGGGGGCACCACTGCTGGCTCACTTGGGGGTCAGTGGGGGCGTGGGTGCCTGGGGCTCCACTTCACTGGAATCTAATAGCATGTAGCCTACCAAAGACAAACTTATGGCACCAGCCAGGAGGCAAAATCCTTTTCGGTGAGCAGTTCTCTTGGACGTGAACTTGCTGCTGGTTTACTTAGCATCTATCTTGAACCAAAGTCCAATATTAGATGCAGCTTTTTTAGCAGTAAGAATATGTGTCAATCCATAAAAGTGAGACTCGCTCTGATTATTGTCCCCCATAATATGTCAAAAACATTTACTTGTTTCTCTGTGACTTTGTGCTCTCTGCATTCCTATGCTGATTCCTTGGCAAGCTTGCACTTTTGGTGCAGTAGTAATTGCAGTTTTTGCGTTGTTGAAATTGATTATTTGGTATTGGGATACATTCTTAAATAAATGTGGTTATGTTATACCTCCTTTTGTTAAGGCACATTTCTTGTTTATGATTTTTTGCTAATGACATTACTTGCTGTTTATATTTATTTTAGACTATGGAAATCATATTAGACAAAAAGGAAATTCAAGCAATTCTCTTATTCAAGTTCAAAATGGGCCAGGCAGCAGCAGAGACAACTCACAACATCAACAATGCATTTGGCCCAGGAACTTCTAACAAATGCACAGTGGAGTGGTGGTTTGAGAAGTTTTGCGAAGGAGATGAGAGCCTTGAAGATGAGCAGCATCGTGGCTGGCAACTGGAAACTGACAAAGACCAGTTAAGGGCAATCATCAAAGGTGATCCTCTTATAACTACCCTAGAAGTTGCCGAAGAGCTCAGCGTTGACCATTGTATGGTTGTTCGGCATCTGAAGCAAGTTGGAAAGGTAAGAAAGCTCAGTAAGTGGGTGCTTCATGAGCTGAGTGAAAATCAAAAGAACCATCATTTTGAAGTGTTGTGTTCTCTTATTCTATGCAGCAATGAACCATTTCTCAATCAGGTAGTGATATGTGACAAAAAGTGGATTTTACATGACAACCGGTGACAACCAGCTCAGTGACTGGACCAAGAAGAAGCTCCAAAGCACTTCCCAAAGCCAAACTTGCATCAGAAAAAGGTCACAGTCACTGTTAGGTGGTCTGCTGCCAGTCTGATCCACTAGAGTCCTGGAAAAACCACCACATTGCAGAAGTATCTTCATCAAAAACTGCAATGCCTGCAGCTGGCATTTGTCAAACAAAGGGCCCAAATTTCTCCATGACAACGCTCAATCACATGTCACACAACCCATGCTTCAAAAGTCAAACAAACTGGGCTATGAAATTTTCCTCATCCACAATATTCACCTCACCTCTTGCCAACTAACTACCACTTCCTTAAGCATCTCAACCACTTTGTGCAGGGAAAATGCTTCCACAACCAACAGGATGCAGAAAGGGCTTTCCAAGAGTTTGTCTGATCCCAAAGCACAAATGTTTATACTACAGAAACAAATAAACGTATTTCTTGTCGTAAAAATGTATTGATTGTAATGATTCCTATTTTAATTAATAAAGATATGTTTGAGCCTAGTTATAATGGTTGAAAATTCATGCTCTTAAACCACAATTACCTTTGTGTTGAGAAATGCCGAGAGTATGATTGTTGAGAAATACTGAGTGTATGATGAAATTGTACTGTTTGCTAAGAAGAATGATTGCAAGGAATACCTAGCCACGACCCCCAAGTGGAAAACTACTTGGGGCTTTGTAAAGTGGCAAGACAGTATATTTATATCATGCACCGGTTAAAACAATTCTTTAAGAGCGGGATATGTGACCCTGTCCCTGGGGCTCCCTCTTGGAGAATACTTTTTAGTTTTTCTATGATCAGTGGTAAGCAGGCCCAGCTGCCTACCTAATTTATTTCTGTTCTATGAGAAAATACTCAACATCTGTCTGTTAATAATAATCACCTGTTCAGAGAGAATAAATAAGTTGGTCAGAGTCTGCTCGAGGCCTTCAACCCGGAATGCTATCAGCCCCCTGAGGCTGTCAGCTTGGAAGGCTATTGGCCCCCAGATAGCCCCACTTTGTTGTTCTATCTAGGTGTCTGCTTCTTAATGCTTTCAGCGCCCCCTGGGTGGGGGTCTCTATGGCCGAGCTGGACTCAGGACCTTTGTACCAATTTAATATTATTAATCTCATCTTTTTAACAAACATGATTTTTTTTATTTTTGATTGTTGTAGGTACATAGTACGTATACATATATTTATGGGGCACATGAAATGTTTTGATACAGACACACAATGTTTAATAAGCATATCATGGAGAATGGGGTATCCATCCATCCCTTCAAGCATTTATACTTTGAGTGACAATCCAATTTCTTTTGTAATCCTTTTTTTTGGTAATCCTTTGAGTTACAATCAAATCTTTACATTATATTAAAATACACAATTATCATTGACTACAGCCACCCTATATGTTATCAAATAGTAGGTCTTATTCATTCTTTCTATTTTGTACCCGTTAACCATCACCACCTCCCCCACAGTCCCTAACCATCCTTCCCAGCCTCTGGTAACCATCCCTCTAGTCTCTATTTCCAAGAGTTCAATTGTTTTCATTTTTAGATTCCACAAATAAGTGAGAACATGCAATGTTTGTCTTTCTTTGCCTGGCTTATTTCACTTAGCATAATGACCTCCAGTTTCATTCACGTGGTTGCAAATGACTGGATCTTTTTCTTATGGCTGAATAATACTCCACTGCAGATGTAAACCACATTTTCTTTAAACATTCATCTGCTGATGAACAGTTAGGTTGCTTACGAGTCTCAGCTATTGTAAATACTACAGCAACAAGCATAGGAGTGCAGACATCTCTTCAATATACTTATTTCTTCTCTTTTGGGTACATATCTAGAAACAGAATTGCTGGATCATATGGCAGCTCGGTTTCCATTTTGAGGACCCTCCAAACAGTTCTCCTTAGTGGTTGTACTAATTTACATTCTCACCAACAGTGTGCAAGGGTTGCCTTTTCTCCACAGCTGTTTTAACTGGGGTGAGATGATATCTCATCGTACTTTTGATTTGCATTTCTCTGATGAGCGATGATGTTGAGCACCTTTTCATATGCCTGTTTAACAAACAGGATTTTATCTTAAGATCTATAAAATTATGATACGAAGTATATTTGCATTGGTACAAAAATAGACATGTAGAACAGTGGAACAGAATGGAGAAGCTAGAAATGAAACTGCACCCCTACAATCAACTGATATTAAACAAAGTTGACAAAAGCAAGCAATAGAAAAGCGATCTCCTATTCAATAAATGTGCAGGGAACACTGGCTAACCATATGCAAAAGATTGAAACTGGGCCCCTACCTCTCACCGTATACAAAAATTGACTCAATATGAAATAAAGACTTAAGTGTAATACCTCAAACTACAAAAATGCTAGAAGAACACCTAGGACATAAATATTCTCTGGACATCAGTTGAGGCAAAGACTAAGTCCTTAAGAGCAATTGCAAGAAAAATTGACAACTGAGACCCAATTCAACTAAAGAGCTTCTGCATAGCAAAAGAAGCTGTCAGCAGAGCATACAGACAACCCACAGAATGGGAGAATCTGTTTGTGAACCATGCATCTGACGAAGGACTAATATCCAAAACCTATGAGCAACTTAAACAAATCAGCAAGAAAAAAACAAATCACCCCATTAAAAAGTGGGCAAAGGATGTAACCAGACATTTCTCAAAAGACGATACACAGGCAGTCAACAAACAAATGAGAAAACACTCAACATCACCAGTCATCAGAGAAAATGCAAATCAAAACCTCAATGAGATACCATCTCACACCAGTCAGAATGACTATTCTTAAAAAGTCAAAAAATACCAGATGCTGGCAAGGTTGTGAAGAAAAGGGAATGTCTGTACACCATTGGCGGGAATGCAAGCTAGTTCCGACCCTGTGGAAAGCAGTTTGGAGATTTCTCAAAGAACTAAAGCGAGAACTACCGTTTCACCCAACAGTCCCATTACTGGGTACATAACCAAAAGAAGATAAATCCTTCTAGTAAGAAGGCACCTGCTCTTGTATGTTTATCACAGCATCATTCATGATAGTAAAGACATGGAACCCAACTAGGTGTCATCAATGGTGAGCTGGATAAAGAAACTGTAGTACATATGTGCCATGGAATAGGAATACTATGCAGCCATGAAAAAGAATGAACTCATGACCTTTGCAGTAATGTGGATGCAGCTGGAGGCCATTATCCTATGTGAATTAACATGAAAATGGAAAACCACATATTGTATGTTCTCACTGATAAGTGGCAACTAAAGATTGTGTACACATGGGCATAAAGATGGGAACAGTAGACACTGGAGAATCCTAAAGCGGGTAGAGAGGAAGAGGGGAAAGAACTGAAAAATCTCCTATTGGAAACTATGTTCAATAGGATAGACGGGATCAATAGAAGCCCGAACCTCAGCATTACACTAATCTAATGACTTTTTAAAATGAAGTAGTGAGAGTGCCTTCCAACTCTAACATTCTATAGCTCTACAACACTCTTTTTGACAAGGTAGAATAATTCATCCAATTTCTTGAGATGACGTGAAAAGACAAGCCAGTAACCAGCCACTATTTCAAAGATGAGTCATTAATTCTGCCCTGTGATCTCATATATAATAGGCAGGCATTCATCCATGCAAAAGACCATTACCAGTTCTCTGTCAGGCCTGTAAACAGAAATGTGGTTAAAACTCAGTTCCTAGGATGAGCCACTTCGAGTCTAAGATACCTGTGAATTATTTACATGTAGTAGTTGCTTCGCATATTCTAAATAAACTTTCCTCCCTCCATCCCACAGAATGCAAGCCGGCCACCCTTCCTACAAGCCCAAACATAAATAAATGCCCTATGCTTTTCCAGAGAAGATCAGTTCTCTTTTTCTCTAAACCTATTCATATTTGCCTTCCTTCCCAATGATGACACCAGAATCTCATCCTTATGGCAAATCAAATTCCGTGTGTATTGAAATCACCATAATCATTATTACAATTACACTTCAAGTTTGACCAATCAATTCTTCATTGATTTATCTAGAAAGAGTAAACACAGAAAACAAGTTTATCACTCTAACTTTTGATCTCAACAGATAAATCATGCTACAAAAATTCAAGAACCAAGAAACGCTCAGGTCATTTCCTAGCTTCCCTTCTCATGTTTACGCCATTCTTGACTCTTGTATGACAGCTCGTCTCCCTGGACTTACACTGTCCTCGAGTGTAAGAAAGTAAGTATACAGAACCTTACATTTGTTCAGCATCTCTCTATAGGGCCAACTATTTGATGCCACTGTGATCGGGGAGGAATATAAGTCTCTGTGCCTGTTTTCCGGCTGAAATATAATTATCTGCATTGACAACATTCTTCAAAGCATTAGTTTCACAGGGATCTCAGCTCAAGCTTAAAAGCCACAAACTACATTTGCCTTTGCAACTATTTCTTGGCTAGCAGCTGTAGTGAAAAAGTTACCATTTGTGGGGGAATTAAGAAAAAAAACTTCTACTTGAAAAAACATGAGAGCAGAAAGACTTAAAGAAATTGGTAATCCAGCCAACAAGGGTAATTCAGAGATACATCTTTAAAGCCATATATAACAGAATTGAGGGAAATGACTACTCTAATCTGTCCTAGTTTTGTTGTTTTTTTTTTAAGGATAACATCCGTTCCAATTTTTTTCTAAGTATAAAATTCCTTATTGTTTCTAGCTCATTTACTTTTCTCTGTCTCTCGCAGAACCACACATTTCACCACTGTTTTGCATAAACAAAGCACGACATTTTAAGGCATGATCCCACGGGGCTTCCAAGAAGTTTACATTTCACTGGAAACTCTGAGAATCTTTTCCCAGCTAAGAACATCTGCTTCCTCTTAGCAACTTTAAATACGCTTTGATCCCGACGTTCTTCAGTATCACCCACACAATGTATCTGAGGTTTTCCTGAGTCAAATGAGAGAAGAGAGTGACATTTGAGTTGGGGACAAAGTGCTACTTTCCAGGAGACATTTGACTCAAGTTTTGCTCAGGAATTAAGAAACACAGTTTGATTGTGGCTTATTTTTCGTTCTTCCTTAGAAACCTGTATCTGTAATAACACTTAGCATCTATGTAGCATTTTTAAAACATTAAACAAATTACTCCTCAACCAACCCTTTATTGGTAGGTCAATTAGGTAGAATATAGTTTGTAGATGCAAAACCAAAAAATGAACAGGCCAAATTAGAATCCCACCGTTTACTCCATGCTTCCCATTATCCGTCTCCCCAGACCACCAAGAGTTTCCATATGTCAGCACAACTTTACTCGAGATCATCTACAGACAGTCACGCACTGCATAATAACATTGCAGTCAACGATGGCCCTCACATATGACGGAGGTCCCATAAGATTATAATGGAGCTGAAGAATTCCTATTGCCTAGAGACATTGCAGCCATCAGAATGTGCAATTCATTAGCCACAAGTTTGTGGAGAGGCTGGTGTAAATAAACCTACTGTGCTGCCAATCGTATAAATGTCTTAACACATACAGTTAGGTACAGCACATTATACTTGATAATGTTAATAAACCACTATATTACTGGTTTATATGTTTCTATCCTGTACATTTTATAGTACTTTTAGAGTATACTCTTTCTAGTTATTAGGAGAAAAAAATGTTAACTGTAAAATAGCCTCAGGTAGGTCCTTCTGGAAGCATTCGAGAAGAGGGCATTGTTATCATAGGAACTGACAGCTCTATGCATGTTATTGCCTCTGACCTCCCTGCGATACACCACGTAGAGTTGGAAGACAGTGATATTGATAATCCTGACTCTGTGTAGACCTAGGCTAATGTGTGTGTTTGTGTCTTCACTTTTAACAACAAGTTTTAAAAGTAAAAATATTGGGAGGCCGAGGCAGGTGGATCACGAGGTCATGAGATCGCGACTATCCTGGCCAACATGGTGAAACCCCATCTCTACTAAAAATACAAAACGTTAGCTGGGCGTGGTGGTGTGTGCCTGTAGTCCCAGCTACTCGGGAGGCTGAGGCAGGAGAATTGCTTGAAACCTGAAAACGGAAGTTGCAGTGAGCGGGGATGGTGCCACTGCACTCCAGCCTGTCTCCAAAAAAAAAAAAGTAAAAGTAAAGGCTTTTAAAATAGAAAGAGAATATCGAAAGAAAATATTCTTGTATAGCTGTACAGTGTACTTGGGTTTTAAGCTAAGTATTACTACAAAAAAATATCATTTTTTACCTTTTATGCCATACTTAACTGTACCCTCTCCATGTTTAGATAGGAAAAACGCTTTTCAATGTATTATAGTTGCCTACAGTATTCAACACATTACCATGCTGTGTGGGTTTGTATCCTATATAAGCAATAGGCTACAGCCTCAGTGTTTAGTAAGCTGTCCCATCTAGGTTTAAGCACACGCTATGACATTTGTACAGTAACATAATTGCCCAGCAACGCGTTTCTTGAAATGTATCCCCGTTGTTAAGCAACATAGGACCATGGTAACATTACCATATGATAATTGTCCATTTCAAATTTGTAATACTCCAACAGCTACATTACTTTGGTTCCTTCATTTATTAGTTCATTCCAAAAGCACATACTGAGTGCAGAGTAATCTTTTAGACACTGTCATTCATTTTTATCCAATTAAATACTATTCTAGCTTAGGGTTCAATAAACTACCGCCCTGTCTTCTGTTTTTGTCAATAAAGTTCTGCTGGAACACAGCCATACCCACTGTGTACATATTGTCCATGGCTGCTTTTGCGCTGTAACAGCAAACCTGAGATTGAAGCTTCGTCCAGTATTTGCCAGAGAAACTGTATGGCCCATCATTACAAAATATTTACCTTGTGGCTCTTTACAAAATAAGTTTGCCAACCCCTGTTGCTTCTCAGTAATTTCCAGGCACCTCATAGCTGCACAGGTATCTCTTGAGAATCTGGTTGAAGACACAGATCCCGCATCCTAGAGATTCTGTTCAGTAACTTTGTCGGAGTGGAACACAGGAATCTATATTTTTAAAAACCTCTTTCAGGTGTTTGGGTTGTACTATTCCATTTGAGGAGTGCTGCTCCAGCTGACACAATCTATGGGCATTCACCAAACACCCATGCGACGGGATTAATGAAAGTTTTCTTGGAGATGGTGATTATCTCCAAGTCCTAGGGATTTGGATTGTTAGCAAGAGAATACAGACTGCATTTTAGGCAACAGAGAAAATGGTATGAGGCAAGCTATGGAGGTGAGAAGGAACAAAAATGAGCGAAGTATGTAGGGAGGAGACAGGACGGACCAAAGATCAGTGGATGAAAGGAAAGATTGCATTTGTGTAGAATTGGGACTCAAACCAAGAGATGCCCTTGAAGGCTTATTGAAAAACACTTTAAATACAAATGAATCGTTCAAGATCTGTGAGGCGCAGTAGAGCTGACCCGGCCGAGCAGTGCCCCAATCTGTGATCAATGGACGCTATTGATAATATTGTGAGTTAAGGTTAGGGTACCGAGTTCTCAGAGGCGACTTCAGAGTCTGAACCTGCAACTTTAATCTCTAGGGCAGTGTTCTGAAGCTGTAGCAGACATCAGCGTCACCAGCAATTCTGGTTAAAAGTCAGAAAGCTGAGTCTCTTCCCAGAGTTTCTAGCTTCACAGGTCTTGGGACAAGGTCTGAAATTTTTATTTCTGACAAATCTGCAGGTGATGCGGCTAGTGCTGGTCTGGAAATGACTACTGTAACAAAATAAGACAAATGGCTGAAAAAAAAAACAGGGCCGTACTGTACTCCTGTGAATAGGCTTTGTCATGGTCAAGCCCGCTGAGTGTACATGCTGATGAACCGAGGCAACCACGCTACCATACCGCAGGTTTGAACTTTCAGGGTTCACTGCCAATGTGGATAGAAACCACATGGTAATCATAGGATTAGCAAATAATATAAATAATAGTAGAACAGGCCTTAGAGATAATTTACTTCAATGTTTTATTTTATAAAATAGACAGAGAAACTAAAAATCAGAGAGGTTATACAGCTTAACCGCACGCAGTTCCTAATGGCAGCCCAAGGGTTTCATCCTTCAAAAGGAACCTGCATAATAAAAACATGCAATATTTTCTATTTAAAAAATAGGCTTGGTCTGTGTCCCCTGAGTTTGCTAAAGAGCTTACAAATGGCATCAATATATAACCCATCATCTAGTAATCATGACAATAACAAAATCCTCATTGAAGGGAGACCCACATCTGCAGGATTAGCCAAAAGAAAATTAGCCAGGATTAGAAATCAATTTTGGTTCCTAAGTAACTGGTCCAAAACCTATTATTATATTATCTCGTCCCTTGAAAAGGCAAACCATCACATTGCTAATACTGACTATATTTTGTTTAGCTCTTTTTTGTTTTGTTGAAGTTCATGAGCAAGGAAATATACGCTTGATTCAGGTTTGAGTTCTATTGCCTGATTATGGGTAAATGATACTCAGGTAACAGCTGCAATTGATTGAGAGTGACATCTAAGCAGACGTGCTTTTAGCTACCTCTGGGCTCCCAGGACACTTAGAAATAATTCAGGCGTGGTTTCTTATCTGCTGGGTATTAGCAGCCTGTAAATATGTAGCCCTCATTCAGCAGAATGTGTTCTGACAGAGTAAAAGCCACCTGGAAAACATTTAAATATACTTCTTTAAGAGGTTGTCTAGCTACTTTTCCCCAAGGGACAACCAATCAGCAATACATTATTTTAGCTTGTTAACACGCAGGATGTGTCAGGCTTTTGTTTTGCCTTGTTTTGTTTTCTGTTTGTTTGTTTGCTCCCTGTGCTCCTGGTTCATCTTTCAAATGTAGAGGAAGAGGATCCATTTCTTTGTCCAGCATTACGTCACATGTAGATAAAAATGAATTAATATTTCATGAAGTAGCAAGTGGGTTATATGAAGGCAATTGCCTTCTAGGCTTTACATGATGGCTCTTGTTCATTTCATTGGGTTCATCAACCAAATGGTTATTTATTCATATATCCATTCAGTATGTATTGAACACCACTCCGTGGAAGGCATCTTGACAGATCTGAGTTGGATTTTTTCTCCCCCTCTCTTGTAATTATTGAAAAAGAGGGAAGCATAGGCAAATGCTGCTCCCACACCAGACACAGTTTGAGTCCTGTTTTCCCTTTGTTCCATCATGACATAATTTGTGCACTATCGATCGGTTGATACTTTTACCCAACAAAGATTACTCTTCTGCCATTTTCAAAGTGATAAAATAAAGGATCGAATTATTTCTTCTTTGGGTATAATAAAATATTCCATTTTATAGTACCTGTGGGTATTATCAAATATTCTATTTCTTTATGAGTTAAATACAACTTGTAGTTCGCTTTTAAAATATGGTTTTCCCCAGCCTGATATCATGAGGTGTTCTTTACCCTGGTATTTTTTCTAAACTTACCCTAACCTTGAATGAAGCCAGCATTAAAGTAAGGGCTGTCTGTGCACTGCCTTTGAAGCCTGTATCAGGCTTACCTACCTCTGATTTGGCAGCTTTCCTTCCACCTAGAAGGAACTCCACCTCCACCAAGACTATAAATCCTTTGAAGACCAACTTGAAGTTTAACCACGTCCCCTCCCTGCCGCACATCGGACCCCTTTTGGGGGCTACAGTAACCCACAAAGAGATCGTTCTCTTTACTCCCACGACACTGATTGTTCACTACCCACTTGCTACACCAGATTCTGTCTCAGATTATGAATGGTCGTTTTATGTGCACTGTAAGCTCTCTGAGGACAAATTATAGGGTCTGTATTTTTTGTGTATGTCATAAAGCTTAACAAAGGATTAAACTGGCAGTTTAGCTTGAACGGGAGGAGAAGGGTCTCAGAAATGTTTAGAGTAATGGTCATTGATAGAGAATATTTATAGGGAATTATATCCAGTAGAAAATTATCTATGGGGTCAACTAAAAAGCAAAACATCAAAACTTTGAGTCACTAAGGTTAGTTGCTTAAAAGGTTAACAAAATTTCTGAAGTCATTGCAGGTGAATTTTAAAAAGCGGTAGTTTTTTTTTTTTTGTAAGAAGCTTGGAGAATTAAATAATCTTCTCAATGCCATATAATGCAGCCTTGCAGTAAGTAGTATGTTTATTCTTAAAAGAACGTTAGAAATCTTTGCTAACTAATTAACTCATAAATCACTAGCTAAACCAGCAAGGTGTAAAGAAGGTCGCAAAAGGAAATGCAAATGGTTATAATGGTATCAGTCTAAAACCGACCCATATTCTAGAGAGCTGAGAGGAGTTACTCATTTAGTGATGCATTGGGGCAGGGGCTCTTATTGTTGGTTTGGTTTTTGGTATAAAGAGAATTTATCTGGCTTTGGTATTGGACAGTGTCTCCCTGAATACTGTCTCTTCTTGCAAAGAGCTCACAATGCCAGCATTTCACACGCTGGATGCCAGGGTTTTTTATATCATACAGCAGAACGGGAAACAAAACCTTATACAGTGCCCTTTTTGCTAAAGGACTAAAACATGCTTCGCAAAACTCGTCAGAAGGAGATGGTAAGAGAGGGGAGCAAAAAAGATGATGCAAAAGCACAATTCCCAGTTTTCATACATGAACCAAGTACTAGAATTGGAAAGAAAATACTCAAATCAGGAACTAAATATGTCTTACAATTTTAAATCTGGGCTAATGCCAAGCTACAAAATGTAGGTTTAAAAAAAAAAAAATCAACATTGTCTGATCCCCCAACTTTTGGACGGCACCCATTCAGGTGCTTTCTAACAATCCTGGCATTAAGACAAACAAACGGGGAGGTGTGGGTGGGTGCGGGCAGTCTCATGCTAATGCACAGTGCTACCGATTTATTTACCCTTACGGCAATTTTAAAATCAATTCAGTATTTCCTGGATAGGTTGACGTCACCCCTCTCATATCAGAGTGAAGGACTGAACTGCTTGCTCTGTGCTCATTAAAATTCTGTATACTACACTCTGCCGGAGCCAATGTCTATTTTCAGGAAGGCTGTAAAACACAACAATAAGTGTTCTTGTCTCTGAGGCTAAGGTGGGGAGTACAGCAGGAAATTATGAGGGATGAGGTCCACAGAAAGAAAAAGAGGGAGGCAAGCACTAACCTGTTAATATTTACCAAATTCTTGCAATAAAAAGAAGTGTCACACATATACAGGAATAAAGCATCCAAAACACCGACATGAATTCAAGGACACGCCAAGAATTCTAGCCTGAGAGAGGCCAGCTGGTGAGGTAGTAACAGACAATTTCATCTGGGAAAACGACTTTCCACCCAGGACATTGAAAACGCCATTCTCAGTTCTTTTATTATTTTTAAGCAGTTTTTCTTTTCACAATCCATTTATAAAGGAAAATATGTGTCACCCATCTTAGTACTATTTGCATAAACATGGAGCCTAGTTCTTCTGGATGTACATTACATGTGTGCATGTGTGCAGGTGCACACACACATTGATATGTACAAATGTATGTATGAAATATATATATAACTGTGCACAGGACCTCCAGGTCACAGGTGCCGTGGTGGAGGAATGCCCTGAGGAATGACTGGCTTCGGCTTTGCCTGGATCTGAGGGCTGCATTTGCCTCTGCTCTGATGGAGGAAGGCTGGCTGGCTATACGGAGCCTTAGAGTTCATAGAACTGAAGGAGCCACACTGATCTTCAGTTCATAGAACTGAAGGAGCCCCAGTGTAAGAAAATGTACCTTTTGTACAACTGTGACATCAGCTAGGCCTGCAACAGCGCTGTGATTCATCCTCCAGCCGAGGAAGTGAACTCACAGAAGGGGGGCTACACCTGAGGACAGTGACGAGACGCTGCCCTGAGAATGCTCTTGGAGGAACTTACACGCTGTGCTCTCTTCAGTCCCTCCTGACGGTAAAACCAGACTCACTGACAGAAAAAATGACCTCAGATTCAGAATAGGACGGTCCTTTGGGTTTTGAGCATTCTATATTGTGTGTGCTTTATATTCACACAACAAACAGGCCCAACTTCAAATACTATTAAGATATTCTCAAGTTGGTGCCTTGCTTTTTTTCCTTCTTTTTCTTTTGGCAATTCTTCACACACACACACACACACACACACACACACACACACACACAGAAAGAGAGAGGAGAGAGAAGGAGCCAGCAGGGCCATGCATATGGTAAGAACCAACGCTTTTATTCAAGAAGGGCAGGCTGACCTTTCAGAGTTCGTTAGAAACACACCCCAGAATAAATGCTCACGCTCTCATCTCTCTAGCATAAGACTCCATGTTCAAGAGCAATGAAGAATTGCCTGAAGGCTCAGCTTCCTTCGCCCGCTGAGTCAAGGAGAAAGGAAAATAGGCAGAGTTCTTCAAGGAGGGGGCGGCATTGTACCTGCTTGGTGCGGAAGGGATGCAGCCACCTCTCTGCCCACGCCCTCTATTTTCAGAGACAGCCTGGTTTCAGCCTGAGCTGTGGCCTGGCCCAGGAGCAGGCCGGGGGAAGGGACCGCCTGCATCATGGGAGTGTCTGCAGGAGGGAAGGGCACCACTAGAAATCACACCGTGGGGTGATGGAAAGGGCATGCTCCCAGTCTTTTGCTTCCTGGTACAAGTCACATTGCCTTTTAAAATGACATGGAGTGGGGTTCATCGTCCAGTGGGCATGACACAGCATAGTCCCCCAGGATCCAAGGAACACAGGAGGGAGCTCTATACTCTCTTTCTCCTAGGCCAGCTGGGTTCAAACCTCAGTTCTGGCATCTCTCAGTTCCATAACCTAGGGCAAGTCATTGAATCTCTCTGTGCTTCAATTTCCTTGTCTGTAAGTTGGGATGGGTAGTAACAGTCCCCACCTCACCAGGTAGCTTTGGAGGACTAAATGAGAAAATTCTCAAAGGGCTAAGGAAAAGTACTTGGATCCCGGTAAATACTCCTAAGTGTCAGGGCTGTATCCCACCTGATTTGCTGTCAACCTCTGAAAGGTCCTGAAAGGAAAAAACAGAAGAGAACAAGGCTACTGTGCTCACACCCCCGCCATTGGGCCCTGGTGGTGCCTGACCAGGTGGTACATGTACGGCCTTCAAATCCCAGGTGACCTGCCCCACGTGTCTCTGGGCCTGGTGAAAACAGCATTGTTGGTTGACTCCGCTGAAAGGCACAGATGTCCTCATTACCCTGAAATAACCTAATTAAGAGAATATAGAAGAAGACATGGGCACTGAAAAAGAACCTGGTCCACTTATTGACTGCAGGAGTGTAAATTCCAGAAACTGTTTCCAACCGAATCTGAGCCCCATTTATTATTAACAACATCAGGGAGAAAATGGCACCGTTGAGACTTTGTTCTTGATTTTATTTTGAGTTCATGTTACCAACGAATACAGCACCTGTTCTTTAGGGAAACATGCCAATCATCTGCAACCTGCTTGGCATGTGCCATGTCTGCAAGAGAACTGAGCGGCCAGAGGTTTCTGGATCTGAAGCTGCAACGAAATGTGTTCTCATAACTAGGACTGAAGATGTCATTCTTAAGAAGAACATGTGGAGGCTCTTTCTCTATCCTAAGCGTATATTTTCTAAACCAAAAATCAAACCTAATATGTCATAGAGAATTTTTGTGTGGCTTCTGGGATTGCCCTTGGGCTATCTTTAAAGGAACAGTTTGGGTGCAAAACATTGGCCTTGGGGACTACGAAGGAAAAACAGGAAAGAATATTTGACTAGCCTGGAAAAGTCAGGCACTCACCATATTCATTCCCGTAGCAGAGAAGTAAAAGACGGCAAATAGAAAGCTATTTTAATGGACACCCGTGGCTACCGCTTATAAGGGTTGCCGTCTTGTCCTTACCTTGATCTGAATGGGAGAAACTATAATTGAATTTGAGTCTCCATTTGTGGTCATGGGGAGAACTGCCAAATAAAACCAGCTCTCTCACTGTGTCCCTGTTCTGTGCCTCCAAAGAGACAACCATCAATGTACCTGACCAAACTCTCCTTTTCCCCCAGTCATCCTAAAGGACAGAGTGTCCTCTTGAGCATGTTTGATTTATTCAGTGTGTTAGGAACACAATAAAGTGTAGGAACTTGAAACTAGACCCGAAAGAGATGCTCTTCCCCTGACCACAACAGAGCTCTGCCTAGAGAATCAGTCTAGCATAATAGTAAGTAGTCTCTGGAGTTACACTCCTTGGATTCAAATTTTAGCTCCCCAGCTTACAAGGTGGGTGACCTGTGTAGGCCCAGTTTCAGCATCAGTGAAATGGAAGCAATAACCAGCTCACTCACTGATATGCCTATGGGAATGTCAGCAAAGAACTTGGTGGGTAAGAATTGGATGAATGTGAAGTGTTTTACTAGAAAACAGAAAATAATGCGGTGACCATCAGCATTACAGTCTAAGCATCAATAGTCTTCTAGTCTTCTCCTAGGGACTTTGAGAATAATAAAATATAGAGCACTTTCCTAACATTAAATCACATTAATATATCAGACTATGACTTATCGAGATATCATTTTCATAAATAGGTTAATGAGCAGGTTTTCACTGAAAGTATAACCTAGCGAGAAAATGGTTTGGTCATTCCTCCTCCATCTGAACCTGTTGATTTATTAGTATGTGAGCAGGCCCCTCACATGGAGTCGACTGAAAAACGGCCCCTTGTGCAGTGGAGACTACGATTGTTCACCTGCATTTTGGCTGAGAAGCCAAATAAACTAATATATAGTTAATTATGTGTAAACCACAAGCACATGTGTATCTGGGTGAAGATTTTATCTATCAGATTTGTAACACAGTTTTAAATTAAATTTCACAATTAAAGATGTACAGTTGCAAAACTGCGGTGATTAGTGCTGAACTCTGCTTTCTGCGTTTGTTTCCCTTTTGCTATACGTTAGGGTTTGTTTCTGTTTGGGTTATTTTTGTTTTTTGATTTACAAAATAGGGGATCTGAACAAAATATACCCCAAAGCTATTTATTTTTAAAGTTTTATTATCCTATAAATTCCTCAAATACCAAACTCTATGTTACTTTGTGTAGCAATTAGTGACAACAGTTTTGGAGAAGAAGAAATTGAGAGATTTGTCTCTAGTACAAAACCTGGTTTATTCCAACTGCAGGCAGAGTCTTTTCATAATTTTGTGCTCCACAACATTAAAAAACACTTTCTACTCTGTGTGTCATTTGCAAATAGGAGATAATCAGGATTCAAAAGAAGCCCAGAAGAGCAGCAGGAGACTCTAGAAGGCACAAGATAAGGGATAGAATCTTAGGGGGAAGTGATGTATGGCACAGCCGAGGGGAAGGAAACAGAGAGGTAAATTTGTTTTCAAATACTTAATGCCTCCCTATTCTGGGTCTAGATATTTTCTGATCTTTGCACACTTGGCCTATCAGAAGCAGTGGTAGCTCCTCATCTTCCCCAGCCCAGCCTTTTCTCACAGCTTTCCCACATCCTGTGCTTTTCATACTTATCACACTCAAACTACCACGTACCCCGTCCACCGCCACACAGGGCAGTGTCAGGAAAAGCAATGTAATTAATGATTGCCATTGACCATTCAAGAGAAGCTGCTTCTCCGCAGTCAATAGGCAGCCTGATTCCAGTTTCTTTCTGTGCAAGAGGCTTCCTTATCACCAAGGTTGTATCAAAACACAAGCAAACAAGAAGCCCAGAATAGAGATTTTCCACTCAAACATTTTGCAGAGCCTTTTAATTTAAAAATGAAAGGAAAATATACACATTGAAGAAACCACAGTACTAATAGGAGTGTTTGGAGACTCTTAACCACCATACAAATGGGATGACCGTCTTGAAACTGAAAACAGGAGTGAATTCAATCTATTGGCAAAGACTTATGAGGAGTCTACCATTCAAGCCACTGTATCAGCTCCTATAGAGTCTGCGCTGTAGCTTTCTTGTTCCTCAGAGAGTTTACAATCTACTTAGGGAAAAAAGATAAAGTCGAGATAATATATTTTGTAGCTTTTGCAAGGAAAATGTAACAAAACATGCTCATTTGCCAATAGTTGGTTGAAAGGGATAAGAATTTAGAAGACACAAAGCCAGTATGCAATCTGGTGGCCTAGGAAGGCTTCCCTGCAGAGACGGGACCTGACCTGAACCTGTCAAGGCACGAACGATAGACTCTGGACTGGCTGGGAGAAAGCGTGCAGGCTCCCAAGGGAAATAAGCGTAAGGAGAGCACCAAAGAAATATTATACCAAAGGAGGCTGCTTGCAAAAGGCATCTTCAGAAGCCTTGGCTGGCTGGAGTTGAAGTTTCACAAAGAGGAGCAGGAGATGGTGATAAAAGAGTGTCTGTCTCTGGCACAATTTAAAGAGACTTGAGCCCACTGTATTCCTCTAATTATATTCTCTCGGTCAATAATGGTTGTTGTTGTTAAGCCCCTGTTATATGCAAGACACTGTCAGGGGTGGGGAAGGCAGGAGGCAGAGAGAAAAGATCTAATTTGAGCTCAGGAGCCAGACGTAAAAACAGGAAATGCTAACAATGCAAAAGATACCAAACCAAACAAAAATTTTAAAAAAAAGTGCGAGGAGGGAGGTGAGTTGGCACATAATTAATCCATCTGTAGAGAAAAGCAATTACTTTGTCTGCTAAATACGCTTCCCTTCTTCTAAGAATAAAAGAGGTTTCCTCTACTTCTGAGTGTTGTTCCTTCCAGCCCCCGCCCTCGAACCCTGTAATATCCTTGGCAGCTGCACTTTCTTTCATGGCCGCACTCCCCTGCCCATAATTGATGGGTAAAGAATGAGTCCTAGCAGCATGTAAGTCCTCTGGTGCCAGTTTCTTTTTGTAGCCAACTACATCCTTGCTTGATTCTTCGTTTGATTTTTCAATCATTTCATCAATAATGAGTATCCAGCTAGTGAATTTCCCCTTTTATAGAGACAATTCAAATTGGATGACTGTCACTTGCAATTCAAAGACTCATGAAACTTCTAAGTGATCGAATTCTGACTTGCATTATAATTGTTTGCATTCTTTCCTCCAAACTTCTAGGTTGTAGAGCAAACACCGTATCTCACTCATCTCTGTGTCGCTAAAGGGGCTAGGTCTACGATTTGTACCAAGCAGATAGTATCAAGTGAGTAATACCAGTTACAGTAGCAAACAAATGCCCAGCTCTTTGTTTCTTGACACTTTACAAGTCTATTTCTCACCCACATCGATGGGTGTTCTTAAAGGGGAAGTGGCTGTCATCTAGGTGGTATCTCAGGGACCCAGGCGCCTTTCATCTTGTGGCTCCACCTCCCATGGCCTCGGATCCCGTGCTGGATCCTGCACAGGGAGGAGCAAATAACATGAAGAGGGCCCAGAACTGACCTGCACATCTTCTGCTCTCATTATATTGGTAAGAAGCAGCCACATAGATACAAGGGCTAGAAAATACCATCCTAGCTGAGCAACCATTCTAGCAACAGTTCTACTCTATGGAAACAAGGCAGTAATCTTTGGTGGAAAATGAGCTACAAGAAAGAAAGATGCACGGGGTGGGAGAAGGAGGAAAGAGAAGAGAAAAGAAGAAGGGAAGAAAAAAAGAAACTTTAGAGCAAGGTGAAGAGAAGATTCACTGTGGGGGTTAGAGATGGAAAAAGATTGCTTCAAGAAGCAGGAACTGAGCCTTTTGTTTCCATTTTCTTAATTCTATAAAGCCCACTAAAAACATCATAGATTATGGGGAAGAAAATGTAGAGGAACTCTGCTGACTGTCTTAGTGAAATGGCAACACTTCTAACATACATTTTTTTTAAGATCCTCTAAATTATGACCCTTGGGATCTAAGCAGCATAAGTCAAAGGTCATATCTCCAACAGCTTTCCTTGTCAAAATTATCTTCACAGGAAGCAGCTGTCATGTGAAAGCACAAACCAATCGACCAAAGGGCTCTTTCCTTAATGGCTGAGGTTCCAAGGAGCAGAAGTCTTAAAATGGCTGTTTCTTCTAATCATTTAAATCCCAAATCCCTTCTGTGAGGACAATGTGCAACCCTCGGAACAAACAGAAACATTTCAAAGCATCTCAGGAGATTTTCCAAGGGTTTTAAAATTCATTTTTCTCCTGAAAACATTCAAAGCCCAAACCCCTATATTCCTCTGGTTATATTCTCTTGGTCATGGCATGGCGGTGGATTCTGGCCGTGAAGATCCCAGTTCTTAGGGAAATAGAAGAGAGTCAGGGAGACCAGACCCCAGTTTTGGAGGGCCTCAAGAACTGCACAGTGTCATAGCAAGTCCTCAGGCACTAAAGCGAACTTCTAAAACACAAAGACCATATTCAATTCACCTCTGTATTTCTTGGGCCTAGCACAGTACCTGACACCAAGCAAGCATTAGTTGATGAATAAACGAATGAACGGAGCTGGAATTTAGTGACCACGTCCTGGATGCAAATTGAGTATCTGGCCTCAATAACAAAGAGCAAAACAAAATCTAGAACCGGGGCACAAGATTGCAGCACGACAAGAAGACATACTCCATGCTGAGTTTCTTTAAATACTTTTAGTTAGAAACCAGCCTAGTATCCCCTTCCACTCTTTTCATGGAAGTCTTTCACTTCTCTTTTCTCTACCTAAATAAAAATCACCTTTCTGCAAAAAAAAAAAAGAAAGAAAAGAAACTAGTCTAGTCAGAGTCAAGAGCAAAGATGAGTCACCAAGCAGAAGTCAAAAGGATTTAGCTATTTAGGTGGGATATTGAGTCAGCAAGCCAAAAAAGTTATTGTTTATAAATTATCATATAATCTGATTGGAAAAGGCCAATAGTATTAAAAGATCTGGTTTTGTTCTTCATAAGCGTATCTGTTACTCCCGAGAAGCAAAACTAGCCTTGTGCAATACCGTAGAATAAACCTCACCTTATCATGTCCCCTTTCATCATTATCTCACAGTCAGCAAATGCCCCTCCACATGTCTGATGGCTTTAAATTTTAATCGCCCCTTACCACCCAAGTCATCCAAGGACGACACCTCCTGCTCTGCCTTCGGACATTCTCACCCTAAGTCTAGCCATCTCGTGACTCAATCATTAGGCTCTGATCTAGCTGGTGAGATCTGCCTAACTCACTCATCTGCTCATGAATCCAGAAAGGGCGTTAATGATAAATTCCGGTAAAATATAGTCTTGTTTATTAGCGTCTTCTGGAGACAAGGCGTGTGCCCAACGGAGTATCTCTAATCATGAAAATGTCCAAGTGAAGAAAGGCCACCGGGGAGGAGATAGGGGCTGCCTGAACTTTCACTGCCCTTTAAATCACACCAGGGGAGGCAGCTACTCTCTCTGTCAGCTCCAGCAGCCTGGCTAGTAAACCCTTTTAAAACAGCAACTGTCCTGGTTAAATTAACACTGAAAGACCTCTCATGGCAAAACCTCAGCCTGGGGCCAGTCAGAAAGATAAAAGTTTCATTAGCCGGTATCTTCTCAAAAGAACGCTTGAGTCATTTCCCTTTAGACCACTCTGACTCCTCTATTTCTGTTATCTCAAAACACTTCTTGTAAATTAATCGTCGAAAGCACACATCAGTGGCTTGTGGTGTCCCTTATATACGCCTTTGTAAAAAAAAAAAAAAATCACCAGATATCTAAAGAACAAAATTAAACTTTTCCTCCAAGATTTTGACAGTAAGCAAACCACACCTGCTTCACCATGGCCTACGTGGGGCCATGCTGCTACAATCCCATAGAGTTTCAGGGTGTTTCTTTGTGCTCAAAAAGTCCTGAAAACACCAGACTGCCAAGTTAATAAAAGGTAAGTGTCGGCAACCATTGTGTAGTTATGAATTTGACCCATTTTTCTTTTCCCAGTGTCGCTACTGCTGCCTTACATTTTCTCAGAAAAAATGGAGTCTAAGTGAATTCATATAAATATATAAGCATATATACACACATTCATACATATGTAAAGTCACTATTCCTAGACATATTCCCAAAGGAAGCTGCCTTTTAAAATGTTTTTCCTTCAAAATAACAGAGTAGGTTATAGTCTTTGTTGTGAATTCTAATCGTCTCACATATTCAGCAGATAGCTCTCGAGAAATTCAACCAAATACGTTTTCCCCTTGAACAACAACAACAAAAAGGAAAAGACTCTAGCACTGAAGAGGAATGTACTTAGGTCAGGTTTATGCACTTTATAGCAGACGGTAAATAAAGTCACTCTGGAGCCATAAAGGCAAGAACTAATTGACACATTCAAGGATTCATGAAACCCATAGACTACCTTTAGCCAACAGAGAACAGGAAATTAAACATACAATGGACTGTATGTGTGAAGCAGACCCAGGGAAGCCAGTCAGATAATAGGAAATGGCAGAGGAAAAGTCAAAAGAGAAATCAAGCCAGCAGCCACAGTCTTTCATAAGCTCAGACACCTGAGGATACCATTCTGTGACCCCACAGTTTACAAACAATAGAGGGATGGTGCTGAGTCATAATGAAAAGGTTAGGTCACATCTGATAGACTGTTTAATAAGACAGGCGGATGAGTAACGCATCCTAGATAGTTATCCATTAACAATGGTTTTCAGAAAAGTTCGATATGTAAAATGTATCTTTAAGAATCTAAACACTGCAAGTACTTTATTCCTTAATGTCAACCAATAGATGAAGTGTGAATATGTCAATTAACCACGTTCAAGAACCGAGAGTAACAGACATAGAAACTGACAAATGTCTACTCTATTATTTTTTAATCCGGTGTGGTTACCTTCGAGTACTTGGAATATTTTTAATTTTAGAGGACCTGTTTTAATAACTAATAATTAGATACGCATGTTCTCAAATTAACATATTGAAAGTTGAAGAATAATCCTTCTGAAAAGCTTCTATATAGCTATTTCATTCATTTACCCAAGTATGCCAGGGCTATTTCTTCACTTCTTGATTCAGCAGATACAGTGGTGAAAAGGTTCTGCCCATCCAAATGGTATCCCAGCCCCAATGTGATTTTGCTCTTGCTTTTGCTCAAAATCTAAAAATTCTTTGCTTGTCACTCAACTTCTTGTAAATTCTAAATCAACTAAGTTTAATATAAAGTGGCAATTGTGCTAAGCAGTTTTAGCCTCTCAAGAAATACCCAGATCAATGCAATCCCATCCATGATCACCAGGACTCAGAATGCAGCCACCAAGAACCAAATAAACAGTCACTGAAGTAAACTAAGTGCCATGTGAGAGCTATAAACACAAGACTTGTTATGAGAGCCAATGACAAAAGGAGTAAGCATGGTTTAGTGTGTGTGTGTGTGCGTGCGCATATGCACACACGCATATACATGTATATCTGTTAACAATATATGTGAGTGTATATGTATATATATGTATTGTGTGTGCATCTGTGTATTCCTGGATACATGGATAGATAAATAGATGGATAGATAGGTAGATCCAGAGACAGATATGTTTTGATTCCAGTAACAGATAATATTGATGCTGTACTTCATGAAAATAAAAACAGCATAGTAATTTGGAATTACAGTATCCACCATTAGAAAAATCTAACCTGGAAACATGCTTCTACCACTTAGCTGTGCAATCTTGAAGAAGTTACTTGACCTCTCTGAGCTTCTGTTTTCACCTATAAAATAAAGGTAATAGAAGAAGTATCTAATTCAGAGAGTTATTAAATCCTTTCACAGAAGAAAATCAAAAATCATTATTTTTACTTCTGCTTTGTTAGTAGTATATAAAAGTATTTTAAAATAGTCTATGCTCACCACACATTCAGAGTATTCTGGTTTTCATTTTAAAATTAGGTATAAAATATTGTATTCAAGAGCGCAAACAAGGAGGGGGGTTGAACACTTCAAGTACACAGGTACACACAGCAAGCAGCAAGACGGAGGTAAGCGTTCCAGCTCCGTTGGAAGCTCTCCTGAATGCCCAGATATTTTTAGATTATTTTTTAAATGGAAAACAGACATACACACTAAAATGCATAGAACAAACAGCCAGAAATATTTTGCTTCGATTTTTCATGGGTTATTTTTGCAGATCTGTCTTGCTGTGTGGATTTCATTGTGAATGAAAAGAATCTGTGAGCATGCTTCCATGGAAACCTGTTTCTTTGTGATTGGCTGAGCGGTATCCAGGCACTTCAGCAGTACCTCAGAAAGTACAAGTACCGTTAATATTCAACAGACACAATAAATCCTACCAACCCCAGCCCCATGGCATTTGTTACGCAACTTACCATTAGTCAAGAAACGCAGGTCCATCGTAGCATTTTCTCACCCTCGAAATATCCTTGGAGATTTCTGCCGTCCCCCTTGTTAAAACCTGACTCACAGAGAAACAGGAGCAGGGAGTGGAGGAGGGAAGGGCAGGACACGAAGAAAAAGGCATAAAACCTTGAAGATGTGATAAGATAAAGCCTTTTCATCCTTGTAATTGATATTGCCTCCATTTTATTTGTTTTGTTTCTAAATAGCATTGATTTAAAAGGAGAAAAGTGATTTGCCCAAAAGGAATGTTTCTGCCATTTTACATTTAATCGTGATTAAGAGAGAATCATGTCACCTAAGACAATCTACATAATCATGAGCAGACTGCGGTGACTGACCAAGCGAGGTGAGGCAAATGATACATATTAAAAGGCCCAAAGGAGGCAACGTGTATATACCAACGTCCGTGGGAAATTGAGGGTTTTTTTAAAGCATATATGATTTGAAACTCCCAATGTGGCTTGAAGTAAGAAAAGCAACGATACAAAGAAAAGTCCCAACGTGCAAAAGAGTTAAATTTCCAAGTAATCATTTTGTCTGCAACCCCTACACTGTCTGGATACTTTAGAACCTCCCCTGTGTATAACATTTTACTTACATTCTATCATGAACAAATCAACCACTCAATAAGAGGCAACAGTACTGGAAAGCAGCCAGAGTTCTGAACATTTGCCTATATTAACATTCCACTTAGGATACTCTTAATTTGAATATCTTATTTGAGATTATTTGAGTTACTCAACTCCTGATAGAGGATGTGATTTGAAAGCACTTTCAAGTGGATGGTAGGGGACATTCAGAGTCAGAGTTGGGGAACAAATTCGAGTCCTGGGGTCCCTATTCCCAGCACTTGGATAATATATAAGTTATAGTACACTGCTGGTTTTCACATCTTTTTAAACTAAATCTATTCTTGCAACTTAATTTTTGTATCTGTTCCTGCATGCAATGCTTTAAGATGCAAATTACTATAAGAAGAAAATTACTGTATTTTGAGCTTATATATTAATGACTCTATAGAGATGTCTTGATCTTGTGTATAAATCTAATGAAAATCAGATTATGAAGTGCTACTAGGCAAAAATCTCTGGACTATATCTAAAGCTATATTTACTGAGAGCCCAGAAGATAGTTGTACATGCACCGTAAATCATTAAATTGATACGAAGTTGAGTAATAAACTGGGTTTAAAAATAAATAAACAGTATTATCTGAGTTGTGATAAACTAACATAAATGTATAAAAGACTGCAAAATTATACATCAAAATACTAACCATAATTATCTCTAGGGTCTTATAAGTAGACTTTCGTGCTTTTTTCTTTTAATGTAGACTTTATTCTCTCCACATTTTTCAAAGTATGTGTTATTTAAAAAGGAAAATGTATGTATTTTAAAGATACTGTCAATGATCTTTTCATCTTTCTTTGTAAGGACAATTGAACCTTAAATGTATAAAGAGTCTCGCACATTTTAAAATCTTTCACATTGATTATCTCATTCCAGGCACGTAATATCCTCGGAGGAAGATATTACAGAGAGTGAAGTCTCACTTACAGACAAGGAAAATGAAGGCCAGTGGTCAGCCAACTTGCCAAGATGGTAGGGGACATTCAGAGTGAGAGTTGGGCAACAAATTCAAGTCCTGGGGTCCCTATTCCCAACACTTAGATTGTATACAAGTTATAGTACACTGCTGGCTTTCACATCTTTTTAAACTAAATCCATTTTTGTGTCTTAATTTTTGCATCTGTTCCTGCATGTAACGCATTGTTAAGAAGCAAGCAGACGCTAGGCCAGGCGTGGTGGCTCAAGCCTGTAATCACAGCACTTGGGGAGGCCAAGGAGGGCCGATCATTTGAAGTAAGAAGTTCGAGACGAGCCTGGCCAACATGGTAAAATCCTGTCTCTACTAAAAATATAAAAAGTATATAAAAACGTTGTAGTGGCGGGCACCTGTAACCCCAGCTACTCGGGAGGCTGATGCAGGAGAATCACTTGAGCCCGGGACGTGGAGATTGCAGTGATCTGGTATCGCGCCACTGCACTCCAGCCTGGGAGACAGAGCAAGACTCTGTCTCAGAAACAGAATCAACCAAATGCTCAATAAACATTTGTTAATTAACTAACAATATTTCCCTCTTTGTGCTCTCTTTCTTAACTCATTATGCAGCTAATTGAAGAATAACACTTTAGTCAAATTTTCTTTTATGTTATTTTCTAAAGTTTGCAATTCTGGGGATTTAAAATATGTATACTTTCCTAACCACTTACGCAGTTTTGAAAAAAGAGTATAAGAGAAGACAGCGTGATTATATAGAGCAATGCCTAGGACGGAGCAAGGGGTGCCGTGTCAGCGCCCACTCTCCAGGCCTGGCGGATAGTAGAGAGGGAGAGGGGAAGGCAGGTGTATACTTTCCAATTCAGCCCCCTTCCCAGTCTACTCCAGAGTGAGATCAGCAGGCAGGATAAATGGAGATCCAACGGACAGTCCCAGGATGGATGGTAGAAAAGCGGGGGGAAATGAAAAGAGGGATACCCCAGAATGCCAGGATGTAAGAGAAATCACTAGTTTCGAAGTTTCTTTCCTAAGTCGCTAATTTGTTGTTTGCATCACCAGAGTCACTGCTAACACACTGGAGGAGATCAGAAAAAGGTTCTCCTTCTTCCAGTGGACATAGAGTGGAGTGGGCTTTGGGTAACAGACTGGCTTGCCCCTGGCCAGGAGGCCTCATGCAGTAAGCAACCTGTACAACCGCGTGCTGCAGCCCTGCTCATGAACTGGAATACATGATCAAGATGGGTCTGCCTCTAACTGGAGGGTATTTTCGACTCCTTGCCAACAAAGTATCCTTCGGTTCATAAATATTCATGCACACACATCTGATGTATTACAGGGACAAAGAGGCAATTTTCAGAGTCCAGAGGTAAATGACTTATTTCCATAGTTAAAAGGACAAATGGATACCCTCTTCGTGGAGTATTGTAATGATTGGATAAAATAATATATGTCAAGCACAATGCCTAGCACTAATCAATCCATAAAGCGTTGGTTCACTGCCATTTTCCCCTGCTAATACTGAAACTATTTAGATAAAGCTGCTGTTGCTGGAGTAATTTTTAAAATCTCTTTCTTGTCATAAATCCCAAAACCTTCAGGTTTCCCACATAGGAACAAACTCTATCCCCTCCCTACCACTATGCTCACACCATATGCATTTTAGAGTAGCAGGCAGTCTGCCCTAGATGCTGAATCCGTGTAGAAGAACTGCAGGTTGGTTTCGTGTGAAATGTTAGAGCAAAACCCAAAGCCAGGTCTGACTTTGCATTTCATCATGAAACGAAAATTTGGCCCATGTTTGCAAAAAATGTTGCCAGCATTTGCTATGGGCCGGTGAGCAGAAGATTCCAGATTTGTTAAAGCCAGGCAGAAGTCAGGCATATCTTCCAAATGTCATTTTGAACACTGACCCTGAAAGAAATGTGCAGAAGCTGATGCACATCACCATGCAGGAAAAATGTGCTGAGTCACAACTTCCAATGAACTTGGGTCACGGCCCTTCCTACAGTGCTTCTATCTTAAATGAACTCCACAGGCAGATGAGCTGTTTCTGAATGCTTATGATGGCCTCTGGAGGGGCAGTAAGTTTTCTCTTTTTCTATTGCTTTTTGGTTAAAAAATGACGAATACTTAGAGAATCCACCTGCCATCCTTTGGCTAAGTTAAAAGGCAGTGGTAAGAAGACAGCCATGCTCTGTTAGTGGTCCCAAACTTGGCATTGATTACTAGGCTGGCATAGGGTGACACTGTTTTCAAAACAGCCTTTATCCCGTTGCTAAGGCAGCTGCAGCCCTCTCAGAACCTCTGAACCCTGGGATCTCACAAGTAGACTATCACAACCATGGTGTTTACATTTTATTAAAATTTTTGTAATGTGGTATAGCTTTAGCCAGAGACAATTTCTAGAGGATGAAACTCAAGGCAGTTATCTAACATGGGTATCAATGAAAATTTGTACAAATCAGAGAAACTCTAGTATCAAGGCAAGCTTGAGAACAACGGAGGACATTTTACAGAATGTCCAGATCAAACGCTAGAATTAAGCAACTGAAATCAGAATGAAAATGTACATAAAACAACACAAAATGCAGGCATCCTAAAGCTTGGGAAATAAAAATAGATTCTTTTCAGGTTGAGAATAAGGTGGGGGACGAGATAACAGTAAACAAGTTAAGATCTTATGTTCCCTTTGGAGTCTTCTGAGTTGTAACAACTCCCCAGCTGAGCATGCCAGGTGAGATGAGATCCTCTGAGACGCGGAGGAGAGAGAATATTTTAGTGTTGATGAAGATGAGGACACACGCGCATCTTGGCAAACAACTCCAGATCCTGGAATCTCACCTTTACCCGTTCCCATAAGTAAATCAGTAGCCTCTACTGTGATACAAAAAAAAAAAAAAAAAAACACAGACTCTCAAAAATAAACCTATGGGCCTGGCGCAGTGGCTCACACCTGTAATACCAGCATTTTAGGAGGCCAAGGTGGGTGGATCATGAGGTCAGGAGTTCAAGACCAGCCTGACCAACATGGTGAAACCTCATCTCTACTAAAAGTACAAAAATTAGCTGGGCATGGTGGCGCACGCCTGTAATCCCAGCTACTCAGGAGGCTGAGGCAGGAGAATTGCCTGAACCTGGGAGGCGGAGATTGCAGTGAGCCAAGATCGTGCCACTACACTCCAGCTTGGACGACAGAGTGAGACTTTGTCTCAAAAAATAAATTAATAAAAATAAACATCTGAATAATTTTAACCACATTTCCCTTGTTTGGAGTTTCTGAAGCACTTTATTGGCTCTCAGGATTTCTGATCTTTTATTACGGTCATTCGTATGTGTCATTTCTGATCTTTTATTACGGTCATTCATATGTGTCATATCTCCCTTGCCACGTACCCTGAGCACTAAATGCAGGGCAATTTACCGCTTGGTAACTCACAGATCCTACTAGAGTACCTTGAGTGAAAGAAATGTGTCAACATTTGTTCATCTATTCAGAGTGTACCCGTATACTTTCCTAAGTCCAAAAGTGGTACATGGTTCAGAACAAAAAGCCCTTTGAACTGCAGAAGAGAATAGTTGCCACATCACTCTGTTCCTCGCTGAATATATCTCCATATTCATTTTTCCACAAGGGTAGGAATTAGGAGCTTTGCTAGAATACAAGGTACTTTTGCCAGGGTACCAGAGTAAACACAACACGGTCTCTGCACATCAGAATCCATGCAGGGACACAAGAAACTGAGAAAAATCATTGCAACAATGTAGTAATGGATAGTTTTGTGCACCAGGTGTAATCAGGGCTCACTGCAGCCTTGAACTCCTGGACTCAAGCAATCCTCCCATCTCAGCCTCCTTGTAGCTGGGACCACAGGCACAAGCCATTATGCCCAGCTAATTTTCTTTTTAGTTTTTGTAGACACGAGGTCTCACTATGTTGCCTAGGCTGGTCTAGAACTCCTGGGCTTAAGATATCTACCCGCCTCAGCCTCACGAAGTGCTGCAATTACAGGTATGAGCCACTGTGCCCAACCTAGTTTTGCTTTAAAATGATTTAGAAAGAGGGTGATGGTGGGACTCCAGAACAGGACTTATCAATCGACCTTCTCCTGGAAATCCAGAGAACTTTGGGCTCCCAGGAGAGATATTATCAGAGATGAGGCTGGAGATGCACATAGTCTTCATGTCACATAGGCTTGATGACTTCATGTCAATCAAGTTCAATACTGATTGCCATGCACGTGGCAACTGCTTCACATTTGCTGCACAAAGCAAAGGTAGGCTGGGACAGATAGCTTTTGAGCTATAAGCTCTTTAACAAGGTAGGCTACGGAAACATAAATATGGATGACACCCACTTTCTTAACGACTCATTCTGCTTCCCAGTTGGTCTTCTTAGGAAAAGGGAAAGCCTCCCAAGAGGTAGGCAAGCCCAAGGTAATCTCATTGTACCATCTAGGCCTAAGAGAGTCTACGGAAATATAAGATAGGAGCATGGAGCACTGTCTGAATTATCTCTGTGCTTTTCCCAGGACCTAGACAATATTTCACACAAAGTAAGCCTTCAGGAAAAATGTGCAGGAATGAATGAATGAATGAATCGGGAAAGAACCTAAAACAATAAGCCCAAATCTAGACCAGAGGCCACACACACTGAAGTAATTCTTTTATCTTCCTTATTCATATTGAGATTTCGCCACCACCCTAAAAAAATTCCTTAGTTCACTACTTCCTTGACTCTTCCCCTTGGGGTGTTTGAGAGGAGGAATCAGAGCTCTCCCTGGATATGAAAGTGTGTGCAATAAATTCATCATTAAAGTATGCTCACAGTTTTGTTGGGAAGACTAGAGAACAGGAGAAAGCACTTCCTTCATTCAGCCTTAAGGCGAAAGAACGTATCTTGGAAGTGGAGCCATTTGAGCTATTTACATTCCATGAGAACCACAAAGTCTGCCCTTCAGAAGAGCTCTGCACTTAAAACATGAAGAGAAAGGCAATGAGAAAGACAACTTCATGCTTCTCCCTATTAAAAAAAAAAAGAAGAAGAAAAGAAAGAAAAGCAAACACTAACAAGATTGTCACAGATATCAAAGACTCTTTCCTGGCAACTTAATCCTGAACTGGTAGCTTATGCAACAGCTCAAGAGGAAGAAAAACATTAAGATGACATCAAATGTGGCAGGAAACACGGACTGAGAATTTAAGTATGTGTGTAGGTTTATTGTGAGAGTGAGAGAGTTTTTCCTAGATCCATCTCAAGGAGAGAGCAAGGCTCTGTGACCCAGATGTCCGAGGCTCAGCTCACTCCAAGGAACAGAGTTTTCATGAGCCTAGGCTTCCAAAGGAGATCGTTGTATTATTCAAGAGGAAAGCTCAGGCGTTTTCAAAAGATATGACCTTTTTATCCCAGAGGACCTTAGGGCCTCATTCTTTGCAGGGCTACTAACGAGATGATGGAGGCCTAGGTCTGAACCCTGAACCCTGTGGTCCACGAAGGATAAAAAAATCCCCAAGGCCAAGTTAGATGAGCGGGGTGTGGCGCCAGATACACCCACTTCTCAGTGAGCCCCTTCAGCAGCCAGGCTAGAAGCCCTTCCTCGAATCTTCTGAAACGTATAAGACCCCCTGTTCCATTGCAAGGAAAGTGTGGGGCAAAAATACATGAGATTAAATTTCCTACCAGCATTGCAGGGAAGAGGAGTGAACAGAGACAGATTTACTTGAACTGAAATAAGCATTTCCTGCTCCCAGAGGTGAGGAGCAGATCTATACCCATTTTACAAGTTTGAGTGAAGTTCACATTTGCCTTTTAGAAAACAAAATCAAGCTCTTAGTTCTTTGTAAATGAACTACAAAACTCCGCATACTACAAAACACCCATATTTACCTCCCACACAACAAGTCAACTGGAAAAGCAGCCAAGCGTGAGAAATTCACCTGATTTCTCACTTCCCAGAGCTGGAAGAATGTCCTTCTCAAGCAGTTTCAGTTACTGGACTCAGGTGACCCCAGGACTTCCTCCCTTAACAGCCGTTTGAAAGGAGGGGGAAAGGAAATCCATATACCAAAATCCTCTCTCTGGTCAGTCATCACTTCACCAGATACATAAGAACAAAGTGGCTAATGTTGAAATGAAGCTAATGTGACACATCAGTGTTAAAATGCATGTTCTGTTTTGTTTTATTCACAGAATCTGTTGACCATGCAGACGGGGAGCATTTCACTTTTCTAGAGAGCAAGCATTCGCTGGTTCCTGAATGTTTCATAAGAGGCAGAACTTCCAGCTTATTGTGTTTGAGAAAAAGAAAAACATTTTTTAATCAAAACAGAGGGGGGTCTGCAAAATGAATACCAGTGAAACATGGGCAAGCAAGCACATCCAAATAGGTGTGGTCCTGTCTTATCAGCATTCGAGGGATGGGAGAAAAAATAAAGAGTGTTGAATCAAGAATTCCTGTCTCCCTGTCTTGTAGTCAATATGCCAAATGTCTTTTCTCTTCTCTAAGCCTATTTTCCAGTATCTCATAACACTAACCTGATTGATCACCTGGTCACATCAGCCAAACTCATTAGGCCAATTAAATAAGACTGTGATGGAGAATCCAGCTCACCGAGTGTCGGCAGTGTGACCACAACTCAGCTTCTACGCATTCCTCATAGTCGTATTTCAAGTGCTGTGATCTTGCGTGGGTGGTTTGATTTATTGAAGGGGACATATTGCCACTCAGAAGGACTTCTCAGGACACTGAAGGAAAGAAAGTATTAAAAACCAGAGCAATCTGAGAAAAATAGGATGCCTGTCACCCAAACCCTGAGGCAGCTTGCACACGGTGCCATATTTTAAACATGAAGGAAATAGACTCTGTCTTGACAGCCTGGTTCTATTAGGAGAGAGACTCTCTGAGAGCCCTCTTTCCTGGTAAATATCCAAAGAGCAGCATTGTTCTGAGGGAGACTCAGGGCTGCAAGGTGGCCATGTGTGAGCGCGCACTGAGGGTGTGGGCAGGGGCCGGCAGGCTCCTGTGTGTGTTCATGGCACCGGGTGCCCTCCTGAGAGGCTGAGTCGTCCTGGAAGAAGGAGGGTCTTTCCCTAATTGGTGCACAAAGGTCAGACATTGATGCAGTTTTTCTGGATAGGACACATTTCCTTATCTGTGAAAAGGTACCACATACACCAGCAGCTTGGAACCTGGGTAACAAATAGACTGGATAATGATTTATAGTCCAAAGACCTGACAATGTGGAGATAAAAACTGCCATTTTTAGGAAGTCTCTTGAATTTGCTTTGACTCTTGAAGGGTCTCTGCCACGACCCTGAGATAATAGGGCTTTTGGGAAAAACAGCCGGAGATTTGGCCCCAGCCTGCTTCCTTCAAGATATGGGAAGACCGCGGAGCATATGAGGGGCACTGACATGTTTTTGTCCACAAACTTAGCATATCTGAGGACAGGGCTGTGTCTTATTCACTATGCATTCTTCGTATCATGCACTCAATACATCTGCGTGGTAGAAATGTATTTAAACTCATTTTAATTTCCAGTTTGCTCTTGCTTCCAGTAAAACCGAGATGGTTAAAACCTATCTTCATTCTTTACATCCACAAAATTAGACCTTATGTTAGCTTGGCAAACAAGGCATCTTGGAGAAAAATTTTCAAAAACGAATCAACAGTACAGGAACTATAGTGCCTTAGTCCAACCCGCTTAGATTGGACTCTAGACAACAAGGGTCTAGAGAGTTCCAGTGACTTCTTGTAGGCTACACAACCAGTTGGACACAAAAGCAGGGCTAGAACTCAGGACTTCAGATAAATCCAATGTCTATCTTCAATGCTTCTGTGATTTGGAGAGCAGGCACATGTACCTCTAAAATAAAGTTTTTCCCTTATGGTAGGCACTGACGGCCTCCCATATGCCAAGATCTTACACCAAACCTATGGCCGCTTTGCAAGCACCATTCCCATTTTCCTAGTGCTTCCTCTGCCACCACCCAAACAGCTGTACCTGCTGTACTCTGTACCACACATCAGTTCCACGACATCCAGTCTATGGGCCTACCCAAAAAAATACCAACTATAAGCCCATCATTTTCAAATTTGAAGCGACATGAGCTCTTAAAAAACACAATAAATGATCATTGCAAGACTGTAGAGCAAGTAAATGTGTCATATACTATAATTGAACATTGGAAGGGCTAGGCCAGAGCAGTAGTAAAGCAGGAATCCCCTTGGAGTCATAAGGGAGTAATCTGGCTTTGCAGACATCATGGATCAGAAATACCAAGGAGATCCACCTCTAGACAGCCAGGATGAAACAGAAGAGTCATCTTCAAGAAGTGCTTACTATTGTCTAATTCTGTGCTTGTAGGAAGCACGCCAGCGGCTGCTGCTAGATAAAATGGAAATCGCCCCCAAAGAGAGCTGGACTCAAGTCAACCAGTGAAGCAGCGTGTAAAAAGACATTTGTCTAGGGAATGATTATACATTCTCTAAACTCCATTTCTAATCGTTGGAGCGGCACATGTGGCTGGTCACTTGATAGAAGTGAATACACGAAGGCCTTTATAACAGATGGAGCATTTTCGGCTAAAAAGTAACAAGCCACTTCCTCCCCAGGCGAAAGGAGCCAACTAACTGAATGTGGTGGGAACGCAAAATGCAGAGCCTCAAGCACATGAAGTCACTTAGACATTTGTGGTTTGGGATGAACTTGGAAAATATAATAAAGAAAAATCTACAGTGAGCAGCAGATTTATGGGCTTAAAATGTACTTCCATTTGCTCTTAAAAAGCCTTCTGGGAAGAAATTTTCATTATATTTTGGACAACACGATGTTCTATCTTCTGTATCTAGAAAGTTCAAACTTGGCTAACCAGCGATGATGGAATAGAAAACTGTATTAAATCTTGATATTTTTGTGCTTCTGTTCAGTATTTTCTCAACTAAGACCACTTAGTGCCTTCTATTGATCTGCATTTATGCGTATTGAGTGCCGGTGCTCCCGACAGCACACAGAAGATCTGACGAAAACTACGTCAGCGAGGCGGAGCAGAAGGCGGGGCAATGTTCCGGTGAGTTTGGGCAGCTGCCTAAAACCAGAAGCATTGCTATCAGCAGGGTTCTAGCACAGGTTATTTTAAATGTCTTGGGGTTATAAAAGAGGATAGAAAGAGATGATCTGGAAGAAACTTTTGAAAATGGCTTTCTAGAACTGTGTTGATATGGTTGGTTTAAACTCTCTAAATCTTACTATTCAGCTAATAATAATCAAGACTATTAAGGGATGGGTTGTGGGAAGTGACAAGTGACTCTTCAAAATAAAGTTGTTTCCAATTTAAGTTTAAAATAATGTAGTATTTGATTATATATAATCCAAAGTATAAAGCACATACTGATTTTTACATGGGAAAGATGGAAGGAAGGGAGGGAGGGAGAGAAAGAGAGGAAGGGAGGGAAGAGGAAGAAAGGAAGGAAGGAAGGAAGGAAGGAAGGAAGGAAGGAAGGAAGGAAGGAAGGAAGGAAGGAGAGGGAGATAGGAAGGAAGGGAGGAAAGGAAGAAGGAAGGAGAGAGAAAGAAAAAAGAAAGAAAGAGAGAGGGAGGCAGGGAGGGAAGGAAGAACCCTCTGTGCAGAAGAATTTCAAATAATTTCTGTATAGTGGACCCTTGACCCTCCCAGAGGCGAGGCATAATTCTCCACTCTTTAAGTATAGTGTGTGTATAGAAACTCATTTTCAAAGAGTACAGTGTGAAAGGGAGGGAGAAAGTAACTTCACAGAGGAGAAATCGGGCAAGCACTACCTCAGTCAGGTTACCAACAGGTTACCTCCATCAAGCATCAACAGTGAGAAGTCGTGTTGACAGCGTGCGCCCTTGATATGATGTGGTGGTCTTTCTCCCCAGATCCATAACCCCAGTCTACTCATGAGAAAAACATCAAACACATTCCACTTGAGAGATATTCTACAAAATACCTGACCAAAACTCAACATATTCAAAAGCAAGGAAATTCTGAGATACCATCACAGCCAAGAGGATTCTACGAAGACACACTGAATGTAAGGTGGCATCTGGAGTGGGATTTTGGAAGAGAAAAAGAATATTAAGTAAAAATTAAGGGAATCGGAGTAAAGTATGAACTTTAGTTAAAACTGGCTTATTTATTGTGACAAATACACCATACTAATTTAAGATGCTAAAAATAGGAAAAACTAGGTGATGAATTTCTGGGAACTCCTTGCTGTCTTTTCATTTTTTCTGCATTTTTCTAAAACTACTAAAAGAAAATTTTATTTTAAAGAATAAAATGGAAGCTGACTGTGACCAAGAAAGAAATGAACTATAGAAGAGGTGGACATTGAAAGGAAATAGAAGTGAACAGTCAAAAGTAGGAGCTCTATGAATAGGGCTACAATGAGTATTCGCACGCATGTGTCTTTACAGTAGAACAATTCATATTCCTTTGGGTATATATTCAATAGTGAGATTGCTGGGTCCAATGGTAGTTCTGTTTTTAGCTCTTTAAGGAATCACCACACTGCTTTCTGCAATGGTTAAACAAATGTATACTCCCACCAGCAGTGTATAAGCATTCCGTTTTCTCTGCAACCTCATCAGCATATGTTAGTTTTTGACCCTGTAGTAGCCATTCTGACTGGTGTGAGATGGTATTTCATTGCGGTTTTTAATTGCATTGCTCTAATGATCAGTGCTATTGAACTTTTTTCCATATGCTTCTTGGCCATATGTATGTTTCCCTTTGAAAAGTGTCTGTTCATGTCCTTTGCCCACTTTTTAATAAGGTTGTTTTGGGTCTTTTTGGCAAATTTAAAGAAATTGAATTAACCTAAATGCCCATCTCTGGTATCCTGGATAAAGAAAATGTGGTACATACACAACATGAAATACTACCCAGCCATAAGAAAACACGAGATCATGTCCTTTGCAGGAACATGGAGGAGCTGGAGGCCATTATCCTTAGCAAACTAACACAGGAACAGAAAACCAAGTGCTGCATGTTCTCACTTGTAAGTGGGAGCTAAATGATGAGAACACATGGACACAAAGGAAGGAACAACAGACGCTGGGGCCCATCTGAGGGTGAAGGATGCGAGGAGGGAGAGAAGCAGAAAAAATATTGAGTACTAGGCTTGGTACCTTAGTACCGGGACCGTACAACAAACTCCATATGACGCTTATTTATTTTATGTGTGAAATAAATAAAATAAATAAGGAGTTTACCCACAAATCAAACCTGCATTTAGGTACCCCCTTACCCTAAAATGTAAGTTAAGGGGGGAAAAAAAGTAGGAGCTCTCAACCAAGTGGAGCCTGGGAGAAAAAAGTCAAAATTCATCGTTAAATGCCAAAGAGTACTGTCTGGAACAATGTGTTGAGAACAGCTGTGAGGTATTCATACGCACAGTTAGCACCTCGACTGACTGCAAGGCAGAAATAAGCCAGCTCTGTAGGAGTGAGCCGGCCAGGGTCATAAACAGTTCCTGCAATGCATTCGAAATGACACAACGCAGCCCACAAGAGGAACGTGTTAGGTAAACAGAGGCTGGGTTTGTAACAAGAACTCCTGTGTTATGTGCTCTCTCTGGTGTTTCTAATTAAGAGGAAGAGTTGAACCTCGTTTTTTCAAAATTATCATTTTGACATTTTTGTCACCTTTAAAATCTTTTATGTCTAGATGCCAGCAAGCCATGCTGCTCGCCACCTTGAATTCTGCCTAGCAGAGGAGAACCTGAAACCAATTCTTTGCAATGCTGCATCCCACCATCCTTTCGTTTCAGCTGCAGGTTCTTTATTTGGAGAGGCTGAATCATCCATTTCTCACCTTTCTCACCAGCCAAGTATTTTTAGCTTACCATCAGCTACACGGTGAATGTAGGTCTATAAGGAAAAAGTGCATTTTTCGCTTTTTTGTTTTTGACTGCTGAATCCAGAAATGCATTACAGCAAAACAAACACACAAATAAAAAGGTAAAGTGTTTTATGTAAAAATAATATTGGTTTGCTTAACATCCTCCATTTTTTTTTTAGTGCTTAAAGTGAGTCTTTGCCACTCTAAACAGAGACCACTTCTTACCTGGTGACAGCTTATTTGTACCACCCCAAGTAAAGAAAAACAGTGGACAATGGCCCTGAGATCTCCAAGGAGCTCCAGGGATAGATGGGTGGAAGAGATGGTTACATCTAACTCCCTACACAGGGAGGTTCTGATCCAGAAGCTGAGCTTCTGTGTACCTGCTCTGCTAGACCTCGAAATCTGGAACAGAAAAGGGACAGAGCTTAAACTAATGTTTTAGAGCCATTTACACACTGATAAGAAACTCAATGTCATGAAAACAGTTTGTTCCAACATCTAAAAGAAACTATCAGAGTTACATTGGGTTCTTAGAGGTAAACTAAGAAAATGGAAGTAGGTAAGCCAAGCATTTGCTGGAAGAACAAGAGACAGATGCGTTTCTCATCATTAGCATATATGGGCAGCATAGCAACTAAAAGCATTTAAGCAAGATTTTTGCTTCTCTGTCTGTTGTTGTTAGCGTGATAAAGAAAGAATGGATTTCCTGGTCAGGGATAGAAAAGAATATGGCCATGACTGGACTTGCAGAATGGTGAAATTCAGGTAATACGCTTCTATGTGCTGCATTCAAAAACAGACAAGAATAGACTATGCCTTGGAAAAAGGAGCACCAGGAAATGCCAAGCCTGTTAGATAATGATGAACAGATTTGCTGCCCGAGTGCAAACTCCATACCCGGAATCGGTATGCCACAAAACGTGGAATGGTGACATTGCAATGGGGAAAGGCCACCTATAAAAGGTGACCAGAGCAAGATGTTTTGAAGTGATGAAGGCTTGAAGTCAAGCACAGGGGCAGGGTCTGACAGGAGGAAGGGTGAGAGTCTATGCAGAAAAAAAGAGCCACCTCCTGAGGGATGCAAGTTTGAGGAAAACTCCAGAGTCTCTGCTCCGTCCTCAGTCTTTGCAGCTACTTTAGATCCTTACAGATATCTTAAATGGGTAACAACAAGCTCAGTTTTATAACGGAAAAGCAAATAATTATAGTAAACACTTAGTAATTGTTCTATGTCAGATCATGTAAATATATTAACTTATTTAATGTTTACAATAATCCTGTGCAGAAGGGGCTTTGTTCTCCCTATTTTACAGATGAAAAAACTGAGACACAAAGAGGCCAAGGGACTTGCCCAAGGTTACATAGCTAATAAGTGCGCTCTTAGCCATTACATGCTGATTCACATCTTGTCTAAGCTACCTGGCACCCGAAAAGCTTATAGCTGTGTTGTGACCTGAGACAATTAAAATAAACTCTTTGGAGCCACTTTGCTTCTTCAGATTAATGCTCTCACTCAACCAGTCCACGAAGATATTACTATATTAAATGCATAGTGTGTACCATGCACTGTTATAGGATCTGGGGATATGAAGCATTCGAACATCCTTGCCTTCCTGAAGCATACATTCTCTAGTGAGGAACAACAGACACATAAAATAAATAAGCATCATATGTAGTATACTAGCTGGCAATATGTATGGTGGATACAAAGCAAGAAAGAGAGACAGAAATGACAGCTGAAATTTTAAAATACTTCCTAGAGTAGCTGAGGGAGAAGCCAAGCAGGTAGCACTTCAGGTAGATGGAGCAACAAACATCAGTGTCCTCAGGCCAGAAAGGGACACAAAGTCCAAGGGGATCTTGTGGCTAGAATGGATTTATCTTTGGTTAAGTCCCTAGGCCAAGTCTCAAAACGTGTTTTATCCCATATATTAGTGAAGTACAAGCAGTCCACAAATTATG
The DNA here is from genome assembly GCF_049354715.1 of Callithrix jacchus. Classification (NCBI taxonomy): domain Eukaryota; kingdom Metazoa; phylum Chordata; class Mammalia; order Primates; family Cebidae; genus Callithrix; species Callithrix jacchus. The sequence goes on from NC_133518.1 coordinate 9,247,935, forward strand.
TATACTTCACATACTGCTCCTCTACTAGAAGGGCTTCCCTTCATACGTCATCCTTCCAGGAAGAACTCAAAAGCTACCGACTCCTCCCAGATTCTTCCTTCATCTCTTGCTAAAAGCTATACGTGTCTTTTCCAAATTCCTCATGATATTCGCCACTTCCCACCTTGCTTTTGATTATACTTTATCTTATACATTCATTGAGGACAGAAAATGGACTTGGTTCACTGTTTCATTCTCGACTGAGTTTGGCTTTGATCATCATCAATCTTCACTAAATCATTGTTGAAAAGATTTGAGTGCATGCTTTCTGTCAAATTAAACTCCATGTTATACTAATATTACTAACTTCGCAACTCTATTTTATTATAACAAGAAAGATATTTTCCGTACCTTCTCAAATTTTTGGTTGCTTGATACAATTTTTTGCCAAAGTATTTCAGCTCATCAATATGTAAAACTTCAAGCTTATATTTTAAGCTTTAATGTCTTAAGGAGTAACACGTTTTCCCACACAACCATAAATGAAAAGAGAAAGATTCATTTCTATGACTTTGCTATAAATAAGTAAAAATGGCAGATTGCAAAATAGCTTTGCTTATGTAATCAAAACGTAATAAAGAATAACATACTTAAATATCTCAAGTAGAGAGAATATTTTAAATGTGCCTGAATTCCCATTTTTGCCCAATCTGGCAATGACCACTGGCTTATATCCTATGATTTCTTGACTGAAAAATGTATTAGATAGAATGTCTTCCTGTAAGGAATACTGCAAAATCTGACATGGGCTTCTGAGGATAGTACAGCTAATGATTCACTACCACACTGCTTTCCAAAATCAGGAAGTATAAAGACCAGGGAAGACAGAGTAGGGCAAAATGTAAAGTATCTTCCCAAAATTCTCTTTATTCCTCTGCTATAGAATGAAGTCAGTAATGTCATGAAACTGACTTGAAACTGACCAAACATCTATTTCGGCTTCATGGTTATTCATGTTTTTAACAGCAGAAAATAGATGTGAAAATCAAAGGTGGAAACATTTTGGAGAAACAAACTCCTTGTTTGGGATTGTTTCCTCCTTCTGTGTCTACCTCCATGGAGTGACTGCAGGTGGTGTGACCTGGCTGGGGTATGCAGGGCTCTATGCAGAACACTCACTTGGGGAAGCCGGCCCTTGGCCTGAGGAAAGCTGTTTAAAGATCCTGACTGAGGCTCTAATTTATCGATAGACGAACACTACTGACACTGAGAACTGGATAACCCAGAAGACTTCTGCTCAAAGACCTACAAACTAACCAAGACTTCATGTCTTATTACAGAGGGGAGAGGAGGGGATGGCAGATGCAATGTTCTGACTATCAGACCCTAGAAACTGCTCAGCCCCTAATAAACACAACTCAATACTCTGTGCCATCTTGGGTCTCAAAATATGAGCCTCTTGGAATATAGAAGCTATTTGCCCTTTTTCCCTCCCGTTTTTTAAATCTAGAATTATCCGTCTTTCCAAATCATCATGGCATTGCTTCCTCAATTGTCTTGAACATAATTTTTTCCTAAAACTAATCCTAGCTGTCATTCTCACCATCTTCAATCATTCATGCAATAAATATTTCCAGAGCACCTACCATGTGACTGGGTTTGCAAGGCAGAATGCTGAAGAAGACAGGTATGGTTCTTGCATTCATTAGGGACAGAGGGAAGGATGAGTGCCCTGAAGAGCAGTGAACAATGACCCTCAGTCCACATCTCGATACACGATGGCTTATTTAAGAATGTATCAAACAACAAAAGATATTGGTAAACACTGAACCTCATGAAGTGAGGTTCTAGGGAGAGGTAAGAATTATATCAGAATCACAGGAGGAGATTTTCCAAGCTCCACAAGCCAACAATAGTTTTTACCCCTCCCACCTAACTGCCTCCCATCCCCAATTCCAATGTTAACCTTACCACCTCCTCTCCTGCCCAATATAATGGAAACATTTGGATTTTTCCTTCTTAGCAATTTTTTCTCTGCAGTCTATAGAGGGTACACGAGGCTGATGGTGGGGAAAACAGAGTACATTTTGGGCTTTGCACTTCCACAACTGATTAATGACATTAACAGAGGCAGGCACTTGAGAACAAGAAAAAACCAAACTACTGGAGATTCTGAAGATTTGGCTTTGCATTACAAAAGATAAATTCTGGAAAATTCCTAACAAAGCATTCGTGGAGCAGGAAACATTTCAGAGGAAACTGGCTGTGCAAAGAACAGCTTTCCTATCACATGGAGAAGACATAATAATTTTAAGAGCATGCATGCTGTGAGGACCTGAAAAGTGGCTTGGCTCACTGACAGTCCCGTCTCTCATAGGACCTTGGTAGTGTCCACACTACCAAGGAGTAGCAGGTGAGAACTGGGGATTTCAGACAAAAAGGGGCCATTTCCTGGCTTTCCACGGTGTGGTTCAGCTACTGCCCAGCTCATAGGAAAGCCCTGAGTTCAACATGATGCTAAGCTGTAGGTCAAAAGGTGAGAAGGAAGAACACAGGTGCAGTTCCCAAAGCTGTGATTTCTGCAGGGTGGTATGTGGGAAACAGTCCAGCATACCCTAGAAGGTGTGAGCCTAAGAAGGTGTGAGCCTAAGAAGGTGTGAGCCTAAGAAGGTGTGTGCCTAAGAAGGTGTGAGCCTAAGAAGGTGTGAGCCTAAGAAGGTGTGTGCCTAAGAAGGTCTGTGCCTAAGAAGGTGTGAGCCTAAGAAGGTCTGTGCCTAAGAAGGTGTGTGCCTAAGAAGGTCTGTGCCTAAGAAGGTGTGAGACTAAGAAGGTGTGTGCCTAAGAAGGTGTGTGCCTAAGAAGGTGTGAGCCTGAGAAGGTGTGTGCCTGAGAAGGTGTGTGCCTGAGAAGGTGTGAGCCTGAGAAGGTGTGTGCCTGAGAAGGTCTGTGCCTGAGAAGGTGTGTGCCTGAGAAGGTGTGTGCCTGAGAAGGTGTGTGCCTGAGAAGGTGTGAGCCTGAGAAGGTGTGTGCCTGAGAAGGTGTGTGCCTGAGAAGGTGTGTGCCTGAGAAGGTGTGTGCCTGAGAAGGTGTGAGCCTGAGAAGGTGTGTGCCTGAGAAGGTGTGAGCCTGAGAAGGTGTGTGCCTGAGAAGGTGTGTGCCTGAGAAGGTGTGAGCCTGAGAATGTGTGAGCCTGAGAATGTGTGAGCCTGAGAAGGTGTGTGCCTGAGAAGGTGTGTGCCTGAGAAGGTGTGAGCCTGAGAAGGTCTGTGCCTAAGAAGGTGTGAGCCTAAGAAGGTGTGAGCCTAAGAAGGTGTGTGCCTAAGAAGGTGTGTGCCTAAGAAGGTGTGAGCCTAAGAAGGTGTGAGCCTAAGAAGGTGTGTGCCTAAGAAGGTGTGAGCCTAAGAAGGTGTGAGCCTAAGAAGGTGTGAGCCTAAGAAGGTGTGAGACTAAGAAGGTGTGTGCCTAAGAAGGTCTGTGCCTAAGAAGGTGTGAGCCTAAGAAGGTGTGTGCCTAAGAAGGTCTGTGCCTAAGAAGGTGTGAGCCTAAGAAGGTGTGTGCCTAAGAAGGTGTGAGCCTAAGAAGGTCTGTGCCTAAGAAGGTGTGAGCCTAAGAAGGTGTGAGCCTAAGAAGGTGTGTGCCTAAGAAGGTGTGAGCCTAAGAAGGTGTGAGCCTAAGAAGGTCTGTGCCTAAGAAGGTGTGAGCCTAAGAAGGTGTGAGCCTAAGAAGGTGTGAGCCTAAGAAGGTGTGTGCCTAAGAAGGTCTGTGCCTAAGAAGGTCTGTGCCTAAGATGATCTGTGCCTAAGAAGGTGTGAACCTAAGAAGGTGTGAGCCTAAGAAGGTGTGTGCCTAAGAAGGTGTGTGCCTAAGAAGGTGTGAGCCTAAGAAGGTGTGAGCCTAAGAAGGTCTGTGCCTAAGATGGTCTGTGCCTAAGAAGGTGTGAGCCTAAGAAGGTGTGAGCCTAAGAAGGTGTGAGCCTAAGAAGGTGTGAGCCTAAGAAGGTGTGTGCCTAAGAAGGTGTGTGCCTAAGAAGGTGTGAGCCTAAGAAGGTGTGAGCCTAAGAAGGTGTGTGCCTAAGAAGGTGTGAGCCTAAGAAGGTGTGTGCCTAAGAAGGTCTGTGCCTAAGAAGGTGTGAGCCTAAGAAGGTGTGAGCCTAAGAAGGTCTGTGCCTAAGAATGTCTGTGCCTAAGAAGGTGTGAGCCTAAGAAGGTGTGAACCTAAGAAGGTGTGAGCCTAAGAAGGTGTGAGCCTAAGAAGGTGTAAGCCTAAGATGGTGTGAGCCTAAGATGGTCTGTGCCTAAGAAGGTGTAAGCCTAAGATGGTCTGTGCCTAAGAAGGTGTGAGCCTAAGAAGGTGTGAGCCTAAGAAGGTGTGTGCCTAAGAAGGTGTGAGCCTAAGAAGGTGTGAGCCTAAGAAGGTGTGTGCCTAAGATGGTCTGTGCCTACGAAGGTGTGTGCCTAAGATGGTCTGTGCCTAAGAAGGTGTGAGCCTAAGAAGGTGTGAGCCTAAGAAGGTGTGTGCCTAAGATGGTCTGTGCCTAAGAAGGTGTGTGCCTAAGATGGTCTGTGCCTAAGAAGGTGTGAGCCTAAGATGGTCTGTGCCTACGAAGGTGTGTGCCTAAGATGGTCTGTGCCTAAGAAGGTGTGAGCCTAAGAAGGTGTGAGCCTAAGAAGGTGTGTGCCTAAGAAGGTGTGAGCCTAAGAAGGTCTGTGCCTAAGAAGGTGTGAGCCTAAGAAGGTGTGAGCCTAAGAAGGTGTGTGCCTAAGAAGGTGTGTGCCTAAGAAGGTGTGAGCCTAAGAAGGTGTGAGCCTAAGAAGGTCTGTGCCTAAGAATGTCTGTGCCTAAGAAGGTGTGAGCCTAAGAAGGTGTGAGCCTAAGAAGGTCTGTGCCTAAGAATGTCTGTGCCTAAGAAGGTGTGAGCCTAAGAAGGTGTGAGCCTAAGAAGGTGTGAGCCTAAGATGGTCTGTGCCTAAGAAGGTGTGAACCTAAGATGGTGTGAGCCTAAGATGGTCTGTGCCTACGAAGGTCTGTGCCTAAGATGGTCTGTGCCTAAGATGGTCTGTGCCTAAGAAGGTGTGAGCCTAAGAAGGTCTGTGCCTAAGATGATCTGTGCCTAAGAAGGTGTGAGCCTAAGAAGGTGTGAGCCTAAGAAGGTGTGTGCCTAAGAAGGTGTGTGCCTAAGAAGGTGTGAGCCTAAGAAGGTGTGAGCCTAAGATGGTCTGTGCCTAAGAAGGTGTGAGCCTAAGAAGGTGTGAGCCTAAGAAGGTGTGTGCCTAAGAAGGTCTGTGCCTAAGAAGGTCTGTGCCTAAGATGATCTGTGCCTAAGAAGGTGTGAGCCTAAGAAGGTGTGAGCCTAAGAAGGTGTGTGCCTAAGAAGGTGTGTGCCTAAGAAGGTGTGAGCCTAAGAAGGTGTGAGCCTAAGAAGGTGTGTGCCTAAGAAGGTGTGAGCCTAAGAAGGTGTGAGCCTAAGAAGGTGTGAGCCTAAGAAAGTCTGTGCCTAAGAATGTCTGTGCCTAAGAAGGTGTGAGCCTAAGAAGGTGTGAACCTAAGAAGGTGTGAGCCTAAGAAGGTGTGAGCCTAAGAAGGTCTGTGCCTAAGAAGGTGTAAGCCTAAGATGGTCTGTGCCTAAGAAGGTGTGAGCCTAAGATGGTCTGTGCCTAAGAAGGTGTGAGCCTAAGATGGTCTGTGCCTAAGAAGGTCTGTGCCTAAGATGGTCTGTGCCTAAGAAGGTGTGAGCCTAAGAAGGTGTGAACCTAAGAAGGTGTGAGCCTAAGAAGGTGTGAGCCTAAGAAGGTCTGTGCCTAAGAAGGTGTAAGCCTAAGATGGTGTGAGCCTAAGATGGTCTGTGCCTACGAAGGTCTGTGCCTAAGATGGTCTGTGCCTAAGAAGGTCTGTGCCTAAGATGGTCTGTGCCTAAGAAGGTGTGAGCCTAAGAAGGTCTGTGCCTAAGAAGGTGTGAGCCTAAGAAGGTGTGTGCCTAAGAAGGTGTGAGCCTAAGAAGGTGTGTGCCTAAGATGGTCTGTGCCTAAGAAGGTGTGTGCCTAAGAAGGTGTGAGCCTAAGATGGTGTGAGCCTAAGAAGGTGTGAGCCTAAGAAGGTCTGTGCCTACGAAGGTCTGTGCCTAAGATGGTCTGTGCCTAAGAAGGTCTGTGCCTAAGATGGTCTGTGCCTAAGAAGGTGTGAGCCTAAGAAGGTCTGTGCCTAAGAAGGTGTGTGCCTAAGAAGGTGTGAGCCTAAGAAGGTGTGTGCCTAAGATGGTCTGTGCCTAAGAAGGTGTGTGCCTAAGAAGGTGTGAGCCTAAGATGGTGTGAGCCTAAGAAGGTGTGAGCCTAAGAAGGTCTGTGCCTACGAAGGTCTGTGCCTAAGATGGTCTGTGCCTAAGAAGGTCTGTGCCTAAGATGGTCTGTGCCTAAGAAGGTGTGAGCCTAAGAAGGTCTGTGCCTAAGAAGGTGTGAGCCTAAGATGGTGTGAGCCTAAGAAGGTGTGAGCCTAAGAAGGTCTGTGCCTACGAAGGTCTGTGCCTAAGATGGTCTGTGCCTAAGAAGGTCTGTGCCTAAGATGGTCTGTGCCTAAGAAGGTGTGAGCCTAAGAAGGTCTGTGCCTAAGAAGGTGTGTGCCTAAGAAGGTGTGAGCCTAAGAAGGTGTGTGCCTAAGATGGTCTGTGCCTAAGAAGGTGTGTGCCTAAGAAGGTGTGAGCCTAAGATGGTGTGAGCCTAAGAAGGTGTGAGCCTAAGATGGTGTGAGCCTAAGAAGGTGTGAGCCTAAGAAGGTGTGTGCCTAAGAAGGTGTGAGCCTAAGATGGTGTGAGCCTAAGAAGGTGTGAGCCTAAGAAGGTCTGTGCCTAAGAAGGTGTGTGCCTAAGAAGGTGTGAGCCTAAGAAGGTGTGTGCCTAAGATGGTCTGTGCCTAAGAAGGTGTGTGCCTAAGAAGGTGTGAGCCTAAGATGGTGTGAGCCTAAGAAGGTGTGAGCCTAAGAAGGCGTGAGCCTAAGATGGTCTGTGCCTACGAAGGTGTGAGCCTAAGATGATCTGTGCCTACGAAGGTGTGTGCCTAAGAAGGTGTGAGCCTAAGATGGTCTGTGCCTACGAAGGTGCACACCTCCCGACAAACATACAAAGAAAAAGTCACAGAAGTGGCTGAGAAAAGAGGTTACCACTCACTGTTCCAGCATAGAGAATAGAGAGTCATAAACCTTCCATGGTGGCGAGACCAAAGATCAAATGGAAGACCCCACTGTGAGAATCAGAGATCAGAGAATGACAGGAAAATCCGATTTTCTTTCTTTATGCCGCACTAACCTGCCAGAAACTTCAGAGAAGCAGAAGAATGGATGAGGGTTCTGATTAGACTGAATTTTAAACCAAATTTAGATTTTAGTTTTGATTTAAACTAGAAGTGAATGTTGTCAAAGTGATAATATTAAGTTTTCCATTAAAAGCAGAAATAGGAACTAGAGAGCATTGAATTCATTTATAGAGATAGAAAGTTTCAACTTTGCACATCCAAGCTTGTGGAATATCATTATTTATAAAACTCATACCTTTTATATTGGCACAGAAGAACAGATACTCCCCAAGCACATTTATTAACAGGGAATCGCAGGAGACCAAATTCTAAGAGACACGCCATAAATCCAAATTATCTTCTTTCTCAGCAGTTCTTTGAGAAGATCCATGGTAAACTTTAATACAAAGATAGTAATGGATGACCAATTCAAACATTTCATAAACCACACTGATTAATTAGTTCAGTTGAGGAGTATTGGAAGCTCTTTCTCATTGTAAATTTTTGTTACAAATAAACAACCCTTAGCAATTAATGTTATCAACTAACAGTTTCCAAGCTAAACAATGCAGATGCCTTCAACCAACCTTCCCCCGCAGAGCTGTCTGTCCCTCTTCAGGCTGTTTGTGTCCCTCCATCACTGCAGTCAGCCAGCATGCTGAGATACAGTACCAGAAATCCACACCCAGCCGCCCATCACTGAGTTGGGCAAGCAAGACAAGAAAGACACTTAAAACCCTCTTTGATATAAATAATAGCTTTTATTAACTCAGTCAAGGAACCTAACCTTTTTTGCAAGTCATGTAGCCCTGGGGACTCAAGTGGAACTTACTCCCACTAGACTCACCAACTATTTGATCCAAATCTTCCCCCCCACTCCCACACTAACCTATCATTGTGCTGTTTTATTACGACTATCCACTTGAAATGTGTCTGGTTAGATACACTCATCATTTCAATTTGTCAAGAGCACTTTGTGAGCTAGTCTTTATCTAAATCTTCACTTCTCCCAATTTAGGTCCATTTGAAAATTTCATCAGCATCCCATTAACGTCCACCTCGGAAACACTGATGAAAATAGTGACTGGTAAAGGGTAAAGACAGAGACCACTCTCAAGTATGCAGTGGACCTCTTACTCATGCCCCCTTTGGGTTCTGTTTTCAACCAGTTAGGAATTTCACTCACAGTACTGGGATACAATCTGCATCCCTTCTTACTGTTCTCCAGGATACCATGAATGACTTGGTCAGATTCCAGCCAAAGTTGCCACGTGCTGCACTTCTGTCATTCCTTAAATATCCCGATCTACCAACTCTATGCTATTCTTTCACATATAGTTTCAGCTCAAGGGTAAAAGGCATTGACTATTACTCTAAGGGGAAAACAAGGACTGCTGGGTGGAATTCCCAGGCCCTTGTTCAGACCAGCCCTGGGTACCGTGATTTGCCCAGAGAGAAGACACAGCCTATACACAAAGGTTAACCAGAAAATAACTTATTTGGAAAACTAAAATAAACCCATATGTTAAAAGGAAAAGTTCAAGGGTACAGAGTGAAGAGATTTGAGGGTAGAGAGAGATAAGAAGGGCCAGACCTTGTAAGTCTGTTAGGGAATCTGGCTTTATCCTGAGGACAAGGGGGAACCATTGAATGATATTGAGAGTGACATGATCAGATTTGCATTTTACAAAGATCACAGAAAAAAACTTTTCTGGGAACTCCTGCTTTGCAAGGAAGTGGAAATAGTTGACCTCTAAGGTCCCTTACAACACAGTCTTTGGTTATACTGCTTAGCTAATCAGGAAACTCAAATAAAGGTTATCTTCACCTAGGAAGATTTGTACTTCTCCTTTCCTGAAAAATTGTCTGGATTCATCACTGCCATTGTGTGTGTGTGTGTGTGTGTGTGTGTGTGTGTGTGTGTGTATAGCTAACATAACAATATCCTAGCATCCTTGCATATGAAGGCAAAATAGTTGTCACCATCACTACGTGCTTCCTGCTCAGTAAGCCATACTGCCAGGAACTGATACAACCAGTGAGCCTAATTTGTAAGTTGCAAAGTACATGAGTGCCAACTACCAATACTGAAAAAAATCAAGGAAGTGACAAAAGTTTGGTAGAAACTCGATTAAAATTTCATTATTATCAAGCATTATGCTGTCCAAAAACAACAAAAAGTAACATGATTAGACAATTAATTCAGGATTCCTTATATCACTTGTAAAGAAAAATTATCCATAACTGGTAAACAAAAAGGACCAAAAAATGACATGTTGTTTCAATGTCACACTCAAACAATGTGTAAGAGGTTCATCTGGGGGTTATTTATTTTCTAAATAATCTACCATGACTTGCCTTTGCTATTTAAAATACAAATTAAGGGTTCATGCTCTGTGAAGTTACATGTCATTTTACGGAAGCAATATTTTCTAAGGGAGAAAATAACTCCAAATTCTATGATTTATTATCCTACTGGAGATTTACTGGTTTGTTTGTAACCTAGCAATCTAATTTAACATCTTTTTATTAAATTGCCTATAAATACTCAGCTCCTCAAATGCTCTTTGAATCAGCTTAATGATTTTATTATTTCTCCCATTAATTAATGAGTTGAATAATATCCTTGACACACACACTCATTCTATATTTGCATTGAATTGTATTTTAACTTTTTAAGAAAATTATACTTTGCCTTCTTAGCACTAAGTAAGTTAGTGTTGTTCTCCACCGTATCCTGTCCTCCGGCTCAGTTTTAAGGTCTGAACGTTGCAGGCTCATATCTTTCACACCGGGTCTTTCTTTTTTTTGTTTGTTGTTGTTGTTGTTGTTGGTTGGTTGGTTGGTTGATGCAGTTTTCAAGTAGAGCAGGCCTGAGCAGACTAGTGCATCCCAACTCCTGGCGTCTTAGGAAATCACATATCCGAGAAAATATTTATACCTACAGCAGAAGAAAATTGGAGATATATACTTGTCCTTTCAGCCTCTTCTTTCTTCCATTTTTACTGCTGAACATTCTCCAAAGGCAAGCAAATATTTCATAGAAATCTCTTCCGAGTTGTGAGAGAAGTCTCGTCCATTTGAACAAATGGAATAGACATTTGAAAGCAAGTCAGAAGCCCCTTACTGCTTGGCAAATGTGGAAGAGTCTGGAGCTGCTTTTCTGTGCCGCCGTGTTCTTACCACTACCGGTTTCTTGTTCTCCGCAATAGAGGTGAAAAAAGCTGGTGCTGAGTGTGGCTGTAAAACCATTCTTTGGGTGGTAGCTCACTACAAATATGTGTAAGCCAATAAGAACAATAAAGGCTGGGCGCGGTGGCTCAAGCCTGTAATCCCCACACTTTGGGAGGCCGAGGCGCGTGGATCACGAGGTCAACAGATCGAGATCATCCTGGTCAACATGGTGAAACCCCATCTCTACTAAAAATACAAAAAATTAGCTGGGCATGGTGGCGCGTGCCTGTAATCCCAGCTACTCAGGAGGCTGAGGCAGGAGAATTGCCTGAACCCAGGAGGCGGAGGTTGCCGTGAGCAGAGATCTCGCCATTGCACTCCAGCCTGGGTAACAAGAGCGAAACTCCGTCTCAAAAAAAGAAAGAAAAGACTGCATTAGAAAAACTTGCTGAAATTGTAACTAATACCTGAAACAACCCAAAGTTTTGCTTTGGGTCCCAGGAACATTTATTGTGCTTTCCGATGAAAGTATCCAGTGATGTACATGACCTGTCACCTGAAAACTGAATTTTCCACACCATTTTGAGAATTTCGGTTTTTCTCCCCATTTAGAAAAAAAGATTTAATCCCTCAACCACCAAATAAAAAGTACAGTGAGGAAATGAGCAGCTCTGGTTCATTACATCATGCTAATTCCACAATTACATTGTTCGTTTTATCTAATACCACTTAGACTAACTTGGTTTTCTTTTTTCTTTTCTTTTCTCTTTTCTTTTTTCTTTTTTGAGATGGAGTCTCACTCTGTGGCCAGGCTGGGTGCAGTGGCGAGATCTTGGCTCACTGCAACCTCGGCTCACTGCAACTTCCGTGTCCTGGGTTCAAGCAATTCTCCTGCCTCAGCCCCTTGAGTAGCTGGGACCACAGGCGCGCACCACCACACCCAGCTAATTTTCGTATTTTTAGTAGTGACGGGGTTTCACCGGGTTAGCCAGGATGGTCTCAATCTCTTGACCTCTGGATCCACCCGTCTTGGTCTTGCAAAGTGCTGGGATTATAGGCGTGAGCCACCATGAGCCACTGTGAGCCACCGAGCCTGGCCTACTTGGTTTTCTTTAAGTCTATTAGCTAAGTTTGTGCAGCTTCTTAAAAATACAATATTGGTTTTAATAACCCGTATTTGAGATTATTTTGGTTGTTAGCGTCAATTTCATCTTCTTTTATACTAGAAACATTTCTTGTTTTAATACCATTCAACCAACAAGTATTGTGCTATTCTTTTTGTAGCTTTTACAGGATCTGAAAACTCAAACAGCTGCCATCAAGGTACGTTATGGCACAAAGGACGGCTCTCAAACACGGGATGTTAAGAGACGACCATGAATATTGCAGTGTGTATCTTTTGTATTAAGTTGGTTTCTGAGAGTATCTCTGACAGATGCTGCTAGGACAAGTGCCCCCCACAGCTGCAGCTGTCAACAAATCCAGGGTGGGGTTCTCCTCTAACAGTCATCTGGTCACTGTGACAGTGCCCACTGCTTCACTGCTGCCCTCAGGTGTGTGCTTGGTGGCAGTGGCCGTGGGCATGGAGGCTGTGGAGGGGACTGGGCTCTCCAACCTGCTGGGCCGGAACCATCCCTGTAGTGGAGCCTGGGACCCAGCGCCCAGCACAGCAGCAGCCAGGGGCTGAGCTGGCAGTGGAGGAAGGAGAATGACAGGGAATGGGTGCCTGGTGGTCAGTAAATGAGCTGTCTGAAAATAATCGGAATGGGGAGAAGGAGTTTTCTTTCCTTGTGATTTTTCTGGAATTCCATTTATTTATATAATTACTTCCCCTCATTTCAAAAGCACTGGTAGAGGGTGAGGGGAAGGTTGAAGCGCTTTAAACAGTGTCCCTCTGAACGTACGCCCAGGAAACAGCTTGCCTCTCACTGTCATGTCTGCTGTTCAGCTCCCAAACAATTAAGCAGGAGCCTGTAATGAGGCCAAAGCTGAGCCTGCACCCACAGCAGCAGGCCCCTCACAGTGCAAGAGGGAGAGAGGACGAGGAGAAGTGTCAGTAACCTTTTCCATGCCCCAGAGAGATCGCTTGACTTCATTTGAGACCCAGTATGGCCCCAAGAAGTGGAGGGTTCAGAGTCCTTCCCAATGGGCTCTTCTGCCCTGTTGTTCACCTGCCCACTAGGCCCAAGGGGAAAGTTCTGGACCCCTCTTCTTTTTAGAGCTGCTCATGATTCTTATTAATCAAACGAGAGGAGCAGAAAGGATGGTCAAAACAAGCAACATATGCAGCCCCACACTTTTAAGACACTGGTCGAAAAGGGATTATCTGTGTCCTGTAGATGGGTTCAAAGACAGCAAATTGCACGCTCAAGAGAGCACAGGGTGCAAAGCACAAACAGGTGATTTGGGTCCGTATCTATCATAAGCCTCAAAAGACCGTGAACGAGAGAAGGGTTGTTCTGAAGCTGCAGCAAGTAGGATGATTTTGTTAATTCAGTCAGTGTTTACTAGGCACGTCTATGTGCGAGTAGCTCAGGACACAAAAATAAACAACAGTCTGGCCTGGCCCCTGCCTTTAAGGGGCTCACTATTTAATCGATGGATGTGTTCATGGAGTGAAACTGCATTTAACTTGGATTTGTGTTCTAGAGTCAGCACTTATGACCAAAAATCGCAACATATTCTATGCAAAATTCCACTTGGAAATCCTTTAAGAAGGAGCCTGGTTTCCTCCAGTGTTAGAAAAGATCATTCTTTGATTAGCACCCTGGTGAAGTAGCCAGTTGTCTTGTATTCAGGTTTCATATGATGTGAAAAAGTGAAATATGTAAACACTAGATTCTTATGCATAGATACCCATCAATGAAAGCCTGAGAGACTCATGTCTCCCAACTTAAACCTACTGCTTTTTCAACAGAAACGATTTTTACATCAAGTGTCGCCTCTGTCCTCACTCTTCCTCCTTCCTGATCTTTTAATCTAAAGGTGTCTTTTGGACTTCTCTCTAACCCCTGTCCCATTGCCATTGGTTTATAGGTCAAATTCCTTGAGTTAAACATATAGAAGGTGCAACTATTTTAGACCTCACTTTAAACAGTGTGGTAAGTGCTAAGACACAATAAAAGATGAACCAGCATGTTGTAGAAGATGATTCTAATGGCATATCCGGAAGCTGACCTTTGCATTGATGGCTTTAGCTGTCATGATTCCAGAGGAACACTGTGATTGAGAACAATCAAGAGCAGGAACTCCAGCATCACCAGGGTGACTGCCAAGGCATTGCTGAGGCTCCACCCTTCCCTCTCCTTCCCTCTGGCTTTGCACTGCCAAGACCACACAATTGTGATACACCACAGGATGCTCACCATTACATGCTAGGAATTCTAGCAGAGTGAGTCCTCCATTGTTCTAATGCCATATTTGAAACAATTATATGTTAATTTTAAAAAATCATCTCTCAATAATTCTAAGATTTGGATGCTTTCAATCTTGTTGACTTAAAATCTACAGTTCTAGAAAAAAAAAATCAGGGGATTAAGATGGTGGACAGGAGGCAGGATTAGCTTTCAGCTCCCGCTCAGACGGACAGAGCTGTGTGTGGAGTCCCACATCATGAACTTTTGCCCCAAGAACTACCACAGGAATGTGCAAAGAAAGCCAGGAGAATCCACAGACCCTCTGAAGGAACTGGATTGCTGCTGCAGACTCCTGAGATGCCAAAACACTGTGAGCCCACTTGATTTCTCAGCTGGGAGGCTCATGGTCTTGGGCAAGTTCTCAGCCCTGGTCACTGGGATGCCTGGAAATAGACTTGGTGCTGTTGTGGGGCACAGTGGGAGTGAGACCAGCCTTTAGGACTGCCGACTGCATGGGAGCAGGGTGAGGCCTATGACTGCTGACTTTCCTCCACTTCCCTGGTGAACTGTATGACGCAGCAGAGGCAGCCATAATCCCCCGGAAAACATAACTCCATAGGCCTGAGAACCACACCTCCATACCCCACAGCAGCCACAGCAAGCCTTGCCCAAAAAGAGGCAGAGTTCAGACATGCCTACCCCGGCCCTGACCTGCTGGTCTTTCTCTGCCCGCCCTCATAGCTGAAGACAAAGGACATAATCTCTCGGGAGCTCTATGGCCCGGCCCACCACCTAAGAAACATAAATACTTAACCAGGTGTCCCTAGGGCAAGTGTGCACCCTCCCTACACAACTGCAGCTGATGCACTCTGGATAGCACCACCTCCTAGTTGGAGGCCAACCAACACAAAACCAGCATACTAAACAACAGTCCAACCAAGGACCATCACAGAGTCCACTTCACTCCCCTGCTACCTCCACTGGAGCAGCTGCTGGTATCCACAGCTGAGAGACCTGAAGACAGATCACACCACAGGACTCTCTGCAGACACTCCACAGTACCAGCTCAGAGACCAGTAGCTCTGCTGGGTGGCCAGACCCGGAATAGCAGAAACAATTGCTACAATTTGGTTCTCAGGAAGCCTCATCCCATGGGACAAAAGAGTATGACTAGCAGCCCTTGAGTCCCAGATCTTCCCTCTGACATAGTCTACCCAAATGAGAAGGAACCAGACAAATAATTCCAGTAATATGACAAAACAAGGTTCTTTAACACCCCCAAAAGATCACACCAGCTCACCAGCAAAGATCCAAACCAAGATGAAATCTCGAAATTGCCAGAAGGTTATTAAGCTAATCAAGTAATCACCAGAGAAAGATCAAGTCCAACTTAAGGAAATCAAAAACGTGATACAGGATATGAAAGAAAGTCTTCAGTGAAATGGATAGCATAAATAAAAAACAACTACAACTTCTGGAAATCAAGAACACACTTAGAGAAATGCAAAATGCACTGGAAAGTCTCAGCAATAGAATCGAAAAAGCAGAACTTCAAAGCTTGAAACCAAGGCTTTTGAATTAATCCAGTCTGTCAAACACAAATTAAAAAGAATTTTTTAAAATGAGAAAGCATCTGAGAAGTTTGGGATTATGTTAAATGACCAAACCTAACAATAACTGGTGTTCCCAAAGCAGGAGAGAAAAATAAACATTTGGAAAACATATTTGAGGGAACAGTCAAGTCCCAGGCCTTGCTAGTGATCTAGACATCCAAATACAGGAAGCCCAAAGAACACCTGGGAAATTTATTGCAAAAAGATAATCACCTAGGCACATAGCCATCAGGTTATCTACAGTCATGCTGAAGGAAAGAATGTTAAGAGCTGTGAGGCAAAAGCATCAGGTAACCTATAAAAGAAAACCTATCAGATTAACAGCAGATTTCTTAGCAGAAACACTACAGACTAGAAGGAATTGGGGTCCTATTTTTAGCTCACTTAAACAAAACAATTTTCAGCCAAGGATTTTGTACCCAGCAATACTAAGCTTCATAAATGAAAGAAAGATACAATCTTTTCCAGATAAACAAATGCTGACAGAATTTGCTACTACCAAGCCAGCACTACAAGAACTGCTAAAAGGAACTTTAAATCCTGAAACAAATCCTCAAACACACCAAAACAGAACCTCCTTAAAGCATAAATTTTACAAGACCTATGTAACAATAACATAATGAAAAAGCAACAAGGCCCAACATCAGGAGTTTATGACCAGCCTGGCCAATATTGTGAAACACTGTCTCTATTAAAAATACACAAATTAGCTGGATGTGGTGGCAGACATCTGTAATCCCAGCTATTCGGGAGGCTGAGGCAGGAGAATCACTTGAACCCAGGAAGTCGAGTTTGCAGTGAGCCAAGATGGTGCCACTGCACTCCAGCCTGGTGACAGAGAGAGACTCTGTCTCAGAAAAAAAAAAAGGAAAAGGCAACAAGATATTTGGGCAACAAA
Source organism: Callithrix jacchus (assembly GCF_049354715.1). Lineage (NCBI taxonomy): Eukaryota > Metazoa > Chordata > Mammalia > Primates > Cebidae > Callithrix > Callithrix jacchus. Next base: position 9,264,235 of record NC_133518.1, read on the forward strand.
TAGCACCATGAATAGAATAGTACCTCATATCTCAATACTAATGTTGAATGTAAATGGCCTAAATGCTCCACTTAAAAGATACAGAATAGCAGAATGGATAATAATTAACCAACCAAGTTTCTGCTGTCTTCAGGAGACTCACCTAACACATAAAGATTCACATAAACTTAAGGTAAAAGGGTGGAAAAAGATATCCCATGAAAATGGACACTAAGATTAAGCAGGAGCAGTTAGTTCTGTATCAGACAAAACAAACTTTAAAGCAGCAACAGTTAAAAAAAAAACAAAGTGGGACATTATATAATGATAAAAGGACTAGTCTGGGAGAAATGCCAGATATAGGTGAAGGGGAGGAAGGCAGCAAATCACACTGCCATGTGTGTACCTATGCAACTATCTTGCATGTTCTTCACTTGTACCCCAAAACCTAAAATCAGCTAAAAAAGACAAAAATAGAATAAAATAAAATCATAAATTCCCACCTATTTTATCACAAAAAAAGGACTAGTCCAACAGGAAAATATCATAATCCTAAATATATATGCACATATACACACACACACACACACACACACACACACAACTGGAGCTCCCAAATTTATAAAGCAATTACTATTAAGCCTAAGAAATAAAATAGACAGCAACACAGTAATAACCAGGGATTTAATACTCCCCTGACAGCACTAGACAGGTCATCAGCAGAAAGTCAACAAAGAAACAATGGACTCAAACTTATAACCTAGAACAAATGTACTTAACAGATATTTACAGAACATCCTACCCATCAACTGTGGAATATACATTCTATTCGTCAGCACATGGAACATTCTCCAAGACAGACCATATGATAGGCCACAAAACAAGGCTCAGCACATTTAAGAAAATCGAAATTATATCAAGTACTTTCTCAGACCACAGTGGAAGAAAATTAGAAATCAACTCCAAAAGGAACCCTCAAAACCATGCAAATGTGTGGAAATTAAAGAACCTGCTCCTGAATGATTATTGGGTCAACAATGAAATCAAAATAGATACTTAAAAATTCTTTGAACTGAATGATAATAGTGACACAACCTATCAAAACCTCTGGGATACGGCAAAAGTGGTGCTAAAAGGAAAGGTCATATATCATTAAGTACCTACATCAAAAAGCCTGAAAGAGCACAAATAGACAATCCAAGGTCACACCTCACAGTGTGACCTCAGTCATGTAGGGGTCATCACCTGAGACACTGATCACATCCTGCAGAGGTCTGACTCAACGACAGATGAATAAATTCACTCTCACACCTATTTCAGTGATTCAAGTGGGCTAGGGATGGTCATCGGTTGCTTTCAGAGGGCAAATTCAGCCAAAAATCCCCTGTACATTCTCACATTTATTCAGTATAAATTAACATGGCTAAAAGAGTGGTTTTACAAATCTCTCTTACAAAAAAGTAAAAGCTTTTGGTTCTAGGGCCCAGAGTAAACCTTGTTAATGGGCAATTCCCCTTTGACCTCCCCCTGAGAGGACCATCCAGCACAAAGTTTACATGAGTACACAGTTAGAGTAGAGACAAAGGGATGTGGGGTAAACAGACTTAACTGGGAAAGCCTCTAATCGTCTCTATCTTTTTCCTATGCTAATGTAATGAACCACTGCCTTCTAGCCTGTCCCAGTAAAACCTTTTAGCCTTCCAAAAAGTTTGAGATTAATCTATAACTTTCCCTAATATTTTGCCAGCCACCCCAAGTGAACCCCAACATTACAGAACTGGAGAAACAAGAACAATCCAAACTCAAACCCAGTCGAATAAAAGAAATAATGAAGATCAGAGCAGAACTAAATGAAATTAAGACAAACAAACAAAAAAAAAACACAAAAGGTAAATGAAACAAAAATTTGGTTCTTTGAAAAGATAGATAAAATAGATTGATCATTAGCAAGATTAACCAAGAAAAAAGAGAGAAAGATCCAAATAAGCTCAATTAGAAATGAAACTGAAGATATCACAACTAATACCACAGAAATACATTATTCAAGGCTGCTATGAACACCTTTACATCCATAAACTAGAAAAATTAGAGAAGATGGATGAATTTCTGGAAATATACAATCTTCCTAGATTAAACCAGGAAAATATAGAAACTCTGAACAAACCAATAACAAGCAGTGAGATTGAAATTGTAATTTAAAAATTGCCAACAAAAAAAAGTGCAGGACCAGAAAGATTCACAGCTGAATTCTATCAGACATTTTAAAAACTGGTACAAATCCTATTGACACTATTCCAAAAGATAAAGAGGGAATCCCCCCTAAATCATTCTATGAAGCCAGTATCATCCTAATACCAAAACCAGGGAAGGACATAACAAAAAAGAAAACTACAGACCAATAACCCTGATGAACATAGATGCAAAAATCCTCAACAAAATACTAGCAAACAGAATCAACAGCACATCCAAAAGATAATCCACCGTGTCAAATGGGTTTCATACCCATTTGCAGGGATTGTTTAACATATGTAAGTCAATAAATATTGCAGGGATAGTTTAAGATATGTAAGTCAATAAATGTGATACACATATAAACAGAATTAAAAACAAAAATCATGTGATCATCTCAATAGATGCAGAAAAAGCATTTGACAAAATCCATCATCCCTTTATGATTAAAACCCTCAGCAAAACTGGCATAGAAGAGATATACCTTAAGGTGATAAAAGCCATTTATGACAAACCTACAGCCAACATTATACTGAAAAGGGAAAAGTTGAAAGCATTCCCCTGAGAACTGGAAATAAGACAAGGATGCCCACTTTCACCACTTCTGTTCAACATAGTACTGTAATTCCTAGCCAGAACAATCAGACAAGACAAAGAAATGAAGGGCCTTCAAATCAGTAAAGAGGAAGTCAGATGGGTGCTGTTTGTTGATGATATGATCCTATAACTAGAAAATCCTAAAGACTCCTCCAAAAAGCTTCTGGAACTGATAAATGAATTCAGCAAAGTTTCAGAATACAAAATAAATCTACACAAATCAGTAGTTTTACTATACATCAACAGCAACATGCTGAGAACCAAATCAAAAACTCAACCCGCTTTACTTAACCAGAAAAAATTAAATACCTAGAAGGAAAACTACAAAATGCCACAGAAAGAAATCATAGATGACACAAACAAAGGGAAATACATCTCATGCTCATGATGGGTATAACCAATATTTTGAAAATGACCATACTGCCAAAAGCAATCTACAAATTCAATGCAATTTCCATCAAAATACCACCATCATTCTTCAAAGAACTAGAAAAGAAAAATCCTAAAACTCATATGGAACCAAAAAAAAGCCCACATAACCAAACCAAGACTAAGAAAAAAGAACAAATCTGGAGACATCACATTAACTGACCTAAAACTATACTACAAGGCCATAGTCACCAAAACAGCATGGAACTGGTATTAAAAAAGGCAAATAGACCAATGGAAAAGAATAGAGAACCCAGAAATAAAGCAAAACACTTATAGCCAACTGATCTTTGACAAAGCAAACAGAAACATAAAGTGGGGAAAGGACACCATATTCAACAAATGGTGCTGAGATAATCAGCAAGTCACATGTAGAAGAATGAAACTAGATCTTCATCTCTAACCTTATTCAAAAATCAACTCAAGATGGATCAAAGACAGAAATCTAAGACCTTAAACTATAAAAATTCTAGACAATAACATCAGAAAAACCCTTCCAGACATTGGCTTAAGCAAAGACTTCATAACCAAGAACCCCCAAAAAGCAAATGCAACAAAAACAAAGATAAATAGATGAGACTTAATTAAACTAAAAAGCTTCTGCACCGCAAAAGTAATAATCAGCAGAGTAAACAAACAACCCACGGAGTGGAAGAAAATCTTCACAATCTGTATATCTGACCAAGGACTGATGTCCAGAATCTACACGTAACTCAAACAAATCAGAAAGAACAAAACAATCCTATTTAAAAAGTGGGCTATGGGCTGAGTAGGGTGGCTCACACCTGTAATCTCAGTACTTTGGGAGGCCAAGGCAGGTGGATCACAAGGTCAAGAGTTCAAGACCAGCCTGGCCAATATGGTGAAACCCTGTCTCTACTAAAAATACAAAAAAAATTAGCCAGGCGTGGTGGTACACACTTTTAATCCTAGCTACTGAGGAGGCTGAAGCAGGAGAATTGCTTGAACCCAAGGTTGCAGTGAGCTGAGTTCATGCCACGGTAATCCAGCCTGGGTGACAGAGTAAGACATCCTCTCAGAAAAAAAAAAAGGTCAGGCGCGGTGGCTCAAGCCTCTAATCCCAGCACTTTGGGAGGCTGAGGCGGGTGGATCATGAGATCATGAGATCGAGACCATCCTGGTCAACATGGTGAAACCCCGTCTCTACTAAAGATACAAAAAATTAGCTGGGCATGGTGGCGCGTGCCTGTAATCCCAGCTACTCAGGAGGCTGAGGCAGGAGAATTGCCTGAACCCAGAAGGCGGAGGTTGTGGTGAGCCGAGATTGCGCCATTGCACTCCAGCCTGGGTAACAAGAGCGAAACTCCGTCTCAAAAAAAAATGTGGGCTAAGGATATGAACAGACAATTCTCAAAAGAAGATATACAAGTGGCCAACAAACATATGAAAAAATCCTCAGCGTCATAAGTATCAGGGAAATGCAAATCAAAACCACAATATAATACCACCATACTCATAATATCCATAATTTAAAAATCAAAAAATAATAGATGTTCATGTGGATGTGATGGAAAGGGAATATTTTTACACTGTTGGTGAGAATGCAAACTAGCACAGCCACTGTGAAAAACAGAATGGAGATTCCCAAAGAGCTAAAAGTATATTTACCATTTGATCCAGCAATCCCAGTACTGGGTATCTACCCAGAGGAAAATAAGTCGTGAAATGAAAAAGATACATACTCATGTTTATAGCAGCACAATTTACAATTGCGAGGACATGGAACCAGCCCAAATGCCCATCAATCAATGAGTGGATAAAGAAAATGCGATATACATATACATACATATACCACGGAATACTACTCAGCCAGAAAAATGAACGAAGTAATAGCATTCACAGCAACCTAGATGGAGTTGAAGATTATTATTCTAAGTGAAGTAACTCAGAAATGGAGAACCGAACATTGTATGTTCTTGCTCATAAATAAGAGCTAAGCTATGAAGATGCAAAGGCATAAGAATGATACATCGGACTTTGGGGATGCAGGGGGAATGGTGGGAGGGGGAGAGGGATAAAGACTACACATTGGGTGTAGTGTACACTGCGTGGGTGATGCATCCCCCAGAATCACAGAAATAATCACTAAAGAACTTATTCATGTAACCAAATACCACCTACTCCCAAAAAAAACTATTGAAATGAAAAATAAATTTTTTAAAAACAAAATCTACAGTGCTGTTAGAACCCAAAGGCGGGAGTCAAAAATTCTGCCTCAGCCAGGCGCAGTGGCTCACCCCTGTAATCCCAGCACTGGGAGGCCGAGGCAGGCGGATTTCGAGGTCAGGAGATTGAGACCATCCTGGCCAACATGGTGAAACCCTGTCTCTACTAAAAAATGCAAAAATTAGCTGGGTGTGGTGGCGTGAGTGTGGTGGCACATGTCTGTAGTCCCAGCTACTTGGGAGGCTGAGGCAGGACAATTGCTTGAACCCAGGAGGCAGAGATTGCAGTGAGCTGAGATTGCACCACTGCACTCCAGCCTGGCACCTGGCGACAGACCAAGACTCTGTCTCAAAAAAAAAAAAATTCTGCCTGAAGGATAAAGAAAGCTTTCACAGAATTGATGATTTTTGAACTTAGCCTTGAAGAACTGATTTGGAGAGGACTCCAGGTAGGCAGTGAGGAACCATTACTGGTGGTGGTAAAAGGGCTGGAACAAAAGGGCAGAGGTATTCTTTATTAAAGAAGTAAAATCAGAAAGTGAAAGAAAGCTGCCTGGACCATGATCTTACTTCCTCTTTCTTCCCTCTTTACTTATCCTGAATCTGTTTCTCCTATCACCTGTCTAAGGTGCCTATCTCTATTCCATGGTCTACTCCAGCAGAAGCCCAAACTTTATACAGTCTGTCTAATTTCATGTTCCTTGTTTACCTGGCAAACAGTAAAGTCACATACAGTCCTGCACCACCTAACAATGTTTCAGTCACTGATGGACCACATCTATTACGGTTGTCCCATAAGATTAAAAAGCCATATTTTTACGATAACTTTGCTATAGATGGAAAGTTTAGATACAGAAATACCTACCGTTGTGTTACAATTGCCTACAGTATTCAGTAGAGTCACATGCATACAGGTTCATAGCCTAGGAGCAATAGACTGTACCATATAGCCTAGGTGTGGAGTAGGCCATACCACCTAGGAGTGTATAAGTTCACTATGATGCTCGCACAATGATGAAATTGTCTGGCAATGCATTTCTCAGAACCTTTCCCCATCATTAAGCAACACATAGCTGTATTTCGTTATTTCAGCTACGGTGCTAAAATTGATAACATCTAATGCTTTACCCCTTCCATGGAGTTTTCCCCAGTCTGTTCTCTGACAAATTAATCTTTTCCAGGTTTGAGTCCCACAGTGCTTTGAACATTTCATGTAATATTTAACCACATACTATCCCTACTCATAATGTTTTGACCCTTGTTTGTCTCCCTATCAGGGATAACTTCCCTTTGGTAGCCGAGACATATTCAGAGTTAACTGCTCACATTTAGCTCAACTGAATCAACCTGTGCACAAACAGAATCTTTTGTGGGAAAGTAGAGAAGAAAGAATGCAAAGGTTTGTTTTTATTAAGAAGTGATGACATGATGAAAATATTAGCTTCAGAAGCTGACTCTTTCGCTACCTTTGTACTATCCACATTTTCAGTAAGCTCTGGGTTTTTTGTGGCTGTTGTCTTTTTCCAGCACATCTTGATAAAATGGAAGGATTTACTACACAAGTGTAAAACCTGCTCAAAAGGCTGGGCTGCACTTTATTAAACCTTCTGACTGGCCGGGCGCGGTGGCTCACGCCTGCAATCCTAGCATTTTGGGAGGCCGAGGTGGGTGGATCACCTGAGGTCAGGAGTTCAAGACCAGCCTGGCCATCATGGTGAAACCCCATCTTAAAAAAATAAATAAACCTTCTGATTTTCTAATGCATTTTATTATTGGCAAAACTGATATGAGTTATTGTTTTTAAAAACCCAGAAGCTTCTTTAGATATCAGGTTGTCTTTACTATTCAATATTGCAATGATTTAAGTGCAAATCAATTTTAATCATATGGATTAATTTTCCACTTAAAATGCATGAGGGTTTGAACTGTCATGGTCCTATATTATTATACTTTGACTTTTCCATTGAAAACAAGGTAGACAGACATAAAGATGTTAACATGTCATAGGCAAAATAACATTTACATAGCCTTATCTATTTTTACTTAAAATATTTTTCAATTTTTGGTAACATAATTAGATGATTATTAAGTCCATTAATTCACCCAATAAACCTGCATCAAACACCTTACATAAAGCTTCATTATGTTACATCTCAGCCTTCTTCTCTCCTAACTAGGAAGGATGAATTAATCTTTTTTCTTAGCATCCATCTTCATCTCTTTAAATGTTGTTCTTAATTCTTAATCATAGTCTTCATCTTTAAATTGCATAGCAAAGATTTATTGCAGAAGAGTGACCTAATTTCTCTTTTCCATCAAAATCATTTTATGAAACCAAGACCTTTCTCCGTATCTGTGAAGTCTCCCAGAAATCCATGGTCTTCAATTTGAGAAAACAACCTTAGGAATGACTGGCATGTATTACAAATGTAGTGGGGAGAAAGTAAAGCTATAAACCCCTGTTTTGGCAAAGATACACAAATTCATGCAATCTCACTCATTGTTGGTGGCATTTATAGTTGATTAATTTCTTTGGAAAGAGACATTGGATATTAAGAACAATAAAAATGTCAATATAGCTGCATGTTCTCTTTCTCAGATGCAAAATTAATGTGAAAAAATTTTATAAGGATCAATGAAGCCAGATTTTTGCCGCGGTGGGCCTGGCTCTTCCCCCTGGCAACAGGACATTTCATTGAGCTGTTACAATATAATTATTTGGGAGGAAGAAATGATAAAGGATAAAGCTGTTCAAATATTATTTATTATCAGTATTGATTATTTACATGTAGCCTCATTCTCAAAAGGATTTCAGGCTGCTTCCCCAGATATGTAAAGTATAAAAGTAAAGAAAGAAATCAGGATTAATGAAAGACAATTAATGGGAAAGTAAGACGAAGCCAAAATCAAGGTGAGGACAACACAGTAGACCCTCAAATTTGGAATTAAGCTTCTTATCAGTTAAACAAAAAGAAAAGGTATTCACAATGACTGAGAGGAACAATTTACCTGCTGGGAAAACTGTAGCCTTGCCTGGCATTGAGTCCCGAGAGAAATTTGCACATGATCCTAATAGGAATTAAGAGAATGGACTATATGGCCATGGGCACCTCCTCGGGCAGTATCTGCTCCAATCATTAAAAGCAACAGCAGCTCTGGGGCCCAGAAGCCTTGAGGGTGTGTCCACCTCCACACAGAACCTAAGAGATGGTGAGACGCTGGATATTAAGAACTATAGAAATGTCAATATAGCTGTATATTCTCTTTCTCAGATACAAAATGAACCTGTAAATAATGTGTAAGAATCACTGAAGTCAGATTTTTACCATGGGGGCCCTGGTTCTTCATTTTTGAACTCATGTTTGTTGGGAGAAAACCATGCCTTGTTTTTTCTCTGTCTCTTTGTCATCCTAAAAGTTCCATCCCATTGAGGTAAAAAGAACCAGTATACTTTCTAGCCCAGACAACTTAGGCACCCCTTGGTCAGATCCTTGCATATTAAAGTTAAGAAGTTAAATTCAATAATTTATGCAAGAACTTGTTTCTTTTCTGACTTTAAATAGTAACTGGAAACAAAAGCCTAGCTTGAGAAAAAACTATAAAGGGATGGTGGAAGTAACATTTAAAAGAAGTAGAGATACTTCAAACCCACTCACATCTCCAGTACTAAAATTCTTTGTCATTTACGTGATGTTGATCAGAAGGCATCATTTACTCCATAATATTGGGTCTGCACCCATCCTCTTAACTCCGTCTACATTAACCAAGCCATGATTAAGAAACTGATGTCCAGTTAATGGTTCTGCTAAGTAAACCACAGGAAGAGGTAGGTAGGTAGACTGTTGGTGTGTAATAAATGCTGTAAGAACAAGGCTATGAGGAAAGGAATGGAATCAGGCCGTCTTTATCCTGAGAGAATATTCAAGTCTGGAAGAACACAGCATGGAGGTGTTTATCATCAGCAATGGTCTGTGAGGTGAAATGAGAACATTCTATGGATTTAGATGATCCCATGTGAAAGTAAGTCTCGGATTGGCCACTTTATTATTATTTATTTATTATTATTATTACTATTATTGAGATGGAGTTTCACTCTTGTCACCCAGGCTGGAATGCAGTGGTACAATCTCAGTTCACTGCAACCTCCATCTCCCGGGTTCAAGTGGTTCTCTTGCCTCAGTGTCCTGAGTGGCTAGAATGACAGGTGCACAACCCCGCCCAGCTAATTTTTGTTTTATTTTTTTGTAGAGACAGGGTTTTGCCATGTTGGTCAAGCTGATCTTAAACTCCTGACCTCAAGTGATCCACCCACCTCACCCTTTCAAAGTGCTGAGATTACAGGTGTGAGCCACTGTGCCCAGCCTCAGCCACTTTATATACGAGATAACTAATTTAACTTACACTTGTTTCCTCATCTGCAAATCATGGGTAATAACACTTACTGAGTCAGTGCATTGTAAGAATGAAATAATCAAATATGGAAAACACCTAGGAATGAGTGCTTAACATGCTGTAAGTGCTCTGTAAGTAGTAAAATCAAGGTTTTCTAGAAGAGAATGAAATACAAATCAGCTTCAATTGCCGTGAAAAAGGCTTTGGTATGATTAAATGACAACTTCTTAACTAAATGAGGAGAGGAGGGAATTATTGGTTCTGCCTGGCTGATCACCATTGTATACCAAGTACCTCACACAATTCCTGGCCCACAGTAGCAAGTCAATAAATATTTTTCTTTTTACATTTCCATTCCTTTCACTTTGTTTTCCCTGATATTAACATTATATATATATCACCCTAATACAATTATCAAAACCAGCAATCATATATATTTTTGAGTGAATATTGAATATATTATTAAATAATCAAAAATAGAATAATTATCCTTATATCTGGGATTATTCATCCACGAAACACAAAACAAAGGAATAAGTCTCTGAGTCTGAATTTCAAAATTGCTTTTGAGAATGAAGAACAATTATTTTCATGAAAGCGGGGGCTTTCATGCAGACCCACTTAGGTGAACTTCACAACTACTGTACATAAAATATAGGAGCCCAATATTTGATCCTTTTGATTTGTCAGTTTTGGACTCAAGAATCACGTTAAGAAAATGAACTTCAGCTTAGTGAGCAAACCAGGATATACAACAACAAAATATATAGGTGCAAATTATATAGAGCATGAGTTATTCTTTCTATTGTGAAAAAAGGACATTTTTCATAGCATAAGTCTTTGTTATGAATATCTCTATATACTGCGTAGACATTTATCACACCGCTACCAATTTTACGAAGAGACAGTAAGTCAGGGAGTTACCTAATTTGTGTCAAAAACAAGGAGAAGATGTATCAACAACAGCATTTTTTTTTTCATGCCAGTGACAGGTTAGCCCTCCAACTGTTGCTGATCTGTTGGAATTTCCTGTTTCCTCCTTCACTGAAATGTTCTCTGTTTTCTGTCGAAATAATAAATTGAAACCAATGAGTCAGAGTAGGACATGAGAACTTGGGACAACGAATGGCATCTGAAACGATTGTCCATGGCATACAATGGATGTAGTAAAATCCATGCATCCAGACTCAACAGAACCAGATATTTTCTTAGAGGTTCACAATAATAACTAGAAGTTAAAATTGTAAGATTTGATCATGATATTAAACAAATTAAATTATGCCCAGTTTAGTTTTGATATTAAATGATACCTTTAAGAATTGTCTGACCATGAATGAGATGAAGGGCAGCCTTCTATCAACAAAAAATAAACTCCAAACATTCTAGATCAATAGCTGGTTCTTCTGTGCATCTTTTTTCTTCCCCGTCTTTGTTCCTCCTGCTCTCCCATTTGCTTTCCTTTCCTTCTCCAAGATTGTTTTCCTATCATTGCTTCTTGCACCCAGACACTCTGGAAAAGCACCCTGATGGTTGCTGAAAACCCTCCTAAACATTGTTTACAGACAATGTGCTCCGGAGAAAAGCAGCAGTGGAGGTGTTCTCCATTTACTGCAGTGCAGAGAACAAACATTGCCCTAGGGTAAAAAGAGAGCTGGCACTAGCCACCGTTCCACCAGCAACCTTTTATGAAATTATGAGCAAAATGTTTAAAAGTCTTGAGGCATAAGTTGCTTTTATGAAAACTGGGGATAATGATCTGTCCTCTGTCTGAAGCTCTTGAGAGTTTTACAGTTATAATCAAAAAGGACCCTCCCATCCCTGTTTTCTTTTTTGGCCCTGATCTTCGGCTCCAAAAGCTGCTCTGTGGAGCCTGCAGTCAGTCGTATCCATGAGCAACCACTTTAATCATCACCTGACCAAGCACGTTTCCAGTAATGTGCTCTTTATTCAAAGGCTTCTTCAAAGAGTATAGAACAGTAACTCAGATACATGGTATTTACTTGCTTTGAGTGACTCTACATTTCTTCCAATATGGTGTGGCTGTGTCCCCACCCAAATCTCATCTTGAATTGTAACTCCCACAATTCCCATGCATCGTGGGAGGAACACAGTGGGAGGTGACTCAATTACGGGGGCAGATCTTTCCTGTGCTGCTCTCATGATAGTGAATGAGTATGGCAAGATCTGATTGTTTTTAAAAAATGGGAGATTCCCTGCACAAGCACTCTCTGCCTCCCACCATCCATGTAAGGTGTGACTTGCTCTTCCTTGCCTTCTGCCAGGATTGTGAGGCCTCCCCAACCACTAGGAGCTGTAAGTCCATAAACCTCTTTCTTTTGTAAATTACCCAGGCTCGAATATGTCTTTATCAGCAGCATGAATATGGACTAATGCATCTCCCTTCTCAAAATAAAATGATTAGAAACATTTTTTCTCTGAAAGACATTTGCTTATTTATATAAATTCTGTCTCTCAATCAAATCTGAGTGCCTTTAACATTCTGTAAGAAGATTTTTTTAAATACTCTTTACTAGTTGCAGCCCAATTATTAATTTGACAGAAAATCACTCAGGACAACAGAAATTGAGCCCCTAACACCCACCCAGTATTTAAAATTACCTAATGTTGCTACGTGAAGATACTCAATAAATATGGAACATAGTTTCTGATTTCAAACCCTTTATAACCCACATTGGGAAGATCATATTCATTGGATTTTAGAATAAGAAAGGATTCTAAGTCCACTATTTTCTAAATGGATCAGGAAATAATCCACCATCCTGAGAATAAAATAGAGGGGAGAAAAAGATGATTTGACCACCACAAAATGAACTAAGTTCCCTTTCCTACCCTCCAATGATATTATGCTGCTCAGATTATCAGCAGAGGTGACTATGGCAGATCCTAGTGCACCTCTCACGTCGCTGGTTGGAGACATCTAAAACAGGAAGGAAGAGTTCTGCAGAGAGGGCTCCCGCATGCCTTCCAGCATCAGAGGCATGTGAAGGCTGCAGGAAGGGGTGGAACAGGCATTCTGATGCAGAGGTGTCAAGGGGTCTTAGATCAACACGTTCAAGCAAGTCCAGTGGCAGCTGTGGAACTGTGACTCCTGGACCACAAAGTGACCCACCCACAGGATGATTCGAAAAGCTTTATACCGTTTTGTCATTTGATGTATCGACCACAAAGTGACCCACCCACAGGATGATTCGAAAAGCTTTATACCGTTTTGTCATTTGATGTTTCTGTTTTTTCAGATATGACTGGCAGTCACTATGTGACATAGCCAAATCGATCTGGATGTATTATTAAGTAGTATTTTGGTTAAACCTTTAATTTTAGCTTTGCTGAAATAGGCTTGTGGAGTGCTTTTTTATGTTCCCAGGAGTAGTGCGGAGGGAAAGTTCTGGCACCTGACAATTTCTCATGAAAGTAATTACCTGTTGGTTGTACATGGATACAGGTGCCACAAGAGCCTTTACTGCTGGAGGAGTGGGAAATGGAAGAAAAGACCCAGAGGTGAGAGAATAGTAGAATGGAATGTAACATCATGGTACATATTTGAATTATTAAAAGGGACTGAAATACATGAATATCAGAGGCCAACACCTACAGAGAGAACTTCAATATTAAACAAGCCATAGCAGCTTTGAGATCAACAGGGAGTCAGAAGTTTCCCTGAGCAGGGAGGGGCAGAACAGGCACCTAGGAGGGGTAATATTCAGTGGAGGTGGAAAAGCCAGTGCTCTCACCTGCTGGATGACATTTGAAATTTCCTTGACTTTAGTATTTGGAATTTTGTTTCGATGCTTGATTAAGCATATATTTGTGGGTTTCGACAGCCATTCTTTTTCTCCATACCAGACAGATGGGAGTCAGGTACTCCCATTCAGGAGGAGTACCACAAAATCAGTAACCAGAGACGTTCATTAGGGTTTACCTAGATTTGGGCATGTTTGTAATTAATACCCTGTGATGGCTGCCTTTAGGTGTCAACTTGACTAGGCCATGAGACCCAGATATCTCATCAAAAGCCAGTCTGGATGTTACTGGGAACATATTTCTTAGATGAGGTTAACATTTAAATCAGTAGACTTTGAATAAAGCAGATTGTTCTCCATAATGCGGGTGAGCCTCATCCAATTAGCTGAAGGCCTTAAGAGAAAAAAAAAAGACTGCAGTCTCCTAAGGAAGAGAAAATTCTGCCTCCAGACTGCATTCAGACTCAAACTGCAACGTCAGCTCTTCCCTGTGCCTCCAGCCTGCTGGCTTTCCCTGTAAATTTCAGACTTGCCAGCACCCACAATCATGTCAGCCAATTCTTATTTTAAAATCTCTTTCTCTCTCTCTCTCTCTCTCTCTCACACACACACACACACACACACACACACACACACACACCCTATATGTTCTGTTGATAGTCAGAGTGGAAAACTCTAATACATATCCCCTATAACCCCTTAGGGTTTAGATCCAGAACTTGAAATAAAAAGGAATTTATTTGAGTGATGAGAACACATGGACACAGAGGGGAAAAACACACACTGGTGCCTTCTGGAGAGTGGGGGGTGGGAACAGGGAGAGGATCAGGAAAAATTACTAATGGGTACTAGGCTTAATACCCGGGTGATGAAATAATCTATACAACAAACCCTATGACACACGTTTACCTGCGTAACAAACCTGCACATCCTGCACATGTACCCCTGAACTTAAAATCAAAGTTAAAATAAAAGAAACGTATTTGAGTATAATAAACTCAGAGATTCTGAACAAATAATAACCTTTTGTTAAACAATTTAAATTAAACCTAAATAACTGATTCGAGGAGCACTACAAATTTTTGAACTAAGTTTCGAATTTGATCTCCCAGCAACCCAATCCTGTGGTCTGGATTCACGATTATTCTCTTTCCTTTTTACCTTTTTGTTCTATGATCTATCGTCTTGTAAGTTTCTGAACTAATAACTGGTAGCCAGCTTTTGTTGAGGTTTTGCTACCTCTCCAGAAATTTCTTATGCACTCCCTCTGCATTATCTCCCTTTCCTGACTATTGTCTTCATAGAAAGGAACACATTGTGGTTAAAAGATCAAGGTCTTTGAAGTTAAAAAAATTTTTTAAGTGCATTTGAATTCTGGCTCTGAACACCAGCTGTGGAAACATTTAACCTCTCTAAGCCTCAGTTTCCTCATCCCTGAAGATCCTCAGAGTCAGTGCTCAGATTAAATCAGGTAACAGATGTTCAGACCCTAGTGTTTATATAGGAAAGTACTGAATTCCATGTGAGGTGACTGATGCCTAATAAACAAGCTCCTTGGTTTCTTTACTTTAAAAGTCCCTGATCATAAAAGTATCAACAGACATGTAATTTAGAAAGCAAAGAACATCTCTGCTATCCTTGGCAGCTACAAAGAAAGCCAAAAGGAGTATATTACCCAGCATAGTGTCACTTCTGTAACAAACAGCTCCCTAGTTGCAGCAGGTTGACATAGTGACATTGTATTTCTTGCTCATGTCACAGTGCAGTGTGAGGTGATGGGGGGACTCTGTCCACATTCATTCATGAACCTGGGCACCTTCAATCTTGTGGCTCCACCCTCACATTGGCCCTTAAAGTCTATCCAAGTGGGACTTTTCCTGTAGCCTACCCATCGTTGGAAAAGCCTCATAGAGTAACTCTGTGGTTTTAGTTTACTCACAGGACTCTTGTTAGATCTGCAGGATGGAACTACAAGACAGTTGCTACAAGCATGATAAAGATGGTTACTGAATGTATGAAAGACCTGATGATTTACTTTTTTACCTTAGGTATTGGCATATTGCACACGTCTGCACTATTCTTGAGTGTGATTGCTGAGGAATGAATATGATTTGAACTCATTCATGTTTAGAGAGGATGTCAAACAGAACCAGGCAGATCCACCTGTACTAAAAATGACCCTAAAATAAATTGGTTGGAGAAATTAGATCTCAAAGACTCTTGATATTTCCAAAGGTGAATTTTGAAATCTTCCTCAATATATCACTATTAAAAGGAGATGACAGAAGCCAAAATAAAAGAATTATGGGCGCACAGGACAACTGGATTAAAATAAACATCAGTTTCATTTAAAAGGGCTAACTTAAAGATAAATTTTTTGAAGATAGACTTTGGCTCCAGCTCTTTAGAGGATCAAAAGTGACCTTGGTGGACAGTGGAAGAAATCACAACATGGAATTCCTTGAATAAAAACCTATTGACTTTAAATAGTGTTACCTAATGTTATATATACAGAATTAAAGAGAAAATATGTCTTTACACTGTTAAAGAAAAAAGAAAGAAAATGATAGAGTTTCACATTGCCCCATTCACGCCATCAGAAGTGTATGTAATCATTAGAGTCAAGTATTAGAAATGCTCTCTTCTACAGCCACATTACCTTGCAAGGCCCATTCGTCCTAAATTCTCTCCATGGGCACATGACAATGCTTATTCCAGGTGAGGCTATGCATTGAGAGACAGTAGCGTGGGCCGCACAGAATGTCTAGGGAAGTTAATCTATTCCCAGGCTGCAAACGCCTATAGCAGTTGATGACTGTGGTGAAAAATGCCTTCACTTTCATGAACTTTTTCAAACTTCCAAGACAAGTGAAGGTAGAAACAAGCATGAGCCAGACTCCCTAGTTCGCCATCTCTTTTCCTTTCTTCTGGGTCTTATCCACACTCTGTACCCCCGAAAAAGCCCAGATCTTCTTCTGTACCCGCCCTATATGCTCTATCCAACCATCTTTAATGCAAGGCCTCTCCCAAACACACATAGTGGGGATGATGGCATCCCATATGGCACGATGTTTCTCTCAACATGAGCGAAGACCAGAGAGACTTCCCCACATTCCCTCTGCACATCTATCAGCCTTCTGTACAGCTACAGTGCCAGGACATTCCAGTTTTAGCTGTGCATTGGAGTAGGGCGCTGAAGGCCTCATAAAAAGTATAGCTTTCTGACAGCACTGATCGTCAAGGCCACCATCTATTAAGTGGTTACTATATGCTGGTGACTTTATATATGTTAGGTTATTAATCCCACCACAACCCTGGCAGTATTATTACTTCCACTGAAAACTGAGTTTTAGTGAGGTTAAGCAAACAGCCCAAGGCAGCGTAACTAATAAAAGACAGAGCCAGGATTTAAACCTAATTCCATCTGACTCCTCCCACATGAAACAATTATAGCAAATGTTTGTTGAAAGCTTACTACATGCCAATCATTGTTCTGAGCTCCTTACTTGTGTTAACTCATTTTATCCCATAACAATTCCAGGAAGCAAACACTGCTATTATCACTGTTAGGCAGATGAAAGCGCTGACAGTGAAGCGACTTGCCCAGATCCTACAAAAAGGTAAGTGCTTAGAGCTGGGACTGCTATCCAGAGCTCTCTGTCTTGAAACCAATCCACTCTTTTTTCTTCTTCTTTTTTATTGCATTTTAGGTTTTGGGGCACATGTGAAGAACATGCGAGACTGTTGCATAGGTACACACATGGCAGTGTGATTTGCTGCCTTCCTCCCCATCACCTGTATCTGGCATTTCTCCCCATGCTATCTCTCCCTAACTCTTTTTTTTTTTCATTTTTGTGTTTTAATTGTAAAATTTTCCGAAATTCCTGCTTCCATGTCATCATGTAGATTTAACAACTATTGTCATTTTGCTATATTTGCTTCAGTTTTTGTTGACATACTTTAAAATAAGTTATAGATATCATAGTATTGTACTCCTCAATACTTCAGTGTGCCTCTCTAAAGATGAATTTTTTTTTACATAATTACAGTAGCATTATCACACCTGATAAAATATATTAGCAATTCACTCACGGCATATTTAAAATTCTGTAATTCTTCCAAAAGTATCTTTTTTACAGTTGGTTTATTCAAACTAGGATCCTGTGAAAAATCATGAATAATATTTGCTAATTATATAGTTCTAAAACACCTCCTTCCTACTCCCTTCTTGTACCATGACATTAATCGCTGAGGAATCAAGATCAGTCTACAGAATGATCTGCCTTCTGGATTTGTTTATTTCCTTGTGGTGCTGGTTAAGTTTTTCCTCTAGTTTCTGTGTTCCTTATGAAGTCGAAATTTTAACTAAAGTCTTGAGTAGATTCACTTTTAGCAAGAATGCTTCATAGATGATGTTAAACTTTATACTGTATCACAGCTGGATATTCACAGTAAGTGGCCACTGCAGCAAAAGCAGCGTCAGGTGATGACGCCCAGACGCCTCCACTGCAGAGTTATGCGCCCCCCTCGCCCCACTCAACTGGCAGTCCTCTGGGGAAGTCTGTCATGACGGTCCCAATCAACCTTTCTTTTAGTGGTTTCAGCATCTGTCAAAGATTCTTGTTTGAATTTCCATCGTATCAAAGGCTGCAGATAATGACTTTCTGATCGTATTACTACATCTGCATTCACAGCTGACGTCCTTTGACAAAGTTTGCCTTCCTCAAGTAGAACTATTTAGTTATGCTGAAATTCAGTTTCTTCTAGAAACACATTAAATATTTAATTATTTTTTAATTCTCAATTCTCAGAATAACCAATTTGTGTAATAATCACCTCCAGTGATGGCATTCTCTTTGCTGAGTTTAATTGTGTACTTGTGGAGTTGTATACAGTCATGGTCATTTTTAAATGCTCAGCTTGTCTCACACTTGCCACTGTATACTCTTCAACTGTCTACTAAACCCACATTAAGGCCTAGATTAAAATCCATGTTTCCTGTGTAGTAACTGAGTGACTCTTGCTTCTGTGCTCTGTCTTTCAGAAATAATATTGGAATTTAAAATTCTATGTAGCTTATAAGGCTGTTGTAGTAATTAAATGAGGCAGGTCAGCTCCCAGGCTTAGCAAAGGGCGTAAACAAAGGAAGAACAGTGGCACATGAGAGCTTTGAAGGGCCGGGAACAGGCAAAGAAACTAGGTACCTGGTAAAGCAAAGAGGGACGAGGGAGAATAAAATTTTCCTGAAAAAAAATTGTTTCTGTTTGCTTCACAGTTTTCTAAGGGCCTATTCCAAGATATGAAAAGAATGCTGGCGAAACTAGAGCTAAGAGGTTGTCTCAGAACCTGTCAGAGTGGAAAGGCTGGGTCACTTCGAGGCTCCAGGTGGCTTCTCCTCCTGTCCTGCCAGCCCAGTCTTAGGTGTGCCATTGGCTGATGGCCTAAGCTGCTTGCTTCATGCTGGTTTGTAAGGAGAGCTTACAAGTGAGAAGACAAGTTCAGTGTCACCTTCAAATGACAATGGTCATATGAAATACCAAAGATATATACTTTCCTGTAAAACCCTCCCACAGGGACTGAAAGGTTTTAAATAAAATATATCATTAAAAATTATATTAAAGTGAAAAAGATTGTTTTAATCTCATTTCTTTGAGTTGTATTGTGAGAGGTATTGATCTTCGTCCCCCAGTCCAAAGTTAAGAACAAATAAATCTCATCGTATCTGAAACTCTAAAGAAAAAATGTGATCCTACTATTTTCCTTCCATGGAAATTTTATTCTGGGGATATATTTCTATAGCAAATGCATGGTAGTTGTCAAAGAAACAAGTTAATAGTAGGCTTGGTAAGAGAAATTTGTTAAAATGAAGAGCCGTTCTATCCTTCCCACCACATCTTTCCCTTTCAGAATACTTAGCAGGTCACCCCAGCCTTCCACAATGTAAACAAGGGTGTTGTAGACACGAAATCATACAAAGAAGACTTCACTTTTGAGCAAGTACACGCATACACACAAGTGTGGAATGTGCACGTGTGTGTTTAGGGGTTGAAACCAGGGGCTTTTCTTCTTTCTCATTATTATTATTATTTGACAGAGTCTGCTGTGTCGCCCAGGCTGGAGTGCAATGGCATGATCTCTGCTAACTGCAACCTCTGACTCCCGAGTTCAAGCGACTCTCCTGCTTCAGCCTCCCAAGTGGCTGGGATTACAGGTACCCACCACCACGCCCAGCTAATTTTTGTATTTTTAGTAGAGACCGGGTTTCACCACATTGGCCAAGCTGGTCTTGAACTCCTGATCTTGTGATCCACCTGCCTCGGCCTCCCAAAGTGCTGGGATTACAAGCAGGAGCCACTGCACATGGCCTATCTTTTTATTCTTTAATAAAACATGTTTGTTTTCCTCACAACTTGACAGGAACTGGCTGAAGTGATATGGCTCGTTCAAATTATCCTGCATCTTCATTAGCCGTGATGCTCACGACAGCCAAAACTCCCAGTCATGCCTCTTTTTAGGTCATGCTAAACTTTCCTTTATAATCATATTCAGTGGACTAGCAAGCTTCGGTAGAATGGTGAGTGATTTGAAAAATACTTGGCTACCAGACAAGAAAGTAAAACAAAGCTAAGTGTGTAACGTTTAACAAAGGAACATTCAGAATCTTCCTTCTGGAAGAATCAAAGCAGCAAAGAACACCCTCATCCTCCTCTCTCAAACAAAAGTTGGGAGAAAACATCCTGAAAAATAAATGCCTACAGCCAGAAGCCAGTTACCATGAAGAAACATGACGAAGTTTTAAACCATTCACTCTCATTTCGTTCCTCTAAAGCGAGGCCGCTAATAACCTCAGAAATGTCGACTGATTATCTTCTTTCTGCTTGGTTGGTATTTCTGTACCAAAATGTTCAGAAGGAAGGTAGACAAAGGCCTAGCAGCTCAGATTTTTTAAAGTTTGAACTGGAACTTATTTATTTGTATTTCAGAATTCTGAGGCAGATTACCTGGAAGGCATCCAAAACCTCAGAAGCCGAAAGTTCTGCCAAGCATTTTTCAGCTTGGCAATCGGCAACATAATACAGCCCGATGATTAAAGAAATCCTGTTCTGAATTCCCTTGAAGTTTCTAAGGCAAAGTTTAAACAAAAATTATTTCCTTCAGAGACTCCTATGCATGATAAGTTTCCATCTGTGCATAAGGAAACAGCATAGATTAGACACCTTGACTAAGAACAAATAAACACAACAAAAATAAACCTACATTTCATTTCTCTCTAGACCTGGATGGCTGTGTATTCAGGAAGCAAAAAACTGTCTATCTGTCATCTCCTAGGGAGAAGTCTATTACTGCTTCGCTGCGTCATGCCATCTTATTCATTTACTTTTCTATGCTCACGTATTGAAAACCCATTCTGAAGAAGGTGCTGTGCCAGACAGCATGTAAAGAAACAAAGAGCACCGCATGTTCTCACTCATAGGCAGGTGCTGAACAATGAAAACACATGGACACAGGGAGGGGAGCATCACACACTGGGGTCTGTTGGGGGGAGTAGGGGAGGGACAGCGCGGGGTGGGGAGTTGGGGAGAGAGAGCATGGGGAGAAATGCCAGATATAGGTGATGGGGAGGAAGGCAGCAAATCACACTGCCACGTGTGTACCTATGCAACTATCTTGCATGTCCTTCACATGTACCCCAAAACCTAAAATGCAATTAAAAAAAAGAAACAAAACAAAGATGTTGATACACAGACTCTGCTCTTGTGGGGCATGATATATAGTGGTAGGGACGGGGAGGAGATATATACAGATAGGTATGGGGAAAGGCAGGATGAGATGCTCTGGATGTCCACAGAAGGGTATGTTGATTAGAATGAAGAGGTCAGGAGAGATTTCAGGAAGGAGGCAGAAAGAGAGCTGCAGCATGAAAGGGGAGTGGGTGTGGACAAAGTGAAGAAGGTCTTAGAGAACCATTGTGTTTCATCTAGTGCCTTTTTGCATAAAGTGCTCTATCTGCTCCTTTCAACGTATGTCACGTGTAAGTCCATTCATGCACTTGAGCCAAAACTGCGTATGTGAGAACACATACTTCTCACCCACACATTAAAATCAAGTTGAGGCCGGGCACAGTGGCTCATACCTGTAATCCCAGCACTTTGGGAGGCCAAGGCAGGCAGATCACTTAAGGTCAGGAGTTCAAGACCAGACCAGCCAACATGGTGAAACCCCATCTCTACTAAAAATACAAAAATTAGCCAGAAGTGGTGGCAGGCATCTGTAATCCCAGCTACTCGGGAGGCTGAGGCAGGAGAATTGCTTGAACCTGGGAGGTGGAGGTTGTAGTAAGATCATGCCACTGCACTCCAGCCTGGGCAACAGAGCAAGTAATTAATTGATTGATTTTAAAAATATGAAACCAAGTTGACTATTATCTCACAATTCTGTACAATCACAGTTTACTTTGTATGCTGCAGTTTATTTTTTCCATTTGAGTTGTCTTAATGCACCATCGCTCTGAGTTAAGTACCAGAAAACAGGTGACACCCATGATAGCTAGTGTTACAGTGACACCATCCACTAATCAAGACCATGGTGGGCACAGCAGTCTGAACCACTTGATCTCATAAATAAGCGCATTCCCACTTTGCCTATGAAGAATGCTTATAATAAAGAATCATCTCTTAGCCACGCTCCACTGTGTCAGTCTATGGAAAAATCAAAATGCACTTATTGAATTTATTTAAATAAGCATTTACTGGGAAATGCCTACTCTAAAGACGCTGTGTCAATGCAGAGTGCTCAGGACAGCTCCCTGCAGGCATCTCACAGCCTGGAGGGGGAACTCGCACCCACCTCTGACGCAGGGTGAGATCATAGAGCTGTACACACAGATCCTTGGAAGCACAACAGACAAGTATATCTAATGCTCACGTTCGATTTTTAAAATGAAGCTGGTTTTCACTTGCATATGTAGCTTCACATTCCTATTATTTGGGTTTCTAATTGTAAGATAAGCTCAAAATGTTCTTCAAACTTTTTTGACATTAGCCTTAGAACCTATTTATATATGAATCACCTGCAAAATATTAGTGTTATTTTAAAGCCATTTGCTAATATGGACAAAAAGACTGGTTTCATTTACATAACTTGAATGTGAATGATATTTCACTTTGTCCAACATTCAAATATACTTTCAAAGCCAAAGATTTGACACAATTGAGGATACTGAAAAACGTGCCGCATATTTTGAAAGTAATTTTAAAACATATATTGGAAAGGCATTTAGAAGTGTTTTAGTGAAAGTGGAATCGTTTCAATGTGCTTTCCTGCCACCTTTGTTATCTTTGTCTATTTTGCGTTGCTACAACAGAATACCGCAGACCGGGTAATTTACAAAGAAAGGAAATTTATTTCTCACAGACGGCATGTGAGAGAGAGGGAAAGAACAAGAGGGCAACGCAGCGGAACGTGCTTTTGTAACAAACCCACTCTTGCAATAACTAACCCACTCCTGCAATACCAACATTAAGCCATCCATGAGGTTAGAGCCCTCACAACATAATTACCTCCTATGAGGCCCCACCTTCCAAGACTGTTGCATTGAAATTTCATTTCCAACACATGAACTTTGGGGAGCACATTCAAACCACAGCATATGTCTAGGAAATTCCTGGGTGACATTCACAACTCAGATATTGCCTCCTAGATCTCCCCCTGCACTCCCATGCTATTTTTTGAAACCTAGAATTGCATCACTAAATGCAAGCCTAAGACACCTATGCCTTTGTTTCCTCAACTCCAGGAGGTGATAACCGATTGTACTCATAACAGTAAAATAAATTAATGCCATATAAGAACAGCATGTAAACCATAGTATCATAAAAGTATTCACTGTTATCGACCCAAGTAATTATCACATAGCAGGTCACCAATGCAGGACCATTGAATAAAACACAAACCTTGTTCACTAGACAATCAGAATGTAGACATCCAGAGGTGTGTTAGCCTCTTTCGTGAAATGAGTTACAATCTCACTTCATAAGTTAAAAATAAACATTCATTGAGTCTAAGCTACAGCTTTATGCATTGAAAACCACACCAACTTATTTACGTGGCACTCTAAAATTTTACAAAGTACATTTACAGGGAGATAATTAATTTAATTTTCTTTCACACTTTGTGATACAGCTCTAGTGCCAATCATAAATGACAAGCCCTTAATATGTTTGCCCATCTGGGGTCCTCTTTCAAAAGTACCCAAGTATCCAGAGAGGTGCAGTGGCTCATGCCTATAATCCCAACGCTTTGGGAGGCAGAGGCAGGAGGATCATTTGAGCCCAGGAGTTCAAGACCAGCCTGGGTAACAAAGAGAGACCCCCATCTCTACAAAAAATTATAAAATTAGCCAGGCATGGTGGCACATGCTTGTGGTTCCAGCTACTCGGGAAGCTGAGGTGGGAGGATCGTTTGAGCCCAGGAGGCCGGGAGGTTGAAACTGCAATGAGCCACGGTCATGTCACTGCACTCAGCCTGGGAAACAGAGGAGACCCTATCTAAATAAAGTAAAATAAAAATAAAAACATTCTAAGCTGTAGTTGAAATCTGCAGTGACTGTTTCATCAATGAGCTTCTAATGGTCTTTTTATTATGATTATCAAATGCCTTTGTAAACATTTCTTCCTCTAAACTTCACCCTCCTGAAAAGGGGCAGCTGTGGATGACTATTCTCTTTCTATACCAGTTCCAACAGCACAGTGGAGAGGGGAGGGAAAAATAAACACACACATTTCTAACCTTCCAGCCTACTGACTGGTCTGCCCTTTCCCCTGGCCAACATCCTCAAAAATATGATAATGAAGCGGTTTGTGTGACTGTGAAAGAGAGGGCCTGTTTTCCTGGGCTGGAGCCAAAGTGGGGAAGAAGGTATCCAAACACAGCTGCAGTTACCTCTCCCTGCTCAGTCATTTCAGAGAAATGGACTCAGCATATCTGGAAGGAGGTCAAATGAGGGACAAAGTAAAAGGTTCTCTCGGTTGGGTGGTTCTATACAGATCCTGAAAGCAGGCTTCAGGCCTATACTGCAGCAATCCCTCTGACTTTGGCAATAAAATTAATGAGAAATATCACAGAAAAGACCAAAGGAAGAACCAGTCAAATCTCATTGTCACAAATTCTCAGAAATTTGCTTCATTATTTTAATATTTTCAATGTAGCTGACAGGAGTGGACATTAGTTAACACGAATGATAAATTGGATCAAAATTGTCATTTGTATCTGCAGAGAGTTTATTATAAAGAAGTATGTCCAAGTTAGCGTTTCACCTAATGGCAGGTTGAGGGAAAAAATGAAAAAATATGTGCATTCTAACTATTTTCTACAAACTGCATACATAGTAGATAACTCCATTGTTGAACACTTCTGAATTTTACGGCCATGAAAGTTAAGGGGATCCCTTAATTGAACCCCTCAATTGAGAGAGGAGCTCACTAACGCACAGAGCACATTGGTTAAGCAACCACTTAGGGCTGCCGCCTTCAACGGGAAGGTCTCTCTCAAGTTACAGACTGAACTCTAAGCCTGGCCCAGCATTCACTGGGCACATTATTTTCTATCTCCATTTTCATAAGATGTATCATAAACTTCAGCAATTATTGATTGTGTACTATCTGCTATATCTTTATGTAGGTTAATGTTGAAATAATACAATGAGAAGCCATTAGATTGAGGTGGACTTAACACCCTGGGTTCCAACCTAAGGAAACTAAAACCTAGCTCAGCCTCCTTTCATGCAAGTGGCTAATTTAAAAGAAATGCAAGTTAAGCTCAATCAATCACATAGCCAACTGTGCATTGATTGTATTGTCTTGACTTTTCACCAAGACAGTCCAAATAAGGCAATTTTTCTAACTTCAACCAGTCAATTAATTTCTTTGCTTTCTCATTCACCCTATAAAAGCTTTCCCATCAGCCACCTCTGCTGAAGCCCGGAACCACTTACAGTCTAGAGCTATCCAATTCATGAACTGCCGTCTGCTCAAATAAAGTCTTTAAAGGTTTAAAGTGCTTAAGTTTCTCTTTTAACATCAGTCTTCTATTTGACACTACCATAAACTTCTTGAAAGCTACCACTATGGTGAAATGATTCTGAATTGTCCCACTTCTGACATCTCCTGGGAACAGTGCTGAAAATCCAGCATTGACTAAACCCCTTCCATTGGCGAATAGGCCCAGATGGGCCGAAATGAGAGAAACAGACTCAATGAACCTCTTGTCTTCCTAAAGTTTACAATGGAACAGGCAGTCAGACCTAAACAGCTCTAATGCAATTTGCTATAGTAAAGGTAGAGACAGATCTGTGTGAATGCAGGTAACAGGAAGATTAATTCACCTGAGAGTATCTGACAAAAGATACTCAAAATGTGCTCCAAGAACCAGCTGTCATTATTACTCCATATGAAATAAGTTCATAAATTAAGAGTATGTATTTAGAAACTCTTCCAGCGCTTGACAAAGTAGAAATTCTGCCTACTAAATCTAATAATAAAAAATTACAGCTCATGCTTAGTGCTTTTATGTCTGTGAACAGATTGGAAATTTTCAAAAGAAAAAAAAAAGGAAGGAAGAGAGAAAAGGAAATTGGCCCTCCTTCACGAAAAAGTTGAGAAGAGTGGTCTTTGATGAATCAGGCTTGGCCTAGCCCTTGCAGATGGGTGAGACTTCCACAGCTAACTATATGGAACAAGGGTGGAACAAGGCCAGTCAGCAGCATCTATTCAAAAGGAGGGATTCCGGGAACAAATGAAGACAAAGACAGTTTGCACAGTCGGAAGACAGGAAGTGTGAGTATCCATGGGCGTGTGGGAAGAGAACCCAGCATTAGTGAATGACGTAAAGGTTGGAGATTTTATTCCAACCTGAAGAGTTTGCAATTCATAGTGTTGGCAAGCAGAGAGCTATGAAAAGCTTTCGACTGGGAAGTGCTATAATAGAATCTGCGCATGGGTAAAGGATGTTCAGTAGCTACTTGCTAATGGAACTATTGCACATGTGCTAAAGGAGCTGTAAGCTCAGCTGTTTACCCAGGCCCGGCAGGTTCGGTGCATAGGAAGGCGAGGTTATCAATCTAGCAGGCACTTGCCTCATCTAATGGGTCACCTGCCATCCAGATCTTTCCAACTGTTTTCATCTGGAGATGCACACCGTGTTCCAGATTTCCAGTTTTTCAAGAGCAGCTGAAAAGCTGGGTTTATACGGTAACTTCTGAATTACACATTAGCAATAACTTCAAAAACTCTTGGCCAAAGAAAATAGGTCTACGTTGGATTTCTTGTCTAAACCCCGAATTTGCATTAGCACTAATTTTAAAAATTGTAGGAAGACACTATGAGTTACACAATACCACTAACGTTAAAGATTCTTAGAAGATACTATGAACGCCAAACAAAAGAGGTCCACATGTTGAATTTGTTGTCCAGACCCCCAGTCTGCATCTCTGTTTTAGCACAAGAGAGGCCAGGCACGGTGGTTCACACCTATAATCCCAACACTTTGAGAGGCCAAGGTGGGTGGATCACCTGAGGTCAGGAGTTCGAGATCAGCCTGGGCAACGTGGCAAAACCCATCTCTACTAAAAATACTAAAATTAGTGTAGTGTGATGGCACGCACCTACACTCAGCTACTGAGTGTAATCTCAGCTACTTGGGAGGCTGAGGTGATGAGAATCGCTTGAACCCGGGAGGCAGAGTTTGCAGTGGGCCAACACTGTACTCCAGCCTGAGCGATAGAGTGAGACTGTCTCAAAAAAAAAAAAGAGGACTGCTACATCTGTCAAAGTGATCAACAGCTCCCTGTGTATTTTTTGGTCCCTAAAGCTTACAGAGATTATTTTTAATACTCATGATGTGATGTCTGCACCGTCCTGCGATGCTCTGTTTTCAAGGATGATTCCTGGCATTACTGATCACTGCTGGTGTGTACTGATGTGCCCTAGTCTCGTACATACCGAAAGTTCCTTCTTACTTAGTTCAGCTCCAAACTTATGTGCAATTACAGCCATCCTTTATAGCTTTACAGCCTGTACTTCCATCACTAAGGGGTAGAGCGGTGTGTGAATCTCACTGCCTTCATCCCTTAAAACCAGAACACTTGTCATCCTGGACCAAAACTGGGTGTCTCCATCCAGCCTTCAGTAAAATAGAGCTTCATTCTACTGGAGCATTTCACTATTCCCCTTCCTCTGAGGATTCTTATGCAACTGATGTTGCCTGGGCTTGATTTCAGCCAAGATAAAGGCAATATCGAGATGCAGCTGGTAGCCCCTTTAGGAGGCTTCCAAATTACGGGGCACTTAGAAAGGAAAAAGGTTTTCTTCCGGTAGGTTTCGGAAAAGAAAAAAGTCCGCCAGTAAATTTTAAATTTGTTTGTTAGAAGGGGTGGTGGGGGGTGAAGAGAAGAGGGAAATAAAAAGAATCAATAAAAACTCTCTTCCCAGCTGTTCTTTCCACAGCCTGCATAAAGAAGACACATCTTTTTGATTAAAGTGCAGCTTTCATGCCCTTCTCTGGCAGGCTGCCAAGCTGGCTTAAGGTGAGCTCTGCTATTTTAAGGTGGAATTGTTTGCATTTGACTTGAAAAGACTCATTATTCCATAGCTCACTTTTTCACACTGCCTCAGAGGGGAAGCAGCAATTTAAACCTGAAGAAACAATATGGAGGAAATGACCCCTGGCCCCCGAGGGAGAGTCTGAAAAACAAGAATCCAAAGGACCTAATTCCACAGCTTTCACCGTTCCCAGTGGCACTTCCTGTGGTTCCAAGAAACTTCAATTCTACCTGATAGGGTTAAATGTCTGCAGACACTTCCATCATAAATTCCCACAACAAAAGATTATTATTCCATTGTAAAAATCACTAAGTCTTCAGATTTATTCAGTCTAGGTGGCCTTTTTGTTCATTTATCTTGTAAATGTATCCACTCAGAAATCCGTATAGCTGCTCAGAATTTGAATTGATTCCAGCAAAGCATAAACATTGTGGATTGCTAGCTTTTTTTTTATTTTTTTTGAAGACTGATCTGTTTTATATTATTTTAGTAAAATATCTTGGTCTTTTAGCCTGAAAAGTCATTGGGTCTGTGTTTGAAAAACAAATCGATGTGCACACGCACAGACATGGGCAAGCTGTGCTGTTAAGCCGCAAATATGGCTGCCTCTCTCCACCCCTGCTGTGCTATAACACTTAGCCACGATGTGCTCCCTGAACTAAAATTGCCTGAGATAATTACTGGGTTTCTTAACCAACACATTGTATCATTTGTTCGTCTCAAGTTTAAAAAAAAAATTATTCATTATTGATTGTCTTTGTGGGCCCAGAGTTTGGGAAGCACTGAGTACGACTTTTGACCACTCGTAAGCCAAACTGAAATTGCTAGCTCCCACCCCAAGTGAATGAAGGCGCTCCCTCTCCCCCAAGGACATGCCAAAGAAATCTGAAAAACTAGTTCCGGTGGTGACAGGAAGGAGTCATTAGCTCTCTCTCTTTCTGCGTTTAGACACGCTAACCAGCATTAGCATTAAAATAGATTCGACTTTCTTCATTTGTTTGTTTGGTTTTGGAGACAGGGTCTCACTCTGTCACCCAGGCTGGAGTTCAATGGCATGATCAGGGCTCACTGCAACATCAGCCTCCCCAGTCTCAGATGATCCTCCCACCTCAGTTTCCCAAATGTCTGGGACTACAGGTGCGCACCATCATGCCCAGCTAATTTTTTTTGTATTTTTTGTAGCGACAAGGTTTTGCCATGGTGCCCAGGCTGCTCTGAAACGCCTGGGCTCAAGCAATTCACCTACCTCAGCCTCCCAAAGTGCTGGGATTACAGGTGTGAGCCCTGCCTCTTGGCCTGAAACCCAGCTGAGAACAGATTCTTTGTAGCAGTTAAATAGCAAATGCCAACCTGACGCTAGTATAATATCACATGACAGATACAGAAGGATATCAAAATATTTTACCCCAAAATATGTTTCTTTGCCATATTTTGAAATGGTCCCGCAGAGCTATTTTTGTGGGGGAACTTTTGCATCCGTAAAGAATCTCTATTAACATAACTAGACCTTGCCCCTTCCAGGCCCTCCCAACTCTGAACAGAGTATGAGAGTCGAGCACCTTTTAAAGGTCTAAATAGGAAACACTTGCCATCTATTGTCTCTAAGGCAGCCACCTCTGAGACGTCTTCCATGAATAAGAACTTTGGTCCCCACAACCCCTTATTATAACTCAGACACTTCCTGTTATTGATTCCAGTCTTTAGATAATAACTTAACTCTCAGCCAGTTGCCAATCAGAAAATCTTTGAAGCCACCTATGACTTGTAAGCTCCCCTCCAGCACACCCAAAGCCATCCCCCACCGCCCCCAACACCACCCCCATCTCATTTCCACTTTGAGTTGCCCTGCCTTTCCAGATTGAACCCACATATCCCTCACATTATATTGATTGATGTCATATCCCCCTAAAATGTGTAAAATCAAGCCGAAGCCCAACCACTGTGGGCACATGTTCTCAGGAAACTGTGCCTTAGGTGATGGTCAGTCGTATTTGGCTTAGAATAATCCCTTTGAAAGATTCTACAGAGTTTGACTCATTTTATCAACACACCTTTTAGCAACACTGTGTCTCATAAATATAAAGCAGGAATTTGAAGTTTATTTTTTCCCTTCTTTTCCAAATCTCAACTATTCTTTTGTGATTACTAGCACTTGGAACTGATATTTGAGTATTTCCCCATTGCACTGAAATAATGCACAACAATCTGCATGTATCTGGTACAGAAAGATTGTTTTCCAGAAAGAGAGAGAGGTTTCTTTGTCTTGTGATCTAAGGAAAATATAATCATAAATTGAAATGTCCGTGCTATTGTTAATTTTTTAAAACTATAGAACCAAACAATTCTACACAGAGCAGATGGGAAATGAAATGGAATACTTTTTGTCACCTAGATTAATTAAATGGTTTCACTTTTCCCATTCTATCTATTCTCTTTCTATCTCTTCTCTCAAGTTGTAAAGTTTCTTTTAAAAATGGTTTTTAAAATAAATAGTTTGAATTTAACACATGTAAGGAAGGGCCTTGATATAACTACTCACAACACACTAGTGGAAATCACTGAGTTGCGGGGACAGTTCTATAAAATATTTCTGCAAGGCAATGGAACAATTTACTTTCTTCAAAAGACTGAATCAAGTCCTTTTAGCTCCCAGAAAGGTACAATCTACCTGAGTTCAAAGATGAGAGTCACTGATGGCTTTAGGCAGAGACCTCCCTATGTCACTATCTGGAAGGCGTTTCCCTAGGCCCAGATGTGGCCTCAGCTTCCCTACACACATTATGTCAGTAAATCATCAATTTTTAGTGTTAGTTTCCATTTGAGAATTAAAGCAAAGGTCATGAGTTTTCTTCCTGTGCAAATACACGTGTGTCCTTGTATCACCCAAAAAGCCCTTTCCTGGACCCCACTACCCAATTTTTAAGTTTGCCCAGAGGCAGTGTGTCTCTGGAGCTAGATTGATGCAAAGCAAACCCGCAATCTGATTTACTAAGCCAGAATGCCAATTTACTCATTTAGAACTGGCGACATGGCGTGGCCCAGGAGTTAGGCCAACTGTCTGCACATTCCCTTTTGGTAGGTAGAGCTGCACAGAAAATCAAATTACAGATCCAAAGACTTCCTGGTGACTTTAGAAATAGAACAGAGGAAGTGGATGTTTTCATGCAATAGCAGCCTGGTCGATTTCTCTTCTCCATTCCAAGCATATTTGTGTCTACCTTCCAACCTCAGAGTCCCCTCTCCCCTAGTTGTAGTTTGTCAGATTCCAACATACAAAAGGGAGGGGCTGAGAAGATAAGTCTGTCTGTCACCATATAAAATTATTAAGCCAAACAACTTAAGTGCAACCAGGTTGTGGCAAATTTGAGGACCGCTCCAATCATTTCTTCTTCAGGATGTATTCTTTTTGAGGATTTCAGAATTACTTTATTAGTAATGATTACACATTTCTTCTGCAGCTGGCTATAAACGGAATGTTTTTAGTTTGCATTTCAAAGAGAGAACTCAGCCTGAGTTTTTCTGTAAGTCTCGTGAGCTCATCTTGGTTGGTAATTATCAGCTACCAGGCATCAAACATAGAGTTGACCCTAATGCTTATTTGCTGTAATACAGGGCAACCATGACACAGACCATCTAAAGCAGCTGTTTAAATGCATGGATGGTATTTTCCAAGGATATCTGCTTCTTGGGTGTTTCTTAGATTATTATTTCATTGTGTTTGCCTTTGGAGCCCAGGAACACATTAAGCAAAAAAGAAAATTACAGTATTTTCTACTTGCTGCTTCACCTAAAATGATCTCAGTCTCAATCTCCCTCTCTCTCTCTATCTCTCTCTCTCTGTCTCTCTCTATCTCCTCTCTCCTCTCCTTCTTTCAGTAAATGTCATTCAAAGCTAAGGAACTAGAAATTCTTCTTCAGCATATCAGCTACCACAGCAGAAGTCTCCATCTCTGTTGGTAAGACTTAAAATTTTCTCCTGGATTATGCTAATGAGATCATTTGCACAATGATTTTTTTTTTTTTTTACAAAAGGAACTGGCTTGTGCTATGCTCTTTTCCTTGTAAGGAACCAGGTGAAGTAAGGCAAAAAGGTTTTCCTCTGTGTATAGAACAAAATGGCAAACATGAGGGCTGTGGGAAAGGCAAAAGCTAACACAGAGCCAGAGAAACAGACACCGAGCAGTTTAGTAGAGAGCCAGGGCCAAACAGGAGAACTCCAATATAGAGCGGAACAGAAGCTGGAGCAGGGTCGAGGTTAAAGCAGGCAAAGAGATGACAGGAAGATTTCTAGAGGCAGGGGGCCAACTCACCTGGCTGCTGAGGTCATCTTTTTAAAAGGGCTGAGATGGTGTGAACAAAGTCAGACTAGGATTCAGGACAGCAACCAGGAAGCATTTCATGAAAGCTGTGTGAGAGTAGCAACAGGTCAAGCAAAGCATCTCAGTGTGCTCCACACATCACAGGAAACAGTAGTCCCTTTATCTCCACGGTGCTGAGTGTAAAGATGCTGTCTGGCTCCTTTCTCAACCAGGTGCCTCAGTTGAGGTATTGCAAAATCTGCACAAGATACTCCAGGGATACTCATTCAAGTCTCCTGATGAGTTAAATTTCCTCAGCGCAAATGAATAGAAATAAAATGTAAGACAACTCAGGATTCATAAAAGCTTCACCTGGCAGAACGCCTGGGTGGACCCATCTTCCAGGATTCTGATTTGCCGTGCTTTCCTTCGAAACTAAATAGAAACCTCCAACAGACCTTCTCTCTGCTTCCAAAACATGTTGAAGTTTTTCAAGAGTTTAACTTATATTTTGGAGAAATGGTATCACTTAAATTAATGTTCTTTAGTAAATACTGATTAAAGATATGCTCAAGAGATTTTCATTTGTATTTTTTTCTTCAGAAGAGAAAAGTCTCTTCTAAAGATGAACCCAAATTCTAAAAGAAATGCTTTTCATAAACTACGGTGGTTCTTACTTTGTGGACTCAGAAAAGTTACATGCTTCTCCACTAAAACCCCAGTAAACAGTAGGCCAGGAATCATGCCTAACTACTAGAGACACTACGAGCTAAACAACACTAACAGACCCAAGTCATACAATTTGCCTACCAAATATTATATAGAAAATATTTTCATCTTTTCCTTTAATTGCATTCCACAGAGACCTAATTCATCAATTGCATTAATAGGTATTTAATGACTTGTGAAGAACCTGACCAATCTTAACACTGGTGGCACAAAAGCCGTGTTGAAACTATAAGTTGTTAGGTATCCCTGCAACAGTCAATCAGTGCATTTGCTGGAGAAGAGCTTTGGAGAAGAGCCATTCTTTCACTTTTTTCCCCCCAAAACCTGCTAATTCCAAACAGAACTTTAAATTCACAACTGGCAGCTTCCATTTCCTTTAAGGAATTGGGCAATTACTATTTGTCTTAGTCCTTTTGGGCTGCTATAAAATACCTTAGACTGGGTACATTATAAACAACAGAAATTTATTTCTTAATGTTCTAGAGGCTGGGAAGTCCAAGATCAAGGTGCCAGCACATTCGGTGTCTAGTGGGCGCCCATTCCTCCTAGATGATGCCTGCTTGCTGTGTCCTCACATGGTAAAAGGGGAAAACAAGCTCCCTCAGACCTCTTTTATAAAAACACTAATCCCATTCAAGAGGGCTCCATCCCCACAATCTAGCCACTTCCCAGTTGTCACATCTCCCATACTGGGGATTACGTTTCAACATATGAATTTTGGAAAAACAAACATTCAGATCATAGCACTATTGCAACCAGCAATTTTTAAACATGACAATAGAGCTGATCCCTTTACAGAGAATGAAAGTGTTTTATGTCTTAACCTGGATAGTGGTCACAGAAAGTATGGATGCAGGCAAATTGCTAGATATATAGATCGCCAATTAAATGACATGACGCCATATAAGCCAAGTGCTAGATGAATACTAGAAACAAGAGCTATGTGTTTAGAGAAGGAACACAATCCTATCTGAGAATAAAGTAGGAGGAGGTTTTATAGGACGTGAGATTTGAGCTGGCATTAAAAGGTAGGTAACGCTCAGACTAGAAGAGAGAAAAGACCGTTTCTGACAGGAGACATTCACTGCGCCCACAGGTATGGAGGGGAAATGACATAGGAGCACTTTATTTACATATTCTTCATTTTTATTAGGTCCCCATCCTCCAGTAATCTAAGCTAAATTGTAGTACATGATTATTTCAAGTCAATTATTCCAAAGAAATCTCTTCCTTTTTTTAAATAAACTTTTTTCTTTTAATAGAGATGAGGTTTCACCATGTTGGCCAGGCTGGTCTCGAACTCCTGACCTTGTGATCCACCTGCCTCGGCCTCCCAAAGTGCTGAGATTACAGGTGTAAGCCATCACGCCCAGCCCCAAAGAAATCTCTTTATTCATGTGACCTGTCTTTTTTGTTGTTGTTGTTCTTTTCCTTTTTTGAGACAGAGTGTGGCTCTGTCACCTAGGCTGGAGTGCAATGGCGTGATTTCAGCTCACTGCAGCCTCTGCCTCCCAAGTTCAAACAATTCTCCTGCCTCAGCCCCCTGAGTAGCTGGGACTACAGGCGTGCACCACCATGCCTAGCTAATTTTTGTATGTTCAGTAGACATGGGGTTTCACCATGTTGGCCAGGATGGTCTCAATCTCCTTACCTCGTGATCTGCCCTCCTTGGCCTCCCAAAGTGCTGGGAATACAGGACCTGACATTTTTCATAAGGATTGCAAACAAAGCAAACAACAAAAATCTCTGGTATTTGCCGCATCCCCTCAGAATTTCCATGACATGACATCGTCTCAGGTAATCTCTCAGAACTGAGACATTGCAGCACGCCTCTTTCAATGCGCCTTAGACAATCATTTATTTTCCACTTAATTGATTTAGTCCGTGGAGGCTGCACTTCACCAGGAAACCATTTGGGAGAAGGAGAAATATTCGTTCAAAATACCTTGGTTCATTGGGCCAATTAAGAATCAGAAAGGAGGCCCGCACAGTGGCGCATGCTTTTAATCCCAGCACTTTGGGAGGTTGAGGTGGGTGGATGACGAGGCCAGGAGTTCGAGACCAGCCTGGTCAACATGGTGTAACCCCATCTCTACTAAAAAACAAAAATCAGCCTAGCGTAGTAGTACATGACTGTAATCCCAGCCACTCCATCTCAAAAAAATTCAGCAAGACTCCATCTCAAAAAGAAAAAAATCAGAAATGAATAGCCACCTTTATTCCTGCTGTTGCTTTACAATCTTTTGTCTTAGGTAAGTCAAATTTAAAGAGAGTCTCTGGCACAGAAGTGTGACATTCTTGTGTCTGTTTACTTCAAACATTGTTTAGACTGTTTCTCTGGTCTAAAATAACCTTATCCAGCCCTACACATGACTTCTAGAGTTTATCACATCCTTCATGGAAAATTTCTATTTCTTCGGTATCATGGAAATGCTAAGATCCTGACAGGAAGACTGAGCACCTGAAATATGATACTGATGAGTGGAACTAAAGTTTAGGTTAGTTGAACAAAGTTAAGTTTACAGAAGAGAGAAGCTGCTGACAGCCAAGAAGAAACGATGTGAAATCAACCACTTCCCCACATGCATTTTGAAATGTAAATAAATTTAACACTCAGAGAGGTGCAGGGGAATCTGGCTATTTTGGGCTATTCTGAGCAAGGACAGCTGTGTGTTCTGAAACATATGGCTCAACATTTGTAAAAGGGAAAGGGGTGAGGGAAGAAACCACAGAACGGCATATTTGAGTTGGTCACTTTGAGATTCCTTAGAAGCTCTGACATGAAAAAGATGACTCCTTAATACTCAGCACGACAAGTGTCAGTCACTGGGGAACATTCTGTCAGCTGGTATTTGAATTGGAATATGTGGAGATGGGGTTCTTTCTACACAGCAGGCCAGTTCAGTTCACCCCAATCAGCAGGACAATTCCTCCGTCTCGTTTTGTCCCTGTATACGTGCTTGGGTTGAAGGGGTCACGGAAAGGGGTGGATCGCTCTCTGTATATGACAGGAGTTCTTTCAAGGGAGCTAGGAGCCAACGGACCTGCTTTTCTGGCTTCTCATGTTTCCAGTGCCAACAGGGCTCCCTGGAACCTCCAAGCTATGACACGATTATGCTCATTTCAAAGGACAAACAGGACCAGCCCTCCAGACACTCCCAGACCAAAACTGTTTTTATTTAGGATTTGCTCCACTTACCTGGGAGTGGTTCGGTTCTGGAGCTTTGTGGAGGTATTTCCTCGCATATTCCTACCATCCTGGCAGACAATTGTACACCAGCCTATTTCACATCCTCCTCCCTCCTTTTCTTATTTCTCCCTGATGTGTGATTTACACTCCCCTGTACCCTCCACCATCTGGACCAGACTTTCTGCCTCTCTGAACCTAATTATTTCTCTTATTCTCTAGAACTACGTCTTCCCTTTTGCCTATGACTCATAACCTTTTATTAACAAACAATTGATTCTAAGCTCTTCCAATGTTCCTGGCTCGGTTTTTCTTTTCTGTATTCTGTTAAGTGCACACTGACGGGTAAATACAAAAGTATGTTATGTTACTACTCACCCCAACACACACACACACACACACACACACACACACACACTTAGTAAACCTTTTCTTATCCTCACCGTGGTCACCATGCAAGTAATATCTACAGTCCCAGAGATTGGAGCCTGAAATACCCAGCTGAAAAATCTTTAAATTTCAGAAGGCAAATGAAAAGAAAAACATAAATGAGTAACACGACAATTTGACAATGAAGAAAACCGAAGAGGAAGAGAGATCTGAATAAAAATGGCCAATATTAAAGGATAAGAGAAAATATGAATGAGATAATAAGGGAAGGGAAAAGTCATTTCTCAAAAGGGGCAGATGTATTGTCCTTATTTCTATATCGCCGACAGGGACCTAACAAAGGAGAGGGTATCAAGAACTCTTGTGATCTCAACACTTTGGGAGGCAGAGGCAGGCAGATACTTGAGGTCAGGAGTTTGAGACCAGCCTGGCCAACATGGCAAAACCCCATCTCTACTAAAAGTACAAAAAAAATTAGCTGGGCATAGTGGCACACAGCTGTAATCCCAGATACTTAGGAAACTGAGGCACAAGAATTGCTTGAACCCAGGAGGTGAAGGTTGCTGGGAGCCAAGATCATGCCACTGCACTCCAGCCTGGGCAACAGAGTGAGCCTCCGTCTAAAAATTATAATTATAATACTCTCAAAGGGACACTGCCAGAGGACTATATCAGCAGGATTTTTTCTTAGTGATGATTGATGGATTCCCCGTCTACCTGGGAGTGATTAGGCTTGCAGCTGCATGGAAGTGTTTCTGCTGACATTCCTATTGTCCAGGCAGGTTCATTCTGAAAAGCAGCTTGCTGACAGGGGTGTGTGCTGGTTGCAACAGAGGAACCATGATGGTTAAATAAGAAGAGGACCCAATAACGAGAAATCACAAGCTCCAGGGCACCGAAAGTTTGCCTGACGACTTAACTTGGCAGTGCCTTTAGACCTCAGCCAGTTCTGCCTGTCAGACCTCAGAGAGTTGTGCTAATTGGTACAGAAAAGTTTGAGAAATTATGCTACAACAAAATGGCTACAATTTCCTTGAGAGAGTAGCAACAGGAGGAATTATCATTTGAAAATTTATTCCAGGTTTTTGAGCAATTCGCCTAAAGACGTCTCCAGTGGAAAATGTGTCCACATTTTCATAGGTGGACATGATATGAAATACTTTTCATTTGTACAGTATTTTCAGTTTGTGTGGGACTCACATATATTCTCTCATTTTTTCCTCCTATGCCCTCCTTCCACCCCAGCAACACTATGAGATGGTCACTATTATCCACAGTTTACAGATGAGCAATCAGG
This sequence comes from Callithrix jacchus, assembly GCF_049354715.1. Taxonomy (NCBI): domain Eukaryota; kingdom Metazoa; phylum Chordata; class Mammalia; order Primates; family Cebidae; genus Callithrix; species Callithrix jacchus. Next base: position 9,302,306 of record NC_133518.1, read on the forward strand.
AGCCCACACACATTTGTTCATCTGGGTTCATGTCGTAAAGTACTTAAGAAACCTTCCTAGGTTTCTCAGAAAATCTCAGATTTTTCTGACTCCAAGTTCACTGTTCCTTCTTTTATCTTATTTTCGCCCAAGAAGATAAAAATGTATCAATTCAGAAAAAAGAAAGAGTTAAGGAAAAAATAAAAGCAAGGCAATGCATGTTTGGTGTTTGCATAGAATTCCTGATTTGTGATATTAAGAGTAAGCTGATTTATTTCTCCAAATTATGATGACTGTTTTTAGACATATGCTTGGTTTCCCAAAAGGATTAGCTAATTCCACTAAAAAATCTCCTCAGCAAGTGTTTCATAAACACTTTTAGTCACTTGGTGCTCATTGACTGAACCAAACTTGTCACACTAGCCGATATATACTAATATCATGAAAATGAATTGGACTGGGGGAGGAGAATATAACCACAGGCTGGCAAGACAAGCCCGAGTCTTCACGATATATAACAACTGGGAGATGGTTGATTTTGCTTCTTAGTAGGACTTTTCCAGATTTTTCAAATGACCTACTATGCATGACTTCTGTAATGAGGAAGGAAGTTATGTGTTTTTATTTATTATAAGAATAATGCCGCGTTAGATGAATGGACTATAAAATAGCAATTAAGACCCAGAAGTCACAGCAGCATACATTAGTAATAGCAGAAACCATCCTGAGACACCTCTCCCTGAACCTCTTGCAACTCATAGAGGGACCCCACCCTCCAGATCATTATTAAAGGTAATGGTTCTAGAGGATTCTGAGGGAATAACACAGTCTATACTTACTCCCTTCCCCAACCCAGTGCAAACGACAGTCGAATTTAAAAATATTTTTAAATCTTGCTTCATTGCAGTGCTTATTCAAACTCAGTATTTTAGAAATGTATTCCCTTTAGACAGAAGTACAAGCAGTCTGGATGTTGTGGGGTTTGCTGCAGGGCCCCACATGCCAGGAGGTATGGAATCGTGAAGGGTGGTAAGCAGAGCGGGCACGGGGTGTACGTAAGCTTGTTCAGAAAGGAAATAATGATGAGTATGGGCTTTGCCCAAAAGTATAATGTTTCCGAAGTCTCCCTGGTGTCTAACCTCTGTGGGCACACCCGCACGGAGCATCCCGGACGCCATCCCCACCCTCCCTTCCTCTTGCTCCATTCTTTCCCACTACTCTGCCCTTTGCTTCTATCACGGCTTCCCTTGCCAAGGTTCTTACATGAAGATCAACTGAGTCATTTGAAAGACTGGTAAGGGCCCACATGGCTAAAACACAAAACAAGAACTGACTTGTGTGCGTCGAACACGTCTCTTTCCTCTGAAAAGGGAGTGGCTTGGGAAAAAAAATCCACAGAGTAGTTTCCAGTATCACTACATCTGGAAGTCGAGCTAGAGGAAACCAGTTGGATACTTACCTAGTAGCTCTCAATGGTTCCTGGGACCAAAATAAACAGTGCTTTGGGTTTTATTTTGCTCCCACCTGACTTTATAATAGCTACATGAAGTGGATTTCTCAGTATACTCTCTGCTCTTACATCCCGTCGTCAGCTCACTTCCTCCTTCGCCTGTGCTTCATCCAGTCGGGGAAAAGTCTCTAATACATGATTATTGGCAAAGTGCTCCCACAAGGCATTAATTGAATCCTATTTCCGATCACACCCGTAGTGCAAATTATTTCACATATCCAATCGTGGAAGAGATAGCCCTGAATTTGTTTTTAAGACACTCATGTTATGCCACTCAACTATTGTGGATAGAAGGGAATCTAGTCTTTAGCGTTGTATACTGCTGACCTACTCTGTCAGAATCAAATTGATAACTATGAGAAGATTCAGCTAGACACTAAGTTCCATGAGGGTAAGGACCATTTCTCCCCAAGCACCCCGGTGCCTAACACAGGCCTGGCATGTGGATGGTATCAATAACATTTGAATTAAAATGTAATCACATTGAATAGAAATTTAATGATATCACCAAGCTTAATTAGGCTGCAGTATTGTCAAAAAGAAACAAGAAATCTGGATCCTCAGTAGACTAGTAGGTTCAGAAAACCCTGTCTGACGGGTATCTGCCTGCACAGTGTAAACAGACTGCTGCATGGACTGGAGAGAAAACAGGGAAGGAGGAATTTGCCTATGCAAAGCCCAAGAAGTTGGCACTTCCCACCACTGGGTATGAAACCTGGTGAGATCTGGCAGTCAGTCCTAGCCAAAGGGGAAAGAAGCCGCGCTGTCTTTGAGGAGAGGCTTTCTGGAGAGACCTGCTCTCTCACCCCAAATGTGTTCTTTGCTAAACGGACTCTAAAGTGAAGCCACCAACTCCCTGCTGTGTTCCAAAAGCTTTTACATATTCAAGAGTCTTTTTCATATTCTGGCTTCAGAAAGACCTTTTTGAGGTTTTATTTTTTCCATTTTAAACATCTTTTGTCTGGCAAATAATTTCATCCTTCATCATTTTAATGTGTAAAACATTTCCAGCCAAAATAGGATTGAACGGTGCCAGATCAAAGGTTCTAAAGCGATTTTTCCAAGTCAGTAGAAAAAGAGAATGTTAAGTATGAGAAACATTCAGAGAGCAGGGGTGAAATGTAGTCCCCTCTCCTTTGTGAACAGGGTAAGGGGAGAAGATGAAAACCCAGGGAAAACAATTCAGGGAAAAACGAGGACATTTAAAAGCCCAGGAAAGAATTCTGAAGCACGGGAAGACCTGTAGAACGTCTTATTAAGGATGAGTGGCAACTAGAAAAAAGCAGACCCTTCAAGGATGTAGCGGATAGGCCAAGTCAACAGGAAATGGACTATGGGTTATTTAAGGTTATCTGAGAGCTAAATGTGCCCTAAATGTGACCCGGTAAAGAAGGGAAGGTTTTTATAGCGATGCTAAGAGGTTGTCTGCTGGATGCATTAGAGTGGATATTAGAGTTTTGGGGGTTTTTGTTTTTTTAATCAATATGTGATCGAAGAATCAGATCAAAGAAGGCCCCTCCTCCAAGCCCCATAAGGAAGGACCTGTACCTACACAAATCGCCCCCTCATCTGCCTCCGTGCGTTTTCCACGGACTCTTCACAAGCCTAAATGGGCAATGTTCCAGCCACGCGGCATGAGGCTGGAGAGCAGCTTTTCTGTCTGCACCAGCCAAACATTCACTTCCTATGAAGCCAGATAGATAATTAGAGGGAAACAAAACCGCATTGCAGGGTCATCAGTCCAGCCTTGCAGCTTCTAAACAGAAATGTATGCAGTGAATCAAAAAAGGCTTGTCTGGATGTGCCTTAGTTGAGGCACTGAGAGTCTACCTAGAGCATTCGGCAATGTCTGGGGCATTTCCGGAAGCCATCCACAGGAAACTGAAGCCACCACATTTATTTCATAAGGATTCATTCTCCCCAGGCTGCTGGGTTTTAAATGGGCTGAGTGAGCCAGAGCACAAATTCGAATTTGCTTAGGCAATACCAAATCCTGCTGGATCGTAACCCTCTGCTGCCAAACTTCTGGAAAACTGCTTAAGTTATGGCCCTAATGTCTCTTGTCAGAGCACAGATGGATAAAATCTTCTCCCACTTTCTGAGAAGAAACAAGTAAGCTGGGATAGCTTGGAGCACGCTGGAACACAGCAAACCACAAATGTCTAAATTGCCCGGCCAGGTGAGTCCATCCAGTTCTGATCTGAAATGTGCCCTGAAGCAACACCGACATGCAGAGCAGAGTTGCCCCCGCATAGTTAGCAGTGTGGGAAGCTGTGTGATTAAAACCGATGGATGTTGTAATCTCAGCACTTTGGGAGGCCGAGGAGGGCAGATCACGAGATCAAGAGATCGAGACCATCCTGGCCAACATGGTGAAACCCCGTCTCTACTAAAACGAAAAATACAAAAATTAGCTGGGCATGGTCCCAGCCACTCAGGAGGCTGAGGCGGGAGAATTACTTGAACCCGGGAGGCGGAGGTTGCAGTGAGCTGCGATCGCGCCACTGCACTCCAGCCTGGCGCCTGGCCACAGAGCGAGACTCTTTCTCAAACAAACAAGCAAAAAAACCGATGGCTGTGCATGGGCGTTACATGAGTGAGCAGAAGGAGCTGTAGCTTTTGATACAATCTTGCTCCTTTGGGATGGAACACTTACACCTCTGGTTCTCATTTGCAAAAGGAAAAAAAAAAAAAGCAAAAGAATAAACAGAAAATTTGTCTTTCGATGCTCCTGCCAACATTTGAGCAAACCTTTAAGGAGATTCCAGGCAATAGAACTTGGCACCATGTGCTTCACAAGTTGGTATAAAATAATTGGTGCCAAATGCTAAAAGGGAATATCCTTATGACTCTGCATGAGAACTCTGGCAAAGCCCACTCCCTTGCAAGAGGGTCTTCCATGATGCTTTTGCCACAGAAATCCAGTATAATTCCACGGCACTGGGATTTGGCACCTTTTCCTGGCATGGCTCCTTGCTGTACATATATGTGTATATCCAAGCAGCAATGCTTAATGAGCCTCAAATTCTACCTGATTCTCCCAGCTAACAAGGTTTGGGTGGTAAGAAATATGTTGGGGCAATCACAGCGTAGCTCTAAGACAGAAGGAAGGCGTTCTGCTCCTGGAAAGACTCCAGCGGTTCACAACCTTGACAAAGCCAGCCTGATGGGGCCCAGGTATGAGTCAGAACCCGCTGTGGCCTGTTAATGTGACCGGGTCCCCAGAGTTTCTGGAGCACTTCACTGCAGTCTCCTTCAGCAAGTGAGTTGCTCGCACTCCCACCTCAAGCAAGTTGACACTGACCAGCAAATCTGCCCTATATTCAGCTGAAAATTCATGTTGGTTTGAAAGCCAAGAAAAGGCGATAAAGCCTCTTGATGAAGCTAATAAGAGGGGTTTACCTAAGGAAAAAATACAGTTGAGAACAATCTTTAAATTGGAGCTGGGGTTATGATTGGTCCTCATCTCTAGACATACAAACCATATCATTGCTGATTTAATTATTCATCTACATAACACAGGGATCAGTCACTAAGCTTTAATAAGATAAATTGTATTCTAGCACCACTGATCTCAAGGAGCTTACAACAGTCATCATAGGTAATACTTGTAAAGGTGTTTTACACTTTACAAATGCTCTTGCATGTATCAATGGGAAAAAAAGTAAGAGAAATATAACCTAAATGAGAATAAAAGAATCATTATAAACTGGTGTAGAATAATACATCAAATGACTGGCACTAAGAGACGTCACTGGAATATCAGAGGAGAAAACAGCTGCATAAACCAACCGGAGGGTAACTGGGAATGGAAAGTGTATGAGACGGGAGATTGGAAAGAGAAAAAACATTCTTATCAGAAAAGATAAACATCTTTTCTTCTGGTCAGATAACAAACTGTATTTTGAACCTTTCTATGTTGCAGGCACTGTGCCAGGTGCCAGATTTATAACCACAAAAACAGAGAGGCAGAATGTCTTCATTTCCAGTGGACAAGACAGACGATGTGTAAGTAAACACATAAATAAACAGGATAATCAGATAATGCAGTAAGTGCCGGGAAGGAAATACATGGTGATACGACAGGCCTTTTTCCTTTATTCAGTTCTGTTGGCAATACTCTGCACATAGCAAGTGCTCAGTTAGTTACGTCTTATTAAACATGCGGTAACACAAAACTGCCTGACACTTCAGAATAGAAGATCCAATGACAATTTCACCAACTCCTCCGCAGCTGGAAACCCGCCAAGTGTAAATTGACTTTGGCCTGCTGGTTACCCTCAAAACAGCAATTCCGTGCCTCCTTCACTCAGTATTCTGACCAAACATACAGTCAAATTAGAACAAAATAATGAAGGTAGAAGAGTCAAATGATGTATGAAAATGAATAAAATATTGTAATAATGTTAAGAGGCAAATTTATAATTAATATAGAAAATTCCTAATATATTCTCCAGTATGACTTTGAAAAGACAGAAAATGATGTGGGAAGGCAACGGAAAGTTTGTGTTCCTGAAAACAAAGTGCAGCTTCTTCAAAAAAGAAATCACAGTCATCGAACTGGATACACAGTGCAGAGAAAACAACGTGATTGCTCCCTTGTCATAACTGGTTAACCAAGACAATTTCATTTGCATCATATGATTGCGGGCTTAGTCTGAGGCACACTGTTCCGCGTTTAGTCTGATGTCTGCCCCTGTGAAAGAAGCAGAAATTCATCAACTGAGACGACGTGTTAACAGCGATAACAGTGTGAAAAATAGGGATGTGCTTTCTCTCCAGGCCGAGGGAAACCTTCCGCTGTGGCAGGGGTGGGGAGCGTGTTAAGGGAAAGAAAAGAGAAAAAACAAAATGACACTCAGCTTCTGATATTCAAATAACATTTTTCAGCAAATAGTCTTGAAAGCAGGCTACGTCAAGAACTGGAGAGAGCATATTCTATAATTTTGCAGAATATCAAAAGGCAAGCCTAGAGAATTCAGATCATACTGTATCTTCCATAGTCAGAAAATACAATCCTTTGATCTATTGATAACTAGGCCCTGAGCCTAGTATGACAGAGAGGAGGAAAAATTCTAAAGCCCTTTCCTACAGTCCTCAAGAGACCAGGAGGGCTGTGTGCTCCCTTGCTGGTTAAATGAAAGCAATGCAGCAGAGAACTCCAAGGGAACCCTAAGGTATCGCTGTAGAATAAAACTTTCCATGGTGATGAGACAAAGATTCTTCACTTGAACAAACTTAGGCTCCTGAACCTACTCCTAGGCCTATCTGTGCACTTCCTTGTAAAATCCAGTTTTTGCAAGAGCCTGGCCAAATCACTTTAGCAAGAACTCCCCACTCTCAACATCTGATAACGTTTCTTATCCTCCACTATCCCCCAGGTAATATCTGATAACACTGGCAGCTGTCTTTAGCAATAACCCTTTGAGTTGGGTTTAGCCAGAATCCCCCTTACCCCTGATGTTGCTTTTTAGTAATTTTCCATCCACTGATCCACACCCTGTTCCTTGGCTATAAATCCCTGCTTACCCATGCTGTATTCATAGCGGAACTCAATCTTTCTCCGAGTACAAGACACCATTGCCGTGGTCCCTATACTTATGACAATGACCCTGCATAATGTCTTCCTTATCATGCTTTTAAAAGTGTCACTGAATAATTTTTTCTTTAACAGATGGATACTTTTTATATTTGTGTTGCTCAATGTGGCAATTACTTGACACACGTGGCTGACAGGTATGTAAGATGAGACTAGCATAAGTGAAGTTTAATACATGAGGAAACTGGAACACACAGAAGTTAAGTAGCTAGGCCGGCCACGGTGGCTCACACCTATAATCCCAGCACTTTGGGAGGCTGAGACAGGTGGATCACCTGAGTTCGGGAGTTCGAGACCAGCCTGACCAAAGTGGAGAAATCCTGTCTCTACTAAAAATACAAAATTAGCCAGGCATGGTGACACATGCCTGTAATCCCAGCTACTCGGGAGGCTCAGGCAGAAGAATCACTTGGACCCGGGAGGTGGAGGTTGCAATGAGCCGAGATCGCACCATTGCACTCCAGTATGGGCAACAAGAGCAAAACTCCATCTCAAAAAAGAAAAAAAAAGAAATTAAGTAATTAGCCCAAAGTCACCTGGCTACTAAGTTGTAAGATAAGGACAGAGCCAGGCAGTCTGGCTAGAGAGCCCACCCAAACTCTTAGACGCTTTCCTATACTACAGGTCCACAGGGTGCCTGTGAGCAAAAGGAAAGCTATAGTTTACGGTTCAGACATCATTACTTTACATTACAATATACATTTGTAAATCTGCTCAATTATGTAATCCCTTTCCCATGTGGCTCACAAGGAACTAAATCCTTAGCCTCACCAATTACAAAAGCGGGCATGCACATTTCACACACATAGAAAACCTGCCGTCTGGTTGCTCTGGAAATGACAAGACACTCTGCATAGGAACACAATGAAAAGTGAGTCAGTTGTGCCCAGACTGAAGGAATGAGGAGTTCTGTAAATATGAAACAGATGGGATTTCCGGAGCTGCTCTGGTGCATTCTGGCAGTTTTCGAATGAGCTAGGTTTTTAAAATCCATTTGACTTTTCATGAGGATCTGAGTTGATTAGAACTGATAACAATTGTCTCCAGCCTTGCTCATCCACGCTACCCTTCATAGTAGGTTGGTGCAAAAGCGATTGCGGTTTTTGACGTGACTTTCAATGAATATACTCATAATCTAATAGATATACTCATCTCCCCTTCGAGCAGCTGTAATTTAGCCTGATGGGCTCAGCTAATGCCCTGACTTATAAATTAGACTTGCAGAAGACTCTAGGATCTTCTTTCTTTCCCTGAGGTCTCTATAGTACTTATGTACTCAGTTTACAATATGATACTATGCTCCCATGTAAATAACGTTTGTAAACACTCTCATGTACATAGCTCATAATAAAGTAGGTACTGTTTATTGAGCATCAACTTTGCACAAAGCCATTTATCTATATCCTCTCACACAAATCCTGGCAAAATGCGAAGTAACACCATTATCCACTGTTGAATACTTACAGAAATGCTTATGCAATCTTTCAATGAACCAGGTATCTTTCCAAGTTAGTTAAGCCATAGCTCAGTCTGCACAAAAATAAGAAAAGTACTTAATCATTATCGCTATTTCACAGACTGGAAATGGAGGAGGGAAGATGTTAAGTGACTTGCCTAATATCGCAAGGCTAATAAGCAGCAGAGCCAGGGTTTGAAACCCCGGCATTCTGGCTCGAGCTGCACCTTTGAACTCATTACTGCACCTCCTCTCTGTTTCCAGCTCAGAAAACACTTGCTCAAGGTTACAAAGCTAGTACAGGATCCTGTGGTTCCACAGCTCATCGGTTTCTCCGTCGGTTTCCCCAAACATCCCTTGTCCTAAGAATCTCTGGTATAGCTTGTGAATAGAGAAGCCCAAAGGCGATTAGGTTATTTTCAGAGGAACCAAGCAACGGTAGAAACTGCGTGTTGAACAAGAGGCCCCAGTGAGCCTGAAGGTGAGGCAGCCGCAGAAACCACCGCGCTGCTCCGCAGAGCTCCCCCCTTGAGACTGTGAGCTCGTCAATGACACTGTGGACCACCAAGGTGGTGGAATGTATAGCAGTTTAGTCAGCCTCATAGACACAACAGGGAAGTGATGGGTGTTTGGGAGTAGCACAGTTTTGAGGGCTCTTGCCACCCCTTCCTGCGTGTGAGAGTGTGGCTATGTCTGAACATGTGTGTGTTTCTCGGTCCTCCTTCCCAGCCACTTCTGCCCGATTTCACTTTCCCCCCATGGGGCTTGTCTGTTCCCTATTTGGCCTCCAACCCTTTGTCCCTCTCCATTACCAGATGTCACAAACTTGCAACAGATTAGCCGGCTCCTGCCATTGCAAATCAGTCCCTGACGGTGTTGGTAACCCAGAATAGGAAATGTAGGTGGGGTCTTAAAACCAGCAAACCCTCTAGCTCCAGGTGCCTATACAGGAGGAGCAAAGAGAGGAGGAAGCTGGCCCAGCACCCTGGGCCATCCCAAGGAAAGACCTGTGGTTGTGCCAGTGTGAACTGGGTTGTCCCCAGCAACCTCATTCCCATCCCCTTCATTCCCCTGCCCTTCCTTCCTTCCCTGGGGTTTTGCCACATCCTAAGCATTTTAGATTCCTGTATGTAGATAAGGTCCCAGGATGTGTGTATGTTGGGAATAACGGTGTTTATTTGGAACAAACGGATGGATGAAGCCAACTGAGAGCATCAGAAGTGTCCAAGGGCAGATCACACCAACAGGAATTAGCACAGAAAGTCACCTTGAAAAACAGCAGACTTAGAATTAGGAAACCAGGCCCTTGAGACCTATCTCTTCCACTTAGCAGTTCTACAGCTGAGGAAGTCAAGAGACTTCTCCATGTATATTACCTCTTCTCTAAAGGAGTAGGTTGGATGGTTTAATCCTGTGACTCTCTTTCCAGGCTAATATTCTATTTTATAAGGCAAACTCCATTTAAATATGGAGTACTAATAACAATTGAAAAGACTAAAGTGCCATGCAAATTTAAGTAAAAGACCAAAAAAACTTGAACTAAGAGCTCAGGAGGTCCTTCGCCAAAATAGAGATATGTACCAGGGAATATTGCAGGCAGCCAGGCTTGATCTCGTCATCTGCCCTGAAGCACAGCAGCCTCAATCTTGGCCTCTCTACCTTCCCACCCACTCCCAGGACAACATCTGACCTGGATTACAAGGGAGACTTGGAGTTTGCAACCTTATTACCTAGTAATGTGGCTAACCATTTCCAGAAATATAAATATCAAACACTGCATGACAGGTCAGAGTTGAGTCATTCAGGGGAAAAAGCACACAAGAGCTGGTGTGGGTAGGACCACAGGAAGCTTTGATTGAGAAACCTGAAACCTTTTGTCTGCTTCCTTCGCTCTCTGAGCCACTGATGGATTCAGAACAGAACTGTTCAGGCCTGGCCTTAAAGCAGAGGGGTAACTAATTCTCGGCAGCTGCACTCAATTAAATTGAGTCTGAGTACCCTGGCAAAGAAGACTCAAACCCCCAAAGAAATTGCCTCATAAAAAGGCCTGGCCCTGAAATCATCGATTTGAAGAGTTAGAAGGGACCTTAGAATGATTTAGGACAATCTTATTTCACAGATGAGAAAGCGCTATGGGTACCCAGAAATATACATTTTACCCCTTCTCACTAAACCTTAAAATATAAAACTATCATTTATACTAAATCCGGAATCTTTTTTAATCTCTAGCTTTGGTGCATAATTGGTACTGTCTTTGTCACATATAGAGAAAGTGGAACTCCTGAATCATAGCAGCTAGTATTTCTATCACATTTTTCTCATTATAAAAAAATTCCCATATAGAAATCTCTTTTGAGCTTCACCGAAAACAAACAAACTCCATGAAGTAGGTAGTGTAATTTTTCTTTAGAGATAAGAAAATTCTGGCCCACATTACACAAATAGGACATAAGAGAGCCCGGATTTGAATGGACGCCCAAGTCTCAGATTATTTCTACTTCTCTACAGACCCCACCACAAAGTGAATAGCTCAGGTAACAAAGAGCACAAGAGTGCGTTAAACACGATTTGCCAAGGTTCCCATACAGCCAGTGGACACTGTCTGGCCAAATCACTTGTTTTCAGTCAGCATCCATTCCGATGAGGAAGAACTGTTGCTAAATACCCTGAATATCAACCCCACTATTAACAGTCATCACGGCAGACTCATGCAAGGTGAATAGGTAAGCGAGGTAAGTGGATACCCACTCAGCGGGTCTTATTTCACCCCACCCAGCTGCAGATATCTAAAAATCTGGGCATCTGAAAATCTGCTACCTGTTAAAATGTTCTTTTTTTTTTTTTTGGAGACGGAGTTTCACTCTTGTTACCCAGGCTGGAGAGCAATGGCGCGATCTCGGCTCACCGCAACCTCCGACTCCTGGGTTCAGGCAATTCTCCTGCCTCAGCCTCCGGAGTAGCTGGGATTACAGGCACGCGCCACCATGCCCAGCTAATGTTTTGTATTTTTAGTAGAGACTGGGTTTCACCATGTTGACCAGGATGGTCTCTATCTCTTGACCTCGCGATCCACCCGCCTCGGCCTCCCAAAGTGCTGGGATTAAAGTGTTCTTTAAGTACCTACTAGGTGTTGACACTTTAAGAAGAAGGAAGGATCTGAAAGCTGAGCTTTTGATGGGAAGGACAGAAAACACGAGGTTCCTGGGAACCAGAGGTGGGACAAGAGGGAAAAGTTGGCGAAGCAAGAAGAGAAAGGGAAGACTTAGAGTAGAAAAGCAGAGCTCCCAGATAGGATACGAACGTTCACCAAATTCTTTTTAGATGTCATTGTCAGTGGTTGATGCTTTCTTCATATGACCTAACTTTTATCTTCATTACAATCCTATAATATGGCATATTACAAACTTTACAATTAGCATATTACAAACTTTACTTAACGTATAAGTAAAGAGAGTCTCAAGATCAGTCTTTCTTAGTCTACACTTTTGCCAGGTCAGTGCTTCAATCTTCACTTTCTAAATTATTTTTGAAAGTATTAATTAATCCCACCTGCCACCCCTGTGGAAGGTGCTGGGTAAATTTAAAGTGTCCTGGTTTATGGGTGGGAAATGGAGCAGTGAGACTGTAAGACATAGTCAAGTCTAAGTAAAGAGGGCTAAGAAGCATCCAAAAAAACCTTACCTCATCTTGATAATATTTCATCTTTTATCCTAAAGACAGCACTTCGTCTTGATCCTATTTTAAATTTTTCTGGAAGTTATATTGAATTATAACTGCACAATGAAGCATTGCACTGTCATTAGAAATAATAAGAATGGGTGTGAGTTTTCATTGACATCAAAACTTTTTATGATATGGAATAAACAGTACAATTCCATTGTGATTTGAAACATGCATGAGTGTACTGTACAATGTGTGTGTGTGTGTGTGTGTGTGATGGGCAGAGACAGAAAGAAGAAGGAGAAAAGAAGCAAAGAAAATGAAATAAGATGCTGTTAACTCTAGACAGGGAAATAAAAAGTAATTTTTCTTTCTTTTTAGGAAGTAGGGTGCTATCTTTTCTCATGCCTCATGTGGTTTGGAGCTGTTTCCCCACCAAATCTCATGTTGAAATGGAATCCCTGGTGTTGGAGGTGGGGCCTGGTGGGAGGTATTTGGATCATGGGCAGATCTATCCCTTTGGTGATAAGTTCAGGTGAGATCTGGTGGTTTAAAAATGTGAGGCACCTCTCCTTACCCCCACCTCTCTCTCTTCCTTCAGCTGTTGCAATGAGACGCCCGCTCCTACTTCACCTTCTGCCATGAGTAAAAGTTCCCTGAGGCCTCCCCAGAAGCCAAGCAGATGCCAGCGCCATGCTTCCTGTACAGCCTGCAGAACCGTGAGCCAATAAACTTCTTTTCTTTATAAATTCCCCAGCTTCCAGTACTTCTTTATAGCAAAAAACTACCTAACAAAACATGTATACTATAAAAAGCATATTACTTGTGTAATTTTTTAAAAAATGAGTTAAGAAAAGAGGTGTCGACACTTCTAAATTGTGTAACTAATCAAAGGGAGCAGTAGATGGAAAAGTAAGATATTTTAGTGATGGCAAAGGGCCCTATGGGAGTAGGAATTCCAGTCTGATAATATGAGAAATATTACAAACATTACATTTTGGCATCGGGCTCCTCTCCTGGACTGATGAGTTAGAGATAGTTTGCGTTTAATACAAAGGCAAAAGCAGAGAAACAAATTCATGCTTGCTCCAAAAAACAAAATAAACCAAACTTGAAACCTTCCTAAAAGCATATGATTTTTTTATTTTATTAATTTTTAAAGAATTTCATAACAAGCCTTAAGATAGAAGTAGCTTCATATGTGAATGTCAGGTATACATTTTCCGAATACCTCTCACTCTATAATAAGTTGGTAGCTATTTATTAAGCACCTATTCCTAGCTTAGCATTCTACTTGCTGCTATGTGATCATTTCTAAGACATTCGCACCATGACTATTTAACCCTATGTGAGGGAGAAGCGTGCACTTGATACTCAACTCTGTTATCAACTAACACCACCACATTTTATTTTATTTATTTTTATTTATTTATTTATTCATTTATTTATTTGAGATGGAGTTTCTCTCTTGTTACTCAGGCTGGAGTGCAATGGCGCGATCTCGGCTCACCGCAATCTCCGCCTCCTGGGTTCAGGCAATTCTCCTGCCTCAGCCTCCTGAGTAGCTGGGATTACAGGCATGCACCACTGTGCCCAGCTAATTTTTTTTTTTTTTTTTTGTATTTTTAGTAGACTGGGTTTCACCATGTTGACCAGGATGGTCTCGATCTCTTGACCTCATGATCCACCCGCCTCAGCCTCCCAAAGTGTTGGGATTACATGCTTGAGCCACCGCGCCTGGCCCACCACATTTTATTTTAAAAACCCTGCAGTGACATGGAAGACTTGGTGATTTACTCCTTAAACCACTAAGAAAACAGCCAATCAGCCGTCATGTGCTGACAAATTGAAAATAAATAAATAAATGAAACAAAAGCATTGTAGTGAAGAGCTATAGCATTTGCTCAGTTTCTTTAATTCCTGGTGCTTTGGGGCAACAGAGAGAAATGGATGACTGAATTTAGAGTATCTTATTGAATTAAGAGTCTTTGGAACCAAAAAGCTTTTTCTTGATTATGGTGTAAGATACTATAAAAGATAATGTCGAAGAGCCAGTTTCTAGTCCACAGCTGATTTAGAACCAGGGAGTGCTAAGAAAATAAAAGTTATCATTGAATGATTTTCATTTCCCTATAGTCACATACTTCTAATGAGTTCAATTTGGGGCTCTGTCTATTTTTTCAGCAATGTACACTTGGGAGTTTGCCACAGAATTATTTATAGTGAAATAGCTCAAAGTTATTTAGCTGTTCAAATTCTGAGTAGCGGTTTAAATGCATTCTTGATGAGACTGTCTTTCAGCATGTAATACAATGCCTTGGGCTTGGTAGGTATTTGATAAACGTGTGTTGAATTAAATGGACTTGTTGATTTGGTCAAACCTATGCCCAATTATTTACTCAGGGATATGTCAGGATCTCAGGCATTGAAAGAGAAATTAGAAATATATGTCTTAAATACATAAGAAACTGTTGACAGTGTTTGGTACGACAGAAGTCTAACTTGAATTCACTTGATAAATGAGGAAATTATTAGCACAAAAAGTATAAGGAAATGTGAAGAAGTGAAAATTATGGAAAGATCAGTGATATCACTTATTCTCAGAAACAAGTGAAACCAAAACCTCAGACAATGCCAAACCTCTCTCTCCAGCTGTCATTTCTGCCTCTCTCTGTGTGGGCTTCATTCTCTCTCAGCACATACTGACTTTCTCCAGATGGAAGAAAACATGGAAACCACCAGTCAGAAACTCTTCATTCCATAGCCTCTATCTTCAGCATGGCCCAGCTCATCACAGTTTTAGTAATATAAACGGCAAGGGAGTAATCTGATTGGACAAACTAGGTTCAAAGTGCCCAACCATCAGCCAGTCAATAGTGTCTAAAAGAGCAGGTATTCCTCCTGCATCCCCACGACCAGAACAGGGAGAGGAACAGTTACCAAAAGACTGGAGGTGCTTCCTCCAGGAGAAAGGAGACCAGCAGTGCAACACAAGCAAACAGCAGGTGCTCAAAAGAGGTAAAACCCAAAACCACTGTGATTCATCACACATGTCACTTCTGTCGGTAGTTATCTTTATTATTATTATTATCAGAATAACAAAATTGCAATGTGAACTTAGGCCTGCCACAGGTTATAAATGAAGTTATAACATAAAACTCTTTAAAAAACGTTTTTCTTAAGGTACAGTTGAAATGCAGTAAACTACACATATTTAAAATTTGCAACAATTTAACATATATATATATACCTCCATAAAACCATCACCACAAGCTTGAAAACGAGCTATCCATCACCTCCTTTGCAGTGCCCCTCCTGCCTCCTCACATCCCCATGCCATCAGGGATCCTTCTGTCACTATAAAGTAGTCTGCAGCTTCTGAAATTTGTATAAATGGTATCACACAGTATATACTTTTTCCACTAATTTATGACATTCAGCACAATTGTTTTGAGATTCATCCACGTCATAGCATGTATCAATAGTTCTTTCCTTTTTATTGCTAAGTAGAACTCTAACACTTAGCTTTACGGACTGGATGGCGTCCTCCCAATATTTCTACATTGAAGCCCTAAAATCTAATACTCCAGACTAAATTTGGAGATAGGATCTTTTAGAGATAATTGAGTTGAAACGAGGCCATGAAGGTGAGCCCTAATCCTTCCTGACTGGTGTTCTTATCAAAAGAGGAGATTAGATACATAAGAAGCATTAGGTACATTTGAATGGAGTGCCTGAGACCTCAAGGATGCACTGAGGGAACGTGATGAGAACACGAGAAGGCAGCCATGGAAGAGGCCTTAGAAACAAACCAGACCTACTGACATCTTGATCTTGGACTTTCAGCCTCTAGAAGTGTGAGAAAACACATTTCTGCTGTTGAAGCCACTCAGGGATCTTTGGTCACGGCAGCCCTGACAAACTAACACAGGAAGATTCCCTACGGTTTGTTTATTCATCACCCTGCTGACAAACATTTGGGTCGTTTCCAGCTTGGGGCTATTACAAATGAGGATGCTAGGAAAATGTAT
Organism: Callithrix jacchus; assembly: GCF_049354715.1. Lineage (NCBI taxonomy): Eukaryota > Metazoa > Chordata > Mammalia > Primates > Cebidae > Callithrix > Callithrix jacchus. The sequence continues at coordinate 9,318,541 of NC_133518.1, forward strand.
GTTCATAGCTTCGTGTAGAGATAAGCTATCATTTTCCTTGGACAAACACCTAGTATTTATGGCTGAGTCATACAGTAAGTGTTCTAAGTGTTATTTAAAATACACCAGTTTTCAAAAAGTGGTTGTACTGTTTTACATTCCTACCAGCAGTATATGAGAGCTCCTGATGCTCCGTATCCTCAGCAAAACATAGAGACAGTCTTTAAATCTAAGCACTCCAACAGGCAATGCAGTGACCTCTCATCGTGGTTTTAACGTGCATTTCCCTAATGACTAATGAATTGGAACATCTATCGCATATCGTATGCTTATTTGCCATCCTATATCTTCTCTGATGAAGTGTCTTTTCATGACCTTCGACTGTTTCTTGTTGGGTATGGTCATTGTTTTCATTTTTTATATTTTACTTTACATTCTGGGATACATGTGCAGAATGTGCAGGTTTGTTACATGGGTGTCCATGTGCCACGGTGGTTTGCTGCACCTATCAACCTGTCATCTAGGTTTTAAGCCCCACACGCATCAGGTATTTGTCCTAATTCTCTCCTTCCCCTTGCCCCCCATCCCCTGACAGGCCCCAGTATGTGATGGTCCCCTCCCTGTGTCCATGTGTTTTCATTGTTCAACTCCCCTGAGAACATGTGGTGTTTGGTTTTCTGTCCCTGTGTTAGTCAGCTGAGGATGTTGGCTTTCAGCTTCATCCATGTCCCTGCAAAGGACATGAATCCTTTTTTATGACTGCATAGTATTCCATGGTATATCTGTGCCACATTTTTTTAGCCAGTCTATTGTTGATGGGCATTTGGGTTAGTTCCAAGTCTTTGCTATTTTAAATAGTGCTGCAGTAAACATATATGTGCATGTGTCTTTATAGTAGAATGATTTATTATTTTTTACGTATACACCCAGTAATGGGATTGCTGAGTCAAATGGCATTTCTGGTTCTAGATTCTTGAGGAATCGCCACACTGTCTCCCACAATGATTGAACTAATTTAGACTCCCACCAACAGTGTAAAAGCATTCCTATTTCTCCACATCCTCTCCAGCATCTGTTGTTTCCTGACTTTTTAATGATTGCCATTCTAACTGGCATGAGATGGCATCTCATTGTGTAGAGAAATTTGCATTTCTAATGAAAATGATCAGTGACAATGAGCTTTTTTTCATATGTTTGTTGGCTGCAGAAATGTCTTCTTTTGAGAAGCAATATTTTACTGGATGCCTGACATTGTAAATTTTACCTTTCTGGGAATTAGTTTTATTTTCCTACAAATACTCTTGAGTTGTGTTTTGGGATGCAGGTGAATTACATGGAGAAAGTTTAATCTTCCTGGATCTTGCTTTTGAGCTCTGTTGAGTAAACCAGAACAGCATCTAGTCTAGGGCTATTGCAACCTACTGTTAAGGTAAAGCCCTCTAATGCTCTACCAGGTGTCCCATGTATTATGAGGTTTTCTGTTCCGTTTAGTGGGAATAGAAACTCTTCCCAGTCCTGGCTGCATGCACTCTAGGGGTTGTTTCCTCTACTCATTTTGGACAGGTGTTCCCCCAGACTCAGGTGATTTTCTCACATGAATATGTTAATCAGTGATCAACAGCATACTCAGGGGATTTCTGCACCTCGCCACAGTTCTTTCTGCACGCAGCTCTCAACCTAGTACCCTGTCTTGTGAAGTTAGCCAAGTCAGCCACCTCAGGTGCCCAGCCCTGCCTCCTCAGTGCAAAGAGGCAGCTGGGCTACCCCAGATCTCCCCACACACCCCCACCCAATGCCCACACAGGAGGCCTGGAAGTTCTCTCGGGCAACAGGCTGACATCGCACAGCTCACCTCATTTGTTTCTTACCTCTTAGGGGTCACCTCTTCATTCACTAATATTCAATGTCTTGAATGTCTTTGAGTATTTAGGCTTTTTAAAAACGGTTTCAGGGCTGGGATTACAGGGCTCACACCTGGAATCCCAGCACTTTGGGAGGCCAAGGCAGACGGATCACCTGAGGTCAGTAGTTTGAGACAAGCCTGGCCAAACTGGCAAAACCCCGGCTCTACTAAAAATACAAAAATTAGCCAGATGTGGTGGCAGGTGCCTGTAATCCCAGCTACTTTGGAGGCTGAGGCAGGAGAATCACTGGAACCTGGGAGGTGGAGGCTGCAGTGAGCCGAGATGGCGCCACCGCACTACAGCCTGGGCAACAGAGTGAGAATCTCCAAAAAAAAAAACTGTTTCAAATCAAAAGGTAGAACCAGTCTATTATTCTACCTTTTCTGGAAGTGGAAATCTATCGTTCTTTTTAAATACATTTAAATGTATTTGCATATGAAAAGTAACTTGTAATATAACTCAAGTACTTCATATCTGTTGTGGGTTTTTTTTGTTTGTTTGTTTCATTTTGTTTTGTTCCTGTTTTGTTGGAAACAGAGTCTAATTCTGTTGCCCAGGTTGGAGTGCAGTGGTGTGATCTTGGCTCACTGCAACCTTTGCCTCTCAGATTCAAGCAATCCTCCCATCTCGGCCTCCCAAGTAGCTGGGATACGGTCGTGCACCACCACACCCAGCTAGTTTTTGTGTTGTTAGTGGAGACAAAGTTTCACCATGTTGGCCAGACTGGTCTCAAACTCCAAACCTCAGGTGAGCCACCGGCCTTGGCCTCCCAAAGTCCTGGGATTATAGGTGTGAGCCACCGTGCCCAGCTGAGGACATCATATCTGTCTTGAACATCTCTGTCATATGAAATTTCTGTATGGGTTAAAATAGAGATTGGCAAACTTTTTCTATAAAAGGCCACATAGTGGGACTGGCAAAGTGACACACCTGTAATCTTGGCACTTTGGGAGACCAGGGTGGGCAGATCACGAGGTCAGGAGTTCGAGACCAGTCTCTCCTACAAATACAAAAATGAGCCGGGCATGGTGGCACACGTCTGCAATCCCAGCTACTCAGGAGGCTGAGGCAGGAGAATTGCTTGAACCCAGGAAGCGGAAGTTACAGTGAGCTGAGATTGCACCACCTCTCTTCAGCCTGGGTGATGGTGGAAGACACCATGTTGAAAAAATTTTAAAGGTAAAAGACCACATAGTAAATGTTTTAGAGTTTGTGGGCCACATGTGGTCTCTGTTGCATTTTTTTCCCAATAACCTCATAAAAATATAAAACAATTTAAAATTGTCTCATGGGCTATACAAAAGTAAGCCATGGGCTGAGTTTGAACTCTGGGTCACAGTTTGTTGAGTCCTAAATCAGGATAATGTAGTCGCTGTGAAAAACCCAAAATCTTAGTGAGTTAATACAATAGATGTGTTTCCCACACATGTCCAAAGTAAGTATTCTTGATTAGTAGATACCTTTTCTTATTTTCAAAGCCATAATTCAGGGACATAGATTTCTTCCATCTCCTGGCTCCATTTCTACACAATGCTCCCAAGATTGCCATCGCAGTAGAAAGAATGCAGATTTCCTGTGAGAGGGTCTCAAGGGTAACTCCTCAAGGTACGGTTACTTCTAACCAGCTTTCATTGTTCTGAACTCATTCCCATCAGCACACCTAACTGGAAGAGAGGCTGGAGGATCTAGTTTTGCTGTGTACCCAAGAGGAAGACGAAATGCATTGAAGAACAACTAGCGAATCTTCAGTACAATGTCCGGTGAATTTAAATAGCTGACTCTGCTAAGCTCAAGCTGCTGCCTTTAGTTAATGGCAGGATTTCCTTAAGAATCCAATGATTTTTCAATCCTATCTTCCTGCCTGTTCCCAAAATACTGAGATAGCCTTTCAATGGTCTACTCTTGGAGGAGAGAATTATTACCTTATTTTCATTATCTTGCTGTTCTCTGGAACACAGCTGGGTGCTCCAAAAATGTTTCTGTCTGAGTTAATTTTGTACTTAATAGTAACTGGTCCATTCGATTTCTACCTATAAAAGATATGTCAGTCTTCATTTTGGGAATCAATCACCATTAGGCCAAAATCCTGAATAATTTTTCCACTATCACCATGGACCTTCCTGTTAATGCACCTTGTTATTTTCTCTGAATTTTTCAGGTATAAAAATATATTTATTTGTACATTATTAAAACAATGAGTATTTCAATTTGACTGGAGCATCGAATGCATAAAAAGAAACAGTAAACATTTCATTTGTTAATTGATTTCTATTTTATTTTATTTAGAAACAGGGTCTCACTAAGTTGCCAATGCTGGTTTCGAATTGAACTCCTGGGCTCAAGCGATTCTCCCAGCTCAGCCTTTTGATTAGCTGGGACTATAGGCGCAAGCCACCATACCTGGGTTATTTGTTAGTTTATTTAACAAATAAATTAATATGCCTTGTAATAGCAAGGGATCTCCTGTCTTGAGAGCCATAGATAAGGTTAACTCCACTGCACCCGTACTGCACGACACACACCCCATGCAGCTCCGGAAGGAGGTCCAAACCCCTCTTCAGATCTCTGCTAATTTATGCCAAGCCCTTCCCGCAACATATATATACACTGCCGCTGCTTTGCCCCACCTCCACCCAGATATTGCATTCCATCCCTTCACCATTTCCCACACCCTCTGAATGTACCTGGATCCTCTCGCAGGTGAATTCACCATAAGGCTGTGAGCTTGTGATACATATCCTTCACAGGTTCTCACGCAGGTTCCTTTCAAAACTCTGTTTCTGTTTGCTTCACTTGTGGCTTGATGCTATTTTTCAGAAAGAAGTATTCTTCAACTGCACGCACTTCATACTCCACAGAGCTTGGCTCCACTCGTACCAAGCACTCAAGGCTATTTTAGCAGACCTTACTGGTGGCTTCGGAGCTAGAAGCCACTGAACTGACTAGTAGACTGCTCTAACACCCTTATGGTCCCCACTCTCCTTCTCCTATTTTTTTTATGCCTTCTTTCTCATCTTTTTCCTTGTTGGGGAAACTTTCCTAATCTAATGAATAGAATCTCTTATTGAGCATGCCCCTGAGAGCTCCATCTCCACCCTAAGCATCTCATAAGTGTGTTTTTTCCAAGCAGATTTGCCACCACACCATCACACAGATACCTACAGGAACGCTATAGGCTGTGCAGTTTAATCCTGCAGCATAAGGAACAGCACGAGCCTCAGAGACTTGGTTCAGTCCTGGTCTGACTGACTAGTTAGCTGACCAGGAACAAAACATAAGGAACAGCACGAGCCTCAGAGACTTGGTTCAGTCCTGGTTCTGACTGACTAGTTAGCTGACCAGGAACAAAACACTTTAGCTCTTGGAGCCTCAGTGTCTTCACCCAGAAAATGAGGCAGTTGGTCTCGGGTCTGCTGAATGTAATTCAACTGTTTATTGAATATGAGCTCTTTAAGGAGAAGACTTGGTCTTATTCTCTGTCTGGAATGTAGCTGGTGTCCAATTAATATCTGTTGATGGACTGGCTTCAAAATAAAAATAATAGCAACATCAGAGACATGGTACAATGATTAAATGTAAAACGAGATACATGCAAAAGGTAAGTTAATGAACCCAGGCCTCAGCCTCAAGCATCTCATACTTTTTTTTTTTTTGAGATGGAGTTTTGCTCTTGTTACCCAGGCTGGAGTGCAATGGCGCAATCTCGGCTCACCACAACCTCCACCTCCCAGGTTCAGGCAATTCCCCTGCCTCAGCATCCTGAGTAGCTGGTATTACAGGCACGTGCCACCGTGCCCAGCTAATTTTTCGTATTTTTAGTAGAGACTGGGTTTCACCGTGTTGACCAGGATGGTCTCGATCTCTTGACCTTGTGATCCACCCGCCTCAGCCTCCCAAAGTGCTGGGATTACAGGCCTGAGCCACTGCACCCAGCCAGCATCTCATACTTTAAGAGGAACTGAAAAAAGTAGTAGAAACTCTCAGAGAGATGCTAAGACAATAGAGATACAGGCTGAATTTTGCCCTAAAATATATTTTACAACAAAATAATGTCTACCTCCAAAGAAACTCTTGGAGAGTTCCATCATCACCTGAAATATGAATTGAGCAATCCAAACCAAACTCGAAGTAGACATCATAGTATAAAGAATAAGATGATCATTTTTAAAACAACACTCACCACAGAACTTGGTCTCCAAATAATAGTACTCTTTCTTTAGTTTGTCAAAAATTATGTTAATAGATTTCTTTTTTTTTTTTTTTGAGATGGAGTCTCATTCTATCACCCAGGCTGGAGTGCAGTGGTACGATCTCGGCCTCCTGAGTTCAAGCGATTCTCCTGCCTTAGACTTCTAAGTAGCTGGATCACAGGCGTGCGCCACCACATCGGGCTAATTTTTGTATTTTAAGTAGAGACGGGGCTCACCATATTGCTCAGGCTGGTCTCGAACTCTTGACCTCATGATCCATCTGCCTCTGCCTCCCAAAGTGCTGGGATTTATAGGTGTGAGCCACCGTGCCTGGCCTAGATTTTTTAATTTAAGTGTAGTGGTAAGACATGTATGTGTATGTATGTATATGTTTGTATTTACATAAATATCATTTAAGATCTTCCTGCAGCTGTTTCCATCTCCCAGTGGTGGCATGTGATTTATCCTTGGAGAAAATCTGCTATTTTGCTTGGGAAAATCCTTTAAAGAGATTTTTGGCTGTGTTTATGAAAGGGCAGAGCTAAGGCCTAGAAGGAGAAGTTGAACCAGGAGAGTTAAATTTCCCGGTAGAATGGACTTTCTTTTTGGGGGGCAAAGATGATTACGATGTTAATTTAGGGCTACCTGGGGACCCCAGTGGTAAGGACTTAGAGCTCTGAGAATTAAAGGGAAAAATACATGACAAAGATGACTTTCATTTGAAGAAGGTATAAGCCCTAGCAAACAGCTTTAGCCTAAGGTTTAAGGAAGAAAAGCGCCCTATCTTGTAAATACCGTGACTGGCTTAGGGTGCAGAGATGTCCGAGATCCTCTTTTTGGTTTACCTGTGCTGTATATCTTCCTCGGTCCTTGGATGCCTTTCGTTAAGAGTGTTACATACAACAGCAGCCAGAGACCCCTTGGTGTCCATGCTTGGGACAGTGCCTTTATGAGAGGCCAAGAGGCGACCAAGAACAAAACTTCTCAAATCTTAATGTGAATCTGAATACCTGGGGAGTCTGCTAAAATGTAGATTCTCATCAGGTTAAGGTAGGGCCAGGAAATGCCCACCTACTGCTGACAGGGATCAGACAGACTTTGAGTAACTGAAGTCTGCAGAATGACTCTGGAGCAGCAGAGTGGTGTCGGCAGGGGTAGCCCCGAGTGGCGATCAGGACAGGAAAGCACTGTCCACGAATCCTCAGGTATTCAACAGGGAACTGAATCTCCTACAGAAGGGTGCTCAATGGCAGAAACCTGGACTGAGATCACATCAGCCTTTTTCACAATATTTTTTTAAACTTCACTGCCCACCGTTTGTTTGTGAGCAAATTGGTAGTCATCAAAAAAACAAACAGGTAGCGAACGCACACTAATGGGAAAAACACGTCCATAGTTTTATAGCTCGGGTTAGTTTCATGCTCATGGCCACGGTTTATAATGCTGCTTACAGTCATATTTCCGACCTGTAAAATTGTTCGCAGTTTGTCTAATGGAGTCAAATACATCACGCATTGTTGTATTCCATAAATAGCATCAAGGCTTCCACATGTTCTGCTCCTGGAGGAGTTGTAGCATTTTAGGTCATAGTGGGTGTGAGGACTATAAAACTGTAATGTTTTCACAGTTTCCTCCCTGAGAGTTTGGGCAACATATGTAAACATATTTAAGTTTACTTATGTCACATAACTAAGATATTTAAAACCTCACCTGCTTACCTAGACCTACCCTTTCAGAAATTTATTACTATCTGCACAGAAGAAAACCTTGGCACAGCAACACCACAGAAGATCCCTCACATTCTACTCCACCAGCACTTCTCCCGAAACATCCTAACCCCCCAGTTAAGACAACAACCAATGTGTGGAGAGTGAGATACGCATTAAGAAAATACTCATCTCCGGAAGAAAACGTGGCATTCGCATCAAAATCCTGCAGTATGTACTGCCAAAAAAACTGTAGCGTTAAAAAAATGCAGACATGTAATCTGCTGTTTGCTATGTCATTGGCTATTTTCTATACAATTTTACACTGGTAGACCAACTGCTCAGCATTAAATTGATCTTTTCTGGGTAAGATTAAGCAGTTTAAATAAAAACAGAGAATCTTAGTTGGCAAAACCTTAAAGGTCACCTAATTCAAGAGCTCCGCTGGTGTTAGAGTGCTTTTTTCAGGAGTAGCATGGAGCCCGTGTCAATTTCTTCTAGTACTGGGTGATCCAGTTAATTTTTTTGGCACTTCAGACCACTGGAAAGTTTTCCTTAAGTGAAACCAAAATGTATTGTCCTGTGCCTTTTATGAATTGGTTCTAGTTTTACCTCTTATAGACATTTGAAACAATCTAATCCCTCTTTCACATGACAGCATTTCAGATATTTCAAAATACTATTATCTTTTTCCTGCCTGTTAGTTTTCTACATTCTAAAAGCCTCCTCCTGAGGCAGGAATTGTCAAATCGACTGGGCCTCAGATGTCATTGTATTAAGTCCTTTGCAATCCGAAGTGTAACCACAGTCTTTACTATGGAATGGGTGAAGCTGGTGCAAAGATGGCCCCTGAAAAAAAGAAGAAAGACTTCACGGTCCATAGTCAAGTAAGTTCTGCACGCAAACTCTGTGCTATAAGTCAAACAGAATTTTTTCTTGCAGGAATTCTCAGTCTTTAATATGCTAGTATGCTTTGTGAAACTTTAAGAAGACGAAACAATACACAGCACTTCTCAAAAATACAACTGCATAATTTTTTTCCCAGTGCCTATCACTGTGAGTGGGAGGGGCAGGAACGGCATAATTTTTAACACTAATAAGTGTTACCTAATAAGGGACACTGACATTCAGATTGGACTGTCCTGAGTCCCACATTCAACTGTCCTACTTTCCAACTATGTGACCTTGAGGAAATTCCTTAAACCCCTCAAAGACTCATTTTTCCTCCCTTATGAAATTGGGATAGTCAGGCCTAGCCCACCCGGTTACTGGGAGAACTAAAAATACAGTTGGTAACACGTAATGCCTTATTTACTCTCTAGCACATAATGAATGTTCAATGAATGAAGTAATCGTTGTATTTCATATGTTCCAAAGAATGCAAGCTCTTCCCCAATTATTCCTATCAAATGCAACTATGTCCAAATGGATAGAATTAAAGAAGGTTTCTATGAGCTTTTGCACGATACTCTTGCTTCATCCTTCCTTAAAGGAAACACACACCCAAAAATCTCCTCCTCCTCAAAGCAATAAAATAAGTGTGTGTTGCAAAGCATGCTGGGTTTGGTAGGGGAAAAAAGGAGGAAATTTAAGAAGACTTTAGAACACTTCCAATTAGGTATATTAGAACAGTATTAGAGCTGGACAAGCTGGCTCCCTGGTTGCAGTATCTACCCACCCCTTTGAAACAAGAAGCAAAAGGAGAAAGAGTTGTTGAGTTTAATAAGCACAAATATGTACTTCCCAAACTCTCTCTTTGCAAATTATTGTTATGAGTCCCTGTTGTTCTTGGGGAAAGTAAACATTAGAGTTAACAGCATGAGAATATTGTGGATCAGCTTTAGTGAATAAGAGATACCTTGTTGATATTGTGATGATTAAATGATATGCTACACGTAAAGTGCCTAGAACCAAAGAAATCGGACATTGTTATGACCATCATCATCACCGCCACCATCAAAGACGAGGAAAAGTGCCTTACATTATGAAAGTAAACAGGGGGGTGGGACATCGACGCCACGTTGCGGTAAGGCAGAGCCACCCGAGTTAGAAAGAGTTTTAGCTGAATGTTAATTCCAGCACCAGCTCCGTCCCTGCCCAGCTGTGTGACTGACAAGTACATCTTTATGACATTTTCGGCTTCCTCACTGGTAAAAAGTCCTCCTTGAGTCTTTCTAGCTCTAACATTCTGACCCCAGGATCATCTGTACCCGGTACTGATCATGAAAGGCAGTGAATAGAGTGTTTGCTACAAGGGAGGGAAATACTGATGATAGGGAGGAGAAGGAGAGCCAAGCTATGGGCGGCTGCTCAGTCAGCAAGCACTGAGTGAGAGAGGAGTTGCCGGGAAAGAGCAGCCCAGGGCAAAACATCCACAGGGAATGTCTTCCTCAGCTGTGCTAGTTGGTATTTAAATCGCTACCAACTCGTGTGTGTGTCTGTGTGTGTGTGTGCGTGTGTGTGTGTGTTCCTTTGCAGCCTCAGCCATGGCTGTGCTACTTGGTATTTACATAGCTTCCAACTCTGTGTGTCTGTGCATGCGCGTTTGTGTGTGCACGTGTGCGTGCGTGTGTGTATATTCCTTTGCAGCCTCAGCCATGGCTATGCTACTTGGTATTTACATAGCTTCCAACTCTGTGTGTCTGCGCGCACGTGTGTCTGTGCATGCGCATGTGTGTGTGCACGTGTGTGTGTGTGTGTGGTCCTTTGCAGCCTCAGCCATGGCTATGCTACTTGGTATTTACATAGCTTCCAACTCTGTGTGTCTGCGCGCACGTGTGTCTGTGCCTGCGCATGTGTGTGTGCACGTGTGCATGTGCGTGTGTGTGTGTGTGTGGTCCTTTGCAGCCTCAGCCATGGCTATGCTACTTGGCATTTACATAGCTTCCAACACTATGTGTGTGTGCGCGCACGTGTGTGTGGGGGGGGTTCTTTGCAGCCTCAGCCATGGCGGAACTCAGTGTTAGAAAGAAGAGCAAAGAATATAAGCACCTGGTTTACTGTGACAGAACAGTCCCAGATGGGTTGCCACGTAAAATGCTCAATTACTTTTGAATTTCAAATAAACAATAAAAAAAATTTTAGCATAAGTATGCCCCAAATATTGATTAGGGCATCCTTATAATACTGAAAATGATCCGTTATTTACCTGAAATTTAAATTTAAAATTTAACTGGGCATCTTTTAATTGTATTTGCTTGGTCTGGCAGCCCTGAGTCCCAGGGTTAGCTGGTCATAAACAAATAGAGTGTATACACAGTTACTTTATACAATGGGCAGAGAGAGATAAATCTCACCACATAGAATTTCATGTACAATTAGTCCCTTGTATAGAAGCTTGACTTGCATCTCTGGAAGCATCAGCTTTATTTGGTAACTTGTCAAGATCAGAGCCTCCCTGGACCAGCACTTGAAGAAGACATGTGCCTAAGCAGGAAAATGTTCTTCCCTGCTCCCGCAGGCAGCATAGGAAATGTCTTTGAGGGGGTCCAAAGTGGCTCCCGCCGGAGGTTATGGCGCTCGCGAAGGCGAGGTCATCAGTTCAAGGCTAACCTGAGCAACCTCATAAAGCTCAAACTGATTGGCAAAAAAAAAAGGAAATATCTTTGATAGTAAGCTGACCTGCATCCAAATCCCAGACCTCCGGTGACTCAATGTGTGGCCTTAACCAAGATGCATGGATTTTGCAAGCCTCAGTTCCCTCAAGCGCAAAATAAGAACAATAGCATCTAGTTCATGGGACATTTCTAGTGAGATAATCGAAGTATCCTGACTTGGTGCATGTCAGGTAGTAAGCACCCAGTGAGGGTTACTAAGATTATTCTGTGAATTTGTGTATTAATTCACTTGTTTCACCTAAACGATTCGTTTGTCAGAATAGAATAAATGCATTTATTCTTACTCCCATTTATATCCAGAAGGAATAATGCAGATAAGAAATATGTGGGTCTGTGTGGAATGGGCATTGTCAAGGGCAGGTAAGAATGAGGGTAAAGAAGTAACTGTATAAAGCATTGAGAATTTCCAGTGGAGCCGCTTGTTTCTACAATCGGAGAAGCTGAGGGAAGTATCTGGGATTCTAAATGAATGCTGAGATTAGATTATTTCTCAGCTGGCAGAAATAGTAGAAAAGGAGAGGCTAGTATTCTGTTCATCTCTTTCATTTCTTTAGGTGCAAACCGCTTTCTACCCTGCGACCTTCGCAGTAAAAACAGTCTATGAATTTACTAGGTGTCACTTTATTGTCCTCCACTACTTTTGACAACTGCAATATAGACTTTGGTCCATAAATTCAAACTGCAGAAAAGAATTCTTTTATTTTTCCTTTAATCTACCTATTTCTGCTCCCAAGCCCTCACTCTGGTAAACCCCAGTTTTGTCCCTGTCCCCTCCAGGGGCTGCATCTAAGTTGCATCCAGAAGACTTAAACTACGAGGAGATCTCATCAGGCTCCGGGTGTATCTCCATACGTTCTGGCCTTTTCAGGACATTCTGCCCCACACCCCTCTGCAGTCCTTGATCCACTTCAGTTTTTTGCGCATAGCAGAGAAGCAATTGGATATTAACAGAATATTGATCAAGGAGGAGTGGAGAAGTTAATTGAGTTAATTGGTTGCTTAGTTGCTGGGGTAACTTTTTCCCCAGTTGGAAAAAAAAAAAATTGTCTCAGGATTAGAGACAGATTTAAGAGAAAAGGGTACACCATCCACATTTCTTTTCCAGTCTTGGAAAGAGTCTGAATAACCAAAGCAAAGTGGGATGTCAGAGAGAGGCACTGGGAGTAAGAGACAGTTCAGAGCTTCCCAGAGCAGGATGAGATCGGCCCCAAGAAAAAGGCAAGGTGCTTTCTCGCCTTCAGGAGAGGAATGGCAGATTAGTGAGATGAAAGCATGAAAGCTGAGCGAGGAAAGCCATTCAGCTGACAAGCATGGATGAACTCAAGCAGCAAGAGGAAACATTTTTAGTACTCAAATTACAAGCGACTCCCAGGAAAGCTAAGGGAAAATGCAGAGAAACTTTAGATGTAAGAGAAAGTAGATGCTTTCAAGAGAACAGAAAGGGAAGTTGAGTTGTATTCGGTTGAAAGAATGCTTGCAAGGCTGCAGGAAGTGGTACTTCACCAGCCTTAAAAAAAAAAAACAAAATCTTCTTCTCTGATGCAAAACAAAACAGCAATTAGAGATCATGAATTACTCACCTGTTATTACAGTGCAAGCTTGTATAGAAAAATTACAATTTGCTGAATCATGTACCATTTTTGTCTCCTCAGCCTAGTCTGAAAGACTCCATTTACTAGTCCTTTGTACCAATTAGCAGGTTCCCCCAGTCATTGTCTGATGATGGCTACCAAAATTATAGTTAACATGGCGCTACAGTTTGAATGTGTCCTCTATAATTCATGAATTGGAAACTTGGTACCAATGCAGCAGTCATTGGTTCATGGGGGCCCAATTACCTCCACCTCGTGAGTGGATTAATTCCTTCATGGATTAATGGACTCATGGATTAACGGATTACAGCATTATTCAGGGAGTGGGTTACATCACAAGAGTGGGTCTGTTATAAAAGCCAGTTTGGCCATTTTCGTAAGCCTCCTAACTACATGATGCCTTTATAGTCTCAGAACTCGGCAGAGCTCCCACCAGCAAGAAGGTCCTCACCAGACACAGCCCCTTGACCTTAGACTTCTCACCTTCAAGAACCTTGCGTATTTTTACTCAGCGTTGACTTCCTTAACTTCTATCTTAGTGCCTGGTTATGTAACAATTCCCTGTAACAATCACCTTTAAATAGGGAAGCTGACTTTCACAATTACCTGGGCACTTTTACCAGATGGACAAGAGCCTACCCTTAAAGTCTACTCCAAGAGGATCCACCCACATATCTATAAAACATTTAATAAAACAAAGAAATGTTCCCTCCCGTACAAGATTTAGCAAGTGTTACCTGAGTCATGAGGGCAGCACACCCTTCTTGCCCTGAATTATCTGGGTGATTGCACACTTGCAATCCATTACACAGATAGTTAACCGATTAGGTGTGGTGATTGCATAGTGGCCAAGAAACACAAAACCTATGGCTTCAAAGCATGTGTTTACAAAAAGGACTCCACTTGAATTTAACTGAAATTCAGCCCCAGAGAGTTGATTAGAAATAACTCTAAATGTCAGTTAGTGAGTCTGAGCACTGGGGGAGAGGAGCAAATAGTGCTGCGTTTTTCTTTAAGCCTAGTCAGAGAGAGAAGACAGGAATACATGAAACAGGAGCACGAACATACCAGGGCACACAGGTGCCAAGTTCATGACATGGAACAGAAGCCCCATAGAGTTCAGAAGACAGGATGACTTGAGATAGCCTTGACACATTGAGCTAAAGAAAATTTAAAAACAAGTCCAGGCACGGTGGCTCATGCCTGTATGTAATCCCAGCACTTTGGGAAGCCAAGGCGGTGGATCACCTGAGGTCAGGAGTTCGAAACCAGCCTAGCCAACATGGCAAAACCCCATCTCTACTGAAACATAAAAATTAGCTGGGCGTGCTGGCGAGTGCCTGTAATCCCAATTACTCGGGAGGCTGAGGTGGGAGAATGGTTTGAAACCGGGAGGCGGAGGTTGCAGTGAGCGGAAATCATGCCACTGCACTCGAGCATGGGGGACAGAGCAAGTCTCTGTCTCAAAAACAAAAGCAAGTTATGAGACTGTTTGTTTACTGTTTTTACATAGAACAGAAACAAAGCTCCCATGCAGATGCCTGTATGTTTATACAATCACAAAGAAATAAGGAAAGGAATAGAGGAATATGGGTGGGAAAAGACGCAACAAACATTTTTTATTTTCTTACATGTATCTGTATCATCTGAATTGTTAAAATGAGAGGGGATTAATTTCCTAATTCAAGTAACAGAAACTTTAAAATCACACCCCTAAAAAAGGAAGACATATTTATCCTCACATTTAGTCTTTCAAAATGAGACTAGCCTAAGAATGATACTGTTTGCTCTGTCAATTTCCTTTCATTTCTCTCAGGTAAGAATCATTAAGACCACAGGGGGAAAATATCCACCCTTCTTTGGGTGTGAGGCCCCATCTGGCCACTTTGCACAAGAAGCACTTCTCTGCAAATGGATACGTCCCACCACATGGACTGCAGAGAAATTAGTTATTTGATTTCCCCTTCCTCCACTCCAGAAAATAAATACATATACACTACATTTGCAGCCCAAAGCAAACCCTGTCACCCAGATCCAGAGGCTCACCTTCAGCAGGCGGCCGTGGTGTGCAATATTTACGTGGTTGGTAAAGGTGACAAAAGTCTCAGTATATTTGATCATGACAAGCCTAAGGAATTAGTCATAGCTGGGCTTGTAAGTGGTGGCATTTTAATGATTTATTGAATTTCTCTTGAGGTCAGTAGTTTATGATTTGCCATTTTTTTAAAAATACAATATAAGAAAAGATGTCTATTTTGCTTTACAGGAACCGAATAATTTCCTAAATGCATGCTTTAAGGGGAGAAAATCAGTACAAATAGCCAACGTAGCATACCTCACATCTAACCTCATCACATGAACTCCAGCCCAGATAAGCAGCTTTCTGAATGTTATTGGTGGAAATACGATTTTCACGGGGAAAAGAAACCATCCTTGGGTCAGAAGGTTGGTGTTATCAGCTTGTAACGTTATTCCTGTTGTATGATTTTACCTCTGGGACCATTATTTCACTTCAAGTGGACGGGAAATTCAGAGTTAGCCTAATCCGCCGTCTCACTCAAGGGCCTTCAAATGCATTTTTTTCCTATGCTGAGGTGCCTGTGTGGCATTCACATTTTTTCTTAAAGTCGTTAGGGACGCAGGTAGAAAATATGACAGTTAATTACAAAGAGCTGATGAGGGCTTCCCCCAGAAGCCCAGCTCTGCCGGGAGCCCCTGACCAAGAACCAGCCTCTGTCCCATTAATCCGTGATCACTCATCTCATGAAAAAGTAATGCAGAGTCCATAAAAATCATTCAAGGAGTAAGAAAAAATGAAAAAAAATCACACCTCCTGGCTGTATTGAAAATCCTCTCCCCAAGCCTTTGCTGCCTTATAAGGTTTATTAATGTGTTTACTATTTAAATGAATAGGTAGAAGCTATCCAAGATGCTGTTCTGACCTCTGAAAACATGATGGCTGCCATTATGAGGCTCAGCATTGACATCCTAACTTCCATTGGTAGGAAATCCTATTTAAAGACAGGGATGCAGAATGTGATGTGGTGGAGGATGGAAAGCAGCAGTCTCCAACCTTTCTGGCACCAGGGACCAGTTTCATGGAAGACAATTTTTCCATGGACTGGGCGGGGTGGGGAGGAATGATGGTTTGGGGATGAAACTATTCCACCTCAGATCATCATGCATTGGATTCTCATAAGGAGTGCATGACCTAGATCCCTCACATGCGCAGTTCACAATACAGTTCATGCTCCTGTGAGAATCGAATGTGCAGCCGATGTGACCAGAGGCAGAGCTGTTTCACTTGCTCACCTGCTGCTCACCTCCTGCTGTGTGGCCTGGTACTGGGAACCCCTGCTGTACAGAAAGCACAGCCAGACGTGGAAACCAGACCAGGACATGAGCAGTCTGAGTTTAAGTAGAAACACATACAGCATGGTGGGAGAGGAGTGAGAGAGGAAGGGAGGGGATGTTTCCAGAGCACAGGATCTAAAGGAGTGCTGGCTCTGGAAATCAGAGAGAGCCTGGAGCCCCGCCCCGTGTGAGTGTGAGGACTCTGGTAGGGGTGGAACAAAGATTGTGAAAAAGGAAACAGTGGGAGATAATCCTGGAGAAGTGATGAAAATGCTGGACTGCTTCTGGATTTCTGCCTAAAGACAATGAGAAGTCACCGGTAAGCTGTATGTAGATAAGTCACATGATCACATTTGCAGTGTAGTGAATATCCAGGCTGTAGTGTGAACACCAAATCAGAAGGATTCACCGTCAAATTCAGAGGAGACATAGGGAGCTTAGCAGGAGGCGGTGGGCAGACCCGGTTGATACTGAGGAAGTAGAAATGACAAGACTTGCTAATTGCTTGGATGTGGTAGAGAAGTATAAAAAAGAGCCAAGCCTGACTCCCAGGTTTCTGCCTTAGTCACCTGGGTACAGAGCGATGTCATTCATTTACACTGTAAACACACCAGGAGGGGCAAGCCTGAGGCACAAATCCAGGTTTACATTTGTGTTAACAGGATGCCCAGGGAGGGAGAATTTTAAAATAATTATGCCAGCCTTTTACCATCTGGAAAGAGAAGGTCTCCTTGGGGAAGATTTTGTTATTCTTGTTCTTGAAAGAGTAGTTTGGCTGTTTTATAAAAATTAAAGTTAAAAAGTACCCCTTGCCCTGGGGAAAGGTACATTTAAAAACTTCATCCAGAGACTTAGGAAAACTAGTCCTTCCCTTTAGTATATAAGAAGATAAACCAGCCGGGCGTGGTGGCTCAAGCCTGTAATCCCAGCACTTTGGGAGGCCAAGGCTGGTGGATCACGAGGTCAACAGATCGAGACCATCCTGGTCAAAATGGCGAAACCCCGTCTCTACTAAAGATACAAAAAATTAGCTGGGCATGGTGGCACGTGCCTGTAATCCCAGCTACTCAGGAGGCTGAGGCAGGAGAATTGCCTGAACCCAGGAGGCGGAGGTTGCGGGGAGCAGAGATCGCGCCATTGCACTCCAGCCTGGGTAACAAGAGCGAAACTCCATCTCAGAAAAAAAAAAAAAAAGAAGAAGAAGAAGATAAACTGGGAGCCCGGAGGCCTTCTTAGAGATGGTCTCTGGTTTTACCAAGGTTTTACCTTGACTCAAAGGTATAGACACCACTGGGCAAGAACTGGGGACCACCATGTAGGTCTAGAGTCAAGGTGAGACCTCAAGAATCCTAGAGGAGAGCTCACCAGGAATAGGGGCATGTGGTCCCGCAATCCCATCTCTTGGCCCAAAGCCTCCTAGAAATGGCCAGCTCCCACACGGTGTTCAGCCGAAGTTGGAAATCACCCCCTCTTGGCTGGAGTGTTGGTAAATAGTGTCTGTACATGTGAGGTGGAGCCCTGGAGCCCAAAACAAGGCCTGGGTCTTCAGGAGTCTTCAGGGGTCTGAAGTGGGTCCGTTGTCAGAACAGTATGAGAACAGCTCACTACCTGGCAGCGAAAGCAAGAGCAAGGAGAAATTCCTAAGGGCATCAGGGATTGGAGCTCTTTCATAGGAGTAGATTTTGGAACCTTTGGACAAATCAGGGTTGACAGGAGGCCCAGGAGAGACATATTAGAATTTCTGTTAATCAAGGCAGGTGGGCATTTGAGCTACTGAATGGACAGCTGGGAGATGACTCTGCATGCACTACAAACTGGTGAAGTGGGGCCCACCGCCTACGTAGCTGCTATATTTGTTAACATAATGAGAAAAGGCGATCAATGCTGTACATTGGTATATTGTTACATGATTTTTCAAAGCATTTTTCTAAGTGTGGGGAAACATTCACTATTTTTCAGCTCATCATCCTGTCTCCTTTATTCTGGCCACAAAACTGCTATTTTCTATGAGGAATGCATTCCATGTGGTTTAAACAGGGCTAATCCTGCCCAGAGGGCTGGGCTTGATGTTTGTTTGAGGAAGGGCTGGATATGTGACCCAAGCCAGTAAGCCGGGGATAGATGGCTCAGGTCAATAAGAAAATTCTCCGTGACTTTCCTAACCTGAATATGGGGAAACTCTTTCTCTGAAATCATGACTTAAAAGAGTGATAAAAACCTGAAATGGGCAGGGCGCAGCGGCTCACACCTGCAATCCCAGCATTTTGGGAGGCCAAGTGGGCGGATCGCTTCAGACCAGGAGTTTGAGACCAGCCTGGCCACGTGGTGAAATCCCATCTCTACTAAAAATACAAAAATTAGCGAGGTATGATGACACATGCCTATAGTCCCAGCTACCTGAGAGGGTGAGGCAGGAGAATGGCTTGAACCTGAGAGGCAGAGTTTGCAGTGAGATGACGCCACTGCTCTCCAGCCCGGGCAACAGAGCAAGAAAAAAAAAGAACCAGAAACCAGCTATATCACGTGGGGGTCTATGAAGGTCTTTAGTTTGAAGAGTACGATCATTCATAGCCTGAATATTGGAAATGACTAAATTAAAAGAAGAGGGTGAGATTTGGAAGGGGAGAGCAGTGGACTCAAAGACTTGCCTACTTCTCTCTGACGGGTTTGGCCAGACTGAGGAGAAAGGGGATGGACAATGTAGCCGAGTTCCCCCAACTTCTGATACTATTTTACTATGAGAACTTTTATTTTCTTCTTTTGTTAAGGTTGTCTGTGTATATTAATGCATTAGATCTCATTAAATAAATAAAAATATGTTTCCCACAAGTATGTGTTATTGGGCAAGCCACACATTCCACAGAAGGAGCTCAGACTGGTGGTGCTGCCCCCGCCACTGGGTGCACAGCTTTGAACAAATGATCACTTTTACTGTGCAAATACAGACTGACACCTGATTTCTGCATTTGCTTTTTCTCACACTTTAGCAGTAACAGATCATAGACATGAATGCATACACACACACACACACACACACACCCCTCTAAGCATGTGGGATATGTACTACATTCATATTCATATGTTTATATACATAAATATCTTTGCACATATATTGTATGTATAGCAAATGAATACATATATATTATTTATCCGTCAGTAAGCATCAGACAACAAACACAAATCATTCAATCCATAACTCCTGTTCTAAACGGCGCATTTTCTTGCTTCAAGCTATCCAGTTTTCCAGGTTTGCTGGCAAGCAGCAAATTAGTGTCTGTGTTTCGTTTCCATTCATTTTGTCATCGCTCCACCTAAGGAAGTGGGAGAGCTGCAAAGCCATCGAGGGAAAGCAGATACAAAGAGCCTAGGCTCTCCACACACCAGATAACCCTTTCCTTTATAATTAATTTAACACTCAATATTTATGCAGGAACAGTGAACAAATGCAATTGATTTACAGAAGATTATACGTTCCCTGAGCGCAAATCCTACGTGTACTTACCTTTGAATAGTAACAATCCCCACATAATGTTCTGCACATGGTAGATATTTAGTAATAATTATTTAATTAAATTCCACACGTGACATAACCCAACCTTATTACTTGATCCTAAATCACTTGAGTTTCTCAGTAGATACTACAGCTAACCGGGTCTTCCCATCCCCCTTCCTCATCTTCTACATCCCCACTGTCAGCAACAATTATTTCTGAGGTGGTTCTGCTCATTTGTAACCTGAGGCTCACTCATTTGTAACCTAGTGTCTCAGCAATGCTTAAAATAGCACGAATAACAGAGCAAGTGTGCCTATGATTGGGTCATTGGCAGAGAAATGCCTGCATCCTCAATAAGCATCTAATAGAGGCAACCCCTTAGAATTTACACTCATTGTTACAGTGGCTAAGTTTTGTTCAAATCCAGCAAAAGCAGGGTTAATTTTAATTAGTAGAAATATGCTTAAAAATATCCTCCCAAGTTAGCCTAGTTCTGCAATTTTACCATCCCATAGTGATAATGAAAAAATACTCTTCGTGAGTTTTCCTCTTTCATTTGGTTAAAACCCCCTCCTCCATATAAAATTAGATTCTATACTGATAGTATAATTACTGTATAATAGAGTTTGCTCAGCCACTCAACACAAAACGCTTTGCTTTCATAGCATTTTAATATGAGCAGCATAATGGGCACCAGCTTGAAAATCAGCATGCCGGGAAGGAAGCTAGGACCCCAAATGAGCTTGAGTTTGTCAAATTTGGTTCAGCTGTTCAGCAAACTAGTTAATTCTAACCAACTTGACATGTGGATACCAAACATTTTCTGTTCCCAATCATGTATTTTGGTTAAAGAGAAAATGCCTGGCTTGAGACCCACCATGATTTTGACACCTGCCCTACAGCTCTTTGAGGGCACATCCCGTGAGTGGCCTCACCATTTCCCATGCAGTGGGGAAATCGAATCTCTTCCACATTCACGGCTCTGGAGTGCTGATACTGAAAAGCCATTCTCCATGATGCATCAATTTTAAATTAAATTAGACTTTTCTATTTCTTCCACTAAATACTGCTTTTATGGACTTAATGACTCTGTTGTACAGCATATACTAAAACCATTTAGTCCTTTGGGGATAAGAGATTAACACAAGTAATATAGTGAACTCCCCTATTTACGTAATTGCAATTTTAGCCATAACAGAGGCTTCTTTCTACTTCTTCAATGTTCAGTATTGCCAGAGTTAGCATAGTTTGCCCTGCATGTCCACTTTATTCTCTAATTCCTCTGAAATAACTAGTAAATCTCCCTATTGTTTGTGGAGAGGCTGCTTCCAAAGGCAATTTGTTTCTTTTACATACTTCCAATGAGTGCTAGGGAAAAGGCCCAACAGAGGGGCTTTCTTCACTCATTGTCTACAGAGATAACAAATTCAGGAGGCTGGACAGGTACCATAAAATTAGGAAATCAAGCCAGGTGCGGTTGCTCACGCTCATAATCCTAGCACTTTGGGAGGCCAAGGTGGGCAGACCACCTGAGGTCAGGAGCTCCAGACCAGCCTGGCCAACATGGTGAAACCCCATCGCTACTAAAAATACAAAAATTAGCCAGAAATGGTGACAGGCGCCTGTAATCCCAGCTACTCAGTAGGCTGGGGCAGGAAAATCGCTGGAACCCAGGAAGTGGAGGCTGCAGTGAGCTGAGATCGCACCACTGCACTCCAGCTGGGGTGACAGAGTAAAACTCCATCTCAAAAAAAAAATTATGAAATGAACTGGGCAGAGACAATAAGGCATCATGGGGCCTGTGCCACACTGCAGAGAACACAGCCCACCTAAACACAGTCCTTTCCTCCCACCCTTTTTTTCTTTTCATATATATTGATCTGGGCAGAATTACTACTGCTAGGCTAATACAGCACTTTCAAATTGCACTTCTCCAAAAGGAGACACTACCAAAAAAAATCACAAGTTTTCACCCTTCAAAACATTTTCCAAAATGTCTCCTTTTTATTAAGTCCAAAGGACATGTAACTCCTGAAAATAGATCTAAATATCCATCCCTTGAGAATCTTTGTGACTGCGGTGAGCAAAATTCATGTAAGTATTTGTAGGGTAAACACACCTGATAGTAATAGCTTGAGCAAACTCTTAGAATGACCCTGCATGACAGATGCACCCAAGTGTCTATTCCAAGCTAGGGAATTGGGGGTGGCTAATCCAGAAATTTGTTCCTGGCTATGAGGAACATCTGAGCCCTCAACCCATCCTGAGGAACATGGGTCAAACAGAGGACTGAGTTTCTGAATTTTGGGGTTAAATGAAGGTTGCCAGGTGGAACCTGGAAGAGGAAGGGCTTAAGGGAAGATGCTGTATAAACTGCATGCTGTCTGCCAGCAGTTGCGATTTTCCTGTCCAGCCCGCCGCCATTGGGTCTTGCATACGGTGGCTCTCCTGCTCAGCTCACCACCACTGGACTCTCTCCCCTGGATGTAAACCCCCAATAAAACCCCATGTCTCTATTTGCTGCTTCTGGGGCTCTTGTTTGGGCTCTGAAACCAGGTGCCATCCCCACTGGAGTGCATAGAGGTTTGGCACTACACTATTTATGTGATGCTTTAAATATGTTTTATTATTTGCGCTGACTTGAAATTACAAGAAACATCCTGGGTAATCTAAGAATCTCTCTGTGTTCCATTTTCTCTTGCCCTCCCTCCCAAAAAAAGTGAAGTTGTCCACCCCCATCCACAGGGGTATGCCTTCCAAGACCCCCCATGAATGCCTAGAAATACTGGGAGTTCTGAACCTGCTCCTCCACTTACAGTGAAGTTACAATACAGTAAACCTGTCCTAAACTGAAAATGTATTTCATGCACCTAACTACGGAATATCATAGCTTAGCTTAACCTACCTTAAACATGCGCAGAAGTCTTACACTAGCCTGCAGTAGGGCATACTCACCTGACAACACAGTGCACTGTAGAGTATGGGCTGTTTACCCTCGAGATCTCACAGCTGCGTTCGCTGCCTCTGCCCAGTATCATGAGAGAGAATCGTATGAAAAAATGCTCTCCGTCACTAATGATCTGGGAAACGCAAATCAAAACCACAATTCTATACTACCTTACTCCTGCAAGAATGACCATAATTAATAAATCAAAAAATAATAGATGTTGGTGTGGATGTGGTGAAAAGAAAGCACTTACACGGCTGGTGAAAAAATAAACTAGTACAACCACTATGAAAAACAGCGTGGAGATTCCTTAAATAACTAAAGTTAGATCTACCATCTGATCCAGCAATCCCACTACTGGGTATCCACCCAGAGGAAAATAAGTCATCATGTAAAAAGATACGTGTACACACATGTTTATAGCAGCACAATTTGCAACTGCAAAATTATGAAACCCGCCCAAATGCCCATCAATCAACAAGTGGATAAAGAAAGTGTGTGTGTGTGTGTGTGTGTGTGTGTGTGTGTGAATACTACTCAGCCAGAAAAAGGAACTAAATAATACCATTGACAGCAAACTGGATAGAGTTGGAGACCATTAGTCTAAGTGAAGAAACTCAGTAATGGAAAACCTAACATCGCATGTTCTCACTTGTAAGTGGGAGCTAAGCTATGAGGAGGCAAAGGCATAAGAATGATACACTGGAGGCCGGGTGCGGTGGCTCAAACCTGTGATCCCAGCACTTTGGGAGGCCGAGGCAGGTGGATCACAGTGTCAAGCAATCGAGACCATCCTGGCCAACATGGTGAAACCTTGTCTCTACTAAAAATACAAAAATTAGCTGGGCATGGTGGCAGGCGCCTGTAGTCCCAGCTACTCGGGAGGCTGAGGCAGGAGAACTGCTTGAACCCGGGAGGTGGAGGTTACAGTGAGCTGAGACTATGTCACTACACTGTAGCCTGGGTGACAGAACAAGACTCCATCTCAAAATAAAAAAAGAATGATACAGTGGACTTGGGGACTCACGGGGAAAGGCCAGGAGGGGGGTTGAGGGATAAAAGACCACACTTTGGGTACAGTGTGCACTGCTTGAGTGATGAGTGCACCAAAATCTCAGAAATCACCACTAAAGTACTTACCCATGTAACCAAACAAAAACCTATTGAAAAAAATACCAAAAAAAAGTAATGTTGTATTGCTTTCTACTGAATGCATGTTGCTTCTGTATAGTCCCAAATTTGAAAAATCATTTAAGTCAAACCATCATAAACTGGGGACTATTTGTACATACCTATGATAAACTTAATTTATAGGCCAGGTGCACTGGCTCATGCCTATAATCCCAGCACTTTGGAAGGCTGAGGCAGGGGGATCGCCTGAGATCAGGAGTTCGAGCCCTCCTCCCTTTACATCCGATCCTTCTCTCCCCTTCTTTCCAGTTGAACTAATTCCCTCACAATTTCCCAGAGCCTTCTCCATCATGGACACCCATAGGACACAAAACTAGCTGGGCGCGGTGGCAGGTGCCTATAATGCCAGCTACTCGGGAAGCTGAGGCAGGAGAATCGTCTGAGCTTAGGAGGCAGTGGTTGCAGTGAGCTGTGATTGTGCCAATGAACTCCAGCCTCTGTGACAGAGCAAGGCTCTGTCTCCAAAAAAAAAAAAATTTAATGTATACAATAGGCCCAGTAAGAGATTAACAATAACTAAAAACAGAACAACTATAACAACATGCTGTAATAGGAGTTATGTAAATTTGGTCCCCCTCTCTCAAAATACTTTATAGCACTGTACTCACCTACTTCCGACCTCAGTCAACCGCAGGTAACTAACTCAAGAAAAGCAAAACCTTGAATAAAGGGGACTGCTACTGGAGAAGGCATTTATTGCATACATGTATGTAAGTGTAAACGCGGAACCCACAGTAATCCCCGCCAAATATCCTTCATGTGTACACTTTCCCAGCTCCCTATGTCATTGGGTGGGACCACGTCACTGGCTTGGTCAATGAGCTGTGAGAAGAACTTACACGGCCACGTCTGGAATGAAGCAATGAAAAAAGCCTTGGTCCAGTTCTATAGTCTCTTTCTCTGCCACGGTAACCAACAGGGGAAAATTATTCCCGAAATTGCGGGTATAAGATGGTGACAGCTACATTGCCAGGTTCTGTGGGTGACTGTGTAAAACAAACTCCTTTCTCTTTCCCTGTCTTAATGCATTTCGTGCTGCAGTAACAGGATACCCAAGGCTGGATAATTTATAATGAACAGAAATGTATTGGCTTACCGTTCTGGAGGCGGGGAAGTCCTGTATCACGATGACAGCATCTGCCAAGGGCCTTCTTGCTGCATCATCACATGGACAAAGGGCAGAGAGAGGGCATGAGAGAGACAGAGAGTGAGAGGGAGTAAACCCACTCCCCCAGTAATGGCATTGATTAATTGATGAGGGCAGAGGCCTCATGATCTAATCACTCTTAAAAGTCCCACATCTTAACACTGTTAAAATGGTAATTAAATTTCAGCATGAGTTTTGGAGGAGACAATCATTCAAACCATAGCATCCACTTATAGTCAAAGATGCAACTTAAACACTGACATTCGGGGGTAGGAGAGCTTGTTACAATACGTACCTACCCTACCCAATTAAAACAAGAATCATACATCTTTGCAGTGGTAAAGATTCTCTCCTTCACTAGACTTCAGTCAGGCTCCACTAAGCCTGAGCTTGGCATCTACCTAACTGGGCCTGTATCACTCCATTTTAGCAAAAACCCTGCTAAGTCACTGTATTAGTCAGGGTTCTTTAGAGGGACAGGACTAACAGGATAGAGGTATATATGAAGGGGAGTTTATTAAGGAGGATTGACCCACATGGTCACAAGGTGAAGTCCCACAATAGGCCAACCGCAAGCTGAGCAGCAAGAAAGACAGCAGTGACTCAGTCCCAGCCCCAAAACCTCAGAAGTAGGGAAGCCAACAGTGCAACCTTCAGTCTGTGGCCAGCGGCCCGAGAGCCCCTGCAAACCTGGTGTGGGTCCAATAGTCCAAAAGCTGAGGAACTTGGAGTCTGATGTTCCAGGGCAGGAAGCATCCAGCACGGGAGAAAAATGGAGGCTGGAAGACCCAGCAAGTCTGCCCATTCCACTTCCTCTTCATTACACCTTCTTCTAGCCCAGCTGGCAGCTGATTAGATGGAGCCCACGCAGACTGAGGGTGGGTCTGCCTCTCCCAGTCCACTGACTCAAATGCTGATGTCCTGTGGCCGCACCCTCACAGCCACACCCAGGAACGATACTTTGCATCCTTCAATCCAAGCAAATTGACCCTCAGTATGGACCATCACGGTCAGTTTAGAGAGAATGCTCCACCCTCGATCTCTGATCACTCCTGGCATCTTTTCAGATTCCTTATTCTCCACCCAGATCACCCTGGCCCGCCTCCAGCAAGAATCCTTTTAGGTCTGTAACCAAAACCCGCCCTACCCCCGCTGTTTCCCGAGAGTGTTTTCACCCCCACCCTGCTCCTTGGCTATAAATCCCCACTTGTGCGAGCTGTATTCAAAATGGAGCCCCAGTTCTATACTGAGACCCCTTTTCTCCTATTGCAACAGTTCCCGAATAAAATCTGTTTGGACCACGTTATTGTCAAGCTCTAATTTCCCTTTAACGGCAGTAACTCTTTTCCTTGTGTTTGTCTTTGTTTATCCACTCATTCCACTTTGTTTCCCTCATAAATTCTAAGCTAGATCAGTATAACCGTAATTACCCCAGCAATTTTGTAAAGTGCAGCTTTTATGAACCTCTAAGTTCTCCCAAATGCATTTATTTACATTAAATCAAATATGGAATCCCAAAATTAATTTTAAAGAAAAATGTCTTTTGAAATTAACTTATAGAAAAGAAAGCTAGTTTTCTGTTTTTCTCCTTAATATGCTATGTAAAGTTTTGAGCTGACAATATTAATATATAATATTGCACCTGCACTGTAATGATTAATAATTACTTTATTGGGAGGATACAGACGTTCATCATTGACATACTAACTACTAAGTGTGGAGGCTTGATTGATTTAAAAGATTAAGGGATAATTTTGTTTTAAAACGCAGTCTCTGTGGAGGTATTATCTGTGTGCGGTGGACAGTCTATGGGTGTTGCCTGTCACTGGATTGTGATGTATGAACACTCTATTCATAATTCAAACTGTCTCCCATTTGTTCATAAAAGCTGGCAATGCAGAGAGAATTCTGCTGAAAGAGCCACAGAAGAGTGAATTACAGAGAAATGTGAAACAATATGACAGAGGAGCATTTGGGCCAAAAAATAAAGCAACCAAATCCAACCAATCTAAAATGAGTGATTTTTTTTTTTTTTTTTTCAGTTTTTTGGCCAAACAGTACATTCAAATGTAGGTTCAAACAGCAAGACTGCTGGTCCTCTGTCAGCAAAAACACTAAATAGGGGCTAAGTTGTCTTCCTGGAGGCTGAGGAACATGGACAAACTGAAGAGCCACCTGAAGTTTCAACCAAAAGCCAATTTAGATCAAGCTGAGCAAACAGACCGGTCTTCTGCCCAATTCAACACCAAGCCGTCTTTTTTGTTTTGTTTTGTTTTGTTTTTAATGTATATAAGTCAAAAAGTACTTTACAAGCCAAGGAAAACCCAGAGAGCAATTTATGGACTAACAGCATAGTTCCCATTCAAGTCCAGCCTGGAGTGCAGCCTGGGGCTGTTCCCATTGTGCTTCCCAGCCCCATCTTTGTTTTTTACTGGTAAACTCAGAATAAAATGAAAGTCAAGTGCAGCGAGGACTGTGTGGGTTAGGGAGGAAGGGCAGTTCCACCCAGTTGGCCAAGGTGAAATGGAGGCTGTTACTTGCTGAGAGCAGATTTGCACTCCCCCCCCACCCCCCCCCGCCTTTTTTTTTTTTACTTAGCACCAGCTGCACCCCCCCCACCCCCCCCACCGGCCTTTTTTTTTTTTTTTTTTTTTACTTAGCACCAGCTGAGACTCTCAATTGCCCTCAACACTGAGTCATAACCAGCCCCTGGGTGTGGAATTCTGGCAGCCGCGGCTCTTATCTCTGAGACTCCCCACTCCCCACCCCAACAGCTCCTTGCCCTCTCTGCAATGGCTTTCTTTAGTAATAAAGGAAAAAAACTGAAATCCAGTTAATTTTGAGTATTGTTTACAAGTGATTATTTCTGAAGGGGCACGGAGTGTTTGCAAAGATGACTTTGGTTATATGAGATTTAAAAGGCTACTACAATTATTTTTTGGTGTACCAGATGCATTTGCATATGTCATTTCACAGAAGAATGAGGGGCATTTTACGTATTTTCATCATATGTTCATTGAAAGTGACCACGTATGCTGTCTGCACAGACATAACACTGGTAGTTCTTCAAAATTTATCTTTTCCAAATTATTACTATACATTAAAACCTCTAAGTCTCTATTGGAGATGCATTAGAATACATTTATAGGAACAAAATAATGTATTTTCCCTTTTGTAAACATGCCTGCCCTATAGCAACTCAGTATTTTGCATCCATAGTTATCGTAGTCAGTAACTATGACTCATTAGATGCAGGTGAGTTTTTTATACATTTGGAAGAGGATGTGTCTTACACACTTGCAAAAGCATTGATGTCTCTGGATCTGAGCACCCTTATCTGCAAAAAGAAAGAGCTGAACTCCAGACTTTAGGACTGAAAGTCTACAGCTAGCAATAGCTGTACCACAAAGATGAAACAAGGCAACTCCATAGGGGGAAAAAATTACTTAAATTGAATTAACTTGGTAAACAAATCCAGCCCTTAGACCACCAACAGTCATTTTGCCAGTATTAATTTTTTTACTAAGGAACAATTATGTATGCCTTTTCTCTTTAAATTAGACTGGAAGTTCCTTGAGGTTAGAACCAATGTTTTTAATTAAGAACGAAATTAGGACAGATCGTACTGCCAGATAAATGGCCTACCAGTGGAATTTGTTAGTAGATACATTAAAAGGAACCAAGGTCTTAGAGCTCTCAGGCCAGAGATCTTTCTTTCCATTACAGTTTTCCATCATCAAGGCTCAAGGTATATGAGACTTCTAGGGAGACACAGTAACAATTGGGAGGAAGAAATCCAAGAGCATTGAAATAGACATGAAATACACAAGGATACTGAAGTCCTGGCATTGACTCTCTTTTACCAGCAATATTTCTAGAAGAAAATACCCGCCTCCCTAGGAGTCTCTACAGAACCCGTGGGCAGCACTTAGCAATGAGAAGCCTGGGTTGGCAGTCCAAGGGGCCTGATGTTTGTGTTGAAACCCTTCCCTGGCAGAGCCTGGTGCCCGGTGGTGCCGACTGGGCTGGCTCAGTGCTGTGAGGCAGCTTCAGGGATGGACAGTTGCACTCTCGGGAGGTTGTATGCATAATCTCAGTTTGCAATTCTATTTTGTCAGAACAAAAGGGAAACAGTGGGGACTGGCTTGGCTGCTTTTCCAGATGCTTTTGACCAGGCAGGTTATGTAAAAAAGAATCTAGCTTGATAAATGCAACAAAGAGAGAACTATTTTCTATTTTCCCATTATCTTCAGCTGGGATGTGGTCTACTGATTATTTTAGGAAAACTATTAACATAGATCACTGTTTTCCTGATCTATGCTGGCAGCTTTGCCTAGTCTGAGAGTCTCAAACTGGCTGTCAGAAGCCTTGGGTTTTCATCCCCAGTCACCACCATCTTGGCACCAGATTTCTCAGGGATTCAGTGTGTCTATCTATAATGTCATTTTTAATTCCTGTCCTTCCCCACCTCAAAAGGATGCTGTGAGGACAAATGAGATGGCTCAATATTACCTCCTTCCCTATCCATCTGGCTCTCTGATTTGCAAAGACCACATCAAGTTCTGGACTAGAAAACGATAGAGTTGTGCCAGGAATGAAGGGAGGCAGAATGGAGCCAGGCGGAAGCCCAACGGGACACAGAGGCAGAGATCCAGGCCAGAATTGGAACACTGGATTAGCCACGATCCCAAAAATACACGTTTATGTGGTTATATGAACATCTTTGAGTCATCCAGGATTTGGTTATATTATCATTATTTGAACTCTCACATGCAAAAATAGAGGGACTATATACTGAGATTTTCTTCCTTTTCCATTGGAGTATTCTTAACTTGCATGGGCCAGGCCTTGAGCCCCCTTTTTTTAATCAAAAGTCCTGAAAGTGAGTTAACTGTTCATTTTAATTCATTTGGGTCCAACTGAGGTAATTTTACAGCCCCTCTTGGCTTTGAAAGATCCAGCAGACCTTCGGCCTCCAGGCAGCAGGACTGAAGCCCTGGAAAGGGTCTATATCGTGCAAGACATCCGCTCCTTCTCTCCCCTTCTTTCCGGTTGAACTAATCCCCTCACAACTTCCCAGAGGCTTCTCCATCATGGACACCCACAGGACACAAATAAAAGGAACAAGACAGAGCGCAATTCTGCCCTTTGTCAGTGCTAATTGTGAGCCAGTTATCTGATCTGCTGTGACTTGCTCTTTCTGGAAAGGTTTGCATAATTTGGCAATAGAATTCCAAGATTCTCATTTATTGTAAATTGTGCCTTTGCCAATTGCTTTTGTCAGGGCTCCCCATTTCACCTCATGTCTCTCCTCTCCACTTTTGCAAATGCACTGATCTGTGAAAATGAATTAAACAGATTAAAAAGCAGCTTTTCTTATTCATTGGAATAAAAACGGCAAATGCAGACATGGTACATCCTTGTACGTAACTCCATGAAGAAAACAAAAATTACTTCACACAAGAGGGTGGCCCAGCTCTCTGGGGCGAAAACAAACCCACAAAATGCTCTGTGACTCAAGTTAAGCCTCTCCTATAATCTGCAGTGATGTTCTACTTAACGACAACCCATAATGATCATCCAATTATTAGGCTTTCAGCAAACCAATACTATAATGACATCATATATTCTTATAATTAAAGTTGATCTTTATAAAGCTGTTCCTCTTTTTAGAGAGAGAGAAACATTTATGATGTTAAATAATTCTCATCTTATAGACATCTCAAGTTCGCAAATTAGAGGCAAAGCCCTCAAAAGGAGAAAGCACACAGGTGTGTATTATCTGCCGTATGTGAAGGTTCTAAGTGCTGTTCTGACTCCACCTGGCAGACCAGGGCCACGCTAAAAGCAACCTGCAGAGTAAGGCTGGGCTGTAAGTACCCCAGAGCATCATCCCGGTCCTGGGGCAGAGTTGGGACCCTATCATTTAACAAGTGATACAATGGAGGGTTCCTGGAGCTGCCGCCCTGCACCGCTCCAAGCAGCACCAGTCCCAAGGCGGTCCTCACGTTCCGTGACCTCCGGAGGTGTGAAGTGCACTGTGTGTGCATACTAAACTGCTGGCCCTGAATCTCTTTATTGAAGAGGAAACACTTCGGTTTTTCTGTTTATTTGTTGACTGTTGTTTATCTGAGTAGAGGAAGGGCACAGGGAGCGAAGAGAAGAGAGCAGGCACCTTCTGTTACCCACACCGCCCCCCGCAAGCTCTGCTTCTTAGTTCAAAACCAAGTTGGCGAGGCCTGGTGACCAAAGTTGTTTGGAGTTTTGTGTATTGTTTTTGATTTTGTTTTTTTGGAGTCGAAGTCTCACTCTGTCACCCAGGCTGTGCGGCAGCATGATCCTGGCTCACTGCAACCTCCACATCCGGGGTTCAAGCAATTCTCCGGCCTTAGCCTCCTGAGTAGCTGGGATTATAGGGGTGCCCCATCACTTCCAGCTTATTTTGTATTTTTAGTGAGACAGGGTTTCACCATGTTAGCCAGGCTGGTCTTTAACTCCCACCCTCAGGTGATCCGCCCACCTTGGCTTCTCAAAGTGCTAAGATTCCAGGAGTGAGCCACCTGCCCAGCCAGGTTTTTTCATCTGTGTGTTGAATACTCCTACGATCTGCTTCCAGGTTTGTCGTGAGTAATAAGTGAGACAAAAGACAAAACCCTCGTGGCTCTACACGATACTAAGTGCTCATGAAAGAGTAGTTACTGTCATCGATGGGCATTTGGGTTAGTTCCAAGTCTTTGCTATTGTGAACAGTGCCGCAATGAACATAGACTGGACAGGGAAAATGTGGCACATACACACCATGGAATACTATGCAGCCACAAAAAATGAAGAGTTCATGTCCTCTGTAGGGACATGGATGACCCTGGAAACCATCATCCTCAGCAGACACAAGAACAGAAAATCAAACACCGCATGTTCTCACTCCTAGGCAGGTGTTGAACAATGAGAACACATGGACACAGGGAGGGGAGCATCACACACTGAGGTCTGTTGGGGGGGACTAGGGGAGGGACAGCAGGCAGTTGGGAGTTGAGCAGGGATAACATGGGGAGAAATGTCAGATATAGGTGATGGGGAGGAAGGCAGCAAACCACATTGTCATGTATGTACCTATGCAACAATCTTGTATGTTCTTCACATGTACCCCAAAACCTAAAACACAATAAAATATATATATAAAAAAAGAGTAATTGTCATGATGATTACTAGTATTACTTTCTTAAATAGGCTTGGCTGAGTAGAAAATGTACCCACCAGTCTCACCAGCAGCATAAGAGTTTCCCTTTTGCAAATAGTTCAGAGGGGAGCTGAAGCAAGTCTTATCATAAGCAGCAACTTTTATTTATTTGTTTGTTTGTTGTTTTAAAGTAATGTAAATTTTGTTGTTTTAAAGTCAGTTTTATACATATATTTTCTGATTTTTTCTCCTTTCTTAATTGTAAAAGATTTGAATCTAAACAGATAAAGTTTACAGCGCTTCCTGCCTTTCCCATGTGATTCAGATTCAATGTTTGGTTTTTTTTGGATTTTAGCAGCTCATGTCTATAACCTAAAGAGCTTGTTTTTGGTTTTTAATTTTAATTTCAAAGGTTTTCGGGAAACAGGTGGTGTTTGGTTACATGAATAATTTCTTTAATGGTAATTTCTGAGATTTTCGTGGACCCATCAAACGTGCAGTATATCCAATGTATAACCTTTTATCCCTCACCCCATGTCCACCCTTCCCCTCTAAGTCCCCAAAGTCCATTGTATCATTCTTATGCCTCTGCATTCTCATAGCTTAGCTCCCACTTATGAGCAAGAACGTACAATGTTTGATTTTCCATTCCTGAGTTACTTGACTTGGAATAATGGTCTTCAGTTCCATCCAAGTTGCTGCAAATGCCATTATTTCATTCCTTTTTATGGCTGAGTAGTAATCCATGGTGTAATGGTGTGTGTGTGTGTGTGTGTGTGTACACATAGATATGTGTATAAATATGTATGTGCATATATGTATATATCGCATTTTCTTTATCCATTCATTGATTGGTGGACATTTGGGCTGGTTCTGTATTTTTGCTATTGTGAATATAAGCAGCAACTTTTCGAGGAACCAGCACGGTATACTCTCAGAAATAAAGACACAGAAACGTGAGCTATGGACTCCTTTGCTTTCATTGCCTTTTAGACTTTTCGCAGAAGGCTCACATCTCTTTGCTGTGTTTCTCACTTTGGATGGGACAAATTATCAGTGGGTGAGACCATCTTATGCAGGACCATCATGGCCCCAGCCCCTCCCACTAATACCAGTACCAATAGCACCAAAAATATGACTGGTATTCCTGGGAGTGGCCAGGGCTGTTAAAGGTCATTAAACTGAGGTACGGAAACAACCCAAATAACACCCTACGCATCTCCAATTGCTGTCCGGAGATAGAACTGCCTCACTTCAGACTTCCTGGTGAAGACAGTATCACCATGTGCACTTCACAACTGGTGAAACTGAGGCATAAAGAGTGCCTGACCAAGTGAATTAAAGAGCCCAGACGGTAAAAACAAGTAGTAAATGACTTATGTATGTCACAAACTGATTATTAAGTGGGCTGGGGGAAGGGAAGTTACTCCGAAGGCTTTTCTAACCACACAGGCCCTCCCTTAGACATTCACTCCGGGGAAAAATCACTGTTGTAATGAGTTGCCGTTAACGACGGGAGTGTGTCATACTCCTTAGGGTTTGAAGATTCGAAAATGATCAGCAGTGCTAAAACGTACGCATATTTTCTTTCCGTGTACCTGGCTGTTACATTGGAAATCAAAAAGGAGAGGAAGAGGCACAGGGATGGAGAAACGACAGCTTTAAAACACTGGAATCCCAATCCCTGAAGGCAGTCCACTCCCTGAACTGACCCACACCAACTCCATCCCACACCTTGCCCAATGACCTGTTAGCAATATTTCACAAAATAGCACGTAGATTAGCATAAATTATAGCAACCATAATTAGTAGTTCTCGTTAAATGAATTTAGCATCATGCATCCTCTTTTTGTCTCATTCTGCCATGTGGTATGATAACATTTAGATACCACGTTTTTTTTTCTTCTCCCCCAGAGATGCAGTGTCACTCTGTCACCCAGGATAGAGTGCAGTGGTGTCATCTGAGCTCACTGCAACCTCCACCTCCCGGGTTCAAGTGATTCTCCTGCCTCAGCCTTCCAAATAGTGCAATTACAAGTGTGCATCACCATATCCAGCTAATTTTTGTATTTTTAGTAGAGATGGAGTTTCACCATGTTGGCCAGGCTGGTCTCAAACTCCTAAACTTGAGATCTGCCCACCTGAGCCTTCCAAAGTGCTGGGATTACAGGCATGAGCCACCACACTGGACCCTAGAAGTCATCTTTTTATTGGAAGGTATATTCCTCGGTTTTATTGAAGTCAGTGAGAAAATATATTTCTCCACAATAAAATGCATTATGCTGCCAACTCTTCAGGGACGTGTCTATCCTGAATAGGGAGAGGCTCTGGTGTTCAGCTGTCTCCTGCAACTTTGTGTGAAAAGGAGTAAACGGGGGTGCAGTGACTGGACAGAGGACAGTTGGTTCCATCCAGCGGCTTTATTTTGAGCCTCTGAATAAATTTCCTAGCTTGAAAAGAGCCTGTGGCTTCTGCTGTGTAATAAGCTCAGACTTTCTTTCTTGGAAGTCTTCAGAGCTGCAAGCCAAGTTTGACCTTAAATGCTCCAAGCCTTGACTCTTTCCTGTGTGGTTTGTAACTCAAGTATAAAAGAACACCTGAGTTCTTGCTAAGGGAAATAGAGGCTTCTGAATTCCTTTGTGTGCCAGACAGGGTTCAACTTCCATGCAGGCTCTTCTAATACTCGGCTTTTTCTTTCTTTTTTCCCTGGGCTAGCTGTCCTTTTTATCGCTTAGGAAAAGAATTTCAAAAGTATCCAAAATTAGAGCTGTAATGCTTAGGATCATGGAAAACATTTAGAATGATTTCAGCAAATCTACAACATACACATGCATGCACGCGCACACGCACACCACACACACACACACACACACACACACACACACCATGGGGGCAGAGGAGCAGAGGAGGTGGTCATGTCTGCATTTAATTCTGAAACAGCAACAAAAAGTTTTTAAATCTCATGCTTGGCTTTTAAATCAACAATTGGTTTTGGAAGAGCAGCCAGCCATGTGCCAACCACTGGGTGAGGTGCTGAGGAAGGGGGCTGGAGGGAAAAAGAAAGATAAAAGGCAATTCCCACCAGTCCCTGGCATAGGCAGGGAACTTTGTCCTCCTGGTATGAGAAGGACCAAGGACATCTCTCACACTCCCCCAGGATTCCAAGAGCTGCTGGCTAGCCAGAAGATGAGAAACACGGAAGAAAAAGAGTATTTAAAAAAAAAAAAAAAAAAACTCACAGACAATAAGGGGTAATAGGAAATCAGGGTAAGGAAACCTTTCCTGATAGCCAGGACATCAACTCTTCAGCAGTCCTAATATCTAATGACAAAGGGACCAGAGAATTTTTTTAAACAACTGGGAACATGTACCCCTTCATCATAGGAAATTCTACTTTGGAGGCATTCATTCATTCATTCACCAAATAGTTATGGGACACCTACCATGCCAGACAGTGGAGAAAGGAGGATTCATCAGGCTGAATCCGTACACTCAAGTTACTTGGTGACTTTCTAGACTGAGTATTGTTCACCCTCTTCGCTCCCTCCGTATAGAAGGCACACACGTGGATGCGCTTTACCAGATAACCTAGCAGTAATGCTGCGTCCGAGTAAGTGAAGCCCGTTTCTCCACAGCAGTGATGCTGCGATGAGCACATGACCCGCTTAAGCCAGCGGAATGTTAGCGCCTTTGGCATGAGCCGTGGCTTTCAGTGTGTTTGTACAATTTGCCTTGGTCTCTTGCACTTGCCATTTCTAGAAGAATAAATTGCCCTAGAAAACATGAGCGAGAAAAGAAGCATGCAGAGGAAACTTGCGTTCAGTTCTCAAGCTTGAGCCCAGCCTCGACCAGCCAACCAAAGCAGACTTGCAGGGCAAAAAAAAGAAATGTTTGTGGTTGAAGCCCCTGGGATTTCGGAGGCTGTCTGTTGTGTAGCTTTATTATAGAAATAGTTTATTAATACATCGACCAATGGCATGACGCGACCAACAATGAAGTATGCAAAATTTTTGTTAGTGCGTTTTAGGGTGATGAGCGTTTCTGGTTTGCACAGGGCAGTCTCTGTTTTAAAATGGGAAGTCCTGCATCCCAGCAAATCCAAGATGGTCAGTCATCTTAGCGCCCGCCCACACGCCTGTCTCCAGCAGCTACTCAGTGCTGTTAAAATTTACCTACCACAAGTTGTTAATGTGATACAGTATTCCAAAAGGTGTTTCTATTAAAAGAAGAAAAAAGTCTCCTGGAGTGGCAGTGTCTTCACCCAGGGCAGGAGACGTGAGTGCTGCTACTCTCTCCAACCTGCGTCCGTGGCAGACGTCAGTAATCAAGTATGACACTTGTTCCCATTAAGCCCTGCTCCACACAACGCTTTTGGTAAGTGCTTCAGACATACTGGAGTTAGAACATAAAATGAATCCCATATGTCAAACTTGCCTTAGGCCAAAAAAAAAATGGTGGGACTCTAACCTGACTGTACGTCTGAGAGGCAGATAGAAGCATGGGAGAAACAGTGCATTGAGATTCAGGCAACCAGGGATCCGTTTCTGTGACTGATCAAGTTACTGAAATGTTCCTGGCCTCAGCTTCCTCATTGTAAAAAAAAAAAGAATTTCATTAATTTCACACCCTCTGGGCTAAGATGTTTATTTCTGTAATATTATTACTTTAAAGAAAAAAATAGTTTATCTGGTATCTTCCAATTCTACAGGACTGTGTTTCTATGAAGCCATTCTAAAGGGATTCCTTTAGACAGGAAAGAGCAAAAAATAGCTATACTGAGAGGATCAAATGAGGCCACAAATTTAAAAATATTTTGCTAGTTGTAATGCGTTCCAGAAAAGGGAAGGGAAATGATTTTATGGTTATGATTTGTCATCATTTATCATCTCATCTTCCAGCCTCTTCTTGCTGTGGTCACAGGGCAACTCGATCTCTATCGGGGATAGGGGTGGGGAGAATTCATGTTGAAGATTTTCCTGTTGCCCCATTAAACAAACAGGGCCAGGCTGGGTGGCTTAATGCCTGTAATCCCAACACTTTGGGAGGCCGAGGCGGGTGGGTCACTTGAGGTCAGGAATTCAAGACCAGCCTGGCCGACATGGTGAAATCTGGTCTCTATTAAAAATAGAAAAAAAATTAGCCAGTAGTGTTGAGGGTGTATGTAGTCCCAGCTACTGGGGAGGCTAAGGAGGGAGGATTGCTTGAACCCAGGAGGCACAGGTTGCAGTGAGCCAAGATGGCACCACTGTACACCAGCCTGGGCAATAAGAATGAAAAACTCCATCTCAAAAAAAAAAAAGGAGAAAATTTGGGAAGTCCAATCACCACACTAGGATGTTGGCACCAGAAAATAAGTTGAAATCCAAAAAGGATGTAGGAGCTTGGCAAATACCTTAAGCATTTTAAACATCCATTTATGGACCCCCAAATTGTAGAAACACTTCCACCTCATTTTTAATAAGGCCTATCTAATAAAGAGAATAATTAACTATGCTGTTACGGGGATTCTCTACAACTTACCTAAAACGTTTAACCTGATGCCTATCACCTTATGAGTAGTATACAAATGGCAATGGCCATTAATATTATTAAAGAGGTAACTTCATCAATTGTCTTTTAAACCATCTGAAGAAAGGCCTAGCAGAAGGGAGAGAAGATCCGTGGTCTAGAAAGAGGGCAGCCAAAGAGGCTGACCCAGCCTCCAGGCACTGGGGAGTCAGGTGCCCAGAGGCTAAGAGGTGGCCAGTTGACTTTCCCTGCCTGGATCAGTACCAGTGAATCCATCTCACCCAGCAAATGAATTGTTGCTGCTTTTGATCCCTTGCAGGGATGCTTTGCACAGGGTAACTCAGGAGTTGGGCGTGGTTGGTACACCTGCTCCTGGTGAGACTTTGCAGGTGTCCAGCTCAGCGACCACACTGACTCTGAGGGCACCGACAACTTTGGAGTTTAGACCTGTCACTTCCATGTAAGCAGTCCTACGCGAGGGTGGTGCCTGCACCAGGACGGTGCTACTACCTCTGCAAGCAGACACCCCTCAGGAGAGTGCTGTAAGATTCATTTACATGACAGTCTGGAAAAAGCAAAACTATAGGCAAATAAACAGGTCAGTGTTGCCAGAGGCCGACATCAGAGAAGGGGATGAAGTGCAAGGGGCGTGAGAGACCTTACGGGGGTGATAGAAATTGTTACAGGCTCCATTTTGACACCCCCCCCCACCAACACCACCTCAATTCATCTGTTGAAGCCCTAACCCCCAGTAGTTTAGAATGGGACTATATTTGGAGTAGGGTCTTTAAAGCAGTAAACAAGTTAAAATGAGGTCTGTGGGTGGGCAGACTTCACCTCACACAATCTGACTTTATCCAAGAAGAGGAAACGTGGACTGAGAGACACCAGATATGCGCACACAGAGGAAAGGCCAGGTGAAGGCACAGCCAAGAAGGGAGCAGCAGAAGAAACCAAGCTTGCCTACAGCTTGATCTGGGACGTCACAGCCTCCAGAATTGTGAGAAATAAATTCCCGTAGCCTAAGCCACACTGTCTGTGGTACTCTGTTAGGGCAGCCCTAGCAAACTAATACAGGAAAATCCTGTATTTCAGTTATGATCAATTACGAAATCAAGTGTTTCCATTTGTCCAAACTTAAAATTGTAGGCCTACAGAGGGTGACTTTCACTGTATATTAACTATTCCTCATTTAACCTGACTTTTAAAAAGTGCTATCTGTCTTTTTTTTTTTTTTTTTTTTGAGAGGGAGTCTTGCTCTTGTCGCCCAGGCTGGGGTGCAGTGACAAAATCTCAGCTCACTATAGCCTTCACCTCCTGGGTTCAAGTGATTCTCCTGCCTCAGCCTCCTGAGTAGCTGGGACTACAGATGCCTGCCACCACCTCCAGTGACTTTTTATATTTTTAGTAGAGACAGGTTTCACCATGTTGGCTAGGCTGTCTCAAACTCCTGGCCTCAAGTGATCCACCCAACTCGACCTCCCAAAGTGCTGGGATTACAGGTATAGGCACCCACGTCCAGCCTACCAGTCATATTTTTAAAGTTTGGCATGATAGTAAATAATAACGATAGCAATAACAATATCTTTGTGAAGAATTTTCTAAATAAAACTTTTTTTTGAAAAATTCACAATTAAGTTAAATAAAAAACAAATATTATTCTTAAAGTTTCATTTTGCTTAATTTTTCTAATGCAAACAGTTTTACAAAGATGGTAATTATGATATAATGCAATCTCCATTTTAATATTCTTCCATATAAGTAATTTGTGTATAAACATTTGCTGGCTTAAAAAAGATAAAATCATCCTTAAAGTTATGTAGCTAATGCACTCTCTATTAATATCAATATTAACTGTCAACCTATAGTCTTATTTACTTA
This sequence comes from Callithrix jacchus, assembly GCF_049354715.1. Taxonomy (NCBI): domain Eukaryota; kingdom Metazoa; phylum Chordata; class Mammalia; order Primates; family Cebidae; genus Callithrix; species Callithrix jacchus. The sequence goes on from NC_133518.1 coordinate 9,358,227, forward strand.
GTTTCTTGTTTTGTTTATAACATTAACTACATTCATAATCCCCAATAATTGCAATATTGTACTCTTGCAATAATAAACATACTTTTTTATGTTTTTTAAATTTTAAGTGGACAGAGAATTTCAATATATTAAGCATATAGAATGTTTTTACCTGTATTTTAACGTGATTATTCAGATGGGCATGCTTTGTTCCTATTACTGATTTTTTTATGCCAGTTACGCAAGATGATAAATAATAAGATCAGGCTGTCATCGATCATCTCAGGTTGGGAGATACCATCAGTAATGCAGAAATGGGACATTTGTTTACTCAGGCTTTAAAGGCTGTGGCCAAACGTAAAGCCAAGTAGTTTGGCCAAATGCTGCACAAAGATTGAAGTAAAAGTTCAGTGCATTTCCATATGAAATGAATAGAAATAAAATGAATTGAATTACAGCATAAGTTAATGAGACGAAAGATAAAAAGTGAATCTGTAAATGCAAGAGGACATACTCCATGGTGTTTTCAGAGGGGAGAACACACCAACATTATAAGTGTATATTTCTCATTCTTACAAACAGACATGGAAATACACATGCTCCAGGAATGATCACTGCTGTTACCCTAAACACCCAGTCTTCCAGCACAAAAATTCAGCCTCCCATGTGTAACTGACCCTTGTCTTGACAGATTTCTGAAACTCCAGTTCAGAAACTATTGCAACCAGACTTGCTAGGGAGTAACTTGGACTTTTCCTGCCTAGTGATTTCTTTAGGGAACAACTCATCATTTACAAGAGATTTTCAGCCAGGCAGTCTGGCCTGCAGGATGGGGACCCTTCCTGAGCCCTCCTGCAACTTCTATGACAAATGCTCTAATCATTCGCCTGTTTGCTGCTTCTCGCCCTTCGGTGCTTTGCGCTAAAGATATTTGCTTTTTAAATCTGTCTGAGGAAACAGCCCTGAATAATGCTGCTTTTTCCATGATGCCGTCCACGGCCTGCCCACGGGTCAATATTCAATGATGCCAATGCCTCAGAGCCTAATTATTAACCATGACATATTTCCTCCCGAGGCAGCACAAGCTGTTTGTTTCATAAGGTAAAAGTGTGTGGACTAATCCATAATCAAACAAGTAGGGAAAAGCTCTACTTAGCATAAGCACCGTCCAGAACAAAGTTCTAACACCAATTGGAAACAATATGAATACGAATCAGAACAGCCACTTGCCGGTGTGAAAATCCCAGCCAAGTAAATGTTTCTTCCTTTTCTACCATAGCAACCCCCTCGTGCACAAATAGCAGAATGCCTGAATGTTGGAGATCCTCTTTTGGTGTTTTTAAATTCTTCCATGCATAGCCATTGGCTTCGCTGCAGCAACCACCCAGGGTGGGGCTGGGCAGGAGAATGTGCAAAATTATTCCAGCAGGACATCTAATAGGGACCGTGATTGTGACATAGGGGCTAGCTGAAGCAGCTGTAAAGCTAAGACAGTACTCAGTAGAAAGAGAAGGGAGTAGGCTGGGCACGGTGGCTCATGCCTATAATCCCAGCACTGTGGGAGGCCAAGGTAGGTGGGTCACCTGAGGTCAGGAGTTCGAGACTAGCCAGACCAACATGGTGAAATCCTGTCTCTACTAAAAATACCTAAATCAGCTGGATGGGCTGGTGCGCGTCTGTAGTCCCAGCTACTCAGGAGGCTGAGGCAGGAGAATCGCTTGGGAGGCGGAGGTTGCAGTGAGTTGAGATCGTGCCATTGCACTCCAGTCTGGGTGACAAGAGTGAAACTTCGTCTCAAAATAATAATAATAATAATAAATAAATAAATAGTGAGTAGGGGTTGATGAAGTTCTAGTCCACCTCTTCCTCAACGTAGCTGTGAGGCATGGAGCAAGTCACTTGCACTCCCTGAGCCTCAGTTTCCTCATTGTAAAATGGCAAAAGTATTACAGGAAATTTCTTGGGAATTAAAGTGCCACCCAAATATAGGAGATGATTAGTATCAGAATCACAGGGCAGTTTTCTATTTAGCCCAAAGGCAGGAGCAGCACAGTCCCTACCTAATCTGGTGCTATGGTGCAACTATGGCTAAGAGTCGACGCAAATGGAACCCTCATGAGTGTTACCACTGTGTCCTCACCAGAGCAGTTTTCCTTTTCCTGCACCTTAGGCCTTTGGAAATGGGTTTTTTCAAATATCATCTGAAATCACAGAAAGAATCCACAAGCAGAGTATACGTATCTGCTTCTTTGAATAAGTGCTTCTCTTACAAGCACTGAATCTGAGATCTGAAGATGGGTGAAACTCTTCCTCAGATTCTGCAGGCATAAAGTAGTGGCATTCTTCATGTGAAACGGACTCAGTGCATTGGCCCCGCTTAGTATAATGTTCAGATTTACAAATTTGTATTTTATTTCTTCCAGTGAATGCCTAGCAACATATAATAAAGATATATCCAATTGAAGACACTTTCAGACTTTGAGAGACTGAGTTTAAGAAGTCAAATATAGAAATTAGATAAATGATATATTTGAAGTAAAGAGAATTTGGAAGCATTGATCAATAAAGAGAAAATATTAAATACAGAGATGGAGAAAAGCAACTTGAACTGAATGAAAGAACAATGAAAATTTTACATAACATTTTAAAAGAGGCACCAATGATAAACATTGGTTGAGTAAACAATTATCTTAGGGGAAAAGTCAGGGGAGGACCTTAATTAAATTATTTAATTTAATTAAAGGGTTTCATTAAATTATGAAACCCCTCAAAAATCCATGGGGTTCCTCTGACAAAGCCTGCTGAAACCCACTGTGAGTGGAAGGGAACCCAGAGAAGAAAATGGAGAACTGGCTTTGAGACACAGCGTTAGCCTTTGCTGCAGGACTTTCAACACGGCGCTCAACGTCTCTGGGCCTGGTTTCTACAACTACCAGATGTGTGATTACACTAGATTAAAAGTACCAAACTGGAGATGAGTAGGCTGCTCACCAAATGAGCCAAAACAAACGCATTTTGGAAACACTAGGTAAAAATCGAGACTGCTGGATTTTCCCGAAAGGTTAGAGTATCCCCTCACTTTGGGTTAGCCTTCTTGTACACAACAATAGTCTGGAACGGACTGTCTTTCTGCCAGGAGAAAGTACAGTCCCCTAGCGGTATGTGGAGTCAGCAAATGTCTACTTACGCAATTACACTTTGCCCTGCTTCACTCACTTAAATCACCTGCCCGGCCTGGGAGCATTTACATTTGTACCACTGGATAGCTGTTCTCCATCATCCCATTTGGTGTTTAGACTCCATAATCCTTTAAAGCTCTGCACCTGGAATGAAATCCAGCACAATAAATTCTCATATTACTCTCTAATTTCAATCATCCCATCAGTTGGGGAAAAAAAAAAAAACACTTAAAGATTTGGATCTAGAAACTGAAAAGTATGCACTGATGGTCTGAAAACACTTTAAAAATAAACTAACCACTTTCCGCCCCTCACATGTCACTGCGGTATTTACTTTAGCTTCCTGTTCATCCGCTTTGCTTCCTGTCCAACTCGATTTCTGCTTTATAGTCAAATGTACATAGACTTTCCACAGTAATCAATTTCAAAGCATAACATTAATCGGGTTCACTTGAACTGAACACTTCGGAAACCTAAAATGCTAACTTAATGAGATAATACCTGGATGCCAAAGATGGAACCTTTGAAGCTTTTTAAACAAACCTGAATGATTTCCTGCAAACACTGAATCTTTGTCTCTTAGCCCCTTTTTAAACTAATTTCCTAAAAGAAAATCTATTCTATTTTGACCAGACAGAGCACAAACACAAAGTTAAAAACGTTTGCCTGACACTTTTCAAAACCCCTGCTTTGAATGCAGCAGTTTGTTTGGCTGCCATCTTTCTTTCAAATGATGTGCGTTGTGAGAATTCTAGATTCATCAAAATACCGACGAGCAAAGTTTTTAGTAGAAAGCGTTAGCTAGCTGCTTGCCCGCTTTTGAATGTGAGAGATTTTCCCATATGTTGCCATATCATTTAGATTATATCTAAGTGACGCCAAAAAGCTGGAGGAAAAAAGGGAGATTCTATTATCTATGTTTTATGTGCAAGTCACCAAAGAGCTGGCTGTTTGAGATCACCCAGCTGTGTGGCACCATCCAGCTAAAACATCTGGGTGATTAGCTGAATTACTCATTTTCATCAAGACATTTTGTTCTCCTATAGACAATATCTGAGCTGTACACGTGGATGTGTATAGTATACGCACGTGTTTACACATGTACATGTGCTCCTAAGATGACAAATTTAAGCAATTGTTTTAGATACCAAACGCAGGGTGACAGCTCCCTTCAACTCCTGCTGGACGGTTCTGACAACAGATGGCTCTTTTCCATCTACGTCCAACCCTCAGAGTGAGGCCAAGGAGCAAAGCTGGGAGGTCAGCCCAGGCAAAGCCAGCAGAAAACAGCTGACTTCCCTTCTTTGCAATCCAGGGTCATGAATTGCTAACCCTGAGTGTGCACACAAATTGCTGGTATATGAGGCACAGGGGAATGCAGCAGGGGCTGGAAGAATCACAAAATAATACAAAGCTACTATTTTAAATGTGCATATTAGGTACAAGGCTCTAGGCTAAATGTCTTTACCTGCATTGTCCCATCTGATTCTCATGAGGCAAGAACTATTATTATCACTCTCCTATTGTTCTTTTGGGGTGTGTGTGTGTGTGTGTTGTTCTTGTTGTTGTCTGTTTACAAAGGAGGAGACTCAGAAAAGTTAAGTAACAAGCTCTGTACTTGAAAGCAAATTTGACGTCTCTTAGTAATGCAACTACACTATTGAGTCACAGGTGACCACCTTCCTCAAAGTGACACTGGAGTACTTTCCAAGCGTGTCATCACAGGCTGGCACAACAGTCCTGGTTACGTCCCCTCCCCCCAAGATTATAAAGTAGAGTGATGGTGACACCCGCCCCTGTGCTGATTCAAAGCTTCATTACTGAACCCTTAGTTAATTCCCTAAAATCTCGGAGCAGGGTTAGGGAGGAAGAGGGAGCCAAAGTTACCCAGTCCTCACAATCAAAATACATGCCATTGGCATCACTAAACTGGGCAAGGTATAATTTATACTGTTATATTTCAAGTTGACATAGCTCCTGGATTTTCTGACAAGTCCAGCCCCAAACATTCTACCTCTCACTGTCAATCTATTTTGATTTGGGGTTGATAAAATTAGAACTGCTAAACTCCATGCTAGGCTGTGACCTCATCCACCATCAGGGTGTGTTCAAGTTATCTGAGTTATGGATGGCGGCAATTATTTTATTAAATATATGCTCACTATCGCACTTTTGAGAGATGGCCATTAAATACTGTGCTTAAGGGGACAGTTCTCCCAGAAAAAAAATGCATGCTTTTTATTCTTGGAATCTGGGCAGGAATGATACATCACACCATGGTACCATGAGGGAAACAGTAGAAGATGTGGAACACAGAAAACTTTTGAAACTAAACAAGCAAATAACTGTCATCCCAATTATTTCATTATGGCTGACAATAGAATAACACAATAGACTGAGTGAGTGGCTCCCAGAATGGCATGACAGTCGTAAAACACTCAAGACGCAAAGAGTATTTCTAAGGGACAGCAGAATTCCTATAATATGCAATGTACAATAAAACCTTGTTATTCTGATCACAGATCCTTTTCCCCAAATAGTATGTAATTCAAAACAATTCCCACTCCTCAGCTGCGGAGACAGTCTTATTGTTATTTTATTAAAATATGAGCTCATTTTAACCTGGTTAATTCAAGTCAAATTTTGCCAGCGCCTTACATGGTAACTAATGAGATTTTTCTTCAAGTCTGTTTCATCTCCTGGACTGTAATCCCAAATTGGTTTCACAAATGCAAATGTGCAGAGTAAAAGAAAATCACCATACTGAATGGTAATAACACATGTGGAAAAATATATGTTGAATAGCTGTTCTTTCATGGCTTTCTGAGTTCTCTGTCCTTTATAAAATTTCCCTTATGTTTATATATTAAACTATAATCTGAATACACTCAAAGTATGCAATTTATAGGAAAAGGGAAGAAAAGAGAGGAAGAGAGATTTAAAGTTTTTCACTGCTAACAAAATTCATTAGTATCTAATAATAATAATGCATCATAATAATAATACAATGTATTGGCACAGACTACATGCAAAAAACTTTAAATATTTGATAGAGTCTTCACAGTAACCGCAAATTCAGTATTATAAATCTTCTTTTGATGATGACGATAGGAAGAAAGAAAGAAAGAGAAAGAAAGAAAGAAAGAAAGAAAGAAAGAAAGAAAGAAAGAAAGAAAGAAAGAAAGAAAGAAAAGGAAAGAAAAAGAAGGGCACGGAATTCATTAAGGAGGTGCCCCAGGAGAAGGGGAGTGAGGGAAGTAGGAGGGCAGGGGAAGACACATAAGAAGGCTGTGTTTTCAGCCGGAGCCTACCATTGGCTTGGACTTCTAGGGAGCTTTGGGCAGCAAAGTGCACCACAGAGTTGGTGGCCCTTTAATGCAAGGGGTCATCGAAGACTTTTCTAGAGTAACCACACATTCAGTATTTATGGTTAATTCACAGTAACCACAAATTCAGTATTATAAGCCTTCTTTTGATGATAAAGAAAAGAAAGGAAAAAGGAAGGAAGGAAGGGAGGGAGAAAGGGAAGAAGGGAGGGAAGAATGAAGGGAGGAAGGGAGAGATGGAGGGAGGAGGGAAGGAAGGAAGGAAGGAAGGAAGGAAGGAAGGAAGGAAGGAAGGAAGGAAGGAAGGAAGGAAGGAAGGAAGGAAGGAAGGAAGGAAAGGGAAGGGAAGGGAAGGGAAGGAGGGAAGGAAGGAAGGAGGGAAGGAAGGAAGGAGGGAAGGAAGGAAGGCATAGAAAGATTAAGCAACTTGCCCCAGACGGTGAAGTTGTACATGGCCAGTGGTTAGACTCAGATTCAACAGCAATTTAGGCCTCTGGTTAGGAGGACAAAGGTGAAGCTGCCCAAGTTCAGATGCTGGGCTCCGTCTTCCCTCCTCCCACCTTTACCTGACTCTCCCAGCACCAGCACCATCGCAGCCCATGGAAAACCTGAACCTCTAGATTACCCGTTCCATCCTCAATTTCCCCTGCCCCAAAACATTACAGAATTCCCAAATCCCCAAACAATAACGATCCCTTTGGCAGCCGAACAGCCTCTGAGTTTTCCAGCCAGCACTTACAGAAGAGAGGAGAAGGGGCAAGCCTCCTCGAGTCCTCAGTCCCACAGGGACCTCGGCCCTTCACTGCCAGCGGCCAGAGAGTTTGTATTATATTGGGATAGTTGTTTCCAGCTGTCGCAGTCTGCCCTAAAACCTGTTTGTTCTACTGCTAAGAATTTCAATGGCACCCCCATAACCCTTCTCCTCAGCATAATTTGGATGGGACACAAACTCTCAACAGCACGCGGCTGGGTTATCCCACCAGCACAGTGGATGCTCTGGTGCCTGTTCCTATTTCTCTCACCAGGGCGGTGTGCCCAGCTCAGCTTCTGTGGCCGTGGGCTGCCAAAGGCACACAGCTGTGTCCATTGCGGAAGAATTGCATCCTATCTGACCTGCCTCACCTTGGAAACAGGCCAGTGAGCAGTTACTGAACCTCAGGCACAAAGCTGACCCCTGCATTAAAGGGCCACCAGCTCTGATGCACTTCAACGCTCTCTCAAACCCAGGGCTTCTGTCCTATCCTCTGACTCTGGAACACCCTTCCTTTAACAATTCCACTACACTCAGCGTCCTACGTCTTCTTCCTCCTATCTAGAAATCCTCAGCTAACCCACTCCAAAGTCTACACAGGTGTCATGGGGTATTTTCAGTCACCATATAATGTTTTTCCTACCAATACAAGTAGAAAATGTGCATAACGTGTAGTCATTTTCCTGAGCAAGTTATGCCAAAGATTTTGTTCTGTTGAGGTAGCTGCAGATTGTACACGAGGAACGGTGAATGTGTTTTTGTTTTGGGAGCCTCCTGCATCACTTCTATTTTTTATTTTTATTTTTATTTATTTATTTTGAGACAGAGTCTCCCTCTGTCACCAGGCGCCAGGCTGGAGTGCAGTGGTGCAATCTCGGCTCACTGAAACCTCCGCCTCCCAGGTTCAAGCAATTCTCCTGCCTCAACCTCCCGAGTAGCTGGGACCACAGGTGGGCACCACCACTCCCAGCTAATTTTTTTCTATTTTTAGTAGAGACAGGGTTTCACCATGTTGGCCAGGATGGTCTCGATCTCTTGACCTTGTGATCCACCCGCCTCAGCCTCCCAAAGTGCTGGGATTACAGGCATGAGCCACCGCGCCTGGCCTCACTTTTATCTTTTTGGAGAGTAGGCCTTTTCCAGGTTTTTAAGATTGCCTGGACCAGGACAATTACCCAGTGAGGATTAAGATCAATCTCCAGTTCGAATGTGAACAAAATTTTGTCATCAAGTCATAATCTCTGCTTTTTTGGCCCTGAGATCAGGGCACCTTTCCAGTTGTGGGAACACAGAAACTTGACATTTCTTTCAGCAATTAACTGTAGATGTGCATGCTTGTCTGTATGCAAGCCACACACACACACACACACACACACACACACACACACACACACGTCCTTCTGGCCCAACATAAACAAACAGCTCCAGATTGGAAAGAGAGGAGAGCTGGCAAGGGTCTGATGTCTTGGACACTGGGAAATTGTCCAGGTTCCAGCGGAAGGGCTGAAAAGAACGCATTTCCTATCTAAGTGAGGTTTGAATATTGCACTGATAGGGAATTAGAGCTGACGTGACGCCCAGCCTCTTGCGCCAGTGAAAACTCTACCCCATTGCCATGAAAAGTCTCATGGTCTAGTGAAAAGAAGGGAAATCAAACTTACAAGACAGATCCTAGAACATAAAGTTTTTGTTTTAAAGGTGTTTCTGGTTTTACAAATTTCCTTCCAGTATATACATTGTTCCCATTCATCTTTGCATGTGGGCACCGTCCTGCTGCCTGCTTGTTAAACAAGGGCTGAACTGCAATCAGAAAATACAAAAGCTTGCTCGTGACCCTGGGCAAGTCATTCTCTCTCTGGGTCTCATTTGTCCTCATCATAAAGACAAGACACTGGACCAGGTTGGTCTAAGGTCTTACTCTTGCTAACATCTCCTGAAGCCTCCTGGAAGCACAGCAGTATAAGCTCAGGCGTAGGATGCTGAGGTGAATTGCCTGGATTTAAATCACACATTTACAACTTCCTGTTTATGTCTTTGGATACATTGCTTACTAAACCTCAGTTTCCTCATCTTTTAAACAGGGATCCACCTCTCTCATTGCGTTAGGGGTGAGGATTCAATGACATGTGTACAGAATATGCTTAGAATTATTTCTGGCTCATGGTGAATAGTTTGTAAATGTTAACAGTATTCGTGCTCACTAGTATATACCAAAAGAACTTACCAGATTGATTTACCCACTAGAATACACTGAATTTATCCACTGGAACACATCAAACGTTGTTGGCCCCAAATAGAACAACATAAGCTCTTATGTCTTAGGAGCCATGGGCTATGCATGTTTAACAAATTATCTAAATTATCTCATTCAAACCTCATCAAAACCACCTGGGGTTGAAAAATGACACCCCCACCCCATTTCAGAGAGGAGAAACTGAGGGACGAAGAGTCTCAGCAACTTGCTCATGGCCACACAGAGTTCATTTTTTAATATTTCACAGTGGCTCTCCAGAAAAAAGAAAAAGGGCCTAATTCATCGGATGTGCCATTTTCCTTGGTGTAGAAACTTTTGCATGCCATGGCTAGTCTCTTTTTTCTTTTCTTTTTTTTTTTTTTTTTTGCCGAGACAGACTCTTGCTCTGTCACCCAGACTGAAGTGCAGTGGTGTGATCGTGGCTCACTGCAGCCTCGACCTCCTAGGCTCAAGTCTCAGCCTCCCAAGCAGCTGCAACTACAGCTACAGGCCACCACGCCTAGCTAATTCTTTGATTTTTAGTAGAGATGAGGTCTCCCTATGTTGCCCAAGCTGGTGTTGAAATATGGGGCTGCAGGCGATCCTCCCGCCTCTGCCACCCAAAGTGCTGGGATTACAGACGTGAGCCACCAACCCGGCCCTCCATGACCAATTTTATGCTCCCAATGTAGCATCACTGAATGCAGGGCTGGGGAGAGATGAGCACAGCTGACACTCAGAAGCCACGTGCTCCAGGACACAGTTAAGATGTTGTGGAACAAGCAGCCAACTAAGAGAGACCCACTGCTCTTCTTAACATGTACGTGTCTTTCCATTCCTGCTGCTCAGCACTACTTCAGAATGCAAAGCAAATACACATGTATTAGGTATGGTTCTCTAGAGGGACAAAACTAATAGGAGATACAGATGTGTGTGTGTGTGTGTGTGTGTGTGTGTGTGTGTGTGTGTATAAATATAAATATATATATAGGAGAGTTTATTAAGTATGAGCTCACATGATCACAAGGTCCCACAACAGGCTGTCTGCAGGCTGAGGAGCAATGAGAGCCAGTCCGAGTCCCAAAACTGAAGAACCTGGAGCCTGATGTTCAGGGGCAGGAAGCATCCAGCATGGGAGAAAGATGTCGGCTGGGAGGCTAGGCCAATCTCTCTTTGTTTTTCTGCCTGTCCTATGTGCACTGGCAGCAGATTAGATGGTGCCCACCAGATTAAGGGTGGGTCTGCCTTCCCCAGCCCACTGACTCAAATGTTAATCTCTTTTGGCAACACCCTCACAGACACACCCAGGAGCAATACTTGGTATCCTTCCATCCAATCAAGTTGACGCTCAGCATTAACCATCACAAAGCCTACTCCTTGTAAACCACCTAATTTTCAAAATTCAAATCTCAGGTTTTGTTGTGTGAGTCTGAACTGAGGCCTGAACTACATTTTTAACTTTCAACATCCACTTTCTTTTTGTTAGCGGAAAAGAACAATTGTTTTACTTCAACTGACTTACATTTGATTTATTTCTGTTACTACTTCTGGGCACGCTACCATAATAGTGTAATTTATTTGTAAGATACAGTAAACACAATGTTTTTTAAAAAAAAGATTTTTCTCTTCATTTGCAAATTTAACCTAATCTTCAACAATTTATACCTTCGCTAGTTGGTTGCTATGCTTAATAATGTTTAGATTGCACAACTGCTATATACAATGAAAACTCTGTATTATATATTCTTTCTTATTGAGCATTTTATGCAAATTATTGTTTCTCAGTTGAAATTGTTGATTCATTTCTGCCAGGTTATTAATAACACATTACCAGATGTTTCTAAATCTCTCCATACAATTCCAATTCTTGATCGAGTCTGACATACAGATTTCACCCTAAGAGCCTTTCTTTCTATTCTTAATTTAGAATATGCATTGCATTAACAATTTTTAAGTTTACTGTAAGAATAAGTAAATAAGAAGATTCTCAGTTTCTAATCCTTTGTGATGGCCAGAATACCATTTTGTGTACCATAAAGCAGCTATTCAGATGTAGTCACAGGTAACGTCCTGGTCGCAAGCAAACGTGCATCCCCGCTAATCACTGAGAGATCTAGTCTGCCTCCAGGAAGCTCTGATGCCTCTGGGCCTCAGGAGCTGCCGCTGAATTCTCAGCTGCACGTCAGTGGCCAAGGAATGAGCCGGGGAGAGCACTCCCTAAGCAATCTCTGTCAGCATCGAGGAAGGCCAAGTCCAGGGCCCAGGGGGCCTGTGGTGCACTAACCATCCCCTTCTCAGCTCTGCAAGTCCAGGAAAACAAACGGCAAATTGCAATAGAAGTAAAGGTTGACTTTGGCACCTCCCTTTCGTGTATGATTTCAGTACTGAACGGCTCTCTCAGAGGCTTCAACCTTCAAGAGCCTTGGACAAATGAATTCAGGCCTAGTGCTAACATGTTAACTTCCTGATGCTGTCCCTCAGCCCAACACGAAATGTCTTCTTTTTAAATGAGCACTACAGAGAAAATGCTGTAATTGGCCCAAAGAGGAAGCTGTCCAAAGGTGGGATTTCAGAAACTGTTATGTCCGGAGGTTCTGAGGGGACACATCTGCCACCACCCTCTACCCACTTAAAGCGCCATCTCCTGCCAATGCCCCCACTCTCTGCACCTCAGCCCCTCATCTTTACACAATCCCCAAATGGTCATTCTCCATTCACCAGCGGTAATGCTGTTACCTTCCTTCGGGAGTGTAAATTAGTCCAACCGTTGTGGAAACAGTGTGGCGATTCCTCGAGGACCTAGAAATAGAAATTCCATTTGACCCAGCAATCCCATTACTGGGTATATATCCAAAGGACTATAAATCGTTCTACTATAAGGACACATGCACACGAATGTTCATTGCAGCACTGTTTACAATAGCAAAGACCTGGAATCAACCCAAATGCCCATCGATGATAGACCGGATTGGGAAAATGTAGCACATATACACCATGGAATATTATGCACCCATCAAAAACGATGAGTTCGTGTCCTCTGTAGGGACATGGATGAACCTGGAGAACATCATTCGCAACAAACTGACACAAGAACAGAAAATGAAATACCGCATATTCTCTCTCATAGGTGGGTGATGAAAAATGAGAACACATGGACACAGAGGGGGAGTACTAAACACTGGGGTCTATTGGGGGGAATAGGGGAGGGACAGCGGGGGGGAGCTGGAGAGGGATAGCCTGGGGAGAAATGCCAGATGTGGGTGAAGGGGAGGAAGGCAGCAAATCACACTGCCACGTGTGTACCTATGCCACTATCTTGCATGTTCTGCACATGTACCCCAAAACCTAAAATGCAATTAAATAAATAAAATAAAAATACCAACGGGAAAAAGAAAAAAATAAATTATAAAATAAAATAAACACAGTATTTTGAGAAGTTATTCCAAATATGTTATGTTAAAGGAGCCTTTAAAAATGCCTTTAGATTGACTCTTTTTTCTCTTCTACCCCCAGTAATAGCAGCTGATATTTACCAGGTTATCCTCATGGGACAGCCTAAGTTCTAAATACTTCATATAAAAATTAGTGGTTTCGTCCTCACTTCCCCTTGTGAGGTAAGTACTCGTACGCCTTTTTTACATTAAAGGAAACTGAGGCACAGGGAGGGAAACTGGGTATCCACAGCTGACATGTGGCAGGGCTCTGGCAGTCTGGCTTTGGCCACACGACACTGCTTTTTGCTGGCAGCATGTGAGATCAGCTCCGCGACCCCTGTAGATCCTCCTCTGCCTGTTCCCACGCTGACACTAAGTCCCAGACTCCGATTCGGACACAAGGCCGTCTCTATTAGCTTGACGGCAGAAATTCCGATTGTAGTAATGAGCCTTCTCTGTGTTCACAGGACACACAACCAGATGTTCCCCCCGCCCCCGATCCCCAGTCAAAATTGTGAAATATTTTTTATAAGGCCAACTTGTTTTTCAAAAAAAAAAAAAAAATGAGAGAAGGTGGTTTGGGCCCGGCTTCATTACAAAACTAGGTTGTATCAGGAGGCCTGTATCTACTTCTGCTTGAGCAGTTATTTCTCTGCGGCTTTGGGAGAGCCTTGTCCTTCCCGAGGCTGAGTTCCCTTCCAGTGGAAAACGCGGGCAAAAGCACCGTATCAGGTTATCTTTAAAAATTCTGTGGAGATGTTGGCTGCTTATATGCATTTCACAGTCACCACTTAGCATCGCTTTTACTATTAATATCCAAATGCAAGGGAACATCTGAGAAAGGATATAGTGTGACAGCCTATTTAAAGAAGGTGGAAATGAAGAAACTGATGATTTTCCAGATAATTCCACTCTCTAAACAATACTTTATAAATAGAGATGAATACAGAAAGATTCATTTTGCCATCGACAGATACCTATTATTGAGCTACTTAAGTCCCCAATGGCTAATTCAGTTATTTAACAAATATGTATTGAGGCCAGTGGTAGACCAAGAATGAGTTGGTGCTATGTGCGACCCACGCAGGTCGCAAAGTGTACTGAACGCTTACTTTTGTGCCAGGCCCAGTATTAAGCACTGTGCATAGATTATCTTATTTGATTCTCAGGAACAAATTGAGTCCAGCTATTAGTTCCATTTTACAGATAAGGAAACTGAGGAAGGTGATTGCCTCGGGTTATGTAGCTGATAATTTTGTAGAGCTGAAGTTCAGGTTCAGAGTTATCGCACCACATAGCTCCAAATTCTAAACCATTGTGCTGTGTTATCCTCTAGGAGGGAAGAACAGAAAGATAAGTGAGAGGAACTTTCCACTCTCAAAGAGCTTACTGGTTAATAGAGAGATAACGCATATTCAGAAGTGATTATTATTCGAGGCAGAGTGTTGGCTATCAGTGAAGAGAGGAAGACACTGGCAGCCAATGAAGCTCAGAAGCAGAAAAGAGTGAGTCTGGCTGGAGGGATCGCAGCCAGCTTCATGGACAACGTGATATTTAAACTGAGCCCTAAGGAATTTTAACTGAGAGCCTTGAAGAGAGTATCCCAGCCAGAAGTCGTGGTTGATACCAAGGCTCAGATGTGCAGAAACCCAGAGGAAAGCCTGTAAAGTTCGCTCACAAGAACGTTAGAGAAGCAGGAAGAAACGAAACTAAGCCATGCTCACCACTTTAAAATAGGGAGTCAAAAATACGTAGAATGAATGAATGAACTCAGGAACAGTGAGTAGAGAATAGGCTTCAGAAGCCCTTGAATGTCACCGTAAGAGACTGGATATTCTTCTGTGAGAAGTGCAAAACGATTCAGCGTAAAACTCTCAAGAGAGGGATCCAGTCTGATCTTTACATTAACCAGGAAGTCAGTCAAAGGGCAGCTTGGCTTGTAGACAGTCTGGAGTACAAGAGCTAACAGGTAATTCAGGGAGAAGATGAGGGGCCAGATACAGGTGGCAGCCACTGAGGTGGGGTAAGAGTACGGATCGCCAAGGGCTACACCCAGAGGTAAAACCCTCTGTCCTTAAAAGTCCACCTTCCCCACCTCATCTTAACCATCCATGGCGCAAAGTTTACTGAACAATTACTTTTGCGCTAGGCATAGTATTAAGGAGGCAGTAGAAACATATTTGAATCTTACAGTGATTCAAATCCCACTGGGTGTAAACAGTACCTCAACCGGAGAAGAAAAACAATACCCACCCCAACATTTGGTCTGTATGATCAACCGCTGAATTATCCCAAACGCCTGGCCGGAAGTTCCCAAATGTCCACCTGTTTGGCCAAGTTAAAGAGCAGATGCCTCAACTGTGGACTGGGTTTTTGTGCTAAGGGCTTTGTGGTCTGATATACAAAGCCAAGACCCCCACTTTCAAATTGCACAAAAGTAACTTTTCATAGCTCATTGCCATTGATTCTAACTTTCTGCTCTGCTCCGGGTTCTACCACACTAGAGTCTAAACCTAAGAGTGTGGGGAATATTCTCTGAATTCTGCAAGAAGAAAAAACAAAAACGAAGTGTTATCAGGCCAGGCCCTTTATGCTACAGTTTCATAGTTGGAAATGTCTTCACTGCCTTTGACACCTCATTCTGGTAGCAGTGGCAAATCCACACGGGTCTGCAGCAACTGGATTCTTGCCTCCTCGGAGGAAAGAATTCGGCCAAGAGGCACAAGACAGAGGGAGAGACCCAGACAAGTTTTCGAACAGGACTAAAAGTTTATTAAAAAGTTATGGAGCAGGAACAAAAGGAAGTAAAGTACACTTGGAAGAGAGCCAAGAGGGCCACTTGGGAGGTCCAAGTGCCTTGTCTACCCCTTGACTCGGGTTCTGTAATTGACTGGTTCCCAGGTTTGCATTTCTTCTCCCCGATTCTCCTCTCTGAGTGAGCAGTCTACCTATGCAGTGGCCTGCCAGCACCTGGGAGGAGCTGCACGTGCAGCGTGTTTACTGAAGCTGTGTGTATGCTCACTTGAGGCATTTTGCCCTTACCAGTCAAGCGGTCCTAAAGGAAGGTTACATGCCAGTTACACTCTGCCATTTTGCCTCTTAGTGTGCACACTTGAGCCCATTTGTCCGACTCCTGAGATCTTACTGGGAAGCTGCTGATCACCAGCTTCAGCTGTTTTCTGTTAGGAGACTACCTTTTCCTGGCACCAGCTGCAACCAATTACCATTTTAAAGAGACAGTTTAACAGGTGCCTGGCCAACACCTGATGGTCACCTGACATTCCTGGGGCCAAGTGAGGGTCTCTCTTGCCCCGCTCATGTCTGCTTAACTACCTACTCTTAACAATTCCGAGTTGCAGCAAAAGAATCTTAGCAAAATATTTCCTAGTGAGACATCAGCAATAGCAGCAATGTGACCAAGTAATGGGACTGGAGAGGGCCAAAATAAAAGCCTCCTTCTATCCCCTTCCTTCCAGAATAGAGAGAGGATACGGGAATCTGGGGATCACATGTGTCCAGTTCTATTTTCCCGAGCTTACACCTTCCAGTAAGCACACTGTAACCTGGGGTAGAGGAAGAAGGCTGGGTAAGTTCGTTCCAATCTTCCCTCTTCTGGACCATTAATGGTCTCTCAGACGCAACTTACATGGGCATTGATTGACAGAAATTTAGTTCACATGTTTTGTTAAATAAAGATTGTTTCAAAATGTTGGGTAGTGCTTAACTCTTATAAGTAGGATTAGGAGTGTTTTTAATCTTCTCTTTCCTTTCCTTACCTGTACTTTCTAACATTTATAAGTCAAATAATAAAAAAAAATGGCTTTTGTAACAAGAAAAAAAGACAATTTTTAATTTTGAAAACTGTAAAAATAAAAATGAAAAGTGTATTGAGGCAGCAGAGTCACCTCAAGGCTTTACGGAAGAATAATTTTATGGCAACAGCATGGTTTGCCAAAAGACGCAGCTGAGACTGTCTGGCACGTTTTCCCAGCCTGAGGCTCCCCACTCCTGATGCCATCCATCCTTCTCTCCTGCCATCAGTGCCCACAAATATGACACGTGGGATCCTCCACAAATACCCAATTTTCCCGTAGCAGGAACAGCCAGCAAAACAGAAATACTGTCTCCATTCTCTCTACTATGTTTGTCCCCTTCTGTCGAGACTATCTGGAAACCAGACGACACTCACCAACCCCATCAAAACTGTGCCCAGGCTTGTGACCACACAGACCACGTCCTCATTGTGAAGATGCCTGAAGTCCAATAACCTTTTCTTTGGCCAAATTACAAGGTTCCTTAGAAGTGATCTTTCCTAACAACATGCTGATCTTTCCTCCAATGATCCATCTAAATATGACCTTCCTCGTGTAATTTATAAGTGCTGCCCAGGAGAACAAGGCACTGGAAAGGGCTTGACCGAACCACAGGTCAACCACCTCCTCCCTGTGTTTACTCTGCCGGTTCAACTACAAAGAAATAAGCTAACAAAGGGAATCTCTTTCAAGGCTCTTGTGTCCTTTGTAAGCAAGACAGTCACAAATGGAATGCATCTCAAATTTAATTTACTGATGGCATGTATTGGAATGAGGTCAGAATGTGATTCTCCAAAATGTTAAAGCACTTTGTCCATTTTCCACACTAAAGCATCTTTTCAACCATCATATTCACTTAAAATTATGTTCTGTAGCTATTCTCTTTAAACACAAAGTGTCATTATTATAACTTTTTTTAAAAAGCAGAATATGGAACTATGATTTCTTTTCTCATAATAGGCCATTTCTAAAAGAAAGCAAAGTGATTTGTATTTCACATGGATAGAAAGGATACCTTTTAGGATTGGAATGGAGCTGTGAAAAGAAAAAGAAAAACCACCATATGCACCACCACTAATCCTTCTTCTTTTCTTCATTCTTTGTTGGGGAAGGGGTTGAAAGAGGAGCAGCTAGGCATCAGTTCAAATTAGCCCCTGGCTCAGAAACAGGACAACAAGACGGGGAGACCTGAAGCGACCAAAAGAAAGTCCAGGGTGCTCTGAACATGACTTCCCACGCCAAACACAGTGCTAAGTCTCACGCTCTCACAGCCTACTGCACTTACTTCTGTCTGCGGTTTTGGCTTCACTCTACAGAGTAAAACGACTGAATCATCTTCACACAGTTGTGAACTATACGCTCATCTTGATCTTCATCATTCAATAAATAAAAGAAAAGCAATAAAAGAATAAACTCTTTCTGTTCATCTCGGCTAGGAGCACAGCAGATGATCATCTCACTTTCAGTGTGAGCACTCTGAGTATAGATAGTATTTAATGAATGGCAGCCACCATCATATAGAAAGCAGGATGGTCCCCAAGAACAGGCTTATGGTCAGAGATGGAATGCATGGACTGCTAACCTGCATGCCTATTGAGGTCCAGTAGGAGACTTAAAGAATGAGGCTAAGGCTGGAACACAGGGAGGGCTGGGGGAAGGGAACATCCCCAGCGGAAGGCAACAGGTGATGGCGGTCACATGCAATTGGTGCAGTGCTGGCCAGTCTCCTGATTTCTGCATAACATAATTGAGAAGCCCATCATCTTTCTTACAAGCTTAAAGATAAGAATCAGTTCCACAGGGACGCTCTTGGGATAGTTGAGTGTCTTCAGAACAGGGAAGCCATTTACCGAAGGAAGAGGCCACACCCAGAAACCAGAGCTGAGTGCCCCGCAGTGCTGGAAGAGGTGACTCCGAAAACCAGGACAATACCCAACCTGTCAATTCCCATCCTTAAAGAGGAGCGTGTTATCAGGTGGAGATAAGTTCCAGGGTGTATTTCAGGACAAGAGTATTTTGATATTCCTCGGATTTGATTGTGCAAAGCAACTGCCTATACAGTTGTCCTATGGCCCAAGTTGATATACAGCTCAACTCCTCTCCTCTTAGGGACGACATCAGCTGCAACCGCTTCAAAAAAGAATACCCAGACGGTTGGAGAAACAGAAGGATACCCATGTCAACAAAATAATAAATTTTACACAAGCCCCTTTGATCCTGGAAAGGCCCAATTAGAAAAGGCCTCAAATATATATGTAATATCATATATATATAATATATAATCATATATATGTATGTATCACATATATGATATTATACATATAATATATATTATCATATGTATGTATGTATCTCATATATATGATATATATGTATATATATTACATTATATGTATTACATATATTATATATACATATATTACATATACAATTATATATGTATTACATATATTATATATACATATATTACATATACATATAATTATATATGTATTACATATACATATATTACATATATAATTATATATACATACATATATTATATATGTAATTATACATATATGTATTATAATACAATGTATATAATATCTATAATACATATATTATATATAATACAATGTATATAATATCTATAATACATATATTATATATATATATAGGATAAATTCAATAATTCACATTATTGACACTAAACTAATGTCAAACCTCTACTCCATTACTCCATTTTCTGCCACGTACACCCAGCCATCCTCCCACTAAACCATTAAAGCAGTTGTTGAAAGAGAAGGATCCGAGCAGACCTTCTTCTTCCTGTGCAATGATGATGCAATTCTTAATATTCCAAGAGCTGAAGTCATATAAACTCCCTGTTATTCCAAAAGTGTGGTCCGATCTCCTTCCATTTGCCAGGCCTTAGACACTGAAAAACAAAGATGGGTGGGGCAAAGTCCTTGTTCTAGATGAACTCCAGCTGCCTGGGAGTCAAACAGATAAAAAAAACTAACCATTTGACCGTGTGGGAGGAGGGAACAGAATTCCAGTGTGGGATATCCGAGTGTGGGAGTCTCTAATTCTTCCTGGGAGCTAGAGAATGCACATTTGAGCTAGACTTTACGTGATTGTGAACTGTAGGAGGGGATGTTCCAGAACACAATGCCTCGTCTGGAATTTCATATTCATAAAACCCCGTATCTGCTTACCAAGTGATTACCAAGTAAACGTTTTATTTGGTGTGGTTTCATCTTGGGTTTTCTTTTTGTTTTGCTTTGTTTTGACTTTGTTTTTATGAAGAGCACCTGAGAAATTTACAAATTCTTTTTTACTAAGTCCTATATTGCCCTTGAGTTTAGGGTCAAATTATAAATGTTTCTCATCTCTCTTCCTAGCTACTGACTTTCTTTAAATAGGATCTCATAAAGTGACACAATGACATTTAATAACAAACTCAATGCATAAAACTGCTGAAGTGTTTGAAAAATATAAAAGCTTTATGACAATACGTATCAAATGACACAGAATATGTAAAGTCCTAGAACATTAGTGGGACCGACTAGGAAATAAATCTATCATAAATTAACCTCAGTTTTATACAAGTGGAAATGGCAATTATATAGAGGAAGATTTTCAAAACCAATACTTTTTATATTATTAGATTGATGTCCCAACACCATGGATGGCTCATTGTCATTGGATGGCTATGCCAGCCTATTTCATTCCTGAGACCTTAATTATGGTACTTCTCAGGATATGAACTACGGGTGAAAAATCATGAGCTTTTTGTAACACAACAACCCAGCGGGGTGGTGGGGGGCGGGAATCTGAGACTGTGAAAAATGAGAAAACACATCACGTGTCTTCCAATTTATCATGCCACACGCCTTTGAGATAATTATCATTTGTCATTTTGGCTTATACATGAAAAAATCTGATAAAAGATAGGCAAAATTAAATCAAATGCTTTTAGCAGCCACTTAATGAATTCCCCCACTAATGTTTACATTGCTAGGCTATCTATTTGTAGATCATCTGTCATTGTTTCCAAAGGGTTCTATTTTCTGATATCATACTTACAGTGTGTTATGAATCAGCTAATTATAAAATAACCTTTACCAGCAGCAAAACCAGAATTACATGGATTTCAGGACAGTTATTTCTAATCCCCATTTTAAATCCCATCTTTGTCTCAGTGAGGAGAAGAGGCGGTTGGTAAACAAGCCACCTACAGCTAAAGCCATTTGATGGATTTGTTCTGTTGGTCAGTAAGTTAACGTGAGCTGCAAAGCAGGAGATCTGTATTTTCATAAACTAAATGCTGTGTCTAAACACACTGCAATCATTCCTGGTTGATGATACAAGATAGATGCAGACTCTATCTTTGCCTGGTGACTTGCTTACGACATACAGAAATCACTTCCAATGGGTTCCGAAATAGTCTTAGTGGAAAGGAACAGACAAGTATATGTGAATAGATAACTCACTTGTGTGTTTGTCCTTGTTCAGATGGGTTAAAACCCTTCTTTTCCTTATTTTTCATTGAGCATAAGGAGTCTAATAACAGCCTCTGATAAAAATAATAATATATTGAATGACAAAATAGCTCCCACTCCTTTCCTTCTCCTGGACCCTCTGTTCTCTACCTGGTGACCATTACAATATTAATCATCTTCCTGATTCCCAGAATCGGAGATGAATGTCTGTCAATTGATGTTGAAAGGTAGGTAGAGCGGGAAGAACGGCTTTCTTCTTCCCCTCACTTGTTAGCATATGGGGGAAAAGATATAGCTTGCAATGTCTGGTGGATGGGCCATGTAGGTTAGCCCACACACCAGTTAGTGAACTGATTGTTCCCATCAGATGAGTCAGTAGAGATGGGAATGTTAATTTCTTCAGGGGACACTGATCAATGTGCTTCTGAAAGAACAGAGCAGCGTTCTTTACAGGCAAGCTCCGTGATGGGGAGAAGGCGCGCTGTGATCTTCACCAGGTGATTTTCCATGGCCAATTGGCCTTTCACTCCCTATCACTCAACTGCATCTGACAGTACCATCGCTCTGTGAATGCTAATAATTGAAAGCAGGCTGGCCAAATACAAACATTTACGTGTTCTGATCTAGAGTTTCAGGACCCGCCCTGGAAGGGATCCTGAGGAGCTGAGATCACTTTGGAGCGGATCTTGATTTTCTTTGTCTGTGGTTCCTTCATGTTTCCTCCACTCATCTACCCCTTTTAGCAAAGAGCGTGTAGTGTCAGCAAACCACCAGAGAGACCTCACAGACCTCAGAGTCATGGAAAGGAGAAGGCCTTTTTCTAAATACCTCCTAGATCCTTCTTTCAATCAGGCTTTTCCCTGATTCAAGGAGAAGGGAAAAAACATTTATTTCCTATGTATTAATACCTAGCAACCAGATTGCCAAGCAGATTCGCTATCAGATCTCCTAAGTGCTGACCCGACCCAATCTGAGGTGATGAAGAACAGTTACAAAGTGGGAGGCAAAGGCCAAATCTCTGGGCTTTTAAGATTTTGAGAGTAACCTGTGAAGACAGAGCTCTCCCCTCCATCGCTGAGTAAGCCACCAGATGACACTCCTCACCAACTACCCACCAACACAGAGGGAGAAAAAGCAAACATTTCAGAGTGAAGATGAGCATCCATTATGTCAAGAACCTCAAGAGAAACTGGTTCTGTAACTCAGGGGTCCCATCCCTTGGGCATGTAAGAGACGCGGCCGCACAGCAGGAGGTCAGTGGCAATGGAAGGAACTGTACTGTCTGAGCTCCACCTGCCGTCAGATCAGCGGTGCCATTAGATTCTCATGGGAGCACAGACCTTACTGTGGACTGCGCATGTGAGGAATCTGGTTGCACACTCCATATGAGAATCTAAGGCCTGACCATCTGAGGTGGAACAGTTTCTTCCCAAAACCATCCCTCCCGCTGTCCATGGAAAAATTGTCTCCTACAAAGCCAGCCCCTGATGTCAAAAAGATTGGGGACCACTGCTCTACCAGCTTTGTATCTCTTTTTTCCCCTTTCAAAGCCAAGTTTCTGCAAGGACTTTTTAATGTTTGCCGTCTTCACCTTTATACCTGTATCTCCCAAGTCAGACCACTTATTGAAATTCTTATATTCTCAGCTCTCCCTCTCTCTCCACTATGCTCTCCCCAACTCCTACAAAGTCCTTTGGGTCTCTGTTTAGAAGCTGCCCATTTTTGAGATGCCTTTGCCAATCCCCCCCCCCCGCTTGCACCCCTCCTCCCCCGCCTCCCCCACCTCCTCCACTTCCCCCTCCCCTACCTCCCCCTCCTCCCCCTCCTCCCCCGCCCCCCCTCCCCCGCCTGCTGGGCTGCCACACCTGTCAGTGCTCTCTTCCCTCTATATCCTCTCCAGGTCCAGCCGCTGGTCTTCCTCCATGAGTGTGTTCCGCTGGCTGGCCCATAGCTTCTGTCTCTGCCTTGCTAGGGTCTCAAGGGTTTTTTGTTGTCATTGTTATGAGTTTGTTTGGGTTTTGTTTTTTGTTTTTTTGGAGACAGAGTCTCACTTTGTCACCCAGGCTGGAGTGCAGTGGTGCAATCTCGACTCACTGCAACCTCTACTTCCCAGGTTCAAGCGATTCTTCTGCCTCAGCACCTCTGAATAGCTGGGACTACAGGCACACACCACCATGCCCAGTTAATTTTTAAATTTTTAGTAGAGACAGGGTTTCACTATGTTGGCCAGGCTGGTTTCAAACACGTGACCTCATGATCCACCTGCCTCGGCCTCCCAAAGTGCTGGGATTACAGGCATGAGCCACCATGCCCAGCCAAGTCTCAGGTTTTTATAGGTCCAGGAGGGGAGCCTGGTGGGCCAGGGTGGTCTTGGAAAATGCAGAATTTAGGCAGAAGTGCCTGTCCTCACCTAGGTCCGTGGGGGTAGAGCCCCAGCCAGGAACCATGCACTCCTCTACCCAGCACTTCCCTTCCTCATTTCCGCATAATTTACAGGGACCACGCTCTTCCCTTCCCAACACTCCCATATCACGATCAACTTTACAAAAGCAGATTTTGACAACACATCAAGAACAGATTCCCCTTTTAATGACAATTACACTTTCACCAAGCTCACAGAGACCAATGTCTAAATCAGAAAGTCAGTTTATTACAATAAACCAAAATTGCCTTTGCACCTATTGGTGCACTACCTGTTGGTGTGTCCTGCCTGTGTGAGGAGTCACATCTCACTCAGAAAGCTGTCGAGAGAGCACTGAACCAGAGGGCGGCAAGAGGACGTTCCATAATGCAATTCACACACTTCATAGCTTCTTCCCCTATGTCCTAGCCCAGCGGGGATATGGCCTGGCTCTGGGTCTCCACCAAATCTCACATCAAACTGTGATCCCCATGTGTCAGGAAAGGGACCCAGTGGGAGGCGACTGCGTCATGGGGTGATTCCTCTTTGCTGTTCTTGTGATAATGAGTTTTCATGAGATCTGATGATTTAGAAGAAATATGCCGCGTGCTTTCTCTGTGTCTCTCTCTATATGTCTCCTGCTCCACCGCGGTCAGACGTGCCTGCTTCCCCTTCACCTTCCGCCGCGATTGCAAGTTTCCTGAGGCCTCCCAGCCATTCTTCCTGTACAGCCTGCGGAACTGTGAGTCAATCAAACCTCTTTTCTTCATGAATTACCCGGTCTCAGGTAGGTCTTTATAGCAGTGTGAAAATGGACTAATACGAGCAGTGAGACCCAATTTCTCCGTTTCTTGATAACATCCACACGCTTTATCCTGCTTAGTGTTTGCACAGGCACTGCCGGCATTTCCCTCTAGACTCTGCCTTTCTATTTTTTATAGATTGACCAATAACCATTCTAATGAACAGCTTTTCTTTAAAATTTTTTAAAACCAGGCAAGCCAAGCCTTTCTGAGTTGACCTTGCACCCGTTCTCCTTCACAAACCTCCAATCCCTTCTGTGTCGAGTTGTCGGGCTTCTTTTAATTCATCCATTTCCAAATTCTGGGCTTTGCTCCCAGCTACCTCCTACACTTACCAGCCTGGCTCCCTGTTCCCGCTGCTGACTTAAGCCTTACACCGGAACCCATTCACGGTGGGAAGAAATTAAAGAATCCTGGCCTCTAGACACACTCTAGACTCCGCATCTAGCCAGCCCTGTGTTGATCCAGGTAGAACGCTGTGCCTCGTTGTAAAACTTTGCCTCACTTCTCATAACTCAGCCCTCACCTTGGCAGCTCACTTCAGTATCTGGGGACCAGCCTCATTTCCCACAGCTCTATCTCCACCTTGGCCACGAGTCCTTTTGGATTGGAGTCTTGCTGATTCTCTTCTTGTCAGATCCTTGCTCCCTGCTGCTGCTGCCAGATGCCAGCACCTGCCCTTTCCCACCTTCACTTCGGTGATACCTCTCTCGCTCCTCCGATAAACCCATCTCAACCCCTACTTGCTCTGATGGGTCATCTAATCTCCAGACACAAGCCCTTCTCCCTCCCCATCCCAGCCCATCTTTCCTGTGTTCTCATACCTGACAGAGACAGAAACCCAATTAGATAAATTAACTTTTCATTTTCTGATTCAAAAATTAGCTGGGCATGGTGGCGTGTACATAATCCCAGCTACTTGGGAGGCTGAGGCAGGAGAATCGCTGGAACCCGGGAGGTGGGGGTTGCAGTGAGCTGAGATCACGCCACTGCAGTCCAGCCTAAGTAACAGTGAGTGACACTTGGTCTCAAAAAAAAAAAAAAGGAAAAGAAACCTTTTATTTTCTCATTACTCATGTTGCCTTTAGGCAGTCACCTAAACAAGAAGTAAAATGAAGGTATCACTTAGAAATGTGTCCGTTCTCATTTTATGTACATTGGAATGATACAAACTCAGTCCACATTAACAGACATTCTCAAATTCTACCATGGGAAAAAAATACCTGTTTAGGAGTCAGAAACTCTGGGCTATTTAATAGCTGCCTCTCATCGATGGAACATGAGTCTTTATGTCTCTACCCCTAAATTGAAATGACAGCACTGAACCTGGTAATGTCTAAAGTCTTCCGATTCTGAAAATGCTCTGGTCACAGAAGGCATCAATTTTCTAGTTGGCAGGGGGCTGTGTATTTATTTGCTTATATGTTTACAACTCTCTGTATTTTCTCTGGCAAGAGAAAGGGTGTTCTACAACCATTTATTCATGATTAATGGTGTGGCTTGTGAACTTGAACCAGAGACTGTTCACCAGAAGCTTTCAGTTTGAAAAATTCCTGACTGTGGTCAAAACCAATGCTATGAAAGAAAGGAAACGAGACAGTCCCTCACCTGCAGCCCACGGACCTGCAGCCCTGGGCGGAGCTCAGGCCAAGACCCCTGAGAAAAGGGAACAGCTGAGGCCTGCTGGGACAGCACAGACGGCCTCTCACCAGCTCACACTGCAGCCGATCTGAGGCTACCCAGCAGCAGTTGGCTGCCCCCCAACCAGATTATAAATTCCTCAAGGGCAAAGAACACATCCTTTATATTTTTCCTATATCCATATGGTGCAGAAAAAATAAAATAAAATAAAAGAGTTTTGGGCTGGCAGCCCAGCCAGAAGCTGAAGAATGTTATCCACCCCCCACCCCCACAAGCCTCCTCCCTTTAAATCACAACAGGAAGACATTCAGGAATAGCTTTTGAGAAATGCCTCCCTCCTTCCGACCTAAGAAGATATTTAAGTAGTTCACGTTCTCCCACACTGGAAGGGAGACTCAAGCACGCCGATGTTCCTGAATCAGAAGACTCATAGGTCGGCCCAAGCATTTGGCTATGTTTGCAGCCCATTTCAGTAAGGCTGATTAACAGAAGAGCCAGACCCTTGTTCTGGCACCAGCTGTGTGGCCGGAACCTATGTGACTAGAGACACCCCAGCCGGAATCAACAGGCCAGACCTGGGCACGTGCTTCTCAGCAGCAAGGTTAACCAGGGGCAGCTCAGCCAAAGAATTTCTGGTTGTGCTGACTGAGAGTACACTCAGAACTCTAGAAATGGAAAGATGTGCTGAGGGATGAAAACATGCTATGCCATACCTAAGTTTCCTCAAATTTTAATACTGTCCCCTCTGTAGCACATTTCAATGAGTAACACCCAGCTGGTGAATGACTGGTCACTCACTAAGCAATCGTTAAATTCTTCTGGCTTCCTTGAACAAGACCAGAAAGACAGTTGCCACACACACACTAGATGGCCTGCTTTGTGATTTATTGTGTGTGCTGCCATCCTCCTCCTCACTGTCATCATTACTGAAGTATTAGACACTCACCTTCAAAACAAAAAATGCAGCAGTGTTCAAGGTAAAAGTTCCATTTTCATATTCTATTTTCCCCATCTCAACTGACCCTCTCTGACCTGTTTCCTAGAACTACTAGAAGATTTACGAAACTTCCAAAAATGCGCCATATATCATGTACCTGTAAATACGCATACCTATTTATATATGCAGTTTTTTCCCCACAAAGTGATCAGAGTGCAGTACCTGGGATATAACGTTTTCACTTAGGATATCTCTGACATTCATATGAAAACAAATAAATCTGCGTATTCTCTTCAATGACTTCATAGTATTCTATCATAGAGCGAAGCCGTCATCTATTCTGTGGAGTGTGTTGGTTTTTTGGTTTTGTTTCTTTGCTGGTTGTGCACTGTCTTTTCCCTGGAGTCCATGTTTCTAATGGTTTACTCCTTCCGAATGTATTTCAGCTCAGTTTCCAATGCATGGAGCTGACTGCTCTAGTTGTTCCTGCCACTGCTGTTGCTATTTATGGGTTATATTTTTGCATATTCCATCTGTCTTCGTCTCTTTGCCTGTACACTTCATACACTGCTTTATACTGCTGAGAGAGCCCCTCCTTGCTGTCCTCCAAGGGAAACTCACACCTCCTCTGATCGTCTTTACACACTGCCTCTACTGTGCCGAGCCCCGGTTCCAGAGAAGCGCATTGTCTCCCAGCCCTTGCTGACCCAAGGCGCCCCCTTCCTATGGCACTCCCAGTCTGGATCCTCCAGGCGGCATGTCACCGCTGACTGACCATACTGACCATCCGTAAAGGGTAGATCTCAGGCCTTGGTCATTCTCTAGGGAATAGAGCTGCACAGCGACAAGGTCAGTGACCTCATGGGTTACAATGCCCTACTGCAATTGAGCACATCTGCTGGGCCCCAAACGGGCTTACCCTGTCATATTTCTCTCAGCATCCCTGTCTCTTCGTTTCCCTAAGTTTCCAAATAAGAAGAATTTCCAGACAAAGCATCACCAAGGAGATTCTCATGCCAACCACCCTCACCCTTCTTTGTGCAGAAATATAGGTCTCTTGTAAAAATGCTATTCTTGTTCCACACTGTCGGGGCAAGGAACAATATAAATCATGCTAAGACAGGAACTGTAGCTCCCCTTCAGACTCTTGTTATCCCACAGGAAACATCTCCTTAGGATCTTGAATTTTACTAACACCTTCCTACCGCATCCTATTTGGATCGCACCAGCCTGAAACACACGAATGTTCTTTAAACAGCAGACAGCAACATGAATAGACTTTCTTGTTTCATAGGCAATTGGGAAGGGCGGTAGATGGAATGCAAAGTGCCTCTTCTAAACATACGTCACAGATGTGTGGTCATAATGACTCCACCAAAAATCATGAAAGTCTCCAAGAAGAAGATGTCAATCACAGAGGGAGAAAATCAATCTGTAAAGCTCCCAACTCACCAAGAAATCCTTGCCCTCTTCTCTACAGGCCCAAGACGTCTTTTCTCCTAAGTGGGGTACCCCTTGTTTAGGCACAGCTTCACGGCTGAAGGTTGCAGCTGTGTAAGTGGGGCCAGCCAGTATCTATCAGGATGTCAGACGATTGCCAGGAAAATTCTACGATAGGCAGCTCATTTTTCATCTAAGAATTCGATTGAAATTCTATCTCCCTCACTCACGCAGTTTAATTTAATCAATAGAACATTACACTATGTCACATTTAGTATTAAAAATAAATGACACAGACCAGATATATGAAAACTGGGCATTTGTTTTTGCAGGCATTCTGACTTTCCAATGGCAAACATCCCAACTTGCAGCGCCAAAAACGTCAAACACACAAAAGTGTCACTTCAAATTAAGCAGTTATTGCTTATGTTTGTGGGGTTTTAATCCTATACTCTCCTCAGATTCCCAATCCCTTTCAACTCAACCAAAGTTCTCATTAGTGACAAGACCTACAGAGATGAGAATGCCTGATGGCGCAGCCTTTCACGTTTACGGATTGCTGTTACGAGTCAAACATGACAGATGTCTTAGATAGAAAAGAAATATTTGCAGCTGATTATTCACCGCTGTTCATTCAAGTAAACTGAAGCAGTATCACAGTTCAGCATTTCAAAACACAGAGTCGTTATTTCAGATTATGAGTGGACATCTGCAGAATGACTTGTTGTCAGAAGTAATAACTCCAAAGCATACACCTAAATAGAAGCGAAATCCATGGCTGTGCAGTAGACACTGCCCCCTTCCCACACTCCAGGAGACAAACCCCAAAGCCCTGTTTGTTTTCATTTAAAATAGAAGCAGAGAACTTCCGGGCTAGAAGAAGCCTTACTTAGAGACCCTGTTAATCAAACTGTTAAATCCACCCCCCCTTTTTTTATAATGGGGGAGAAACTTGAGACTACACAGCCTCTGTGCCTTGCTCAAGGTCATTATGAGTACACAATGCATGAGTACACAAAGCCAAAACTCTGAACCAGCTCTGACTGGTTCTAATGAAAAGGTCATCTCTCCTTTCATGGTCTCCCAAACAATGTCAACATTCCACCTGTCCAGGAACCTCCATCCAACTTTTACTTTCACTCATGTGGGTTTCTAAAACCTTCTCTCCCAGACGCACTCTGTCTTTCATACATTCTTAGTCTTGCCTTGACTTCTGAGCGCTTGGCATATCCCACCTCTTCTCTAGTCCCTGCGTCCTGACCTGGATTGTTCTCTGTTCTGACTTGACACTTTTTCCTTGGGCTCTGAAATGGCATCACCATAGTCCCCGCCACTCAGGTTCTGCGCTTCTGTCTTTCCCTTTGCTCCCTAAACCTCACAACCCCATCCCCATCCGTCTTATTTCCTTGCTGCCAGCAGATACACCGCCAGCAGATTTTAAGCTATCCCTTTCCCCTACACACACCTATTTTCCAACAATGCTGCCCCTTCACGCGTGACTTTGGTGACAGATCATTTTATCACCTTGATTTTTATGTGACTTTTAGACTTTGAGATTGACAGTTTTTGACATGTGTATTATAACACCTATTCACAGCAAGCATTCAGATAAGTGGAAATTTTAATATGTCATTATAGATAATATAAACTATTACAACTTTTTTTTTTTTTTTTGAGATGGAGTTTCGCTCTTGTTACAATGGCGCGATCTCGGCTCACCGCAACCTCCGCCTCCTGGGTTCAGGCAATTCTCCTGCCTCAGCCTCCTGAGTAGCTGGGATTACAGGCACGCACCACCATGTCCAGTAATTTTTTGTATTTTTAGTAGGGACGGGGTTTCACTATTTTGACCAGGATGGTCTCGATCTCTTGACCTCGTGATCTACCCGCCTCGGCCTCCCAAAGCGCTGGGATTACAGGCTTGAGCCACTGTGCTCAACCTACAACTTTTTAATGTAATCCAAATACCTTAAAAATACATGTACCCTTTGGCCTACTATTCCACTACGAGAAATTGATCCTGAGGAAGTCATCGGGAGCACTCACAAGGATGTTCACTGTGGCAGTTTTTGTAGACGCAAAATACTGGAAACCACATAAATGTCCAAAAATAGAAGAATTATCACCTATATTATGGTGCATTTTGGAATAATTAAAAGCACTGTCATAGAAGAATATGTGCTATGGAAAAACATTCATAGTATAATGGCATGTTTTAAAGCAGCTTGTAAGAGAGTGTGTGTCATATAATACCATTTTCCTTTCCCCCATTTTTAAATCTATAGTAACATACTGGAAAAAAGCCTGGTAGGATATGTATCAAGATGTTTGCAGTGGTCATCCTAATAGTGAGATAACGGGGGATTTTGTTTTCTTCAGCTCTGTTTTCTAAAGTTTCCATGATAATCCTGTTGCTGTGTAAATAAAATCATCAACTGTATTAAAGGATTACCCTGAAACAATATTATTAAAGCTGTAATCTATTTATTTATCCCAGCCATGTCTTAAGCACTTAGACACTACCAAACATGTATAATTTATACAGAGATAAATAAGAAAAAAGTCTCTGATCTCAAGAAGCTCATCATCCAATAGGAGAGACCCAAACAAAAAATAGACTGTGGCCGTTCAGAGTAGTAAGTGCTTCAGGAGCACGAACAAGGGCACAACTAACTCTGAGGGCCAAAGTGGATGATAGGAAAACCCAGCAGCCTGGTGAGCAGCAGCGCACGGGGTCACCAAGTGACAGCACCCAGGCAGAGCACGTCCCTCCAACCTTAGAGCTTTTGACTTACTTCTATCAGCATGTTAAAGGTGCCCACTTTAGAAATATAAAGGAGAAAAATATTGGGTTTATGATGATCAGAGATTTTCCTGGCCTCCTATTCATACACAACAACCCTCAGCCCCTCGGTCATCTGAAAGAAGTACTGAGAAACTCCAGCTCCAATTCCCAAGCCTGAATGGAGATGTGCAGACGTTCAGCCTCCCAACTAACCCTATCTGCTTGGGACTATCTGGAGAAGACCTCAGAGCAGTTGGCACATCATCACCAGATTCCTTGTTCCTTTTGCTTCTGCCTGGCAAGGATTGTAACACACTGTGATAATCACCTTGAATCTTCCAGCAGCTGCAATTATCTAGCTGTTCTCCCTTATCTTTGAGAGAGAGGCAATGAAGGGGAGTGGCAAAAAAAAAAAAAAAAAAAAGACTTTATTAGAACTCTTTAAGATTGTTTGGCAACGATTTAAACAAACATCTATGCATCGTGTCACATGGGAAGAAAAGGCAGAGAACTGAAAGTGCTGTTTCCTTCTCAACTTCGTAGAAAGAAACAAACTCAAGCTGGACTTTCTCCCTAGGTTATCACTCCTCAGAGGCACCACCCTCCCTCCAGATGGTTCCAGATGCCATCAGGTTATTTCGGAGCAACTCCTGAGAATAATCCCTGAGCATGCCATTACAATCTCCATGGCTTTGTCATGTTGAAGTGTTGAGGCACCTCAGGCGCATTTTTGGGGCATGGCCAAGTTACTACACCCAACCCCATAAGGCCCTCATTGAGTGTACCATGAAAAACATCACAGTCTGCAGACCATGCGATTGAAGAGCAGCAGATGTTTAGTAGATGCTAAAAAACTTGGAAGATTCCCACAGAATGCAAACAAATCTTGATGTCTATGTCATTTTCATACTGACGGGGTCCAGTTAGCTGAACTAGAAAGTAACCAATACCATAACTCTGTTTTCAGGTCAGAGTATTTCTCCTCTGGAAATTACCTTCCTTTATGTAAAAGTTCAAACCACTTTATGTAAAAGTTCTAGTCTCTTAAGACCACTTAAGCTTTTTGCTCTAAAATTTAAAAATAATCTTTCAATTATTATCATTCATTGCCATCATTTGTAAATATCAACACATGTCTAGGAGTAACGTCCTAAGTTCCTCATAGTAAAACACTATGTTCTCAGAGTTGTTTATAACAGAAAGAAAACTTAGAATTAGGTAGTTTTGGTGATTTATCAGTCCCCTGTGTTGCAAATACTAACAGACATTGAAGGACACAATGTAGCCTTTGAGGATACGTGAAAAATACATGATAGAATTGGAGGTCCTAGAATCCTATGTCCTCATAGGACACCATCAGCATTCACAGGCATCAAATCGTTATGCCTTTTGATCACAGGAAAATATGAGGAGTGCTTTTCCTAAATCTTAAAAGATATGTATAATAAAAAAGAGCTTGCTAATAATTAACTATAGCCTCTTGACTTCTCTAGAGGAGCTTTTAACTCCTTCAGAACTGCCTTACAAATTGGATATGTGGTGATTTTATAGAGCACATGAGACATATTTAGCACAATATATTTCAAAAGAGGAATAATGGCGCAGCCCATTTAAGTATTCTTTCCAGCATGTCAAAAATTTTGTTACAAAATACATCCATTAACATGTATTGCAAGATTAGAAAAATTTCATTTACTTTTACTTTTTGTGCTTTCTCTCCTTTAATTATCAGTGGGTTTATATGACCTGCTGGCATGGGCAAGCATTGACAGAATCCTAGAAGCTCAATTTGTGAGCTGGCATCCTAAGTGTCAGTGCCAAATGAATATTTTCTATGCCACTGATTGCTGGATTGACGCAGTTACCACATCGTGAAACTGCATGCTGAAAGGACCTTGAAGAAACCCTGTAAGATTCCATTCGATACTGAGAAGACTTTAACATTTGATGTCTTTTTGTTACTTTCCACCCTTTGGCTTCCAGAATATTAAAAACATATAATTATCTTGGAGTTCGTGAAAACTTTGCCTCCAAACAAACCCTTCAGTTTGACCTCACGAATTTTTCAAAATAAATTTTACTGGTAATGAAAATAATTGCCTTCATGTTGTAGAGAATTAACCCCATAATTCAATCGCATTGATATTTCGAAATAACAGATAAAACACAAATAGCAACCAGCATGTATCTCCAGGTTATCGGAGCCTATTAAAGAGGTAGCTAAAAATTTCTCCAAAAATAATGTATTGGGTTTTTAGACCCTCCAGCCCACTATTAGATTAACACACACTAGTTTAGCTGGGTTTGATACTAATACAACTAGCAATGGATTCACACCTACTCATTGACTCAATCTCTGAAGGTAAGAAATGTGACTACCACTGTAACAGGTACATATTAATAAAGGGCACTTAAAAATAAACACAATGCCTTGTGATACATAAAGCTTATCACCTCAATAATGTAAAAGGCTGTTATAAGGTACTCATTTACCTACAATGACATGGCATGATGCTGTGCTTTAGGGTCTCAGAATACTAAAAGAAGCCATGACAAGATCAACAAAGGCACTTTTATTCAGCAATATGTGAAGCAGATATTAAACTGTATCACTTTGAGGAAACCCTTTGACTTTTATATATATCTGATTGCTGCCTGTCTTAGTCCATTTTCTATTGCTGTAACAGAATACCACTGGGTAATTTATAAAGAAGAGAAGTGTACTCAGCTCATGATTCTGGAGACTGGGAAGTCTAAAAGCCTAGTGCTGATGTCTGGTGGGGGTCATCACAAGGCAGAGGGAAAGAGAAGCTCATTCAAGAGAGCTCACTTTTATACTGAAGCCACTCCCGTAACCAACCCACTCCTGAGATCATCCATCCACAGGGTGAAGCCTGCATTACCTGATCACTTCCTAAAGGTCCCACTTTTTTTTTTTTTTGAGACAGAGTCTCACTCTGTTGCCCAGGCTGGAGTGCAATGGCATGATCTCAGCTCACTGCAACCTCCGCCTCCCAGATTCAAGCGATTTGCCTGCCTCAGCCTTCCAAGTAGCTGGAATTACCATGCCTGACTAATTGTTGTATTTTTAGTAGAGACGGGGTTTCACCATCTTGACCAGGCTGGTCTTAAACTCCTGACCTCATGATTCACCCTCCTCGGCCTCCCAGAGTGCTGGGATTACAGGCGTGAGCCACCACGTCCGGCAAGGTCCCACTTCTTAATACTGTTACTATGGTAACTAAATTTCAACAAGTTTTGGAGGGGTAATTAGAAGCATTATTCTGCCCCTCCCTAGTCCCCCAAAACTCACGTCCATCTCACATACACAATACATTCATTTCATCTCAATAGCCCCAAAAGTCTTAACTTGTTCCAGCACCAACTCAAAAGTCCTAAGTCCAAGGTCTCATCTAAATTAGACATGGGTGAGGCTAAAGACAGCATATTCCCCTCCAGCTGTGACCTGTGAAATCAAAACAAGTTATCTACTTCTAGCACAGTGGTGGGATACTCATAGGATAGACACTCCCATTCCAAAAGAGAGAAATCAGCAGTTGAGGAGTGGTAACTGGTGTCAAGTATGTCCAAAACCCAACAACCTGAAATCTGCAAAATAATTTCCTTCGACCCCATGTCCCACTTCCTGGATACACTGTGTGGGGACTGACCCCCCAAAGCCTTGGGAAGCCCCATCCCTATGGCTTTGCTGGGCTCAGCCCACATGGCTCTCCTAGGTGATTCACTTTATGAATCACCTTAATGTTTATGGTAGTCTAGGCTTTAGCTTGCTCCTCCAGATCCTTTCAGCCTCTAACCATTATCTAGTTCCAAAGCTGCTTCCATCTTTTCGGTTATTTGTTATAGCAGCAACTTCTGTCTTAGTCCATTTTCTGTGGCCATAACAGAATATCAGAGACCAGTTAATTAGTAAAGAAAAGTTCATTCAGCACAAAATTCTAGGGGCTGGGAAGTCCAAGAGCATGGTTCTGGTGTCTGATAAGAGCCATCCCATGATGGATAGATGGAGGTCAAGAGAAATGTGTGTGAGAGAGCACTGGCTCCTGTAACAAAGCCACTCCCATCATAACTAAGTCACTTCCAACATAACTGCATTAATCCACTCATGAACGTGAAGCTCCCCGGTCCCAATCACTTCCTAAAGACTTCACCTCCTGATGCTATCACACTGGCAATTAAGTTTCAACACATGCTTTGGAGGGGACATTCAAACCATAGCACTGTCTCTTCTTTATGTCAGACCCCAGTAAAATCAATCTTTTATGGCTTCTCTCTTCCCCTAACAAACCTCTTCTTACTAACCAGTGCTGTGCCAACTCCACATTTAACAAGGCCACTGGATACAGAGTAAGAAGGCCTCAAATTATGTGTTGTGGTTATCCCTGTCTAGCTATGCGACCTTAAGTAAAATGGTTATCATCTCTAAATCTTAATTTTTTTCTTTGTAAAAGGGGTTTTCACCTGCCTCACTTAACTAAAAGAGTGTTGTAAGATGTAATAGGGACTGTCTGTCTGATGGTAAATGAACATTATACTGTGTAAGCGGCCCCAGCAAGTTCAAGTGAAGTTCTGCTGATGCGACAGACAACCCAAAGTGATAGCGGCTTAAGCAAGGAAGAATTTGATTCCTTTCTCATGTGAACGAAATTGAGAAGCTTTTTAGGGCTAGTATAATGGATACAGGATGCAGGGACCTAAACACTTTCTCTTTTGATGCTTTTTTTCCCTCTCTTGATGCTTGACCATTCTTAGCACCTGATTTCCTCATCAGGATTGAGACTGGCTGCATGAGCTCTGCCCTCATGTCTGCATTCCAGACAGCAAGAAAGAGAAAGAGAGAGAACATTCTCCCTCTCTTTAAAGACACTTCCAGGAATTATGCGTGGCACTCCAGATGACATCTGTTGGTCAGAGCTTAAACAGGCACATCAAACTGCAAGGGAGGTCGAGCAAACATATGCCCAGCTGAAAAACAGGACTTCACACAAAGCAGAAAGACACGGGTAATGGCTGCTGGGGATTGCTATGGTTTGAATGTTTGTGTCCCCTCCAAAGTTCATGCTGAAACTTAATAGCCAATGCTATTAAGAGGTGATTGCATCATGAGGCCAAAGCCATCATGTACAGAATGGGAGTCCTTATAGGAGGGCATGAGGCAGTGAGTTTGCTCCCATCCATCTCTGCTGCCATGTGGAAACACAGCACTCATCTTGAACAAGGTGCCCTGTTGGGAGCAGACAGCAGCCCTCACCAGACACCGAGCCTGCCAACATCTTGACTTGGACTTTGCAGTCTCCAGAACTAGGAGAAATAAATTTCCATTACCCTCAAATTATCGAGTCTTCAGTATTTTGTTACAGCACCACAGACCAAGACAGGGATCAGCTAGCAATCCGTGACAGAAACTACTTTTCTGACATCTGTGAGAATATTCCACATTCTATTTCCAGCTCATTTGAACCTTGTTAAAACATTCCTGTTCTGGGTCACATTTCTTTTCAGCTGTATTCTTCAGTTTCTCTAGTTTTTAGGCAACACTAATCACACCATAAATTAACTGTATTAAAGTACTTAAAAGTAGATAATGGTTTATTGTGGCCAATATCTCTAAAATCGTCTCCTTTTAAAAATTATTCTATCATTATCGATATAACTCATTACTACAGCAGTTCCAACTTTATCCCTATAAAGTTATAGGTTTAATTATGTAACTTCATGACTTAAAATCTGCAATAACACCCTAAGCTTAGGGAAACCATATAAAGAATATTCCAGTTTGCCCAAGGCCATCTTGGTTTATGCTGCTTGTCCTGGGGTCCCATCTCACTCAGCACTTGTCCTGGTTTTTATTTCTTAATAAAGTAATAATACCAATATATGTGTTAAAATAAGCCAAGGTATAGTTGATGAGCCTCCACTTTATATGTGAGAAGAGTGTGTGAGACACATGTACAATAAATAGATTTGTTATTTTGACATTTGATTATATCTGAAAGATAACAGTGATAAACCAACTCTCTTTCCTCTACCTTTTTGAGATCCAACTTCATTTACATTTCCCTTCCAAGGACAACATATAGGGTCATTCACTCATAATTCATTCAGAAATTGAAGTGTACTTGGATATAATCATGTAGGATCAGTAAACTCCTTCTAGTCCAATGCCAATGCCTTCCAGGTGCAGCAAGTCACCAGGGTGGCAGGTGGCTAATCAGATGGAAACACGAAAGTTACCAGGAAAATATGTGCAGGAATAGAGACTGACCAATCCTGTCAAAGGGTCTCTACAGGATAGTCTCAATGGTCCTACTCTACAAGTTTACCATCTTTTCAAGCCAGTAACAGTCTGTCAGAAAAAAAGTATCAACTATTCTATAGTGGAAATCTACAAATATGTGTATATAATAAAATTAATGCTTTTACATATAAAATATCATATATACATACTTACAGATTTATTATAAATTCTTATAGATTTATACTATACATTACTATTAAGATAAAATAAACACATTTTATTGTCATTGCATATTTATTTTACAATACACCATTCAGCAATAGTAAGCTTAAAAGAAAAAAAATTCAATTTTTATAAAAAATTAGGACTGATTTTTCTTTTTATTTTTTTTCTTAAGAGAAAGTGTCACTCTTTTACTTAGGCTGGGGTACATGGTGTGATCACAGCTCATTACACACTTGAATTCCTGGGCTCAAGGGTTCCTCCCACCTCAGCCTCCCAAGTAGCTTGAATGACAGGAAGATGCCACCACAACTGGTTAACGTTTGTTTGTGTGTGTGTGTGTGTGTGTGTGTGTGTGTGTGTGTGTTTAGAGACGAGGGTCTCCTATGTTTCCCAGGCTGGTCTCAAACTCTTGGGTTCAAGTGATCCTCCTGCCTCAGCCTCCCAAAGTGCTGGAATTGCAGGTGTCAGCCACTGCACCTGACCTGACTTGTCACTTCTCAGAACTATTCACAATGAAAGAGTAACTCATACCAAATATTTGCTGAGAATTGCCATCCACCATATGAGCTACTGACACTATTGGCCCAACGAAAATCAGAAGACACAAATATAAAGAAGCATCAGAAACCCCTCTAACAGTTAATATGAGACTTTGCCCAAAGATGGTGATTTAACATGTGCAGCTACAGAAAGTAAGTTTCCAAATCACATTGTGAAGCATGACTGTTTATTTAGATCAAATGACTCTTCTAAAGTAGCATTACTCATTTTTCATTCCAAGTTTCCTTGTGCAAGTGTGAAAATAAAGTGATAATTGTCAACGTGCTATCTCCATTAGCAGAAGAAAAACTTCTAAAATAGTTAAATGCTGGATGTGAGGGTGATCTATCCATAGCATCTGTCACCATATTGATCACCAAGGTTGAAATGGCAGCCAACCTGGCTGGCTATACAGGTGAGCCCTTCCTCCCTCACAGCCCCATATACATCCTTCCCAAAGCTCAGTGCTTGGCTGAAGAGAACTTCCTTCCCTGATAAACTGGTTAAGTGGTACAAGATTTAAGGCAGTCTTCATCTTCAAATTGAATATTACTTAATTACAAAAATACTTCTGGAGGAGGATCCAAGATGGCTGAATAGGAACAGCTCTGGAGTGCAGTTCCCAGAGAGAACAATGCAGAGGGTGAGTGATCACCACATTTCCAAATGAGTTATTATTGCCCACAGACCAGGAGATTCCCGGGCTGAAAAGTGCCATGAGTTTCCAGCACAGCTGTTTCAGCCGGCGCAGCAGGTCTTCACACAAAAACATCTGGGTGGCCATTTTAACTGGCACCTGGAATGCCTGGAAGACAGAGCCTCCCATTCAACTGAAAAAAAGGGGGCTGAAACAGGGAGCCAGGTGATCTGGCTAGAGGAGCAAGATCAAAAAAACTCAAAAAGCTAGCAGAAGACAAGAAATAACTAAGAACAGAGCAGAACTGAAGGAGGTAGAGACACAAAAAATCAATAAATCCAGGAGCTGGTTTTTTCGAAAAGATCAAAGAAATAGACTACCAGCCAGATTAACAAAAAAGAAAAGAAAGAAGAACCAAATAGATGCAATAAAAAACAATAAAGGGGAAATCACCACCGATTCCACAGAAATACAAACTGCCGTCAGAGATTACTATAAATAGCTCTATGCACATAAACCAGTAAACCTGGAAGAAATGGGTAAATTCCTGGACACTTGCACCCTCCCAAGCCTAAAGCAGGAAGAAGCCAAAACCCTGAATAGACCAATAACAACGGCTGATGTTGAGGCAGCAATTAATAGCCTAGCAACCAAAAAAGCCCAGGTCCAGATGGGTTCACAGCC
Organism: Callithrix jacchus; assembly: GCF_049354715.1. Classification (NCBI taxonomy): domain Eukaryota; kingdom Metazoa; phylum Chordata; class Mammalia; order Primates; family Cebidae; genus Callithrix; species Callithrix jacchus. The sequence goes on from NC_133518.1 coordinate 9,397,780, forward strand.
AAATTCTACCAGACATACAAAGAAGAGCTGGTACTACTCCTTCTGAAACTATTTCAAACAATCCAAAAAAAGGCAATCCTTCCGAAATCATTTTTAGGAGACCAATATCATCCTGATACCAAAATCCAGCAGAGACTCAACAAGAAAAGAAAACTTCAGGCCAATATCCATGATGAACATAGATGCAAAAATCTTCAATAAAATACTGGCAAACCGATTGCAACAGCACATCAAAAAGCTTATTCATCACGATCGAGTACTCTTCATCCCGGGGATGTAAGATTAGTTGAACATACACAAATCTATAAACATAACCCATCACATAAACAGAACCAAAAACAAAAACCACATGACTATCTCAATTGATGCAGAGAAGGTCTTCAACAAGTTTCAACAGTCCTTTATGCTAAAAACTCTCAACAAACTAGGTATCAACAGAACATATCTCAAAATAATAAAAGCTATTTACAACAAACCCACAGCCAATATCATACTGAATGGGCAAAAACTGGAAGCATTCCCTTTGAAATCTGGCACTAGACAGGGATGCCCTCTCTCACCACTCCTATTCAATATGGTACTGGAAGTTCTAGCCAGAGCAATCTGGCTAGAAAAAGAAATAAAGGGTATTCAATTAGGAAAGGAGGAAGTCAAACTGTCTCTATTTGCAGACAACATGAATGTATATTTAGAAGACCCTACCGTCTCAGCCCAAAATCTTCTGAAACTGATAAGCAACTTCAGCAAAGTCTCAGGATACAAAATCAATGTGCAGAAATCACAAGCATTTCTATACACCAATAAAAGACTTGAAGAGAGCCAAATCAAGAATGAACTGCCATTCACAATTGCTACAAAGAGAATAAAACACCTAGGAATACAACTAACAAAGGACGTAAAGGACCTCTGCAAGGAGAACTACAAACCACTGCTCAAGGAAATAGGAGAGGACACAAACAGATGGAGAAACATTCCATGCTCACGGTTAGAAAGACTCAATATCGTGAAAATGGCCACACTGCCCAAAGTAATTTATAGATTCAGTGCTATCCCCATCAAGCTACCCATGACCTTCTTCCCAGAACTGGGAAAAAACCACCTTAAACTTCATATGAAACCAAAAGAGAGCCCACATAGCCAAGTCAATTCTAAGCAAAAAGAACAAAGCTGAAGGCATCACGCTACCTGACTTCAAACTATACTACAAGGGTACAGTAATCAAAATAACAAGTTGCTGGTACCAAAACAGAGATACAGGCCAATGGAACAGAGAAGAGGCCTCAGAGGCAATGTCACACATCTACAAACATCTGATCTTTGATAAACCTGATAAAAACAAGCAATGGGGAACGGATTCCCTGTTTAATAAATGGTGTTGGGAAAACTGGCTAGCCATGGGCAGAAAGCAGAAACTGGACCCCTTCCTGACACCTTACACTAAAATTAACTCCAGATGGATTAAAGACTTAAACATATGACCTAGCATGATAAAAACCCTAGAAGAAAACCTAGGCAAAACCATTCAGGACACAGGCATAGGCAAAGACCTCATGACTAAAACACAAAAAGCATTGGCAGCAAAAGCCAAAATAGGCAAATGGGACCTAATTAAACTCCAGAGCTTCTGTACAGCAAAAGAAACAATCATTAGAGTGAACCGGCAACCAACAGAATGGGAAAAAATTTTGCAATCTACCCATCTGACAAAGGGCTAATATCCAGAATATACAAAGAACTAAAACAGATTTACAAGAAAAAAAAAATCATTCAAAAGTGGGCAAAGGATATGAACAGACACGTTTCAAAAGAAGACATTTATAAGGCCAAGAAACATATGAAAAAATGCTCATCATCACTGGTCATTAGAGAAATGCAAATCAAAACCACATTGAGATACCATCTCACGCCAGTTAGAATGGCGATCACTAAAAAATCTGGAGTCAATAGATGCTGGAGAGGATGTGGAGATATAGGAACACTTTTACACTGTTGGTGGGAGTGTAAATTAGTTCAACCATTGTGGAAGACAGTGTGGTAATTCCTAAGGACCTAGAGATAGAAATTTCATTTGATCCAGCAATCCCATTACTGGGCATATATCTAAAGGATTATAAATCATTCTGTTATAAAGACACATACACATGTATGTTCACTGCAACACTGTTTACAATAGCAAAGACCTAGAACCAACCCAAATGCCCATCAATGATCGAGTGGACACAGAAAATCAAACACCACATGTTCTCACTCATAGGAGGTGTTGAACAATGACAGCACAGGGACACAGGGAGGGGAGCATCATACAATGAGGTCTGTTGGGGGAAAATAGGGGAGGGACAGTGGGAGGTAAGGAGGGGGAGGAATAACATGGGGAGATATGCAGATATAGGTGACAGGGGGATGGAGGCAGTAAACCACGTTGCCATGTAGGTACCTACACAACAATCCTGCATGATCTGCACATATACCCCAGAACCTAAAGTGCAATTATATATATATATATTTCTATTCTTTTAAACAATTTATGAAATAAAAATATAGCCCATTCTGGCATAGTTGAAACATCTGACATTTTGTGAATGCTACTGTAAATTCAGTTACAATGTTCGATATGGAAAGTAACTATTTTTTATTGGTGTTACCATAAAACAACGAGAAATTTTGGTGGAGCCCAGCATCATGGTAAAAACAATGATCTTACAAAACTTAAAAAAATAGAAACAACTATGGAGCAGAACTCTACTTGGAATTAGCTGTGGTATACATGTAATTCATAAGTTGATTAAGACCAGCCATGATATTTTACCATTCAAAAGAAAAACTATCATTATCAAACTTCACATATACATGTATACTTAAATCTCTTATACATACAAGTGATTTAATCACATAAAATTTAGGATGACACATGCTGAAGACAAAAAAAATTATTCAATATTGCAATACATAGTTTCTTTTTCTTGATGCCTACAATGAACTGAATATTAGAAGTGTTTGAGCCTGGGGGCCAGGTGCAGTGGCGCACACCTCTAATCCCAGCACTGTGGGAGGCCGAGACACTTGGATCACCTGAGGTCAGGAGTTCGAGACCAGCCTGGCCAACATGGCGAAACTCATCTCTACTAAAAAATACAAGAATTAGCGAAGAGTGATGGCACATGCCTGTAACCCCAGCTACTCGGGAGGCTGAAGCAGGAGAATTGCTTGAACCCAGGAGGCGGAAGATGCGGTGAGCCAAGATTACCCCATTGCATTTCAGCCTGGTCAATAAGAGTAAAAGTATGTCTCAAAAAGAAAAATATGATTGAGCCTTTGAAAAAAATTTTTATATCAACCCAAGTGTCCTACAATGGAATCGAACTTCTTAAATTAAAAAGTCCTCTAAATTGTGGTTGTATTTGTTCAAAATTAGTTGGAATTCTTTAATAAAAATACTCAATAAATAAAGTAACAAAAAAGTATTGAAGTTTTTTAGTAAACATTGGTTACTAAAAATAAGGTTTATAACAATAAAGACATTAAGACTTATTCTTCCTAATACAAGGGAGCAACTGAACATATCAAATGGAAGGGCTTAATGGGTATACGAGTTTCAATTTCCAAATTCAATAATTGTTCTTCAGAATATATTACTTTTAGGGAGAATCACTTGACAGAGCAACTATTTTTAATTCAATAAATTTATATTCTGTTCTGGAGTAGAATAAAAAACCTTATAATTTTATCACATTTGTATTTGGCAAAACTTCAAAAACATTATAAACACTGATGACTTATTTGATGAGTTTTTATCTTATGAAAACATTTGTTGAGGGAAAATACACTGAATAGAGGGGGGAAACAACCTGAGATGTTTACACATTTTAATACAAAAAAATTTATTCATTGGGAATATCCTCCATTGAGGATTTGTTTTGAATATGCCTCAGATTCTAAAAGGCAAGTATTATCTCAATTTAAAAAAAGATAAGAATTAATTGGAGTCATCAAAACATTCTTTTTTTATATACCATAAAATAGAGCTTTGACTATTACTCAATTTTATTAGAACATTTTAATAAGATTATATTGAAAATACATAAATTCTTCAGAAAGATAATAATGACATGGTATTAGAGATAGATGTAGATAAGAAATAGATTAAAATATGTGCCTATAGAATTGCCACAAAAAGAACAAAATACCTAGGAACACAGCTAACTAGGAAGGTGAAGGATCGCTACAAGGAGAGCTGCAAAACACTGCTCAAAGAAATCACAGATGACATGAATAAATGCAGAGACATCACATGCTCACAGATAGGAAGAAGCAAGAGCATTGAAATGGCCATAGTGTCTGAAGCAACTTATAGATTCAATGCTATTCCTATTAAACTACCATTGAAATTCTTCACAGAACTAGAAAAAAACTATTTTAAAATTCTTATGAAACCGAAAAAAGAGCCTGAGTGGCCAAGGCAATCCTAAGCAAAAAGAACAAAGCTGGAGGCATCATGCTACCTGACTTCAAACTATACTACAGGGTTACAGTAATCAAAACAGCATGGTACTAGTACACAAACAGATACATGGGCCAATGGAACGGAATAGAAAATTCAGAATTAAAACCACACACCTGCAACTGTCTGATCTTTGATAAACCTCACAAAAACAAGCAATGGAGAAAGGATTTCCTATTCAATAAATAGTGCTGGGATAACTGGCTAGCCATATGTAGAAGATTCAAACTGGACCCCTTCCTTACACCACACACAAAAATCAAGTCAAGATGGATTAAACACTTAAATGTAAAACCGAAAACTATAAAAGCTGTGGAAGACAACCAAGACAATACCATTCAGGATAGGCACAGGCAAAGATTTTATGACAAAGATGCCAAAAGCAATTGCAACAAAAACAAAAATGGGCAAATGGGATCTAATTAAACTAAAGAGCTTCTGCACAGCAAAAGAAACTATCAACAGAGTAAGCAGATAGTAGACAGAACAAGAGAAAGTGTTTGTGTACCTGTAATCCCAGATACTCTGGAAGCTGAGGCAGGAGAATTGCTTGAACCTAGAAGGCAGAGGTTGCAGTGAGCTAAGACCATGCCACTGCATGCCAGCCTGGGTGACCGAATGAGATTCTGTCTCAAAAAAAAAGTTTAAAAATTTGCCTATATAGCAAGGATAGTTATTTTGCTGTTAATATTTATTGCTTACATAATGAAGAGGAGTTTTTTAATTTTTGCCTCTATACACAAGAAAAATATTTTTATATTTTTTTCAGGCTGGGCTTGGTGGCTCACGCCTGCAATCCCAGCACTTTGGGAAGCCGAGACGGGCAGATCACTTGAGGTAAGGAGTTCGAGCCTAGCCTGGCCAACATGGTGAAACCCATCTCTACTAAAAATACCAAAATTAGCTGGGCATTGTGGTATGCACCTGTAATCCCAGCTACTTGGGAGGCTGTGGCACGAGAATCGCTTGAACCCGGGAGGGAGAGGTTGCAGTAAGCTGAGATCACACCATTGCACTCCAGCCTGGGAGAAAGACGGAGAGTCTTTCTCAAAAAAAAAAAAAAAAAAAAAAAAATTCAGAAAGTTTTTAATAGAATCAACTTGATGGTCAATAAATATTCAAAAGATTAAGTTCCACTTATTTTTAGCACCTCTCTTTACTCTCAAAAGTGTCCCAGTTTGGTTGATGTTGGCTAACTATAGCCAACAGGATAAAGCCACATTCCTTGTGATGTGGCCTCTGCACCTTCCCAGTCTCCATCCCATGCCTCTTCAAAGCCTCCAGGCTCGGCTCTCAAAGCTCTACTCCCACACTTCCCTCTGGCTGCAATGCCCTGCGCCCTCATAACCTTGCTGCATTCTAATTCGGCCATTACATCCAACCTAAATATCTTCTTACAGCTTCTGCTGGCTTTCTCCTCTTACCTTCCCATCTTTAGCATTAACTCTATGCACATACATTGTCCTCACAGAGCTTCACATGCAACCCTGATTGTTGTTATGGTGCACTGTTTTGTTTCCTGTCCATCTTTCACACTGGGTAGGGAAAGCTGAGAAGCCAAGGACTTTGACTTCCTTATCTTTGTACATCCAGAGCCTGACACATAACTGGACACAAACTAGTTATGGCAAATGTTTGTCTAATTAAACGTGTTGTATCACAAAGATGGCCTTTCAGAACCTCCTAAAACACAGCATGAAGGCATCCTTCTGCTCTATGCTAGTGCATAAGGCCCTTCCAGGACCTGATCCTCTCGCGGCTGAGCCTCAAAAGGGCCTCTTTTTTCTGGAGGACTCGTAGGTTCATGATCATCTGCTGGCATGCTCTTGAAAAGGCTCTAGGGTGAATAGATAACCTCAGTTGTCCAGTGATTCAGTTTGCTAAGCAGAATCTGAAATAATGATTATATATATATATATTGTGTGTGTGTGTGCATGTGTAAAATTAACACTCATTTATCCCCAAATAAGCAGCAATTTCCAGTGCCTACACCAAACGCTTGACTAACAGGACTCTAAGTACCTGAAAGGGCATTGAATACCCTACTTCCTAAAGCTAGTCACAGACTCCCCTTCACTAGGCAACAGGCCCGTAAGTCAGAAGCTGTCCAGCAAAGTACATCTAAGACACACAAAATGGTGAGGCTCCATATTGGGTTATGTCTCATTCAAACAAAACCATCTTTCATTAGGGATATAATTTAAAAGTGCCTATAGGTGTATATATCATAAACACTTTGAATAGATAGCATTATCAATTCACATGTCCATCTTCGCCAATAATACAGAGAATTACCTAGGAGACAGCATGGTGGCAATAGAAAGGCCTTTGTGACAGAATTTTAAGTTCATCTTTTCTTGAGCCTCGGTTTCCTCATCAGTGAAATGTGAATTTAGAGTTGTCGAAAGGATTAAAGCAGACAGTACCTAGACAGATAAACAGTAAAGTTGTTACATTTGTCACCACATGATCTGTTAATGTTTGACTACCATGTAATCTACTAGTATTGCACCACCTTGATTCCAACTCTCTAAAGTGACAGAAATCACTAAGTCCCCATCGCTGCCAAATCCTGTTGTCTGTGACATTCTGAGAACAGCCTCCCTCCAAATGTGCACAGGGAGTTGTCAGGCCCAGGGACACGTCTGCTGCTTCCCAGCAGGAAGCTCCCTCAAGAAAGCAAGAGGTGACTGGGTTTCTGTGATCCCACCAAGATGTGGCTGAGCTCCGCTTTCAGCCTGGTGACTCGCGTCCCTTGAGTTGCTAAAGGAATTGAAAGTGTTGCCAAGGAATTTCGCTGTTTGCAGCAGGTGGATATAGAAATTACAGAACCTCTTTCTTCAAATCAGCAACAGTGGATGTTTGTGGGATGAGGGCACCTTGACAAGCACCCCAACCAACTTCTCCTCATACTTCAGAACAGGCCCCACACTAAGGCCATGTTGTCACTGTCTAGTCGTATATGAATGCACAGATGCAGAAGTAAAATCTGATCCCGAGCAGAGGGTCTACATCTGCAGGTATCAACAGATGCTACAACCTTTTTTCTAATGTAAACAGTGAATTGACTTTTATGAAACAATGTTAACTGAATAAATGATTACACTGTTCATCAATTATTTCACTTTAGATACAATTTTAAATCTTTCAAAGAAGTTTCTCTCTCATTATCAATACAACTGGTTGCTTTATGTCTGTGCTGCATTTTGGGCAATTTTCTCATATGTAGCTTTCAGTTTATAAATTTTTTTGCTATAGCTGTCTTTAACCAGCTGATTCAACCATGCACTGCATTTCCATTTCAATGACTATATTTTGCAATTCTAGAAAAAGTTATTTAGCTATTTTCTAATGCTTTTCATAATTCCATTTAAGTTTATGTGCTGGTGTTTTGGCTATATCTATTTGTATCCCTTTTTTTTATGATTGCCCTGAGGAGAACAAAATGCATATTTAACCTCTTACCGTCTAGAGTGAATATTTTACCACTACAAGCAAAACATAGAAGTCCTACAACTATATAAGACCCTTTGCCTTCTCCATTTGTGTCACAGCTGTCAGATGCTTTGCATATACACACCTAGAAACCCTACCAAAGTCACAATTTTCTCTTCTTTTTTTTTCTTTTTTTTTTTTTTGAGATGGAGTCTCGTTCTCATCACTCAGGCTGGAGTACAATGGTGTGATCTCGGCTCACTGCAACCTCTGCCTCCTGAGTTCAAATGATTCTCCTCAGTCCCTAGGAGATTGATGATCTCATACCCGTAATCTCTAGCCGGGATTACAGGCATGCGCCATCACTCCAGGTTAAGTTTTGTATTTTTGGTAGAGACGGGGTTTGACCATATTGGCCAGGCTCGTCTTGAACTCCTGATCTTAGGCGGTCTGCCCACCTCAGCCTCCCAAAATGTGGGATTACAGGTTACAAATTTTGCTTTCAATAAAAAGTTACAAATTTTGCTTTCAATAGTTCATACATATTTTAAGAACTTAAAAGGAGAAAAAAAAATAGCCTTTTATGTTACCCATAGTTAACCATTTTCATTGTTCTTCCTCCATTTCTGAAGTTTCAGGTTTCCCTGTAGTATCATTTCCCTTAAGCTTAATTAATTCCTTCATCATTGCTTTTAGATGGGTCTGCTGGTAATAAATTTTCTTCATTTTGTCACCTTGCTGAGCCAATAAGCAGTTTGTTCAATTTCTCCTTCACAAAGGGTACAACTAATTAATAAAGTAGAACAGAAAAAGGGTAAAGATTTCACTTAAGAAAAAACAGGTGAGTGAAACAGAACACCAACCCTTTGCAAAGCAGCTTCCAATGAAGCCCCTCTTTCTTTTAAGCAGGTCTCAGGAACTCAGATTTTTTATAAACCTTCAGCATTTGTCACTGCTGGCCTATCACATGGGTTTCTTTTCCCTAAAGCCAGCCATGGGTGGTAAATGTCCACTTCCATCAGCTGGAAAGAATAAGTCTGTCTATTTCACAGAGTCAACGTGAATGATGCCGCTCAGAGTCTCCACAGTAGCCACCAGGTTCCCCAACCAATATGGAAAAAAGACAGACTTGAACTACAGGGAAACTGAATTTTTAGAAAGTTATCTCTGTTACCCCACTGATGGGGACAATCTGAAGTGCAGTTCCGAAGAGCAAACTTCTTAGGATACATTTCCCTCTACTTTTTCTGATGCATAAGGATGCTATTGACCCTCATCACTAGTCTAATAATAATAGTTGCTTTGCAATTTCTTTGGATCCTCTGAAGATTGGGAGTGATTGTTAGAAGACAATTTTCCATGGATCTCTCAATATTTCTGCACATCTTGTAAGCAGAAGTACGGATGCTCTTTTGTTCTGAACTACCTTTTCAAGGATACTTATACAGCAAACAGCACGGAAATAATAGACAATGTGTTTCCCTTCAAAGCAAAGAGCAGGTTGCTTACAGCCTTGGAAGATATTAAAGGTGATATTCCCACTGAAGCAAAAGACAGGCATGCTCACTGTCCAGCATAATCAAGAAAATGTTTCTCTCTGAAAGCAAAGGTCAAGCATTCAAACTGCTTGTTACACGAGATTCAGGTTCCCTAAATCCAGGCTTCTTCTGTAGCAAACCCATTGAGTGTGCAGTTATTATCCAGCTCCTGTGCGAACTGGAGCTTAAGGACTAGGACAAAAATGCTAATTCTCTGTCTGCTGAACCTCTGACCCAGGAGTCTCAAGCCTCCAACCAGCATCCTCGAAACTGTGGCCGGCTAACCTGTCAGCTTGCAAGTCGATAAAACCCTAGACCCTCAGAGGTCTTGGCAGTTACAAAATGACCTTCTGTACCTGCCCAGCCCTCTCGTAGTATTTCTCCCTCCTCCCAGAGTGGGACGCCTGCCATGTCTTTGCATGGCATCTGGGCATGTGCCCATTCACCAGGTCTCCACGGGACTCTACCCCCAGAACTCTATTTCTTAACATCCCCACATCGATGCCAAAAGCGGGCACTAGTTTCTTTGTTTCTTCACTCCAGTGGTATATCTTTATCTTTAGCATGCACACACTGTATCACATACTTCAACAGCTGCAGGAAGGACCGACATACCAGATCATTAGAGTCTACCGCCACTATGCCTTTATGTGATGCCCACACAAATGCATTAGTAAACTGCACTTGAGATCGAGGATGTCAAACCCTCATGCAAAACCATCTATAAATATAGAATTTTATCATTATGAGCTCCTATAACACAAGAGCTCTGGCTGACCACCCCTGAGCTAGCTACTAGAATTTCCTCATTCCCAAACAGGAGAATTTTAGCTAAGAGTGAATTAGTAAACACTCAGCTAATAATTCTGAGAGATCAGAAATACAGAAGTATCCTTTGTCAAGAGCTGAAAGTGAACCGGCACCATGTTTAATCTGTCAATATGAAATGTCATCGTCCCTCTAAATTTTGCTTGCATTTTGCTGACAATCTGGTTACTCAGTTGTTAGATACAGAATTAACTCTTAAGTACTTGGTCTAGCAATGGACCAAATTAAATTAATAGATTAGAAGCAATTTGCAAAAATTCCCTATCTGTCTTCTTTTTTTCTATCATTTGACATGGCATCAAAATCTGTTCCAGTTACTATGGACACATACAAATTTACCCCACAACTCGGTGTCATGAAACAGCAATGTGTCGTGCTCACTGATTCTGGGAAGGACGTCGGACAGGACACCTTGGGGACAGCTTGTCTCTGATCCAGCGTGGAAGATTCAAAGGCTGGGAGCTGGAATCATCTGAAGGTTTCTTCACTCGTGTCTGGTGCACGATGGCGACAGTCAACAGAAGACCTTAGTTCCTCTCTACGTTGGCCTCTCCATGTGAGTTAATTTGTGCATTCTCAGAGCATAGTAGCTGAGTTCCAAGGACAAGTGTCCTGAGACAGAAAGCAGATGGAGGCTGTATCCTTTCTATGGCCTTAGCCTTGGAAGGAACATAGCATCACTTCCGCTGCATCCGTTGGTCAAAGATACAAGTTTCTGTCTTGATCCAAACAGAAAACATAAACCTCAGCATCAAATAGGAGGGTATCAGTTACAATTTAAGAAATGCATATGGGATTGGGATATGTATATTTGTATGGCCATCTTTGGAAAATACAATCTACCACACTCTGTATTTGTGTGGCTTCTCTCAATGAACCTACAAAAGAGAGACTTTAATTCTCTTCATTTCACAGGTAGAAAATCAAACCCGAACAAGTTTAACAACTTGGCCAAAGTAACACTTGAGAATAAGAACATCCATTAGTAAACTTCCCACGTGTGAACTTGGTTAAGCCAAAGAGGTTCCTCCTCCCATAGCCAGAGACTATTTTGTTGCCATGTTGAGCTTCTGTTTCCTTTTTTTTTTTTTCTTTTTCTTTTTTGAGACAAGGTCTCACTTTGTCACCCAGGCTGGAGTGCAATGCTGCCAACTTGGCTCACTGCAGCCTTGACCCCCAGGTTCAAGTGATCCTCCTACCTCAGTCTCCCAAGCAACTGGGAGTACAGGCACGCACCACCACACTGGCTAACTTTTGTACTTTTGTGGAGACAGGGTTTCACCACGTTTCCCAGGCTGGTCTCAGACTCCTGAGCTCAAGCAATCCACCCACCTTGGCCTCCCAAAGTGCTAGGATTACAAGTGTGAGCCACCACCCCCGGCCTGAGCCACTGTTTTATATCATCTCTCAAGTTTCACTGTCTAAGACCTGACACATGACTTGAAGACTTACCTCTTTAACAATTCCTCTTATTACAACTGCTTTGGGGATTGTACTGGAAGTGGGAGTACAGGAAAGCTTGTACAGCCTAGTGGTGCCATGAACAAGTTTGGAGGCAGATAAACACGGCTTTAAGTCCTGGCTCTACCACTTCTTGTCTAGATGCGGTAGCAAAGTAAACACATTGCTTACTCTTGGTAAGCCTCCTTCCCAACAGGGATATTAATAAGCTTCTAGAATCCAGCACAGAAGGTACATATTAATAGAATAAGTAAAATATCACTGACACCTGTCCCCACATTCTTATGCCACTCCCTAGGAACTTTCATCTAATTATAACTAGAAGTTCTCAGATGGTGTTCCATGAGTGCTTACGAACGAATCACTATTGATGCTAACAGTAGGCTTCCTCTTCTGACGCAGACCCCTTCATGGTGGATGGGCTCAGGAAGTGACCGAGGGCAGCACCTCATCTCTACCTTAGTTACAGACGCTCCCCTAAGACAAAGCTGTCTCCTAACGAGCCTCTAGCAGCAATCTCTCAGGATGCTGCAGAGGCACTATATTCACTCAATCATTGGGAGTAATGCCCCCTCCACCATTCTACTTGGATCACATAGAAAAGTCATTTTCCTGCTTTCGAGAGCAATTTCTCTCTGTACGGGACTTGCATATTGATCCTTAGAGCCAGGAGATGATAGACTCTACACAACCGTCACTCTTCCTCCTCCTAACTTGCCTTCCTTTCTTCACCTAAAAGCAAAAACACAGCATACACGAGTCCCTTCGTCTCAGATATGCTCATCGTTTTACAGATTCTCCTGCACCTGTTGATAGGCACACTATGCTTTACGTGCTCACGCTCGTCTGCACTTCCTCCTTTTTCTCTGACTTTATGTCCCAGTCAGCCTCTCTCATCTCTTTTTTGGTTCTGTCTTTTGTTTTTGGTTTTGTTTTTGCTTTTATAAATCATGGGGCTGGGTGTGGTGGCTCACACCTGCAATCCCAACACTGTGGGAGGCCGAGGTGGGTGGATCACTTGAGGTCAGGAGTTCGAGATCAGCCTGGAAAACATGGTGAAACCCCATCTCTACTAAAAATATAAAAATAGCCAGGTGTGTAACGCCATTTGCTGGGGTTACAGCAAATGCCTGTAACCCCAGCTACTCAGAAGGCTGAGGCAGGAGAATCCCTTGAACCCAGGAGGCAGAGGTTGCAATGAGCCCAGATCATGCCACTGCATTCCAGCCTGGGCACCAAGTCAGACTCTGTCTCAAAAATAAATAAATATCATGGTAACTCCACGTACGAATGAGCTTCACTCAGCTGCTTTCTATCAGAGGTAACTATTGCCCTGATTAGCCCAGTCTGGGCACCCAAATTTTATTACTTAGATCCTCCCAATGAAAACAAATATATGTAACATTGTCAGCCGGGCGCGGTGGCTCAACCCTGTAATCCCAGCACTTTGGGAGGCCGAGGCAGGTGGATCACGAGGTCAAGAGATCGAGACCATCCTGGTCAGCATGGTGAAACCCCGTCTCTACTAAAAATACAAAAAATTTGCTGGGCATGGTGGCGCATGCCTGTAGTCCCAGCTACTCAGGAGGCTGAGGCAGGAGAATTGCCTGAACCCAGGAGGCGGAGGTTGCGGTGAGCCGAGATCGCGCCATTGCACTCCAGCCTGGGTGACAAGAGCGAAACTCCGTCTCAAAAAAAAAAAATACATTATCAGGCAGGTGTCTTTAACTGCAGACTTCATTTAAAAACAGGAAACAAAGAATGTTTTGAGAATAACTCAAACCCCACTGTGGAACAAGAACTGCATACAATATACATATCGAGAACCTAAGCTGAACTGAATATACAGTTAACTGTAAATGGTATTCAATAAGGAACTGATAATACCGTATAATCCCACACAACTAAGAAAAAATTTTTAATTGGCCAGATGTGGCCAAGGGGAGTGTCTGCTCCGGTCCCCTGTGGCTGTCCTTCCTCTGTCTTTCACATCTGGCTTTTCTGTTGCCCTCTACTGAGTCCCTCTCTGTCTGTGTCTCACACCATCTGGACTGAAGGGGTCACTGTCCTGTGTCAAGACTTTTCATGCCAATTATTTAATGCCATTTCTCCATCTGTAATTATACAAAGTTCACGTTTCATTCAAATTCCCCTCTGACTCCATTTGTCATGAGGTTGCTTTCTCCAAATATGCTCTGCAGACTGTCATCTCTGGCTGCTTGCTGTCATAAATAGATATTAGTCTCTATATCCTGTGCCATTGCAAAGAGAAGTGTCATGTACCTCCAGGGCTTTTGGTGGGAAGAGAGCTGCTTCCAGTGTGGATACCACAAGAAAAGCTTCCCTTGTTGCCCGGCTCTGATACTTCCTGTGTTTCCATGGCAAACTTCCTTCTTGGATGCACCTGCTTAGGAGGGGTGGGGAGAAGGGGACTGTTTAACTATTTTGTTTCCACCACATACCTCTTATATGTTCAATTTTCCCCTTCACACCACATGTGACTTGTCCCCTTGTTAAGCACCTACCCACCCCCACCCCATCCTCCGCCTCCATCCACACACAACAAACATTTCTTTCAGCGCTCTCAAATATGGGGAGTTATTCACTTAACCCGTGGAAAATGCTATCCTTTTGGCAGGAAAATGCTGGATCTGTGACAGTGCCACTAGGAAAGCATTTTTTTTAACTTCTCCATTTCCAACACATCTTGGTCCTAGCAGAATGAGTAGGTTTTTGAACCCCAAAGCCAGGGCTGGTGGTCACCCCAGGAAGTCACCTGCAGCTATAAAAACGAACACACATAATTGGCGTTTCAAATCTTTTCATTGCCCCCTTAAATCATGCTCCTTCACAACCTCAGCATCCAAGCTTAGCCAAAAAGCTTATTGCCTCAAGGAATAAGAGGCCATTGATTATCTTGGAATCATAAATCTGACTTTTATAAGCCCACATCAAAACAACTGTCATGAAAGCCAAGCTTTGGGTAGACAGAAAAGGACACTCTGAGTTCCCTTAGCCTCTATTTAGCATAGTAAGAGCCAGGCCTGGCAGAACAGAGGGCATCTCATCACATGCCTTGGGTAGAGAGCAAACTCTCGAGCAAACATAGAAAAAAAAAAAAGCTGGCTTTTCAGCCCTGCTGCATTGCAGGAAGCAAAGGAGGCAGCAAATGGGACCACGCATCATGTCTCCTCCCTGCTCCTGTCCCCAGATGGGGCTGCAATCCTAGAATGGGGCTTATATTGATTTAGAGGAAAACCAAACAGTCTTTTGCCTCATTTCCCATTTGAGACTCACAGCAAACTACCATGGAATAGCTGCATCAGAGACACATTTTGATTATGCAGAAAGAGGGCCTGAATTTAGCCCCCAAAGGCTCTCTTGATCCCCAAGTATCAAAATATCTGACCGTTTCTACATGCCCTGAGATAGGAAGTAGGCCGTATCTGAAGGTACTGGCTGGAGAGCTTACCCTGGGGTTGCTGTTGGGAACCAGAGGGCAGCCTGCTAGACCAGAGATCAGGTGGGAGTAACAGCCTGTGCTCCAGAATGGAAGTGACATCAAATCAGCAGAGAGGACAACCAAGTCCAATCAAACCAAGAGATTGCAGAGCAGGAGTCGGCCAGCTCCCAATTTCAGCTGGCAAACAGCAGGGCAAGCAGAGTGGGAATGAAAGGGACAGCCAGAGTGTTTACGAGGGTAAAACGCATCTGCATCTGGGAATCCTCTTTCCCATGGCCACAAGGTCAACCAGGCTTCCTCCTGCTATCTACTGAAAAATCATCAAGACCAGAAGAAATTCTGAAATTCTTTTTTTTTAATTCACTTTGTTATGGTATGATTGGCATATAAAAAGCTCTACAAATTTAATGCACAAAACTCGGTGAATTTGGGGTTAAATATACACCTGTGAAACCATCTCTACCATCAGGGCCATAATCACATCTGCTGCGATGGTTTGAAAGTCCCCTCCACAACTCATGTTGAATCTCAGTCTTCAGTACAGCAGTATCGAGAGGTGGGACCTTTAAGAGGTGGTTGGGTCATGGATTAATCTACTCTTAGATCAATGGATTCATGGATTAATTCATTAAGGGGTTATCATGAGAGTGGCTTTATAAGAAGAGGAAGAGAGACTGGAGCTAGCATATGAGCACACTCAGCCCCGGCCATGTGATGCCCTGCGCCACCTTCAGACCGCAGAGTCCCCACCAGCAAGAAGGCCCGGGCTAGATACAGCCGCTCTGCCTTGAACTTCTCAGCCTCCATAACTTAAGAAATAAAATTCCTTTGCTTTATAAATTACCCAATTCCAAGTATTTGTTATATGCAACAGAAAACAGACTAATACACCAATCACCTCCCCCGCGAAGATTCTTCCCACCACTTTTATTGTGTGTGTGTGATAAGACTTAATATGAGATCTATCTTCTTAGCAAATATTAAGTGTGTGAAACAACATTGTCGACCATAGGTGTTATGCTGTATTCTAGATCTCCAGAACTTATTTATCTTGCACAACGGAAACTTGGCACCCTTTAACCCTCATCTCCCCTTGTCTCTTTCCCCCAGGCCCCTGGTAACTATCATTCTACTCTCTGCTTCTACAACTTTGATGATTTTAGATTCCACAGATAAGCAGCTCATATCGATTACCCAAAAGACACTGTTACCCAGGTCTGCAAGTGGTTTCTTCTCCATGTGGTGGGCAGCTTCTAAGGCTCCCAGTGATCTCCACCTTCTGCTATTTATGCCCTTGTGTGATCCACTCCCCTTGAGTGTGGTTTGGACCTGGTGACTTGCTTCTAACAAATAGAATTTGAAAGACTCTGGCTTCCAATTTGCTCACCTCTCTTTCTCTCTTGCTTGTTCACACTGATGAAACAAGTACCTTATTGGCAAGAAAATGAGGGAGGCTTCTGGCCAACAGCCGGGGAAGAACTGAGCCTGTCAGTCCAGCAACCATGGGGGACTGAATCCTGCCCCAAGACATGGACGAGCTTAGAAGAGGACTGTCCCTCTGTCTAAGGTTCAGATAAAACCCAGGTAAGATAACCAGTTCAGCACAGTTTGCCCAGAATGTCCCCAGTTTTAGCACCACAAGCCCCACATCCCAAGAAATCACTCAGTCTTGCACAAAAACCAGACAGTTGGTCACTCCCGACCTACCTGTACATGGCACCTTGAACGTGCCCTTGGGAGAGACCCTGAGCCGGAGAACCTAGTAACGGCACACTCAGATTTCTTCCCTACGTAAACCGTGAAATAATGAATGTTGGTTGTTTTAAGCTGCTAAACTCTGGGGTAATTTATCATGCAGCTATCGATAACCTTCTTCTTACCCAAAAGACTGAAAGGTCAAGAGAAATGTTAAGTCAGCCATAGAATAAGAAAAAAGGCTGCATTTTCTTTGTACATCTGCATGCAATGTGAGTTAAATCAGCAGCCCCACCACGAGTGTTCTCCACATCTAAATAGTTAACTCAGGAGCACAGTTTTTAGAAAGAATGAAGCATTAGGTACATCTCTTCTCTTCAAGGAGTTTAAAATCAAACCACAAAACCCAGACACAGTCACCTGACAGAGATTAGAGACGCAACAGGGGCTCGGAAGCTGCTACCACAAACTTCATCTCCCTTCTGGAGAATCCATACCCAGATTAAAGGAGTTTTCCTAGTCATGCAATGAATCCCGAGGTAGAGCCAGAAGCAGGATTTCTTGCTATCTCAGGAAGCAAGTATATCATCAAGCTGACACAGAATATGGGAGTGAGAACTCTTCAGCTCTTCTCCTGTCCCAGGAAAGTCGGCTTCATCTAACCAACCTACTACATGGCAGTCAGCTCTACGCTACACAGATGGACGCTTAACAAATGCATATGAGAACAAGAGAGTAAGGTAAGATCCTGAGTGTTTTCAGTGATAAGTCTCCGGCTATCCTAGGCAGTGGCTCGATGATTAGTTGCAGGCATGAAAAAAATACACCATAAAGGTCAGTACAAACGCTCCAGCCTCAACTGAGATTAAAAAACCATAGCCATAAATACTTACACAGTATTGCACAGCTTAGGAAGTCTTGTCTACTTTTCGTGTCAAAAGTTTTTACACTTCAACTCTGAAAGGGAGTTAGGCCTGAAAGAATTCTTTTCATTGCCATTCGATAAAGAAGAAAAAGCAAAGCTTTAAAGAGGGAAACGATTTTTCCAAGATCTCAGAACAGGAATTCAAACCCAGACCTCTCCCAATGCAAAACGCTGCTCACTTTCCTCCCTCTCAGTGAAGAGAAAGTGGAAACATTCATGAATTGTCAGTTTCCTGCTTTCACTAGGAAATGATCTAGGAAGCGCCATGAGAGGCAGAGAGAATCCACAATGCATGTTTATGGAAACAGCAGAACTATTACACACTATTGTGGGGATTTTGTTCTCAAGTCCTGGAGTCCCAGAAACACTGCCTTAGTAATAATGACTGTTTAGGTCCAGGCTTATAATAATTTTTTAGGTAAAGTGTCAAAAGAATAGAAAATCTAGAATTGCTGAGAATATTTTGTGTTAGACATTTGAAAAACGTATGGCAAAAGCACATCTTTTGGTAAGTGCCCTGAAGAGTGGTAACATTCAGACTCACCTCCACATACAATGACGGAGTCTGCCTCAGAGGAGTCATGCAGTAGTTTTCTAACCGTGCTGTTAAAATCGGTAGCCAATAGCCATACATGGCTATTTAAATTCATTAAAATAAAATACATTAAAAATTCAGTTTTTGGCCGGGCATGGTGGCTCACACCTGTAATCCCAGCACTCTCGGAGGCCAAGGTGGGCAGATCACGAGGTGAAAAGATCAAGACCCTCCTGGCCAACATGGTTAAACCCCATCTCTACTAAAAATACAAAAATTAGCTGGGAGTGGTGGTGCACGCCTGTAGTCCCTGCTACTCGGGAGGCTGACGCAGGAGAATCATTTGAACCCAGGAGGTGGAGGTTGCAGTGAGCCAAGATTGAGCCACTGCACTCCAGCCTGGTGACAGAAAAAAAAAAAAATCAGTTTTTGAGCCGGGGGCAGTGGCTCACACTTGTGATCCAGCACTTTGGGAGGCCGAGGCGAGTGAATTACCTGAGGTCAGGAGTTGAGACCAGTCTGACCATCTTTACTATGTACATAAAAGTAGCCAGGTGTGGTGGCTTATGCCTGTAGTCCCAGCTACTTGGGAGGCTGAGGCGGAGAATTGCTTAAATCCAGGAGACAGAGTCGCGGTGAGCAGAGATCGTGCCATTTGCCCTGGGCAACAAGAGCAAAACTGTGTCAAAAAAAAAACATTTTATTTGCCCTGGCCGCATTTAAAGGTAAAAGCACACTTTATTTTACTGTGTTTCCCTGTATTGTGTTTCACAGATGGTGTATTTTTTTAGACTGAGGATTTGCGGCAACCTTGCCTCAAGCAAGTCTATCAGCAACATTTTCCAACAGTATCTGCTCACTTTGTGTCTCGATGTCACAGTTTGGTAATTCTAGCTGTATTTCAAATCTTTTCATTATGATTATCACTCTGTGATCAGTGAGCTTTGATATTCCTGTTGTTAACTGCTTTCAGGCACCATGAACTGTGCCCATGTAAGATGGTGAATTTAATCAACAAATATCGTGTGTGTTCTGACTGCTTCACTAGCCAGTCATTCCCTGTCTCTCTCTTTTTCCTGGGCCTCTCTTTTCCCTCAGACACAAAAATATTGACACTAGGCCAATTAATAAGCCTACACTGGCCTCTAAGTGTTTCGGTGAAAAGAAGAGTCACAAGTTGCTCGCTTTAAATAAAAAGCAGGAAATGATTAAGCTCAGTGAGGAAGGCATGTCTAAAGGAGATAGGTAGAAAGCGAGGCCTCTTTGCCGCATAGCCAAGGTGTGAATGCAAAGGAACAGTTCTTGAAGGAAATTAAAAGTACGACTCCAATGAACATGAGTGATAAGAAGTGAAAGAGCTTTATTGCTGATATGGAGAAACTTTTAGACGTGGAAAGAAGACCAAACCAACCAGAATATTTCCTTAAACCAAAGCCTAATCCAAAGAAGGGCCCTAACTTGCTTCAACTCTAAGAAGACCGAGAGAGGTAAGAAAGCTTCAGAACAAAAGTTTGAAGCTAGGAGAGATTAGGTCATGAGGTTCAAGGAAAGAAGCTGTCCTCATAATGTAAAAGTGTAAGATGAAGCAGCAAGTGCTAGCAGAGAAGCTGCAGCAAGTTCTCCAGACGATCCAGCTAAGATCATTGATGAAGGTGACAACAGATTTTTGGTGTAGATGAAGTAGACTTGAAATAGCCTTATATTGGAAGAAGATGCGATCTAGGACTTTCATAGCTAGAGAGGAGAAGTTAATGCCCAGCTTCAAAGGGCAGGCTGACTCTCTTGTTAGGGGCTGCTGTAGCCAGTGATTTCAAGTGAAAGCCAATGCTCATTTACAATTCCAAAAATCCAAGGACCCTTAAGAATGATGCTAAATCTACTCTGCCTGTACTCTATAAATGGAGCAACAAAGCCCAGATGACAGCACATCTGTTAACAGCACAGTTTAATGAATATTTTAAGCCCATTTTTGAGAACTACTGCTCAGGAAAAATATATATATATATTCCTTTCAAAATATTATTGCTTTTGCAATGCACCTGGTCACCAGAGGGCTCTGATGAAGATGTACAAGATTTTGGTTGTTTTCATGCCTGCCTACACGACATATGTTCTGCAGCCTATGGATGAAGGAATAATTTTGTCTTTAAAGTCTTATTATTAAAGAAATACATTTCATAAAGCTATAACTGCCATAAAGAGTGATTCCTCTAATGGATCTGGATGGAGTAAATTAGAAGCCTTCAAGAAAGGATTCACCATTCTAAATGCCATTAAAAACATGCATGATTCATGGGAGCAGGTCAAATATCAACATGAACAAAAATTTGGAAAAAGTTGATTTCAACCGTCATGAATCACTTTGCGGGGTTCAAGTCTTCAGTGGAAAAAGTAACTGCGATGTAGTAAACACAGCAAGACAACTTGAACTAGAAGTGAAGCCTGAAAACGCTACTCAATCGCTGCAATCTCATGATGAAACTTGAACAGATGAGACGTTCCTTCTTAGGGATGAGCAAAGAAAGTGGTTTCTTGCAATGGCATCTTCTCCTAGTGAAGATGCTGTGAACATTGTTGAAATGACACCAAAGTATTGAGAATATTGCACGAACTTGATAAAGCAACAGCAGAGTTTGAGATGATTAAAAGAAGTTCTACAGTGGGTAAAATGCAATCAAACACTTATCACATGATACAGAGAAAACTTTCATTAAAAAAGAGTCAATCCATGTGGTGAACTTTACTTTTGTCTTATTTTAAGAAACTAACAAAGCCATCCCAACCTTCAGCAACCACCAGACCAGTCAGTAGCCATCATGGAGGCAAGACACTCCACCAGCAAAAAAAAAATTAAGACTCGCTGAAGGCCCAGATGATCGTTTACAATTTTTAGCAATGAAGTGTTTTTATTTAGGTATGTACATTTTTAGACAATATGCTATTTCACACAGTAGTCTACAGTATACCATAAACATAAATTTTATATGCACTGAGAAACCAAAAAAAAATTCATGTGACTCATTTTCTTGTGGTGGTCTGGAACTGAACCTTCAGTATCTCTGAGGTATGCCTGCTCTCTTCAGCTACATAAAGCTAGTGGCTAGATATAAAACATTTCCACTGTCACAGAAAGTTCACCAAATGATACTATACCGCTAGACTACTGAGAAGAAACAACCAATTGCTTTCAAAATAGCTCTGCTGGAGAAAACACCCTACGTTGCGAATACTCTACAAACACAGGAGCATAACTCTAGCCGAGCTCTCTAACAATGCCTTATGAAAGGAAACGCATAATTTCCAGAATCATTCCCAATAGGTAGAAGCTAGTTGGAGGCTTGTCTCATCTCTTTAGGATATCACAACACATATTAAAATGTCATGCCTTCCACTTTTCTCATCTCACCCATTCTCCACAGGGACCATCGCACTCTACAGTTAACAGCAAGAACTGGATAGCCTGTACTGAAAGGTGTATTTCCTGTGTATGCGCATTCGAAAGAATTCCCTAATCACCATAGAAGCCAAAGAATGGACTGTGCTGTAGTCCCTGAGAAAAGTATGCCAGACACGCAGAGCTCAGCTGCTGACCAAGTCACTGGCTAGGTGTGCCTGAGAATAGGGAGAATAGCAGCAGGTGGAGGGCCAGAGAAATCTGCTGAAGACCAGGGCCGTGAATCAGGGTGATCTGGAGAGCCCATTGCTAGGACACATAGTAGTTCAGATCACCAGATCCGTAGGTCATGTTACCTAGATAAATGTTGACAGAGCAACTTGACATACAGCTCGAAGAGTTTTCCAGCCACTCCTGCTGCCCCACAGAGCTTCATTCCGATTGTCACTGCCCCAGTGTGCAGTAAGAATCATAAAGGAAGAAGGAAGGAAACTTAGAAATCATCTATCCCATACTCTGAATCTTATGGATAAGGAAAGCTGAGGCACAGAAAGGGGACACGAGAGACACAGATTACCCAGGCCAGAGTGTCAGTTTCCATGTCTGCGAACTGGAGATAGTATTCATCTCTACATGCAGATGTAATGGTGGCTCTCTCACAGCACACCCACAGTCACCAGCCTTACGCTCCTCTGCTCTCCTGGCTCACAGTTTCCTACTCTACCCTGCAGGGAGTGGGATCAGCCACCAGAGAGCCTATGAGCGAGAACAGCATTTAACTATTTTCCTATGGGCAGGGTTTTTCCTTCTATATTGCATATGTCTTAATCAATAACCCCAACTAGTTGACTCCCGGTCATTCTTTATGGGAAACAGAAGCCTATACCAAGTATAAATTTCTACAAGATCAATTCAATTTGAAAAATAAGTATCAAGACCTGCTGTTCCCAAATTATAACTAATAAAGTCACTGTTATTCTAAACCTTGATTTGACCCATTCATTCTGCCATTATTCTTTCATTCTTTAGGGTCTTAAAACATTTTCCAAGTTTCAGTCATATGTACTTTAGATGTGAATAGTTTCATGAGCTATCAGTGTCTTAATAAGGTTTATGATACAGCTATTCAGATTAAGAAAAAGACACTGGGGCCAGGTGCAGTGGCTCACACTTGTAATCCCAGCACTTTGGGAGGCCAAGGCAGGCGGATCACAAAGTCAGGAGTTCGAGACCAGTCTGTCCAATATGGTGAAACCCTGTTTCTACTAAAAAATACAAAAACTACAGGCGTACACCTGTAGTCCCAGCTACTCGGGAGGCTAGGCAGGAGAATTGATTGAACCCAGGCAGCGAGCCGAGATTGTGCCACTGCACTGCAACCTGAGTGACAAAGTGAGACTCCGTCTCAAAAAAAAAAAAAAAAAGAAAAGGGCGCTGGATAAACTCCAGATTTAGCTGGGAAGATTCCATAGGGGTGGAAAGAGCCCTACAGGGGCCAGTTTAAGGTCCACAGACAAAACGTAACCTACACTGAAATTGTGTATAAGACAGGTCTTAGATCCGATGGTGAAAAGATAAAGCTTTTTCAAAAAGTCTCTGGCTCTTTAAATCACAGTCTTGAAAAATCAGCCACTGAAGTAGGTTATGGATCTGTGGGTACAGCATAGTGAAACATTTAATCAGAGAACAGAAAACTTTCCGGAACAAATAAGTCAAATGAATGCCTAGAAGTGGACATGCTAACTAGCAACTAAGTTCATAGTACGGCTGTGTCCAGATGAGTCAGCTCTGGCCCAGCAAGCAAAGTCTGTGAAAGATATGGAAGAATTACACTGTTTTCCCTAAAGTCAAACAGTGGACTTTTGCCATGTCAATTCAGATCTTCTGGGATGAGAGATGAGAAATTAAGAAACCAAAATGGAATGGTTTTTAAGTAAATATGTCCTAGGTTATTGTGTTGAGATAGGGCTGTGTTTTTTTTCTCTTGGCAGAGAAGTGAGTCGACTAAAACGTCTTTCAAGAGAAATGTTTCAGATTTATTTCAGTGACCTTATAGTCTGGGTATGACGGCACCAAAAACACACTGAGTTTATTAGTTAATATCTAATGAGTCACATTCTATTTGTGTTTCAGGTTGATTCACCAGCTGTTGTGCTTCATTCGAGCCAGAAGACACCACTGAACGATCATGGTTTCAGTGCCTACACTGGCCGTTTTTCATTCAAGGTGTAAGAGTGGTTCCAAAAAATATGCAAAGGATTACTTTTTGCCAAACTAATTATCACAATTATTGGGAAATAGGACAAAGACCTGAAAGTATCAGACACTGCCTAGATTTGATAGGCTTTGAATAGAAGATCATTTCACCAGACTGTGATTAAAGCTGTCAATAATAATAATAATAAAACCATTATCACATATTGAAACTAACAAATGTTACACAAAATGTTTCAAATGTACTTTATCTTCTATAATCTATAAAACAGATACTATAATTTTCCCCATTTTATATCTGAGGTTTAGGCCATTTTTAAAGCTTTCCCAGAGTTACCTATCTGGTACAGCAGGGCCTTCAGGAGAGACCCCGGAATACCTTTGTTGAAAATACAGCTAGACCCCAATAGTTCTCAGTTTAATTAATTGGGAACAATTTACCGAGTAATGAATGATGGGTACAAAACCGTATGTAATAAAATGCTGAACAGTGAAAAGGAGATTCTGAAGTCCTAGAGAGATTCAGCAAAAAAGCAAATCCAAAGTAGAAGGCCTGCAGTAGAAGGTGTAATGTGAGCCCCACTTTGAAGTGGCTCTGACGATACACATAGAGGGACAAAGGCAGGGAGAGCAGGATGGAAGGGACTGGAAGGCTCAGGGTCAAAGAAGAGGCCAGCAGGAGAAGACAATACAGGAGGGAAATAGTTATCTACTGTCTGGGTTATTCCTCCAACTTTTAAGCTCAGGGAGCATTCGGATCAACTCATCTATCATGCAATGGCACACCCGATAGGCAGTGGGACAGAAGCTTCCCATGAGTATAACATTGACTGAGCACCTACAGTGTTCAGATAGAGGGCCAAATATTGTGCATAGAAGGGTGAAAAAAGATGCAATTCTGGTCTGTAGGAAGCACGTGTTAAACTATGTAAGTTCACAGCTATTTGTAAAATGAGTGGCCTGGGGATCAGTTATGACAACCAAGACGCCAAGTGTAGAAGGAACAAAGGAAGAAATACTCCCTTTCCTGAGGCAGAAAAGACTTCTCAATGGTGACACTGGATATAAGCCTTCCAAGGGGAGTGTACTATGATGGCTGGAGAAAGAGGAGAATGGAGTCCTAAGCGGGAGCAGCTGTGTGTTAATGTGAACATGGAAGGCTTCTGCATATGCTGTTAGTAAGGGAGGAGAATCACCCAGCAGAGCTGGAGCTGAGATCGTGGCCAAAGGCTTTAGCGGAGCAGCACAGCCGGCTGGAGTAGTGTTAGAAGATCACCGGGGTGAGGACTAACATGATGAGAAATTTGAACACAAGTGGGGAGCCATGGAAAAACCTGAACATAGCAATCAGATTATTTGATCTCTGATTTAAGATGAAAATCTGGCAGTAAAGGGAAGAATGGTGGGGAGTGAGCTAAAATGCCCCTTAGCTATTCAAAGAGGATGATGATGTAATCATGCCAGCCTGAATTTAGGTGATGGTAACACGCAAGAAGAAAAGAATTCACAAGGCAAGATGGCCAAAGATCAGCCAGGGTTGGTAAATAAAACATAGTAACAATTTCTGACTTTAGTGGTATCACGAAATAGGACAGGGACAAGACCAAAAGCCATCAGGAATAAGTGCCACTTAAACCGGAAAAACACTCATGCTGGTGTAGTCTCACACAAAACTGGGTGATGCCATTTTCTATAATGACTGTGTAATCTGCCATGGCGGTGGCCCAGGAAGTGACAACAAAGGCAGAGGATCTCCAGGTCACCTGTCCAAAGTCACAGTTCTCAGGTGTCTAAAACTTGTTCACATATCTGACAGCTGTTCAAAGACTTATGTGAAAAGAATTGGGGTCTTAGTTTAGGTGCTCCTCTTTATAACCAACACCTTTGTTACGATAGAGGAGACTTCTTTGAAAGAAATCAGATCAGCTCTAGTCTTTAGCTTGCCTGCGGAGATGTTTTTGGACTAATCAGAGTCTGTTTTGTTTTGTTTTCCCCCAAGAACATTCAACTATGGCATAGATGATTTGTTTAAAATTTTTTTAATCAAGGGTAGGAGTTAGCTAAGAGTGATAAGGCAATCATTTAATACAGCTCTTTCTACGGCTTCTATCTTTCTTTTACCTTTTGCAGTCACTTCCAAAAGGTTATCTGCCACATTACAGGTCTGTGTTCATTCCTATTTCTTTTTTTTTTTTTTTTTTTTTGAGAAGAGGCAACAGAGTCTCACTCTGTTGCCAGGCTGGAGTGCAGTGGTGAGATCTTAGCTCACTGCAACCTCCACCTCCCGGATTCAAGCAATTCTCCTGCCTCAGCCTCCCAAGTAGCTGGGATTACAGGCAAGCGCCACTATGCCTGGCTAATTTTTGTATTTTTAGTAGAGACGGGATTTCACCATGTTGGCCAGGATGGTCTTGATCTCTTCACCTCGTGACCTGCCCACCTCAGCCTCCAAAGTGCTGGGATTACAGATGTGAGCCACCGCGCCCGGCCCATTTCTTTATCAGTGTATGATCTAAAGAGAACGTTGAGCCTGCAGTGGTGGCCTTTTCTCCCTTTGGAAAACAGTGCGGTGGCACCATACATTTGTTGCTGTTGTTGTAGTTGCTTGTTTTTTGAGACAAAGTCTCACTCTGTCGCTCAGGCTGGAATACAGTGGCACCATTTCGGCTCACTGCAACCAACCTCCTTCCCCTGGGTTCAACCGATTCTCCTGCCTCAGCCTCCCAAGTAGCTGAGATTACAGGCGTCCACCACCATGCCCAGCTAATTTTTGTGTTTTTAGTCGAGTCGGGATTTCACTGTGTTGGCCAAACTGACGTGGAACTCCTGACCTCAGGTGATCCACCCGCTTCAGCCTCCCGAAGTGCTGGGATTACAGGCATGAGCCATTCTGCCCCGTCGGTTTTTGAATTATATATATTTTTAAATGTTTCCTCCCCTTTTAACCCAAAGTTCTAAGTGGGAGGATATGTGACCTGGGCATTAGGTGGGACACACAGATCGTTCCTGAATACCGCCACAGCAGTAGACTTCTTGGGCTACGGGGAAGCCCACTTTCTCCAGGGACCACATTTGTGTAACTTGTCCCTGCATGTGGACTGGTCTGCGGCAAACCACTGTAAAAGAATGAAGTCTCCTAAGAACTGTGCTTGACTTAGTACATTCCTTGGTGTCGGCTAACGCCACAGGAACTTTGGCAGTATTTTGAGGTTACACCCATTCCCTACTGCAGTGCAGGTCTGTGAGATAATACCTCAGCTCTGCCAAAAACCACAGTGATTATCAACAGCGTAAGTAATCAAGTCATAGCACTTTTCCACAGCCCGGTAACCAGATTGTCAAGAATGCAAAAAGTGGTAGCAAAAAATGGATTGCCGTTTGCAAAGATCGTTTCTATCTGAATTCTATTCCCGTATTGCAGCAGTGATGCATGATGTGTGTCTAGCATCTTTGTAATACACATTTTAGGTTTAATTTAGAAATCTCCTAGTCATTAGAAAAGTTCTTTCTCATTATGATGAAGGGGCCATGCTGAACTCGGCACTACCGCAGGCCTAACGAGGGAAAGAAACAGACAGACAAGCTACACATGTGAAAAGCAGAATTGCTCCTCGCTGGAATAATAGGAAAACGTTCAAAATACAGATTGCTGCCTACCACTGAATAATTAATACAAGCATGGCTGTTTTACGTTACCAAGCAGCCTGAGTATTTTCAATGTTCCAATACAATGTGATGTGGTCATTGATTTGTTGCTGTTCATTCATTTCTGTAAGGAAAAGGGACTCCAAATTCTAGCAAACAAGGCCAAACAGAGCAACTAAATTAGACCTTCCCGCCCCTCTGCTTCAATCATTGCTGACATTGGTATTCAATAATTCAGGTTGGCAAGGTGGTTTTAGAACTCCACCCCAACCCTACACTGCTGGAAAATCTTATTTAAGTTGAATTTCTCACTCTTCCACTTCAGAACAAGGAAGATGCCTGCTGAAAAGCATCAGGCCTTACTGGAAATTAATGCAGCAGAAACATGATACTCTTGAGCCTTAGGCCTCCTCCCAAGATTAGTAGATGTGACTCAGTGGTTCAAAACCAGATTGCTTATTCGAGTGACCTAAGGGGCTATTTAAAAAAACAGAGCTAAGCACAGCCTTGTCAAGGGACCATTTAATTAAAAGTCTGACAAGGGTAGGGCCAGGCATCAGTGTGTTTATAAACCCATCTCTCCACCCTACGACCCAATGAGTGTAATGTCCAACCTAGTTTGAGAATGAGTTTCATGTTCTGGCATCCCTGTGCAGAGATAGAATTTTGTGAATGTTTGCTTAGGAATGTTTGCAACTGTTTATCTAAGAGGCAATGGGACTCAAACTTACACGTCCACGGGAGACACCCAGAAGATTTTAAGATCAGTGACACTTGGGTCTTACCCTGGAGAGAATCTGATTTTCTGTGAGTGGATAATCACCCCCAGGTGATTCTCATGTGTAGCCAAGTTTGAGAAACACTGTTCTCGAGCTATGAAATCCATGGGGGCTTTGCTTGTTCACTTACCTCAAAACCTGAGGAAGTACATGATGAGTATTTACAAGATAGGACTCTGAAACCAGAAACAGCCTACAAAAAAAAAACCAGGAATCCCTCCTGTGTCAGAACTCTCAGATGCGGAAGACTAGACTGTGCAGAATTGAGCACATAAATGAGTGCCTATTTTGAGTAATAAGATGAGTAGTATCCATAGAAACAACTGACGAATAATCATCGTGCTAATTAGATAAGTGATTTCCAAAACCTATTTGAACGATAACTAACATAATAAACTTCAAACCTCATATTTAGCGACATATTTTTCCCTACTCCTCTTGATGGTCTGTCAAGGGTTGGCAACCGAGTCAATAAAAGTCATGTTTTTGAACCTCAACGATGTTGATTTACCCTCTCAGAAAGAATTACTGAGTGAAGATTAAAGTAGCATTCAGCCATGAGCATGGGTTTCGGAGTCACACAGAACAGAATCTGAGCCCCTTGCTCTGCTGTTTGCTAAGCAGCCAGCCTCAGGAACATGGCTGAACCACCCTGCCCTTGTCTTCTCCTCAGTACAAAGGAGGGGATACTGTCCATTTCACAGCATTGCTATAAAGATTAAAGACAATGTCCCTCTTAAAATGCTTTGCACACAGCTATCACTAGAAAAATCACAGTAACTATTGTTAAAATCATTTCCTGTTTGGGGGCTCTTCAGAGTTAACATATCAGAACTAAATCACTGTAGGCCAGGTGCAGTGGCTCACTCCTGTAATGCCAGCACTGTGGGAGGCAGACATGGGTGGATCACCTGAGGTCAGGAGTTCGAGACCAACCTGGCCAACATGGAGAAACCCCATCTCTACTAAAAATATAAAATTAGCCGGGTGTGGTGGCGCACACCTGTAGTCCCAGCTACTCAGGAGGCTGAGACAGGAGAATCACTTGAACTTGGGAGGCGGAGGCTGCAGTAAGCTGAGATTGCGCCACTGCACTCCAGCCTGGGTAATGGAAGGAGATTCCATCTCAAAAAAAAAAAAAGAACGAAATCGCTCTGTAAAAGACGACCATAGAGGTCACCAACTCCTTCTTATTGCCATCTCACCAGAAAACACAGTAGTGCAATAACTGGGTTTAGCCACTCTATTTTTCAGCACATTTTGGGTTTTGTTTATTTTTGTTTTTGTTCTTGCCAATAAACAAGATATTTGGTGGCTGTCCCTGGCGCTATTATCCTTCCTGCGCCACACTGATTCCTTTGAACTGTTCCTCAGGGTGAGGATGACTGAACGATTCTTGATGTTTTTTCATTCCTCTCTCTTCTGTTTCTGCCTCAGTGCAGCTCCCAAATCCATATCTCACAAATAAGTTTTGAAGCTTAATAGAAACAGAGGATGCTGCCATCCAGCTTGTTTGCACAGCTAACCAAACATGCCTGTGTGATGTGCTCAGACCCCTCTGTTCTTCTCCCTGCTCCCCGGAGTCAGTGTCCTGGAGCTTGGAAAAGTCCAAAGTTCACTGCCCTAACTCCTTCATTTTATATGTAAATGCAGCAGAAAGGTTCTAATTGACAATGTGCTGCGGCATGCTCAAGGTACCTCTCAGCAGTTCTGTAAGGGAGATATCATTATAAATGAGCAAACAGAAGCCCAGAAGAGATGTGACCTTCCTGCAGTCACACAGCTGGCAGAGCTGGGATGAGAACCAAGGCCTGCTCATCCCTAGTCGAGCGTTCTGTTCTTGAGGCAAGTTTGCTGTTTTCCAGTTTTTCTGAGACTCTCTGTCCATAGTGCCACCATAGTGAAAGTGTCATCCATTTACAGCACAGGGGTGAAGCGATGTTAACTTTTCTCTCTGAGACTTTGTATCAGATAAATGTTTTATGGCCAATGCATGACTGACAGCACTTAGCCATCCAGCGAGGTCTCACACTGTGAAGCAAAATAAAGTCGTCCTAAGAGGTTCCCAAAGCTGTCCACACACTGACGCTGCACATTCGATGACACGGAAATTCTGCGCCATTGCTCTGGTCTCTCCAAGCGTGATGCGCTGGACCTGTGAGCTGGGAGCCCCGTGCAGCAGTGTGGGTGCCTGCGAGCAGCACACGTCGGAGGCTGAGCTCAGAATGGAAAATGCGAGGAGAAGATGGCAGGCGTTCTTACGAGCAACCATTTTCCTTGGGATAGATATATCAGAAAGAACCAATTACAGCCAGTCAGAGTCCACCAAGGGCAGAAAGATATGACCACTAGTGATGAGAAACTGGTTAACTGTTACCCCTAGCACCGTAAGGAGTATGCTACAGAACAATAAAATCATATAAACTCTCTACACATCTCACTGACATACTAGTAAGAGCATCCAGCAATTATAAGCCCCCAAAATCTCAGTTGTTCATGGAGACTATAAAATCAGAGAAGAACCTGAGGATTGGCAAGAGTAGAGTATCATGAGATTATTCACGTTATTGTTACCCTTAAACGTATAAATCAGTTCCTTCTCTAATGCGGGAATCTCCATAACAATATTCGCACCTAGGATGACATCGTCAAAGAGACCCCTTTTGACCCAGGCTGAAGGAAGCAGCATAATGTAGTTTCCCAAAGTGCAATACACAGTATTGCAAGTATTTTAGGAAACACAGGGATCAAAACTTATCATTCTTTGTTATATTGTACACGTTAGAAAAACACAACCAGCACTTAAATGCGTAATTTCACATCAATTACTATTTAGTATTAGAGTAATTTTTTTTAACTGAAAAAAATAAGTTGACTTAAAAATATTGAACACATAGAGTATAGACGGTATAGATGGTGCGTGGCTTTGGTGAAAACAGTGATTATTAAAATGACTAAAACTTGGGGAAACATTAGCGTTCTGTTTACAGAATGGGCTTTGGTTACATGATGGTTTTGGAAGTAGAGTGACTTGACTTTGAATCCTGGATCTGCTCTGCCATAATTTGGTGAGATTTAAGGCAGTTTCCCAACTATAAAATGATGACAGTGACACCAGCCTCAAAGGATGTTAGCAAAGATTTAATTAAATGAGATACTGTAGGTGAAGGGCCCAGCATACGTGCTGAGTGACTATCATTATTATTATTATAAGTTGAAATAAACCAAGTATTATCAAGAAAACTTAGTTTGTGTAATTTAGAGACGCACCACAACTAGACACTAAAAGGGAGATTGATCCTGCCTATAGTCTGCTTATTATCCTGCCCCAACTCCAGGACTACCACAAACCTCCCTAGGGTTTACAGCCAGCTCACAGCTACCATAGAGTTGAGTTGATCAGCTGGTGGACGCCATGGCTGTCATACAGAGATGCTAAAACCCTCCAGATGTAGGTGCCGATGCTTTGTAAAGCTGTCTTCCTGAACAGCACGTCTGTGTTCCAAGCACACAGCTGACAGCTCTGTTCCCTTGCTAAGCCAGAATGGCAGCAGCCTGCAACCTGACCACAGTGGGAAACATGAGCTGGCTCAGTCATGGCTTCCTTGCCTTGCCTTGCGCTTCAAACACTGCAATCCTGTGGGGATTTCTTCAACAACCTTGTGCTGGCAGAGGACTGCGATGAATTGAAGCAGCCATTACCTTCCCAAGAGAAAGCTTCTAAACAGGCAGACATCAAGCTCAGGATTGTCATCCAGCCACAAGGCTCAGCTGCAAAGCTGATGTCTGAGAGAGACAACCAAGGGCGTCCAGTCTCACCTGGCAGATTCAGGGGTCAGACTTACTGTCATTCTTCGCTTCTCATAAACATCACATGTACTCAATGAAGAAAACGTAAAAGGTACAAAATATTTAAATAATAAACTTTCCCAGATGCCACAGCCCAACAATTTCCTTCCAGACTTTTCCTATTAATTTTTTTTACAGTTGCAATTGCACTATTTATACATTTAACATTATGCTAGAATTTCCCTCATATCACTAGGTTTTCAAAATGTTTTTCATAATAACTAGATTATTGTGTCTTATAGTATATTAATACTAACTATAATGTCCTTGACCAATCCCCTGTTATTAAATGTTTAAACGTTTCGTGTTTATATTATGATAAATAATTCTGAAATAAATATCCTTCTGCATACATCTTTGTTAACATGTCAAATTAAGTGTGGAGTTACTGGATTAAATCGTATAAATGTTTTGAGTTTCTTGATATATACCATTTAATTGCTTCCCAGTAAGATTATATTACTTTGCAGGCTTACAACAGTCATAAGAAACTGCCATCTCACCAAATTCTTGCCAAAGATTTATCCTTTTAAAATTCTTTTCTAATTTAACAGACAAAAAGAAAATGTCTGCATCACTTTTCTCTGCATTTCTCGATTTCTTTCCATTTTCTTACATGTCTTTTGCCTTTTGTTTTTTCCTCTTCTGTGAACATTCTGGTCATGCCCTTTGCCCTTTAACTTTGACAGGTCTTTTTTTTGCTAAGATTTATAATTAAAAGCATTCTCACTTCACTTTCTCTCAAATCTATTATAACCAATTTTTCTCCCACTGAAAGAACAGTACATTGCATTGTCTTTTGTGGTGGGGTTAAAAATGGTTCCTCTGTCATTTTATTCCCGTGTAATTGGAATATAAAAACTTTTCTTTATGGAACGCAACCTGACACTTAAACTTGTTTAGGAAAATATATCATGGGTTATGCTTATTTTAAATTGCCTTGTGTTTATTACTGTTTGGGAATGTTTTACTTCATGAATTTAATTTCATAGACTAGACAGACTTTTGGTTTAAAGTACATGATTATGGTTTTTATGGAGATATTACAATAAGGACAGAAACATGGTCAGTTGATTTACTTTCAAAGATTATACCTCTGCATTAACTTCCCCCATAAACAATGCCTGAGAAGACCCAGGACAAAATACATTAAATTTTCCTTAGGTTGAATGAAACAAAAACTAACCGCCCCAACGTTTATAAAAGCAACATCTCCATACAGGTGACCCAGATAAACTTCTTTCTCCAGGGGGCCTCCTCCGAATCACACAGGCGGAATTCTTCTCTCCCTCAGAATACCCACAACTTACTGTCTGGGCTTCAGTGATGTTAACCATTAAAATCTACCTCACAGCCAGGCGCAGTGGCTCACACCTGCAATCCCAGCACTTTGGGAGGCCAAAGCGGGCGGATGACAAGGTCAGGAGTTTGAGATCAGCCTGGCCAACATGGTGAAACCCTGTCTCTGCTAAAAATACAAAAATCAGCCAGGCAAGGTGCTACCCGCCTGTAATCCCAGCTACTTTGGAGGCTGAGGCACGAGAATCACCTGAATCCAGGAGACAAAGGTTGTGGTGAGCCAAAATTGCGCCACTGCACTCCAGCCTGGGTGACAGAGAAAGACAATGTCTTAAAAAAAAAAAAAAAGAAAGAAACTACCTCAAACTGGCGATACATATGTGCATATCTGTCTCCTCCCATCAAGGTGATGAATTTCTTAAGGGCAGGAACAATGTTTCCCTCATCTGTGTATCCGTGTGTGACACCAATACGGAGCTTTTGGTGCAGTAGATGTTCAGTAAACATAGGTTGAGGTGAACTTTGAGAATCTGAGAAGGGGGCAATCAGAAACAGTAAAACCACCATAGGCTGTGGTGTCAGGACTCAGCTTGGAATCTGCCTCTGACACTTAGCAGCCATGAGACTCCAAGCCAGTTAACTTGGCCTCCTGAGCAGCTTGGTCTTCTAATGTGGTAGTGACACTGCCTATCGGGCAGGCCCTGGAGGTTGGCTACCCCAATACCCATCCCCAATGCATTTCACCCTTGCCCTCCTCAACCATGAAGACTAGAAGCTAAATCTCCCAGCTTCTCTTCTGCTGGGAAATTTATGGGCCGTACCTCTTGCCAATGACACAAAACTAGAAACAGTTGAGGGGGTCCAGGAAGGCTTTGCTCAGACATTCTAGGTAAAGTGTAATGTCACATGATCCCAGAGGTAGGTACACCATCCACCTCACAACCATGAGGCCAAAACGCGAAGACAATCCCCAGAGGGCAAAGGAAGACGGACTGACAGCCAGAGTCTGGGGCCTTTAGGGGCACCACTGAGAATGAATTTGACAGCTGCCCCCCTCTGGCTTCTTCTTCTGTAGCAGAAATCATATCTATATTTGTTTAAACCACTGTGAATGGGATATTTCTGTAATTTATCCCAAATACATTCCTAAGTGACACCTCTACCTTATAGGATTACTGTAACACTACACATAAGTCACCGATGTCAAGTGTTTAGCACAGAACCTAATGCATCGTAAGCATTCAATGGGGGTAGATTTAACAGCATGAGACAGAGGGTGACATTGCTTGTGGACCGCAAGGAATTCTGTAGCATGGGGTGGGTGAGAACTTCAAACAAGACATGGGAGCTAGCAGCAGGGAACGGAAAAGAAAGGACCCCATAAGCCACATTAAGGGTAGGAATATGTCCTGAGGGCAGCAGAAGGAAGTGAGTCAGGAGCGAGAATGTGACTGGGTGTGCTGGATGATCTCCTATTCTCTGAGCTCCCGGAAATGAAATCCCCTTTGGCAACCATCCACACCCCACCCGGACCCCACAGGGCTGGAGACTTTGCAAGAATACACGAGGTCTCACGTAAACTGTTCCTAAGCCAGGCTCCTTTAAAAATTGTTTTTTCATTCCAGGCTTCTCTTGAGTCTACTCATACTTTACTGCATCAGCCTCCCAGTGTCTAGTGCTCTAGGGCTGGGTGCACACCCCCAAAAACCATCCGTCTGTGGCTGGGTCCCCAGTATTACTCCCAAGTACAATATTGTCTCTGTCTCTACTTCTTCTGAGTACCTGCCTTCGGTACCCTCATTATGAAGGTACCCTCAATATGAAGCCCAGAGCTTCATAGACAGGCATCTTGGGTCCTTGGCTAACAAACTATGTGGCCAACCTGTCTTCTCCCCCTTCCAGATCCACTTTCTGAGTTTATATATCCCTAGAATAAGTTCCCGCTCATGGAACAAAGGATGCCAATGCTCTGGGATATTAGTAAGCACCTCATAACACGAAATCAAATCACAGTCAAATAAGCCAACCAAGTATGAAGTTAAACAGAGTTGAACAGATTTTTCTCCTACATAACTTCTCGGAGCTTCTGTGATGTTACTGCCTATATGTGAATACATAGAGACAAAGATAGTGCAATGTTTCCCATATTTGTTTGTCTGCAAATCTTTCAGTCCAAGAATATCTCAGGGGCTAGTGCTCCATGAGACATATCTGGGGAAATCCTGTGTTAGAAAAGCAGGCTTCTGAATTCCCACCCATAGTGGGACACCCCTCCCCTGCCCCTAAGTAGTCTCTTCACTCTACAGATTTTCCCTCACTCCTAGACACAGACTGGTCCTTACTTTTCTTCTCACACACACACATACCCACCACTAGAAGCCTCAAATCTATATTCCAGCCCCACTGGTTTTTTGCCACTGTATGGATAAGTCATGGTCCTCCCACCCTCAGGCCTTTCCACTAGTTATGCTCCCTACCTGGAAGGTTTACTCTACTAGGGAGGCTCTCGTTCACATTTCAAGGCCTGACTTGAACAGCAGACCCACTGTGAATTCTCCCCAGTTACTCAGGGCCAAGTTAATTACTCCCACCTCTATGGTTCAAGAGAACTTTGCAATTACTCCTACTGCAGCATTTATTACATTGGTTATACTGGCAGGCTCATCTTCCTTTCTGAGCAAGCTATTAATCCCCCAAGTCGTGTTTTTC
Organism: Callithrix jacchus; assembly: GCF_049354715.1. Classification (NCBI taxonomy): domain Eukaryota; kingdom Metazoa; phylum Chordata; class Mammalia; order Primates; family Cebidae; genus Callithrix; species Callithrix jacchus. The sequence continues at coordinate 9,434,047 of NC_133518.1, forward strand.
CATAAGTCTGCTCCATGTAATCAGCAGATCATGAGTAAGCATAAGTTTAATGAATGAATGAACAAACAGCTACATGGAAGTCCACAGGGACTTCCTTCTCTATATCTTTATCAAGGATATTGTGGATTAAGGCCAGACTCATAACCACTGCAAATAATAAGGTCCTACTACAAGCCCAGGGAACAGGATCAGATGCCAAACTCCCGCAGCCCTCAATTATTTTGTTGCTTAAAGTGGAGAAAAATAAATAAATTTGTATTAATGGCTAACAGAGTAGAACAAAGCAATTCTAGTTTTAATATTCAATGGTAACATCAATAGCTGATCGGTATTTTACATGCCACATGAGTGATAGAGATTACCTTGTGTCTGGTCATTCCGTACAGACCATCTTCCAAAAAGGAACAGACCTTCTGCAAATATCCATGGAAAACAGCCACTGCTAAGTAGGCAAGGCAGTCAACTCCAGGCAGCTGCAACACTTGGACCCCAGCCTCGCCCACACCAATTACACCAGGAATGGGACAAATGCTTCCCCAGCTGTGAACACTGCGGTGGTGAATCATGTCATAAGCTCATCCTATCACACCAACCACAACCTCAAGGCTGAATCCCAGTCCCCAGTCCTGCCAACAAAGGCACTAATGCCTCTGAAATCATAAACACTTGGCTGACAGGATAGGCATGGAGGCAAGGTCCTGCCAGATCCATTCCCAACCCTTAGGGATGTGTATAGTGGTTCATGCCTGTAATGCCAGTGCTTTGGGAGGCTAAGGCAGGAGGATTGCTTGTGGCCAGGAGTTCAAGACCAGCCTAGGCAACATTAGTAAGACTCAAAAAAAAAAAGAAAAAATTAAAAATTAGCTAGGCATGGTGTATGCATCTATAGTCCCAGCTACTTGGGAGGATGAGGTGGGAGATTTTCTTGAACCCAGAAGGTCAAGGCTGCATTGAGTTTCGATTGTACCACAGCACTCCAACCCGGGCAACAGAGTGAGGCCCTGTCTCAAAAAAGTAAGAAGAAATAAAATAAAATCCCAATCCCTGATCTTGCTAGAAGATGGGCTGCTGCTCCCAGAATTTGGTTCTCTCCCCCGAGACAGATCCCCACCATTGCTAGATGGAAGCGTGCTGCCCTGGAATTCTATGGATAATAAGTGGTCAGACACCTGCTACGGGACCTGGCAATGATCTCTCTGGCCATTTGCCCTGACATAGCCAACAAAATGTTCCAACAATTTATTGTGTATTTGGTGACGAGGAAAATTGAGTTTGTCTGGTTGGTTATTTCCCTCTCTTCTTTGGTGAGAGAAGTGCCAGGTACACTAAGGAACTGGTATCCTCCTCTCCCCTGACAAAAGTGTGAAAGCTGGTGTAGAGGCAATGCCACCCAAGCAGGTACTGCCACCTTAAGAGTTAGGAAACCCAGCCAGGCACGGTGGCTCACACCTGTAATCCCAGCACTTTATGGGGCTGAGATGGGTGGATCACGAGGTCAGGATATCAAGACCATCCTGGCTAACATAGTGAAACCCCGTCTCTACTAAAATACAAAAAATTAGCCAGGCGTGGTGGCGGGTGCCTGTAGTCCCAGCTACTCAGGAGGCTGAGGCAGGAGAATCACTTGAACTCAGGAGGCAAAGATTGTAGTAAGCCACGATCGCGCCACTGCACTCCAGCCCGGCGACAGACCAAGACTCCGTCTAAAAAAAAAAAGAGTTAAGAACCACATTCACCATCTCCACTTCACATTCAATTTATTCATGCTAGCATTCACTGTCATTCACAACCACCAACACAGCACATCACAACCAAGCAGAGCTGGACTGGACTCTCCCTGAGAAACCCAGGAGCCCTCTGAATATGTAACAGGGAAGGAGCTGCACCAGGCTGACTGGACTTACAGACTTTGTATTCCTACTGACAAATAGAGGAGTTGATCTTTTGCACTCTCAATCACTCTGGAGGTTAATTTGCACCTCAGACTATGAAGTTGGACTCTGAATGTCGCATATTGAATCCCCAAGCAATATAATTTTGCAAAGGGAATGAAGCTAGCAAAATAATCATAAAGACAATTATTTATCCAGCACCTTCTATGTTCCAGGTCCTGCACTTAGCATTACTAAACGTTAGTCATTTTATCCCAAAATAGCACTTGCATATTTCTCTTCTGTTCTATGAATGGAGAAATTGAAGCTCAAGGAAGTTACTAGCTCAAAGTAAAAACAGCAGTGAGTGGCCAGGTGCGGTGGCTCACGCCTGTAACCCCAACACTTTGGGAGGCCAGGAGATCGAGACCATCCTGGCCAACATGGTGAAACCTTGTCTCTACAAAAAATACAAAAAAAAATTAGCTGGACGTGGTGGCACGCATGTGTAGTCCCAGCTACTCAGGAGGCTGAGGCTTGAACCTGGGAGGGGGAGGTTGCAATAAGCTGAGATCACACCACTGCACTCCAGCCTGGGCGACACAGTGAGACACCATCTCGCAAAAAAAAAAAAAAAAAAAAAAAAAGCAATGAGTTAAAAATAAAATGCACACCTCTCTGAATCCAAAATTCTTGAGCCTTCCTAAAATCGTAGCTGCTGGTATTAAAATCGTCACACTAAACTTACTAGAATATGAATTTGGGGGAGTTTTTGCCACAAAATTCAAATAACAGAATACCAGAGGCAAAACCTGAACTTTACCATTTTCTAACTGACTTTTCACATACCAGATTGTTATACGTCATTTCCATGCACTGGATTTACATGAATCTGTGAACCAAACTGCCTCCTTACGTGTCTTTTTCAGGATGATAATTTAATCAATGTGATCTTTACCTTTTTTCTTGTTGAAATCCAACGGATAGCACACATCTAAATAGCAACAGCAGACATGAAGGAAGGGAAACAGGAAGAGCAGCAGCAAAGTCAACCAGAAATCTAAAAACGGGAAAAACTGTCTTCACAAACATGTAAAATATATAATTAGAAATGCATGAAAACTTCTGAGATAGAGACAGTATCTCTGCTGATGTTAATTTGGTTGATGACTCATGTTGAAATAACAGCTGTTTACAACTCAATGCTCTTGTCCACGCTGTATTCTTTGCGTCTTTCTCTAATTCAAATCATTCTTAACACATCCTTCAGGACATAAGGTATCACTTACCAGGTTTCTAGGATGGGCTACTTCCATGGTTCTGTCACCACCAGGACTGATGAGGTTTCTGACCCTTCCTCGAACTGTGAGCTCCCAGAGGGCAGGCCCTTTGTTGTATCTTTCTTTCCTCGCCTGCAGCTGACACACAATGAAAAGCTGGATTAGCCACACTGGATTTTTTTTCATCTTTATAAATTAGTACTCAGACAAATGACATTTTAAAATGGAATTCAAGATTATGACTGGTTTAAGTTAACATTTTAATCTATCTACAGAAGACTATGCAGTTGCAGGTAGCAATGGCCAGCAACAAAACACTGAGAAGGCCTAACTCCATATTGTGTAAATTATGGCCATTTCACATATACACCATGGAATATTATGCAGCCATCAAAAATGATGAGTTTGTGTCCTTTGTAAGGACATGGATGAACCTGGAGACCATCATTCTCAGCAAACTGACACAAGAACAGAAAATGAAATACCACATGTTCTCACTTACAGGCGGGTGTTGAACAATGAGAACACATGGACACAGGGAGGGGAGCACTACACACTGGGGTCTGTTTGGGAAATAGGGGAGGGACAGCGGGGGGTGGGGAGGTGGGGAGAGAGAGCATGGGGAGAAATGCCAGATATAGGTGAAGGGGAGGAAGGCAGCAAATCACACTGCCACGTGTGTATCTATGCAACTATCTTGCATGTTCCTCACATGTACCCCAAAACCTAAAATTCAATAAAATAAATAAAAATAATTAAAAAAATTATGGCCACTTACACAGAATGAACTATCTCTCAAATGCCTGCCCAAGGGAAAGTTGATTCTGTTGCCTTTCTTATGTCATCAAACAAGAATTTTTAAGTCACACAAGTTTCTCAAATTATGTCAGCAGCTTAGTGTCACTCAGCACTTGCTGAGCACACTCTCCTTAGTTTTAAACGTCCCTAAATAATTCTAACCTCACCATTTTCTAACTGGTCTTTCTCTTTCCAGATTCTCCTGAAATCCGTTTTTCAGATCTGGGACTTTCTTCTGGAGCTGTGTGACCTTAAGCAACACTTAGCATCACCAACTCTCAGCTCTCTCTGTTTGAACATCTATAAACTCTGCCTTCATGTGAGAACACACAGAACCCAAGCACATGCCAAGATGCAGGTTGGCAGGACTTGTGCTGGGCTGATCCAGGCAGCAGCAATCCAGCTTTGGAGATTCCAAATATGAGTCCTGTAGACCAGAGAATATTTTATTCTTGAATACAAGTCCTTACGGGATGCTTGAAAATCTTGTCCATCAAATGTGAGCCAATCCTAAAAGATCCAATTTCCTATGAAGAAAAATTGGTAGAGTGGTAAATATAAAGGAAAACCTATTCTAAATCTCACTTGAGCGGTGGAGTGCACGAACAGCCGTGAGCGCAGAAAGCAGAAGGGAGACCAAGCACAAGGAAAATTACTCCCAGAACCTTGGGGAGCAAGGAAACGTACTAGGATCCTTTGGGAAGTCTTGTTTTGCTGAGTCAGTATTAGTTACTTCTGAGAATGTCCTAGAAGACTTTTTTTCCCATTAGTTCAATTTATTTCCCCAATGCTACAGAAGAATGTCAAAACACAGACAATTATTCAAAGGTCTGAAAGTCTCAAGTAACAGATCTGACTGCCACAACTCATCTCTTGAAACATGAATTTCATAACGCCACTCCCTTTTCCAGGACTTACGGCATCTCCCCCTGCTCTCATATCCATCAATCAGCTGATGCTAGCAGCATCCTGTTTGGTGCGCAGCCCTCTGCTACACACAGGAAAAACCCAGTCATTCGTTTTTTACTCATTCAAAAAATGTTTATTGCGCACCTACTAGGTGACAGAAGCCACATTGGACACTGGAGGGAGCATAGATGGATAAGGCTGGCCCCTGTCCTAGAGAAACTCAAACTTTCCTGGGGTTGGCACACAGGTAAACAACAATTACAAAACACTGATAAGTCAACAGTAAAAACATGTTCACAGAATCCTGCAAAGCCCTAGAGAAGGCATAGTGGAGAAAACACGCCAGCTGGGGTTTGAGGGATGAGCAGGCATTCACCAGAGGGCAGAGCAAGAAAAAGGTACCCCAGAGGGAGGGAACAGCGACCTGCTGTGTTGACCTAAGTCAAACACAGGAAATAATGAGAAAATCAGACTATTATTGTACATCATTCGGTGATTAATTATGTGATAGAGATTACATACGTTTTAGGATAGCAGAAATCAGGAAGTCAGAACTTGGGGTAAGAAGAGAAAAACCTCAGTCTTTTTCCAAGTTTTTTCGCGGCTCTCGCCGGGTAGAATGTTGAGGGGGCAAAGCACACAGATCTGAGAGAGATCTGAGTCAGAATCACAGCGCCACTAAAAAGTAGGTCAAGCAGGTTCTAACGAAATTAATAATGCAGGAATTTTCACAGCCTCCCCCAACTCACTCATTAAAACAGCTTCTTGCCTGACTTCTCTCCCCTTAGATCCCAGGAAAGTCTTTCTCTCCCAGACCAGTGGTTTCGGGCTTTGGAATGCAGAGTAGCGACTGGGCCCCCGGAGATGCAAACAAAGGCCCTCCAGCCAGTGCAGGGTGAGAGAAGTGGGAGATCACAGAAAGGAGAGGATTCCTCTTTGCGGCGTTCTGGAAACCCAAGGAAAAATTCAATTATTCTGAAACTCTCTTTTGATTATAGATGAATGTGGTTTTGTTGTTGTCTACTTTGTTCTGTATTTATTTATTTATTTTGAGACAGTCTGGCTCTGTCGCCAGGCGCCAGGCTGGAGCGCGGTGGCGCAATCGCGGCTCACTGCAACCTCCACCTCCCCGGTTCAAGCAATTCTCCTGCCTCAGCCTCCCGAGCAGCCAGGGCCACAGGCGAGTGCCACCACACCCGCCACCACGCCCGGCTAATTTTTGTATTTTTGAGTAGAGACGGGGTTTCACCGTGTTGGCCAAGATGGTCTCAGTCTCTTGACCTCGTGATCCGCCCGCCGCGGCCTCCCAGAGTGCTGGGATGACAAGCGTGAGCCACCGCACCCGGCCTGTTGGGATTTTTAACCAAAACACTCTCTGAGACTGGGCTGCACAGTTCGCGGCTTTACAGGCGCGCATCCCGTTAGCAGTGTAACGGCGGGGGTGAACTCTTGCTCTCCACTTTGCGTAACCGCAAAATGGGACCCTACGTATGGGAGGTTTCATGGAGATGAAAAGAAATAATTGATGTCGACTTCTAGTAACCAAGAAGGATACTTTCTTTTCCACTGCCCTTTCATTCATTTATTTATTCAATTCGTACATTTTGATCACCTGCTACATCCTCTGCTAAATTCTTTTTTTTTTTTTTTTTTTTTTTTTTTTTTTTTGCCTATAGAAATGCTGCCCAACTTAAGCATTCATGGTTGGGTTTTTTTGTTTTTTTTTTTCTGTCCAGCACCCTTTTCCCTCCTCTTAAGGAAACATCCCCATCTGGGGGTTGCCACAGCTGGCCCATCATGGTTTTTCTACTCGACCCAATACCTGTTCCGTGTGGTGGGCCCATCACCCCAGACAGGCCAACCAGAGTGATCCCTTAGCCTTTTTCAAACTGGAGCTCAGAGAATGACTTTTTTCCCTCTGGACTTAAGACTTTCAAGGTAGGAGCCTTAATTCCAGCCACAGCTTAGAAAATTCCAAGACAACGAAGAAAATAGAAGACAAAAAAAAAAAAAAAGAAAGAAAGAAAGAAAGCTCCCGCTTCAGTCATGCCCTGCTCCAACCCTGACCTCCCTAGGGCCTGATTATACAAGTCAATAAACGTAGCCCTATTTGCTAAGTTAATTTGAGGTGGTTTTCTCTAGGTGCTAATCAGAGTTCCAGCCAACACAGTACCTTCCCAGACCTCATGTCCTCATTCTATAGGCCAGCCAGACTTTCCTGGGGCGCGACTGCTGACACTATACAGCTTGCCTCTGACAATGTACGCTTACCATTGCTACGTGACTCTTTTCCCCGGACATCGCCCTTCTTCATACACAGGCCTCATTACTAATCATGTAGTAGAAACTCAAGTGTGTGTAATCCCAGCTACTCGGGAGGCTGAGGCAGAAGAATTGCCTGAACCCAGGAGGCGGAGGTTGCGGTGAGCCGAGATCGCGCCATTGCACTCCAGCCTGGGTAACAAGAGCAAAACTCCGTCTCAAAAAAAAAAGAAAGAAAGAAAGAAAGAAACTCAATTGTGTTGAGATAAAACGAACACCAACCTAAACTATAAGAGCTAGAAAGAGTCTTAGAAAATCGGTTTAAAATTCTCTGGGGCCAGGCGCGGTGGCTCACGCCTGTAATCCCAGCACTTTGGGAGGCCGAGGCGGGTGGATCACGAGGTCAAGAGATCGAGACCATCCTGGTCAACGTGGTGAAACTCCGTCTCTACTAAAAATACAAAAATTAGCTGGGCATGGTGGCGTGTGCCTGTAGTCCCAGCTACTCAGGAGGCTGAGGCAGGAGAATTGCCTGAACCCAGGAGGCGGAGGTTGCGGTGAGCCGAGATCGCGCCATTGCACCCCAACCTGGGTAACAAGAGCAAAACACTGTCTCAAAAAAAAAAAAAAATTCTCTGGAAACTCAGAAACATATAGTGATTTTTTTTTTCTTTCTCTAACAACATTTCCTGGGAGGAAGCAGAAAGATGGCCACATAAATGTGTACTGCAATTCTTCCTGAGTTACCTTAAAGAAGCGTCATATCAAAACAGTTCGCAGATAAACGTGTACGTGTAGAAATGCACCCAGCCATAACTTATTATAAGGGAGTATCACACTCAGGATTCCTGACTCCGAATGTAATTAATTGCCTCCAGAGACACAAAAGCATAACATATAATTTAAACTTTATGTGAATTTAGCAATAGATATTAAATCCTTAAGAAACCCACATACCTTTTAAACCAGCAATTCTGTTGCTGGCAATTTGCCCTAAGACAAGAATTTGGAAATGTTTAGAGATTTAGCCACATTAATTTTTATTCAAACATTGTGAAAAAATTGCAAGAGATTGAAAAATACCGAGTTAATCATTCATAGGGAATTAATTAGAGAAATTAATAACCTATTCATATAATGGGGTTCCATTTGAAAAAAAATCCTATTAGAGAATAATGCCCGCACTATTTTTAGGTGAAAAAAACTAGGTTGCAAAGTGACAAATATATAGAATGGTCCAATTTTGTATGTGTATATGTAAATGCATATAGGTATATCCATGAATGAACCAGAAGAACAGACAACCTAATGTTAATAGTGTGTATCTCTGGGTTGTAGCATTATACGTGAGTTTCACTTAGTCTTTTTTGCTTATTTTTATTTTGGGAGTTCTCCACCATAATCATTTATTTATGCAATTAGAAGGAAACAAGAAGGACTGTTTTTTAAATATACAGGAAAGTGTTCTAAGAAAACATCTAATCCCAATTCCTCATGTTGCAGAGGAAGAAACTGGGGCTCAGGGCAGTTCTATAGCTTGTCCAAGGTCCCACAGTTAGCAAATGACAAAATTGTCACCTTATGCCCAGGACAACGCTCCTTCCACCAGACCATTTGATCTCCACTATGGGTATTGCATTTCTCAAGTCCAGTTAGCCAGGAACAGTGGCTCACGCCTGTAATCCTAGCACTTTGGGAGGCCTTGGGTGAATCACCTGAGGTCAAGAGTTCGAGATCAGCCTGGCCAACATGGAGAAACCCGGTCTCTACTAAAACTACAAAAAATTACCTGGGCTTGGTGGCAGGCACCTGTAATCCCAGCTATTCAGGAGGCTGAGGCAGGAGAATTGCTTGAACCTGGGAAGCAGAGGTAGCGCTGAGCCGAGATCACACCATTGCACTCCAGACTGGGCAACAAGAGCAAAACTCCATCTCGAAAAACAAAGTCCAGCTAACTGCATTTAACTCTGCATTTGAAAAGGATCATTTTATGACAGCACACACATATACAGAAATGATAGCAAGCAGAAATACACCCTTGAATTTCATCTCATGCTTGGGTTTCAGTGCTTTACAAAAATAGTGCTGGCATTACCTCCTGGCATTGTATTATAGGATGGGGTTTATCACGAAGCTGGGACCAAATTCTTCAGTTTGGAACAATTAATAGGCATAACATAGGTTTAGAATTAGTGAAGTCATATTTTTGCAGCTGCTCGAGTTCTCAATTCTTCCACAGCTTAATTTGCTACCTTTGTGATTTTAACAAATGGAAAGATGTGTGTTCATTTGTAATAATTGGCTATAGGCTGCCACTAACTTAAAAAATTTGATGACTTTCAGGAATCATAACAGACCATGACCTGTGATTTCAATTTCCAATGGTAAAAATCCCCCGACCAGAGTGGATGTTGATGACGCGCTAATAACGTGTTCTGTAGCAATGTGTTTTGAGCACTGAATTGACCTGTAAGTGTTCCAGATACTGCCTGATGAAAACAGGTTTTATTATTTTCCATTAGTAGCTGCAGCAGCGAAGTGAACGGCCACTCCACAAGGGAAATAAAAGTGTTTCCCTCTTCTCAGTAGCCTCCGCTGCACACGCAAACAAAACTACCTTCTTGCTTCCCCTCCTCCCACCTCTGAAATCTCTACATTCAAGGACCGTGGCTAGTGAACCCTGCCTGAGTACCTGGCATCTAATTAAAGTACAATGGGCCACCTACTATGTGCTCAGCATTTTGCTGATGTGGTGCAAGGGTGAATGGAGAGCTTGCATGGGTAAGGAAATCACTAGAAAAAGTGGTCCCTGCCTTCAAAAATGTCATTAGACTTTCCAATCGGTTCCTTTTCATTAAAATGACAATAATAGTTCCATTAAGATAGACTGGACAAAGAAAATGTGGCACATAGACACCGTAGAATACTATGCAGCCATAAAAAACAATGAGTTTTTGGCCTTTGTAGGGACATGGATGAACCTGGAAACCATCATTCTCAGCAAACTGACACGAGAACAGAAAATCAAACACCGCATGTTCTCACTCACAGGCAGGTGTTGAATGATGAGAACACATGGACACAAAGAGGGGAGCATCACACACTGGAGTCCGTTGGGGGTGGCTATAGGAGGGATAGTGGGAGGGAGGGTGGGGGAGGGATAATGTGGGGAGAAATGTCAGGTATAGGTGATGGGGGGTTGGAGGCAACAAACCACCTTGCCATGAATGTACCTATGCAACAATCCTGCATGATCTGCACATGTACCCCAGAACCTAAAGTACAATTTAAAAATGATAATAATAGTTTACCATTGTAGTGGTCTGCTTTATCCTTGTTTCTAGCATTTATAAAAAGTTATTCAGTACCAAGTTTTCTTCTGCACAAGTCTTCTCTCCACTTTCGGCATTTGCATTCTGTGAAATTATGCTCTTTTTGGCAAATATATACACGCATATAGCGAGGTCCACAACCATTTCAAGAATTATTTCTCCAAGGAATTTTTATGTTTCCTCCCAGAGAGACAGAGAAAAATCTCACCAAGGTGTCACACAAAACAAACAAACAAAAACCCCTCCACATGCCCCTCCTCTTCTGGCATTTTTCTTGTTGCCTGCTAAATGAAGCCTTGACCCAATGTTCCTTTCCCTGCCCTCTTCTCTCTCACTACCATCTACGGTCTCCCCGGATGATCTCATGTAATTCCACAGCTTCAACACTCACACAGTACATGCGATTCCTAAATCCCTCTCATCACAACCTCTTTTCTCAGCTCCTAGTCTGCATTCTCAGCTGTCTGCCAGTCCTCTCCACCCAGACGAATACAGGATACAAGCCAGGAAGCACAAAGCCAAACCCTGTGTGCCCATCTACGTTCCCTTTCTGCTCACGGCACCAAGATCTTCCCAGTCTAGATCAGACAGGCAGACATCTTTACCTCTCTGTTCTCTCATGCCCTTTACTCGACTCTATCAATTCCCTCTATTACTTCATTGATATCTATTCCTTTCTTTCCATCTTCCTTCTCACTGTCCTAAAGTCTCTTATAGCTCATTTGAACTTTTACCACAACGTCCTAACTTCCCTATTTTAAGTCTTTCTCTATTCTAGTTCACTTTACACATCAGCGACAGATTAGCACAAATTCCAAAGTGTAGTTGTGACCATGCCTTCCCACCACTCACAAACTGTCCACAGCCACTGTTTACTTACAAAAGAAAGTACGCACTTAGAGAGGGCCTTCCATGGTTTGGTTGCTACTGACTTTGTTAGCCTTATGGCCCACTACGCATTGGAACAGTCCCACATTTCATTTATTTATTTATTTTTATTTTTAAAGACGGAGTCTTGCACTGTCGCCCTGTGCAATGGCACGACCTCGGCTCACTGCAACCTCTGCCTCCTGGAGTCACATGATTCTCCTGCCTCGGCCTCCCGAGTAGCTGGGATTACAGGTGCACACCACCACATCCAGCTAATTTTTGTATTTTTAGTAGAGACAGAGTTTCACTATGTTGGCCAGACTGGTCTCAAATTCCTGACTTTCTGATCTGCCCGCCTCGGCCTCCCAAAGTGCTGGGATTACAGGCGTGAGCCACCGCACCTGGCCACATTCCCATGTTTCAACTAAGCAAGACTATTCACCATGAACAACACAGGCTCTTTGTTCTCCTTCTTTCATTAATTTTCTTTCACATTCTTCCCTCACCTCGAAGGCCTTTCTTCCTTCACAGTGACATTTTAAAATTCACTTTACACATTCAGACCAACTCAGGTATCATTTGATGCCTGTGACTGCTTCTCCCTTACTTGTCCACTTTCTGAACTTTAATACTGCACCAGTGAGCTAATTCTGACTTCAAGTGATACTGTTCACTCCACATAAAGTAGAAGGACCTGCCTCTGGTTCATCTGCCTCCATTGCATCCTTCCCAAACTTTGTCCTATTTTGTCATATAGTTGACAAAATACACATTATAATTCCCACAAGACATGATTATTAATTTGGCTGTAAGCATTTCGATCATCAGTTAAAGACACCAAAATAATAAAAAAACAAGTCTTTACATTTGCTCACAATCTTAGTCTGTTTTGTGTGGCTACAATAGAATACCTGTGAAGGAGTAGTTTATAAATAAATGAGGTTTATTTAGCTCCAGGTTCTGTAGGCTGGGGAGTTGAAGGGCATGGCCCTGGCTTCTGGCCAGGTCTTTTATGCTGCATACTAACATGGCAGAGAAGGTCAAAGGAGAAGCGAACACGTGGGAAGAGACAAAACCAGAGGGTGGCCTGGCTTTATAACAACCCACGCTCCTGGGAAACTGATCCATTTCCATGAGAACCAATCGAGCCTTGTCAGAGCCAAAGCTCACTCCCCAACATGAGAATGGAACCAAGCCATTCCCAAGGAATCCACACACTTCCCACTGGGTCACTTCCCAGCACCACCACGTGGGGATCAAATTTCAACGTGAGTTTCACAGGGGACAAATTACAGCCAAACCATAGCACTCACATATTTCCATTTCTAATGCATTTAACCTGCACTAATTTTTCACCACCACGGAGGCAAATCCCTCCAAATACTCTACCAAAAGCCCCGTGAATTATGATGCTTTCCAGTCTGGCCAGCAGGAGCAGGAATAATATCAGCCTTGTGAGGACTCTGAAGATGGTTTCTTCTGCTTCTTTCAGGGAGTTCTTTCCCCAGCCTGAGAATATATTTCTCACACGCATGCATGGATTGGTATTCAGCTGAAGGCTCAAGGAGGGTCCTTGGCGGGTCTCCAGAGTCCTCTCTCTGTACAGTGCTCTCCTTTACAGCAACCTATCTGCAAATTCTAGTTGCCTTGGCCTCCTCAACTCAAGGTAAGTTCCAGGTTCTGCCTAGGGTCCCTCTCCCCTCTCATGGTTTGGACATTCTCTCCAGGGAGTAAGTCGGGATAATTACAGAGCTCAGTCACCTCATTTGTTGCCCATCTCTCAGGGATCACTGAGGACTAAAGTCTTGAAAACTGATTTTTTTTTCACATATTTGATCCATCTTTTCAGTTGTTTCAAGAAATAAGGTAAATTCAATTCCTTGGCTGGCAGGTGATGTTGTGTAGAATCACAAATTTAACGATTCGACTGTTACCTGGAGGAAATTTCTGAAAGAGTTGGATCCAGTTGAAGATCCAGGTGCCGGAAACAAGTAGCATACTTCACAGACAGTGCCAAAACGAGGTCTGATCTTATCTGGGGACTCCACAGTTGTCAGTGACAGTTTCTCTCAAAAAAAAAAAAAAAAAGTACACAGCTAAAAGTACAGAACTTTTGGAGACATACCCAGATAGAGCTTTGAGCCCTCAAAGCTATGAGATTCCTTTGTACGATCTGAGAACTTGAAGATTCATCTCCTTCATTACATACTAACTAGTTTTCTGAAATCACTCTTTCAAACACGTATATAAGAGGCTATCATACCTGTGATACATCTATTTTCCAATAAACCAGAATCCAGAAAAAAAAAGAGATTCTGTATATAGGTTCTATACAATGAAAGCAAACCTTCCTTCATTCCTTTACTAGCTCTTTTACTTTCTTCTTTCTATCTTTACACTTTAGTTCCCTTTCTTGTTCAAAAATTCTAACTCCCTAACTTTTTCCCCAAGCATGCCTGGGGTTGTTACAGTGAGAGAGTAGCATTCACAAATACGCCCTCTCAGATTCTATCCCTATCTCTCTGCACTCATCCTTCACTAAGCCAGCTTTGTAGACATCAAAAGATATATTCTTCAGTGAATGAATCAAGGAAAGAAAGAACTAAATTTTTCATTTCTGCTCAAATGGAAGGGGTAAATTCACCTGAACTGGGAGGAGGCTTATCTGTAGGAATCTTCTAATCTTTTCCAAACATAGAAGCAGAACAAAGAGAAACTGTAGGCCAGCTTTACATTAGAATGGAGGATTCGTGGGAAAATTGGGGCTGAGAAAAAAACATCTGACATATCTCCATTTTGAGTTTTATAAAAATAAACTGAAACTATATCTGATCAATGATAGTGGATCCCCAATTGATCACTTACTTAAGTTGGTGTCTGCAACATTATGGCCCCAGTACTTCTGGTACACAGATGTGAATTAGAGAAATTGTCATATAGCATTAAATAACACTGGATTACATAGTGAGATAGTTATTCCCTTTTAATTCTCTATTATCTGATTACATTACGATGAGAGAATTGCTTGTCGTTAGTATATCTTAACTTCTCCAACATGTGCTGGTCTTTTCTTTCTTTCTTTTTTTTTTTTTTTAAGACGGGGTTTCACCATATTGGTCAGGCTGGTCTTGAACTCCTGACCTCAGGTGATCCACCTGCCTCAGCCTCCGAAAGTGCTAGGATTACAGGTGTGAGCTACCACGCCCGGCTATTACTGGTCTTTTCATTGAGAAAAAAAGAGCTGTAGAGCATTAGGCAGAAAAAAATTCAGCTAGAATGTTAAGGTTTTTTTAATATTCTTTGGATTTATTTTATATATTTTTTTTTTTTTTTTTTAGACAGAGTCTCACTCTTTCACCGGGGCTGAAGTATAGTGGCAGGATCTCAGCTCGCTACAATCTCCATCTCTCAGTTTCAAGTGATTCTCCTGCCTCAGCCTCCCAAGTAGATGAAATCACAGGCATGTGCCACCACACCTGGCTAATTTTTGTATTTTTTTTTTTCAATAGAGATGATGCTTCACCATGTTGACCAGACTGGTCTCAAATTCCTGACCGCAAGTGATTTGCCCACCTCGGCCTCCCAAAGTGCTGGGATTATAGGCATGAGCCACATGCCTGTCCTATTTTATAATTATTTTCTATTTATGGCAAGTGATATTCCTTTTTCAACCCTTGATATTTGATAATATGAAGACTTTTTATTCATATTTATAAAATGTGCTAATTTGAAGAAAACTATCTCAATAAAAACCTTCCCTGAAATGCCAATATACTGTGTAATTTCAATCAATTAATGTTACAGGTGGGTTTTCCCGGAGGCAGACACTGAGACAGAGCTGAGGGGTCAGGAAGTTCATTAAGGATTAACACCCATGGAGGGAAGAATGAGGAAGGAAGATGGCTGCAATGCAACCTGGACAAGAGTCTGGCAGAATTTAGGGAGCACTGGAACAAGTACTACCATCAAATCAAAACTCTGTTCCATCAAACTGTCCCACGGTGGGCCCCGTGGCCAGGCCTTTCCACCTCTGGCTCATCTGGTCCACAGATGCTGGCTCCCTTAGGAAGGGAGAGACCTCAGTCACAGCAACTCTGCAGCAAGGGCAGAGCCTGAAGATGGCGACAGCTGGCAGTGAGGATGCCCACACTCCCCACAGCTGAACTGAAACTCCTTCCTTGAAAGGCTTTCTGGGCAGCGCGTGTACATGTCCCCCACAGTTGATCAACCAAAGATCTTTGTTCAAATCATTCTTTGGATCTCAGTTTCCTCATCTGTAAATGGAGCTGGTCTGGATTTGCAGATCTCATTCTGTGTTTCGAAAAAGATACTTTCTCCCCCAGAAAAACTGGATTATGGTTTCTCTTTCTACATGTAATTTTTAACCTTTAAAAACTATAACATAGTGGCCAGGCACAGTGGCTCATGCCTGTAATCCCAGCACTTTGGGAGGCCAAAGCAGGAATATCTCATGAAGCCAGGAGTTCAAGACCAGCCTGGCCAACATGCTGAAAACTCGTCTCTACTAAAAATACAAAAATTTGCCCGGCGTGGTGATGCGCACCTGTAGTTGCAGCTACTCAAAAGGCTGAGGCAGGAGAATCACTTGAACCCAGGAGGCAGAGGTTGCAGTGAGCCAAGATCATACCACTGCGCTACAGCCTGGGTGACAGAGCGAGACTCCGTCTCAAAATAAATGAAACTATAACTTATCAGTTATACATCAACTGTACTGCATAGTAAATTGTAAGGCATTGGAAATAACCAACACATTACTGTAGTACCTCATTAACCCACTGGTAAAGTGAGTGGATGCCGTCCAAATAACATGCAATTTTTAATTAATTTGACAGGTTTCAAACCCAACTGAAAAGTCCTGAAACCACTCTCTCTCATCTACTGCTTTCATGCTGTGAATCTAAGAAAAAAAGAACCATGGCAGAGACTTCGAATGCACAAAGCCACAGGCTCCCGCCATCTTAGTGAGAAGGCAAGGGATAAATGTTCAGAAAGATTAATAGCAAGAAAAGAAGGCCAGTGGAGGAGTGCTAATTACAACTCCCTTATGGCTTCAGAAAAGGGATGAAGGGCTTTACAGAGGAGGCACTTGAAACTGGAAAAAGCTGAGTAACCTGCCCAAGTTAACATATGCCAAGTGTTAAAATTCAGATTCTAGCCCAGTTCTCTTGCTTGCCGGAACCCATACATACACCAGACCATCCCCAGACTCCTTACTCTCGGGTGTACAGTGCCAGATGGTTTTAACTTTTAGACTCTCCAAATATTTATAAACGACAGTTGTGTGGACTACACAGTTCAAGTGGCCCAATATTGATGCACCGAGGAATTTTATGTTTTCTCTGAGTTTGGGTGGTGACGGTGGTGATGATGTTCTTAACGTGTGGGTTTAGGTGTGAGCCTCTGATTGTGGAGGAATCACATTTCTGGATAAAGTATATTCATTCAAAGGAACTCCTTTCTTTACCCAATTGCTTAATGATATGTCTTGAATAATAACGTTATCTCGGGACTGAAATGACATCACGCGAGGCGTAGCAGGCTCTTCTGAGTCATGAAGGAAGGTCTGAGAACTAGGAGTGAGGGGAACAAGTCTCCACTGAAAGCCACTGCAACCGGTGTCATTTAAACTACCCTGATTAGTGCCACATTTCTGTTTGCTACTACTTTGCTGATAATTCCAGGCAAAATCACAGTGCATTTGGAAAAAGAGAGAGACAGAAAGAAGAGAAAGGAAGGAAGGAAGGTGGGAGGGAGGGAGGAAGGGAGAAAGGGAGGAAGAGAAGGAGGCAAAAGCAAAGAAAGAAAAGGAAAATGAGAGAACAGATAAAGTCCTATTCAAGGTTTCAGAGTAAAAGAGAAAATCCCCAGGATCACAGCCAGTTGTCATGGGAGAAATTTTTCTTCCTGATCTATTTTTGGCAGTCAGTTCAATTCATGCATCATTGTTTTACTTATGGCATGTACAGTAGCCAGAGAGAAACCCATAATATCTTTTCTGTCTGGTGGAAATCTTGTATTCCTATGCACAGTGACAAATGGCTTGATGACAACGATTTTTTTCTCCTCTGGGCTTCGCAGTGTTTTAAATATCTCTAAATCCGTGGAACATATTTAAAAAGAATAAGACTCTTACAACATACCGAACACAGTAACCATGGTACAAATTAGCGCAGAGCATCGAACCGTTGGGATAGCACCGTTTTTACAGAGGCTGTGGATGAAGACGCAGCCATGAGGTGCGAGGAATGGGAACGAACAAAAGATACCCAGGCTGGAGAAGCATCCATTTGGAGGAATTTTTTTCCTCAAAGAAAGAATAATAAGAATCATGTTCAAATATTTAAGTAACAGCAGAAAATTAGATTTAATCGTGGGAAAAATGATTGCAAATGGCTTCAGTCAGCTGAAGACTTTCACCGCTCTCTCCTTTATTTTCATCTTAAGCTCCTGGAAATGGCCATGATTTGTGGCAGCAGCATTTCAATCACACCCATTCACTGCTTCAGTTGTTTTTATCCTTTAGTGGAGATCTTTCAAAAACATGAACTCCTCACAGGAAAATATCTGCGACATTAGAAACTGACTCACGTTTCCTAGTTTTTCATGAAACAATGACATTTTTTCCCTTTGATGCTCTCATCTAACTCCACAGGAAATTTTACTACGGAGCTGCTTTCATCTCTCCTGGTTTGAAGATAAATGATCCTTGGTCTCCTTTAGACCTGCATAAATCACAAAGCAATCTACTAAGAGATGCCTGTGGCAAGCAGCTTCAACTAGAATCAAAAGGACAGTCAGAAATATCCATACTGCTTACACAAGGAGTAACCGAGGCACACGAATCCAAACACTGCATCCCCTTTTCTTATACATACAAAGCCTGGCACACTGGGGCTGTTGAGAAACACGAATTCACCCATCTCTGACCAAAGCCTCAGTACCATAAGCTCTGCTACACGAAACTCAGAGTTCAAAGTTCTCTGCCCTTCTTCAGAAGAACGTGGCTTACTGGAAACCAAATTCTTATGAGAAGTACATCAAAGAAGGAAAGGTTACCACCTGTAGTCCTGGCATCCTATGAATATTTTATTTATTTTTTTTTTTTTTTTTGAGATGGAATTTCACTGTCACCCAGGCTAGAGTGCAATGGTGCAATCTCAGCTCACTGCAACCTCTGCCTCCCGGGTTCAAGTGATTCTCCTGCCTCAGCCTCTCAGGTAGCTAGGATTACAGGCATGCACCACCAAGCCTGGCTAATGTTTGTAGTTTTAGTACTGATGGGGTTGGCCAGGCTGGTTTCAAACTCCTGAGCTCAGGTGATCCACCTGCCTCGGCCTCCCAAAGTGCTGGCATTACAGGCGTGAGCCACCACGCCCAGCCGCGATGACTATTTCCATTTGCCTGTGAACATGTGTTATTTTTCCAAAAATAAAATGGCACCAGGTGATTATGTCAATATGTATTTAACTTTCATCCTGTTGGACCATGAGACTTCTAAAGACAGTATAGGCCAGGCGCAGTGGCTCACATCTGTAATCCCAGCACTTTGGGAGGCCAATGAGGGAGGGTTGCTTGCGATCAGAAGTTTGAGATCAAGCAACATGATGAAACCCCATCTCTACAAAAAAATACAAAAATTAGCCTGGTGTGTGGCACATGTCTGTGGCCCCAGCTACACGGGAGGTTGAGGCCAGATGATCATTTGAACCCAGGAGGTCAGGGCTGCAGTGAGCCATGACGGCGCCACTGCACTCCAACCTCGGTGACAGAGTGCAACCCTCACTTCAAAATAAATAGATAGTCCAGGCTCTGCAGTCAGACTGGGTCTGAATCCAAGTTCTGCCATTACTGGTCCAGGAAACTGAGGTTGGTTATCCTCTGTCTCTGGGCCTCCATTTTATCTGCATATAAAAATGGGAACAATGCTGGCACTCCCTTCAAAGGGTTATTGTGAGAAGTAAATGAGACAGCGCATGAAAAATCCTTAGTGTCATACCTCGGTCATCATAACCACTCAATAGATGTTGACTGTTTTATTATTTATAATAAATTCATTTTTAGCTAATACCATTGTGCAAGAAGATAAAAGGAAACCCTTCCATTTCCCGAACAGGGGTGAGATCTGACCTACAATCTTCTCACAGTTATGCAACTTCCCCACCCATCTCCTCTCTTTGCAGACACAGGGTTCATAGCCACAGCAGGGGATGGGGCAAGGCCCTGGGCTCTGATCTTGCATAAGAGAAACAGGGTCTGCTATTGGCCTAGTCACCCAGAACCACAGCACTGAGAGAGCAAACTTAGACATCAGCTATGCCCAACTGCCACACTGAGTTAAAAAGAAACTGAGGCCTTGAGAAAGGAAGAGATTTGCCTGAGGAAAGGGCTCAACCAGAGTCTCCCAACCCATCTGCCTTATTCATTGCTTGGGTGCCACAGCAAGTCTGGCCTCGTTTAAAGCACCTTGCAGCTTTCTACAGGAATTCATCCCATTAACTTCGCTTCCCAGCCCTGAAGGCTTCCGCGGTCTCCTTGCTTCTGTGCTTCTGTGGTGAGGTCACGTTTTCTGCAAATCCCTGTGATTTCTTTCCACAGCCCTCAGCCATGCATGTGGCAATGAGGTCAGCAGACGCCTTACGTAGAAATAAGTAAAATCTTGGCCTGAGCTCAGACAAAACCACATTCAAATCTCAAATGTCATTTTCTTATACTTCAAAAATAAAACATTGGGACCATAAGGCTCTCTTCTCTGTCACTCTCTTCTTTCTCTTTCAGCTGCATTCTGTATCTGAGTGCATTTAATTGTGCATTCTTTTCTTCTGGCACTAGAAGGACACACATTTTTCTAATAGATCATTTCAAAGCAGTTACAATTTGATCTAAAACAGGGAGTACTCAGTATTTCATAGTAAGGAAATTTATTCTCAAGAAGAAATCATAACATATCAGGGTGTTTTATTAAAGTATGAATGAGCATTTGAATTTCAGTTTATCTACAAATCTATCACTACTGTCAATCAAAACAAAACATGTTTTTGATAAAAAATTGTCATGTGAAGTAATCTTTATAAAAGCTTGAAAAATGGACTGGCCTCAACCCAGATGACCAGCTTTGCTCTACAGGTGTCTGTAGCTTCGCTTTTACACATCAGTGTGTTCAAGTAATGTGCTTTAGGCTCTGTTCATTTTTGGCAGAAGGACCCCAAGCTGTGTGAATGTAAATTTTTTTAGGATTTTAAAGAAAATTAGCTTCAGAAGCTCCTGATATCCTGCATCCACTAACTCAAATTATCGTAGTTGGGTGTTGCCAAGTAGAAGGAAATGAATGAAAATGATGTGCAATTGACCCGGCATTACTATGAAAATGAGTGCTTCAAAGAGCACAACATGCAGGGTTGTCTTGAAGAGGCTGATGGTTCACCAGAACTCAACCACAGCACGTTTCCACAGGTATCAAATGAGTGTCTGTTAATGTTGACTGGGTCTGCCTTTGTTCTTTTTATAACAGTGTTGGGTTTGTAGGAAACTCTTATTTCTCATGCTCACTCTTAGGAAGACTCATTCCTTCCTTCCTCTCCACGTGCCTCTATTTTCTACCATGCAGACGCATCTATTACCATTCCCAACTCACAGCCAGGGGAACGAAGCCCTGACCTGCACGGTATACATAAAATCAATACATATCCACCACGCAATCACTGTGTGCCCAATAGAATACAAGTTGCTATGAAGATGGAAAAACCTGTGCCTGACCCTGGGACTCACCATCTACGTAGTTCCTTGTGACCCGGTGAATCCAGCCCAAGTAATGAGCTCAGTGGGGCGTAGGGGAGAAGGCCTGCCTAAAACAACAGTGGGCTCTTTGCCAGGCTTTTCTGTCTTCCGGGGATCTGGAGCAGGTCAGGGCGGGGCCTGACTTTGAGGAGCCAGGTTCCAAGTCTTACACAGGAGCACCTCCCGATAGTAGCTGCCATTCACCACCCTCTTGCTTTGGGTCAAGCTGAGACATTCCGTTTTTTGCAACAATCTTACCATGCAGGTATTATGATTCCCATTTTACAGTTGTGAAAACTGTAGCACAGAAGGGTTAAATTGTTCAAGGTTAAATAGCTTTAAAAAGTGGCAAAGTCGGAATTTGAATTCAGGGCTACCAAAAATTCTTAATCAGATTCTAGTCACCTGCTTTGCCCGTATCCTTACCTCCACCCTCATCCATGCCTGCAAAATCCTTCCCACCCAGGAACATCAGACTTACTATAAAGAAACAGAAAGCAAAAGCTTTAAGCCAGAATGTAAACCTTAGTTATAGCCGTCAATAACCTCTCTTTTACTATTATTATTGCGCTAAGCTATATAACATGAAATGTTGTTGCCCAGAGTTGCACTAAAGATATATTGACTAAATATAAAACTAGCCCATTAACTTTTGAGAATTTTCTTCTCCAAATTCTATATGGAATGTGCAAATTAATTAAGCCCTGGTGCTATAAACTGAAAACAATCAGTCTTAACCAGCTGAAGAGCCACTACGTCACCCAGTAGTCAGAAACTACCAAATAATTAAGCAAATTCCTGATATTAGAAAGTACATAAACGTTTTATTATAAACTAACAATACTTTTAGCCAAATGACTAAATAGAGGTTGCTGCCTGATTCTCAATATTTTTTAACTCCGTATTAGGTCTGAAACTGATATTAGGTTTCCAGAGTCTGTCAGTTCCTCTGCTCCTGACTTAGCTGGCGAAAATGTCAGGGGAAAAACACTGTTCGCCTGATTTTCAAATGGATTATTCCTAGAAGATAATACAATAGCAATTATGCTACTCTAATTCGTTTGGTCACAAAGAGGATGATTTTGCTGTCCAGCAAACCTAGGTTTGTATGTGACCTGTATGATGTGGTAGCAAATGTTTTAACTTCTCCAAGCCTCATCTGTAAAATGGGGGTCATAAGGACTCTTCAGAGAGTCTTTGCAAAAGACTGCATGTGGGTACTGCATGTGGCACATCGTCTAGCGCACAGCGAAGCTCTTCAGTAAACAGGAGCTAATATTATATGGTGTTGACGGACAAGAGGAAAGCCGGTAGTGGGGGTTTTGAAGTTCGGGTTCCTCTGAAGGGCGTGGTATTCTCATCTTTCATTTTTTTTCAGGGGACTTGTATTCACTATCTCATTCATCACAACCCCATGCCCACGGTGTAGGCCATTCACACATGTGGTTCCAGCTCTGGTACGCCAATGGGGATAAGTTACTCAGTAGGAATTGCTGTGTTTTTATGTTTTAAGTGCTATCTTTTCCTGAGGCTTTCAGCATGTGCTCTATTTCAAAAACAAGTGGCTTACGTGTCTTGAAAACCATGTGCTGAGGATCACTGTCAGAGATTCTGTTTATTCACAAAAAGGTCATTAATGTGGAGAGAACCTTATTTTTACTCCAGGCTGGTGTGCATAACTCTGAAGACTTTGGGTGCTCAATGGCGCTTACTGCCAAGGTGTCCTGAGGTCAGCAATCCTTTCACAGCTCATTCATGAGCTTGACGGACATCACTGTGATATGCTGGTAAGAAAACCCTGTCAGTTCCCTAAGTAAATTACATCCATGTAGTACCATAGGACATGTACACTGAAACACTGAGGAAAAACTTGTTTTGTTATTCCTTCAGGAAAGACTTGTGACTTGGCTTTTTGGTCTCTAGACTGCTATTATCAAGGCCGGTTCCTACTTTATGGTCCAGAGTCTGCCCAAGCTAATTGCTGTATTGAGTAGCAACTCACTGAGGAACTCACCAGCCTGGGCAATAAGGAATCGCGGCGTCTCTACCTGGCCTGTGCCACTGCCCACTGTGTGACCTACACAAGGTACCCAAGCACTCTCCGCCTCTATTTTCCTATCCAAAAAAAACAACAACGTCATCTTTCAGATACTGCATCCCAGCTCTACAGCCCTACAATTCTCCACCTGTCCTTTTCCAATACACCTCTTTGTGATGTGTTTTGTTTCTCTAGTGATGACTAGTATAGAATAAATAATTGCTACCTAGAAGATGTAATTAAGTTCATATATTATTTTCTACAACGAATACACCACAGATTTTAATTTTATTCATAATTACTAACTTCAGGCTTAAAAAGTCTGTGTAGGCAGTGGGAATATTGCACCATTTTTATAGCCTCTTCTTCTCGTGTTAATAAAATAACGTAATAAAACGCCACCCACACAGATGATAAGCCTCCGTCTATCACCAGGAAGTATAATCAGCAAATTAAAGCACTGGACTTGCATTTACACTTAAAATCCAAGGTTTTGTTTCACTGAAAGCCTGTGGCCTAAACCACAGTGATTATAATATGGTGCTAGGTAAATAGCAGTCTGTCTGCCTTTCAAAATCATGCTTTAATTTCCCACTTTACGTTTTCCAACATGCAAGCTAGGTTTTGCTTACATTTTCATTTGACTTACTAAAGAGCTTTCTCCCATAAACTCTTCTGAAAACAGATGTGCAAGCGTACATATGACATGGATTTTTGCCTCCTGTAAGTGTTAGCTTGTGTCCAGTCTCTGCTGGTATCGTACACATTGAAATACCAGTGTTTTCAGTTGGGAGAATTTTAAACTTTCTCTACTATCTTCTTTCTTTGAAAGAAACGTTATTATGTTTAGTCTGGTTTCTTTGCCTGTCTCTGGAACAGCAGGATAAAAAAGTCCATTCTGGCGGCAGATCTCCAGAAAACACTGGCAATTCTGCAAAGAGGGGAGGCACAACTTCCTAATGAAAGTGCTCCCTCAAATCTAAAGGTCATCTGAACATTTTCATACATATACAATACAATGTATGTATTGTGTTTGAGTAGACGCAATAGAGGAGGCAGACCAAAGTTCAAATCCCACCTCTGCCACTTACTAGTTGTGTGACGTTGAAATCACTTACCAAATCTTTACAAGTCTCCGTTTCTTTATTTGTAAAATGAGAGAAATATTGCCTACCTCATAAGATTCATCCAAAAGTTAAAGAAGATAATGTACATAACATGTGGGCACCTAATCTTCACTGAGAAATGGTGTTAGTTATTTTTAATCATTGCTGTTTCTATTATTATTTTAGTATAATTATCACTGAATCAGAAAGAATGTGGCCCTGGGGGAGTGTGCACACCATGGTTTTGACCATGACCTTCAGTCAGCAACATGAGTTTCTCTCAGAGGGCTCTGCTGTGCCCAGGATAAGGGAATTGGAGCTTAATGACATGCAGAAAACTGACAGCATTGAAGACCTCTAAAGGATGCTCAAAACATGCTTCCCAGCCCTGCCTGAGGCTGCATTACTACCTACCAAACTTGTTTCTGCTCTCAGGCAATGCCAGCCTTCCCAGCTGACTTTGTGTCCCTTCTGCATTAGTCATTGTAACGCCCCAGTTCTGTGACAGATAAAGTGGGTAAGTCCCATTTGGTCCCTGCTCCTACAGTTGGAAGAAGAAAGGAATTAAGAAATGGACTCGAGCAGAGGCTAAGGTTAAACCCAGCAAGCCACGGACTGAAGCAGAGGTTAAGGGCTAAACCCAGCAAGGCACAGACTCAAGCAGAGGCTAGGGTTAAACCCAGCAAGGCACAGACTCAAGCAGAGGTTAAGGGCTAAACCCAGCAAGGCACAGACTCAAGCAGAGGTTAAGGGCTAAACCCAGCAAGGCACAGACTCAAGCAGAGGCTAGGGTTAAACCCAGCAAGGCACAGACTCAAGCAGAGGCTAGGGTTAAATCCAGCAAGGCACAGACTCAAGCAGAGGTTAAGGGCTAAACCCAGCAAGGCACAGACTCAAGCAGAGGTTAAGGGCTAAACCCAGCAAGGCACAGACTCAAGCAGAGGCTAGGGTTAAACCCAGCAAGGCACAGACTCAAGCAGAGGCTAGGGTTAAATCCAGCAAGGCACAGACTCAAGCAGAGGTTAAGGGCTAAACCCAGCAAGGCACAGACTCAAGCAGAGGTTAAGGGCTAAACCCAGCAAGGCACAGACTCAAGCAGAGGTTAAGGGCTAAACCCAGCAAGCCACTGACTCAAGCAGAGGTTGAGGGTTAAACACAGCAAGACATACACACACACACACACACACACACACACAAAATTAGGTGATTGTAAAACCAGTTTAGCTGATTAGTGACCAGTAGTAGTTTTCATGAAACAGAATAGAAAATATCAATATAGCCCCATGTAGTAAGCAAAGTTTATTTCATTAAACTTTTATTTCAGTTGTATGTGTGTGTGTGAATATTTGTGTTGGTGGGTAGATGTGTGTGGATTTTGCAGTATAAAATGTATTTCTGTTTTCATGTGGACTAGAAGACCTTAAAGGTCTTTTTTAACTAGATATAGTTAATAATTCTCCAAACTCTGTAGAACTGAATTCAAAACGTCAGTAGTTGCCAATGTTTTGGTTTTATTGGGTTGGTCCATCAAATTAGGAATTTTCTTCATAAGTAAATAAAAGTGTTAAAAGAATAAAACTAGAATCTACGCTCAATCACCCAGGAAGATGAGAGGTCTGCTGGGACTGAGATTATAGAATGAAATGAACACAGAGGTCAGAGCTTGAAGCCAGCTGTGGAGCCCAGGGCCAGTGGTCCGCTTCTGCACACAGCATCCATCCATGGGAAATGAGCCAGCTCCCGAGGATCTAAAGAGAGCAGTGACACTGCCACAGAGGAGGAGATGGGGGTTCTCTCCCAGCATGCACACACGCATGAGCTCCCACATTCACATAAACGTACATACAGAAGCCAGAAGATGTAAGGTGTGTCTGTGTGTCTCTCAAGCTTCCATGGGCTATGAAAGCACATTAGGGATAGAGAAAATGATAGAGCAGGCCTGAGTTTCCAGCCTTCTGAAGTCTGTTGTTCACTCTGTTTCTCCTTGGCACAGACTAAGTCATTTCATTCTCCCCTCTACCCAGACAGTGAGTTAATTTACATTGAGAACTATAACCGCCAAGTGGATGAACATGCCAAACAACAGTCAGTGAAGATTCTCCCTACTTGAAAACTTACATAGGAAACTTTCGTAGTTAGAAAGTGCTTTGCAAACATGAACTCAGAATGAGAGGAACTATCAGAGGATCTTACCTCCAAGCGGTCACAGCCTAATATTACCAAGCGGTTCCAAATGCTCATGCTGAGGTCCAGGCTCTCTCTCCATCTTCAGTCTCCTCAGCTCACCAGGCTCCCATTAACACACCTCCTGCTTCCCAGATAGTGAAATGTGGACAGCTAGGTTTAAGCCACCAGATTCCATTGTGCTACAGCGAGACCACGCCCAATCCACTTCAGCCTTCCTCACAAGTTTCCAAATCATGACCACATATGCATAAAACGACGTCTCTTCCATTGCTAAGAAAGATTGTTAGTCTTCATATTGGAGAACTTTCCATCTCAGCCCCCAGAGGGGTACCGTAATACAAAGTTCTGAGGATACCTCACCATGTGTGAACACAAAGCCAAGAAGGGGACCCCATCTTCTTTTTATCCTAGTTGATCTTGTGCCATAGGTTGCTACTAAGACCGCTATTTGCTTTCAGTTTAATTGTTATTCTAGGTTATTTTCCATATAAATAATGTATTAATCATTTGAACATGTGCCCTAGGAGAGTTTTGCAATTGGAACAATTCTTGAATCAAAGAAATAAATACAATAAACAAAGCAGTTTTTCAAGTAGCTTTCCAAGGCTTGTTGCAATTAATCACAGGCTTAAGAACACTCCTCCATTATCGTTCTCTCAAATGCACGTCACATGGGTTTGCGGCCATCATCTCAGATAAACACACCTCATTCTCCCTTGTAAGTCCTCAGTGTAGACAAAGGCCTCTGCTTCAGGAGTTTTGATTAGCAGTATGTTGATCATAATTTCCAAATGAAAAGTCTAGACACAGTTTCAAGATTAAATTTGGCCTAATGTTGTGAATTCTTATAAAAAGTCTCATCCAATCAAATTTTAGCGATTGTTCTGCATTTATTTCAATGTTAAAATTGAATTAAATCGAAATTTTAAGGAAAATAATTCTGACCCTCTGAAACAATTTCAAACTTATTTTAAATTTCCCAAGTGCATTCAGTAGCAAGTAGGAATAGTTACAGCTTCTCACCCCCATTACAGTCCATCACCTGTGCACTGCCCCTAATTTGGCAAGATTTTTAAAGTATAACATTCTTCGCCTTTACAGCTAAAACCACAGCACGTTCACAGACATAATCATATCAAATGTGGGCTAGCATGCACACGTGTCCTCATTAATCCCTGAATTCCTCAGCCTGTGACTCATTTTGTGTGTGTGTGACACAGGTTTTTATTGTATTATTGACCCAAATCATTTAGTTACTACATATCAAATACTGGACTTCTCTGTTATTTCAGTGATTTATGGAAACGATGGGTCAAAATATTTGAAGCTGAGGCTGTCTCAGAAAAAGAGACATATGGTGCACGAAAGAAGCAGGCGTCCCTCCGCAGGAGTGAAGGTACAACAGAAGGCAGGCCCCGGGCACCGGGTCCTGAGCATCAGGGAAGGCCCAGAGCAGCTGTCAATCAAAGGAGGGAGATTCCAGTGATCCTTGCCACCATCATTACATCTGTTGAGTACTTCTGCATGCAAGTATCATGCCAAGTACTTTCCGTGCACAATCTCGTTCGGCACTATACAAGCCCTTTGACACAGAAGCCTTTACTAACCCTGTAAGAGAGATGAGGAAATGAGCCAGAAGAGGCCACACAATCCCCACTAGACCCTCAGGAAGCTTCACACATTCCCTGGCATCCATTTTTACAACACTTACACCTGTCCCAGAATGAAGCATGTCTTGTGGGTACGAAAACTAGGAAAATATCTGCAGTAGGACAGGCAATCCAAAGACATCTCTTCATTTTTCTCCTGTAAATAATTGTCATAACTAATGCAATTTACCATTCCTGACTCCTCACACTTCCCCCCAACATGTTCTTTTTTGATTATTTATTATTATCATAATTAACATTTTTGGACACATCACTGTGCAAAATATGGAAAAAGACAGACTCCCCCATCCTTTTGGCTTATGATCCAAATATTTAGATCATAAACACAATGTTTTTGGCAGATTAACTCTGTATTAAGAAATAGAGCATTTGCAGGAAATGTCAGATGCTTATTTTACGATCAGAGTAAGGAGTAATTTACCCCACACAAAGATTTGGACTTGGCAGGCAAGCCCCTGTCCACCACAATTGCCAGGCAATGGACATTTTTTTTTTTTTTTTTTTTTGAGATGGAGTTTCGCTCTTGTTACCCAGGCTGGAGTGCAATGACTCGATCTCGGCTCACCGCAACTTCCACCTCCTAGGTTCAAGCAATTCTCCTGCCTCAGCCTCCTGAGTAGCTGGGATTACAGGCACGCGCCACCATGCCCAGCCAATTTTTGTATTTTTAGTAGAGACGGGGTTTCACGTTGTTGACCAGGATGGTCTCGATCTCTTGACCTCGTGATCCACCTGCCTCGGCCTCCTAAAGTGCTGGGATTATAGGCGTGAGCCACTGCTCCTGGCTGGCAATGGACATTTTTAACCCTCAGTAAAAAGCAGTAGCAACAAGGAGCAGGATTGGTGGTGGCTGCTGGTCATCAGGGCAGTTGGGCAGAGACTAGAAGAAATGGAAGAAATTGTGGTAAGTCTTTGCTTACCACTACTTAGAGGAATGGATAGATCCAGACCAGCTCTTGTGTGCTCAATGACTTTTAAGAAATGCAAGGAAAGTGACATAATTAGTCAACTTATCCCTTTTCCAGTGTGCATAATGAGGCTGGCAGTGCAGGAAGGAGGTCAACAAGTCACTACAGTACACTTGCTTGGAAACTTTCTGCTGATGTAGCATTTCTCCTTCAGAGGCAGGGTCTAAAGCCCAGACATTTAATGTTCCCACTTAAGAAATCGTGCCGATTTCATGTGACATGATATGGAAGATTATAAGATGGAAGAGAACACTGAATACCGGACACATTTTTTTTAGCTAATAGCGCTCATCCACGAGAAATGTAGATCTCGCGAAGGTTAAGCAAGTCAAGTCTCTGGGGTGACGCTGCAGAACATTCAGAAATCTCCACTGGCAGGAGACTCCACCCTCTCACAATTCAGAAAGCTGGAAGGTTTTATTAATTATCTCTGAGCAGGCATGAGTGTGAAGCTTAAATGAACTGTGGAGCAAAAGAGAATTTTCATCCAGTTCCTTCATTCTGTAGTTAAGTGGGAGAGCATGCGTGTTATCCACAGTCGTGCATCTGGCAAGCAGCAGAGTGGGGACATGAAAGCAAATGTTTTCGGTCATTTCATCCACAGTTCTTACTAACATCCATGCCATTCATGCTTGTTTAACCCATAGTACAAAAATATGCAGAAATGAACATGCAACGCCTGGCAATTCCCAGATTCAGTATCATCTGCACATCCTCCCAACCTTGGTGGGTTCAGACATTGAAGAACCCCAAATCCCAAGATGTCTCAGCAGAAGGCCTGGCAAGGCTTACATTCTGCCTGAGGTAAAGCATGCCAACCAGGATCCAATTCGATTGGTCATTTTGTATCTTACTTGCTGTTAAATAGTTTTAGTATCTCCTCCGCTTTTTGGGAGAGCCCGAAGGTACCAGGGCATCCAAATTTATACACAACATCCACTCCAATTGTATTTGCAGGAGTCAATATTTGTAGCTTGTTAAGGGCAAATTACTCAGGAAATACGGAGAAAATGTTAACGTTACTCTGAAGAAAGAAACAGACCCACCCTCTTATAGCTGTCTTCATTTTGTTTTGCCTTGGCTATAAATTCTGGTCACCTAAGCACACGGAATCTGGCAAAGGTAGACCTTCAAATGTTTGCTTTATGATCTCAAGTAACTATCAAAACCACTGTTGGAAACCATGAAAAGGACATGCTCTTTCCATCCTGTTCATCACATCATTCTGGCACCCTGTTTACTGCACTAACTGGAGGAATAAAAGAACAGCCCACTGGCTTATTCCAAACCTGATGTAGAATTCCATTATTGCACACCAGTTATTCAATTGAAAAAAAATCATCTAATCTCTCAGCCTATTGACGAAATAACGAACTCCTGCTGCTGTGTAATAAATATTGTACGTGTCAACTGCATTATAAGAGAGCCTGGAATTTTGCCCCTTGGCATCTGGCGTAGCCCTTCGGACTTAAGTTGCCCCATCTCCCTTTGCTGTAGCAAACTGCAATGTTGAAATCTAAGAGTTGACAGTTTTTAATTAGCCTCTAAGAATACACCCACAATATTGGCAAATGCCTCTCGTGGCAGGGGCCTTTTGAGATGATGTCACATTTTGCATGGTGAAAAATTGGTTTCTGCTGTGACAGTCAGATAATTTTTTTAATGGCTACTACATGAGTTTAGCAATTATGACTTTTATCATGTCTTATGCTTGGAACACCAAGTTTGCTTTTTCTTTATTCCTTGGAGTTTCATTGCTAATTTTTAATGACATGTTATTAAGTGATTATTTTTAGTTGCTTAATAAACACAGTATCTTCTTGGCATAATACGTGAGTGAGCTGGAAATGACCTGTCCCCTCTGCATCAGCCACCATGTGGCCTTGGAAGAGACCAGATGACCCTGCTCAAGGCTGAAACATGTAACTCCCCTAAGAGGTAGCCTAGCTTTTCATACCAGAGCATTCTCTAATACTAAAGTTATAAATGTTTCTTTTCGATCAGTAAATTCTATTTGCAAACTTACTGCATGTGTGAGTTTGCCTGCTAAAAGATATAATGACACTTCAGATTTTTAATCTATCTTCTATTTAAATCAGTAGCATTGTTCTTTTTTTCCACATAATTATCAAAGCAATGCTTAAGAGAATATCCCAAGAAAAGACTATCTAAAATGCATTTGAGAAAGGCTAAATGTTGGATCTCAATACTCCCTCCATGATTTGGGAAGGTGGGGCATCACTGCTAACTCTCTGAGCAGAACACTGCACAGCCTGTGTGGGTTATTTTCTAGCTGAATATTAGCCCAACTTCACCAAGCAATTCAGTTCTAAAGACCCGATTTAGCCCCAAAGAGTAGCCTAAATAGATACCCTACGTAAGAAAAAAGAAGAAAAAGAAAGCAAGGAAACCTGGTCAGTTTAAATTTTCTTAAAGGAAATGTTAATGTTCTCTAGTAAAAGAATATTTACAATGTGTTAAAGGAAATTTTTAAAACGTTGAGTGATGTCAACCCAAAGCGATGGGGGTGTGGCATATTGGCAGGAGAGCTCCTTTAAGAGTCCAGTGGTCTGGTCTCAGCCCTTCCATTAACTAGCTCGGGGATGTTGGGCAAATTACTTCCCTTGCTGGGGCTCAATTTTCTCATCTGCAAAATGATGGAGCTGGCCTTCGATCCCTAAGGTCCTATTCAATGCCAACACTTTTGAGGCCGCGTCTATAAAAGATTTGAGACGGCCAAAAAAGGAGCAGGAGGCAGATGGTATATTGGGCTCAAGAGCTATGACCAGGAAGAGCTCTGACTACTTCTTAAGAGTGATATGGTTCAAGAAGTGGAAAAAGAAATGCAACTTTGTATCCATAATGAAAGACACATGTTATATACATTTGTCAGAATCCATAGAATGAATACCAAGAGTGAACCTTAATGGAAACTATGGACTTTGATTAATAATGTGTTAAAGTTAGTTTGATTGCAATGTGTATTTTCTTTTCTTTTTCTTTCTTTTTTTTTTTTTTTTTTTTTTTTGAGTTGGAGTCTCATTCTACTGCCCAGGCTGGAGTGCAGTGGTACTATCTCAGCTCACTGCAACCTTCATCTCCCAGGCTCAAGTGACTCTCCTGCCTCAGCCTCTTGAGTAGCAGGGACACCACCATGCCCCATTAATTTTTAGTATTTTTAGTGGTGATGGGATTTTGCCATGTTGGCCATGCTGGTCTTGACTTCCTGATGCTATTTTCTTTTTTTTTTTTTTTTTTTTTTTGAGACAGAGCCTTGCTTTGTCACCCAGCTGGAGTGCAGTGCTACAATCTTGGCTCATTGCAACCTGTGCCCCCCAGGTTCAAGCGATTCTCCTGCCTCAACCTCCCAAGTAGCTGGGATTACAGGAACATGCTACCACGTGTTATAAATAAACCTTGAAGTCGTAAGGAAAACAAGCACTTAGACAAAGGGTTTTTAGCAAAGCAAATTTAATTCTGTGCAGAGGGTTGCCCCTTACATAGAACAAAGGAGGGAGCATGTTTTTATTCCTGATGCAAATCCTGCCTGTCCTTTTCCCCACTGGCTGGGGTCAGACTGCATAATCTGAACTAGACTTGATTGGCTAAACATTTAAACTTTTTTTCAGATAAAGTGGGCGCGTAAGGGAGAGAGGGGAGTGGGAGAAGGGGTTGTCTGTGGGGAGCAAGAGGGCCAGTTTCTTCTTAAATAAGGAAAGGAATGTGAGCTGGTTCTGATAACACCACGGTGCTGCGGCCTGCTTGGGTTGGGCATGTAGCAAAAGCAGAAAGAAGGAAAGAAAAAGAAAGTGGTGGGTACTGGGTATTAAAGAATCGGGCTGTGTGAAAAGAAGCCTTGCCATATCTCACAAACGCCCAGCTAACTTTTTGTTTTTTTAGTAGAGACGGGGTTTTGCCATGTTGGCCAGGCCAGTCTCGAACCCCTGACCTCAAGTGACCTCCTCGGCCTCCCAAAGTGTTGAGATTACAGGCATGAGCCACTACACCCGGCCACTACTCCCTTCATACAACACATCAATAAGCTTCTGGGGAGGGGGCGGGAAAGTTATAATAAAGGTATGATAAGAGATGTTATCTTAAAGATATTAAAGATGCGGGCCGGAGCGGTGGCTCACGCCCATAATCCCAGCATTTTGGGAGGCCGAGGGTAGATCACAAGGTCAAGAGATCGAGACCATCCTGGTCAACATGGTGAAACCCCATCTCTACTAAAAATACAAAAATTAGCTGGGCATGGTGGCGCGTGCCTGTAATCCCAGCTACCCGGGAGGCTGAAGCAGGAGAATTGCTTGAACCCAGGAGACAGAGGTTGCAGTGAGCCGAGATCGAGCCATTGCACTCCAGCAACTGGGTAAAAAGCGAAACTCTGTCTCAAAAAAAATGTTAAAGATGCATGAATATATTAATAAAAAACAATAATGAAAGACCAAAA
The DNA here is from genome assembly GCF_049354715.1 of Callithrix jacchus. Lineage (NCBI taxonomy): Eukaryota > Metazoa > Chordata > Mammalia > Primates > Cebidae > Callithrix > Callithrix jacchus. The sequence continues at coordinate 9,467,586 of NC_133518.1, forward strand.
CTAATAACTAAGACTAAATTAAGCTTCCAACCTTAGATGGCTTCTTGTTGAGATTCACTCCACAAATTTGATTTCATGACTTCTAGAAGTCCAGGGACCCAGGTTAGTGCAAGAAAAGGTGTTTCTTTTAGTGGGCGGTTAAGGAATCAGTAGACTCTGAGCCTGCAGGGCCATGAGGAGGACAACCACAAAACCCCCTCTCATGGACCTGACAGTAGTTCCGTCTAGTGGGTAATAGGGGCATTTTATAGCTTGCATTTATGGAAGTATTTTATGTGCCAGGTTCTGTGTGAATTTTTTGGAGTATTTTTTACTTAGTTCTTACTATAACTCTACAGGTATATACTATCATTACTTTATTTTACACGTAGGGAAAGTGAGACACAGAAAACTGAAACGAATTACCCAACATCACAAGGCAAGTAAGAGACAGAGCCAAAACTCAAATGTGAGCCATATGACCCTGGAGCCTCTTGGCTTCTTCTTTGACACTAATAAGTCTTTAATAATAATTAATAAACATTAAAATAATAAGTACGTGGCCGGGCATGGTGGGTTACACCTGTTAATCCCAGCACTTTGGGAGGCAGAGGCAGGTGGATCACCTGAGATCAGGAGTTCGAGACCAGCCTGGCCACATGGTGAAACCTCGTCTCTATTAAAAATACAGAAATTAACCAGGCACAGTGGCACGCACCTGTAATCCCAGCTACTTGGGAGGCTGAGGCAGTAGAATAGCTTGAACCTGAGAAGCAGAGGTTACAGTGACCTGAAATCAAGCCACTGCACTCTAGCCTGGGTGACAGAGTGAAACTCTGTCTCTAGATAATAATAATAATAAGCACAGCAGAGAAAAGTCACCTGTCTTAGAGAGCAAAGGAAGGCCTCCCTGAGGAAGGGACCGGAAGAGGAGCAGAATTTAAGCTGCACAAAAGGGTGAAAAGCCTGAGGTGAGAAAGCTGCTCTAGGTTATTATCAAATAATTACCCTTTAATTTATTCACAAAAGCCATTGTACTGTTACCACACACATATGCCTAAAATAGCATTAAGTAAAGGCCATCTATCCATTATTACATACATTTGCAGAAAAGTGCACAGTTTTTAAAAATTATTTTAGAAAGTACAATGGAGTACAAAATTATCTTTTTATGTAAATTCAAGATTAGATGATTATTTCTATCTAGGCTGTGCTACAGAGGTATTCTCTCAGAAGCATTTCTGGATGCAGTTCCAGAAACCTGGAGATTCTGGTAATTAAACCTTCACTTCCAAATGACAGAAGTTGGGGGGAGCCAGGGAGATGGAGTTTTCGAGGTGCCCAGTTCAGTATAGTGAGAATCCAAGTCCTCTTATAAATGAACAAAAACCACCACCCCCCTCTAATCTCCTCCACAACCACTAGCTGGGTGCTTGCTAAGGGAATTGGGGGCAGGTAGGCTTCTCAGGCCCGGTTAAGGAGGAGCTCTCTAAATCAGGATGGAGCCATTCTTGGTCACAGAGGAGCAAAGGAAGCAGATGAGGTGGTCAGCCTCGGCCCTGCTCATCGGGGAGCAGCCTGCAGCAGGCTATGACTGATGGGAGCGTGGACGTGCCTGGGCACACATGGCTGTGCTGAGCCTGAATCCGATGAGCCTGAATCCAATAAGCCTGGGGGTTTTTGTGTGTGAAGAGACAAAATGGTACTCTATTTGTGTCAGGGCCGATATGTAAAGCTAGATCTAGAATCAATTCTAACACACATTATACAACTCTGAGTGCAGAACTGTTTTTATGCATTGGGCTCTTTCTTCCAGAAACTATTCTCCTATTCCTCAAAGAGAGAGAAAAGCTCATGTCCATAATTCTAGCCTTAGGTTTCTTTCTTAAAAGTTTAAATGACTGTCTTAGCCCAAGCATTCCTAGAACACTTTGGAAGTTATGACTTCCATTGCCAGCGATGAGTCTAGCAGGGACCCGTACAGTGTCACCTAACGACACTACAATGCCCCAGGACTCTACACATGCTTTTCCCTCACCTACCCTAGAGAAATCATCTGAGGTTGAATACCTACTTGGGGATGGAAGGGACAGGAACTTCTATTTGTTGAAGCCTGCTTTGAAACACGGACTTTCACATTTAGGATTGAACCCTCACACTGACCCCATCTCTCAGAGTCCCATTTTACAAAAAAGAAAAAAACACCATGGCTCAGCGGACCTCTATCTTGACATGATTCCCTGTTGCTAAGTAATTTTAGTACCTGTGCATTAAAGCAGGAAGAGAGCATCACGGAATTTCAGCTGGTTTTTTTTTTTTTTTTTTTGAGGAGTGTCTGTTGCCCAGGCTGGAGTGCAATAGCGCCATCTCGGCTCACCACAACCTCTGCCTTCTGTGTTCAAGCAAATCTCCTGCCTCAGCCTCCTGAGTAGCTGGGATTACAGGCACTCACACACGCCCGGCTAATTTTGCATTTTTAGTAGAGATGGGGTTTCTCCATGTTGGTCAGGCTGGTCTCGAACTCCTGACCTCAGGTGATCCACCCGCCTCGGCCTCCTAAAGTGCTGGGATTACAGGTGTGAGCCACCGTGCCTGGCCTTCACCAGCTCTTTCATGTGCTCAGCACAAATTGGTAGATGCTTCTAACAAAGTTACCAGGAGCAATGCAGATGCGTGTACAAAGCCCACCCTCCCTGGCCCAGCACAGGCTGCTGACTATATTGTGAAATGTTTGAGGATACAAAGGCCTCTGGGAAACCCACCAGTCTAACTTTCAAATTACAGATGTTCATCTACTTACCATGGGGTTCCGTTCTGATAAACCTACCCTAAGTCGAAAATATTGTGAAGTTGAACCATTTTAAGTCTGAGACTGCCTGTAGTAACATCTGTGTATCCTTCACCACTGAGCAACCGGACTTGAAATTAGGAGGAGGGGCCAGGTGCTATGGCTCAGGCCTGTAATCCCAGCACACTGGAAATCCAAGACAGATAGATTGCCCGAGTTTGAGATCAGCCTGGGCAACATGATGAAACCCAGTCTCTACTAAAATACAAAAAAATTAACCAGGTGTGGTAGGGCATGCATAATCCCAGCTACGCGGGAGGCTGAAACACGAGAATTGCTTGAACCTGGAAGGCAAAGGTTACAGTGAGTCAAGATTGTACAGCTGCACTCCAGCCTGGGCAACAGAGCAAGACCTTATCTCAAAAAAAAAAAAGAAAGAAAGAAAGACATTACGAGAGAAAGGTGGACGGAGGTGCCGGATGTGACAGCATAGCCAAGGAAGTTACGAAGAGGCATGGGGGCACATGGCAAGGGTGACAAGGAGGGTTGCAGACGGGACTGAGATTACTCTTCTGCAATGAGGCAAGTTGGGGAAAAGTTTGATGGAGTCAAGATGGGAAACATCTAAAATGCAGGGCTCTGCCTCTCCCAAAGGAAACTGCAGAGTGGATGATAATTGTCCTGTTAATTAATAATGAGAAAATTTACTTATTTGTTTCAGTTCCCAAAGACAAATAAATCAATAAATGGCCCAACCAACCCTATGGAGCTGAACTTGGCCTCGTATTCACCTCTGTCCCTAGATCCATCCTTTTATGTCCTTTTTCACCAACTTTGACATTTCAGTTATTAAAACATAACCCAAATAAAGCCTTAAGCAGCAATGATTCTTAATTCAGACTACTTTTTTTAAGTGTATTCATATGCAACATTTGTCTTAGTTCAACATTTTATTTCTTTCCAGTGAAGAAAGCAGCTTTTTTTCCTTTAAGAAGAAACTCACACACATTCCGAAAGGCTGTGCCTATTTCTTATCTCCTTGAGCGTGAGTGTAGTGCAAACAATAGAAATCAGTATGAGAACACGTGATTCCCCTCTTCAGTGGGGTCATAAATATGTTACAAGTAAATGCTGAAATAATGACTTTCTTTGGACATCTTTTTTAATTAGAGCTGAAAGAGTTTAGAAAAAATAATAACCACCTGGCAAGCCAGCTCCTCTTTGAAAGCTGAATTAAAATCAAATGAGAGAAATAATTAGGACAGCTGGAAATAATAAAAACAATAGATACCAGACATGTCTTTGACAAAACACAACAAACCAGAGAGACATTACAATGCAAAATCTTAATTGTGTCATAGCTCACGAAGTCTCTCTCTTTTTCCCCCTCAGTCCTTGATCACAATGAAAAAAAAAAAAAAAAACTATATTTCAAGATGTAAAGCCAACACTCTTATAACCTGAATGAGCATGACAGTAAACAGAGGTAGTTGTTTCAGAATATTTACCTTAATAGATACAATGCCACAGTTGGACTGAATTGTTGTTTCTCCTTTTTTGTTTCCTTGTAGAAGGTGCTAATTCTTACTTCTTGCAAATTCTGGATTAATATCTATTTTTTGATGTATGTGTAGTCTTAAATTTGGTTTTTCAAATATGAGGTTTTTTTGGATTCTGTTGTCCAGATTCAGAATTACTCCTGAGTAATTGCTAGACTGAAAAAAAAAAAAACCTCACCCGAGATGAATTATGCCACTTCTCTAGAATGCAGATGCTTTTTTTTTTTTTTTTTTTTATTGGATTATAGGTTTTGGGGTACATGAGCAGAGCATGCAAGACAGTTGCGTAGGTACACACATGGCAGTGTGCTTTGCTTTTCTTCTCCCCTTCACCCACATTTGGCATTTCTCCCCAGGCTATCCCTCCCCACCTCCCCCTCCCACTGGCCCTCCCCTTTTCCCCCCAATAGACCCCAGTGTTTAGTACTCCCCTTTCTGTGTCCATGTGTTCTCATTTTTCATCACCCACCTATGAGTGAGAATATGCGGTGTTTCATTTTCTGTTCTTGTGTCAGTTTGCTTTTTTTAATTGCATTTTGGGGTACATGTGAAGGACATGCAAGATTGTTGCATAGGTACACACATGGGAGTGTGATGTGCTGCCTTCCTCCCCATCACCTATATCTGGCATTTCCCCCCATGCTATCTCTCCCCAACTCCCCACCCCCTGCTGTCCCTCCCCTATTTCCCCCTGACAGACCTCAGTGTGTGATGCTCCCCTCCCTGTGTCCATGTGTTCTCATTGTTCAACACCCGCCTATGAGTGAGAACATGTGATGTTTGATTTTCTGTTCTTGTGTCAGTTTACTGAGAATGTTGTTCTCCAGGTTCACCCATGTCCCTACAGAGGACACGAACTCATCATTTTTTATGCCTGCATAGTATTCCATGGTGTATATGTGCCACATTTTCCCTGTTGAGTCTATCATCGATGGGCATTTGGGTTGGTTCCAGGTCTTTAATGCAGACACTTCTTTAGTCACTGCTGTTCTAAACAGCGTTTTTTTTTCTTTCTATTTTACAGGCCAGGAAAAGGCTAGATGCCAAAGTGCTAGTAGCGGTTTGCTTTGGGAAATGGGGTTACTGATGCTTTTTCTTTGTGTTTATGGTTTTGTCTGCATTCACTAAATTTCTCATAACTTAAAGCCAAACATAGTTTCGCGTTAATTCTTCAATCCTTTAAATGCATTCAAGACGGGGAAATGGCCCAGAAACATATTAACGACATTTAGCTATGGGAATGGAACACAGAGGAATGAAGTTCACCGACTCTGCAACTACATTAAAGTGCAAATCGCTTGCCCTGTAACTCAACTGGAAGGTAGGGAAAGGTCCCACAGTAAGTCAAGACCCTCACCAACAGCAGCGAGTGGAGCAGATAGCTCAGTGTGGATCTGGAAATCAGGTTATCTAGGTATTCTGTGAAGGACATCCTACATAGTGGTGTGAAAGCCACTTAATCTCCTCAGTCTCCTTGCCTTCAGACTATCTTCTTTTCCGCAGGCAAAGCTTCCGTTTAAAGCTAATGGAAACTGAGAGAATTAGGACACTCTGCCTTTACTTTTTCTCTCTGTCAAATGAAGATAAAGATTTTATTCAAACGTTTTATCTGAAGAGGAGCAGCACCTGAATGAAATATGGTCATGATCAGAAATCTTAAGAATTAAAAAATTTCCAGACACTCACATAAACGATACAATGCCTTAAAGAATGAAGGAGGAGCTTATTCTGTACAAAAACTGCTATATAAGCAATCTTCCTTGAAATAAAAAGGGTCCCCATATATATGCATTTATATAAGCAGTGTTAACCAAAGATTTAAAAAGTCAAAAAAACATTTTTAAGATTTAACTTATCAAAGTGATTCAGGTTTTTAGATTGCAGGACATTAGCAAATGCAATTTCTTTTGAATGGTTAAGGGCAGTTCAACGTTTTTTTCTGGAGGTTTAGTTTGGATCTGCCCCCTCTTTTTAAAAGCCTTCCTCCAGTATATTTAATAATTGGGTTTAATCTCCCCAAATCTGTCCAATTTGAAAGGCATAATTTTTTGCCCAATCCTGCAATTAATGAACAAAAATTAATGAGTAATCTTAAATAAGTTATTAAATATCTATGAACCACAGAGTGGTACTCACCACATATTTGTCTAATGAATGAATGATCAAATACGGCTCAGTGTTTTCATCTTGTCACTCAATGACTAACCTTCTGTGGCCTGTGAACTACAGACACAGTTCTCAAACACGAGTCAGCCAGCCAGCAACTAACATCAGGCTGTGATGAAATCTTTAACAGTTTGCACGGAGTGGGAGGAAGTAAATAAGGACAATATAGTTGGTTTGCATAAGGCTAAATCCTTTTAATTTGGAGAACTATTCTACAGTCTGTATGTCCTTTGCATTTCTTTGGACATTTTTTTGTTTATTTTATGAAATGATAAAAGAAGATAGTAATTGATAAAAGAAGATATTTACTTGGCAAAATATAAAATCCACACCTCTATTAGTCCTTGATTTTTTTCTAATTCTACTATTACACCAGCTCTCAAAGTCTGGGAACTACTGACTTAGAAAATGTGCATTACTGTCAGTACAAGAAAAAAGGCGCTTTCTCTTTTACCCCTTCCCACATTTGTATCCCCTAGGAGAATAGACTGACTGTGGTCTGTTGGCTCCTCTGCACCAAACTTCAAACTCTTCCATTCCCCACTCCTGTCTTCCCAAATGCAAAGAGGTAGCCAGATAACCACTTTCATTCTACACACGCACCATGTATTGTACAATGAAATGATTTCCCAAATGCAATTTCAGAGTCAGCCAACCTGCTTTCTAAACACTGACCAATAAGATCCTCTTTCTTCAAATCAGAGCAAACAGGACATAGAGATAGGCTGTGGTGGGTACTGAGCCTGAGGGGCTATGATGCAAACCTGGGGCCAATAGAGTCATGAAAGACGGGCAAGCAGGGAGAGTACAGCAGGAAAAACACCAGAGAGAACTTAAAGAAAGAAACAAACTCTTCAGAGATGGTGAAAGTAGCCACATTTCTGATTTCTAGTTCCCAGTTCCAGTTGGATTCTTTGAGTTTATTTAACCCTCATCCTCCACCAACTGCCTTTCTGTTCTCAAGCTAGTGGATTTCTATCCCTTGTCATTAAAAAAAAAAAGTCTCAGCCAGGATCAGGCCTGTAATCCCAGCACTTTGAGAGGCTGAGGCAGGCAGATTGCCAGAGGTCAGAAGTTCAAGACCAGCCTGGCCAGTATAGTGACACCCTATCTCTACTAAAAATACAAAAATTAGCTGGGGTGGTAGTGGGGACCTGTAATCCCAGCTACTCAGGCAGGAGGCTGAGGCAGGAGAATCACTTGAACCCAGGAGGCGGAGGTTGCAGTGAATCAAGATCACACCACTGCACTCCAGCCTGCGCGACAGAGTGAGACTCCATCTCAAAACAAACAAACAAACAAATTGTCTCAAATTGAAAGCACGGATTAACATTCATGTATTCACAGAAAAGAGATTTACCAGTGTTTTTTATCTAAGATTGTTTTTACTAGAGAATTTCCCTTCCTTATTTCTGCAGCACCAAAAATATGCAAACCATCAATCAGACTTCTTTCTTACGTTCCCTTTAAGTGCTGTGCAAAAAATATTTTTCAGGCATAAGGAAAAGCCCAGCTCTCAGCCCCTGTCTTCACCCTGCCTCTGCCTATCCCCATCATCACCATAGAGTAGGTTTGATCACATGTCCATCTGCAGCCTGGCCCCCTGCACAGACTGCATAATCTGCTTGCTAAGGCACAGCTCAGAACACCAGTGCCTGGTTCCCAAAGAGAGCACATCAGTGACCCCAGTGGGTGGAAGCACCTGTCATTGCCGTTTTCCCATTGAGATATAATCCAGAGAAGTGAAGGGATGATTTGATAACCTACAGGGAACAAGCAAGGGAAACAACATTTTATTTAACCTTCAGCCAACCTAAAAGATAAAGTATTATCCTAAAAGATAAAAATACAAACACACTGAACCTCACAAGGCTTGCCTATGCTTTACCAAAGGTCATACATCCAGTAAGAGGTGAGGCCTGGCTTTGAGTGAAACTTATTAAACTCTAAAGTCTATACTCATTTAATAATACATCCTTCTGCCTCCAAGTTTTTAGTGGTCAAAGCATATTTAAACCTAGATCACACTACTCCCAATGCCTAAACAAGGGTTCTCGCCAGTCATTTTTCTGGCGTTCTCCAGGAACAGCTCAAAGAAAAAGGTGTGGAGATGTAGCACTGGGCAGAAGACAAGAAGGAAGGCAGCTGAGGACCTTGTTGTTGCTTCAGCCCTCTCTCCTCTTTTTCTCTAACATTTCATCAAATGAGGGCATGATTTATAAGCCATCTCCAGGTGTGGCCCTGAGTCACTGTCCCTACCCAGTCCAGTTGTGGGGGAGGCAGCCTCTAAGATAGCCATCAGGCCAGGCGCAGTGGCTCACGCCTGTAATCCTAGCACTTTGGGAGGCTGAGGCCGGTGGATCACGAGGTCAAGAGATCAAGACCATCCTGGCCAACATGGTGAAACCCCATCTCTACTAAAAATTCAAAAAAAATTAGCTGGGCATGGTGGTACATGTCTGTGGTCCCAGCTACTCGAGAGGCTGAGGCAGAAGAATTGCTTGAAGCTAGGAGGCAGGGGTTGCAATGAGCCAAGATTGTGCCACTGCATGTCAGCCTGGTGACAGAGCAAGACTCCATCTAAAAAAAAATAGCCATCAACGACCCCCCACCTGCAGGATTCATACCCTGGTGTCATATGCTCACTGTACCTGGTTGGTCTGGGTAACCAACAGCATGTGGCAGCAAGACTGATAGTGGGTTAGTAAAAGCATGCAACTACCAACTTGGGTACTTTCTTTCTTTCTTCCTTCCTTCCTTCCTTCCTTCCTTCTTTCTTTCTTTGTTTCTGTCTTGGATCACTCGCTATGGGGAAAGCCAGCTACCATGTCTTGAAGTTGCTTAAGCCACTTCAGAGAGGCACACGTGATAAGTGAGGAACTAACATCTCCAGCCAAGAGCAAGCAAGGAACTAAAGCCTGTCGGCAACCATGTGCATGAGTTACAAAAGGATCACGCCCCAATTGAGTGTTCGTGTGAGACCACAACTCTGGCAACAGCTTCAGAGCAAACTCACGGAGACCTTAAACCAGAACAACCAGCTAAACTGCTCCCAGGCTCCTGATTCACAGAAAAAAGATGTTTGTTGCCTTAAGCTGCTAAGTTTGGATGTATTTTGTTACATAGGAATGGACAGCAAATTCACATCCTGGGAATTTCCTCCAAATACTAAACATTTCTCCTGCCTTGGCTTACTCAGATTATTCCTGTTGAAGTAAGTCATTTTCCTCTGTCTCCCTAAACACATCATTGGTGTTAATACACTGACTCCCCTTTCTGGCTGGGGAATAAACTCTGTAGCTATCTCACAAATACTTCACTTGAAATACACCTATGGTTCTGGGTGGTGACATCTTCAGAAAACCACTACTGTCTGCTTCCTTGGTTTTGCCATTTCTGTAATCCCTTTAGTTTTCTGAGTCTTTCCCTCACAATAAGTCAGTCAATAGAAACCACAGAATTTTAAGGAAGAGTTTGACTGCTCTCCTGGGCAGAATATTTAAATCATACATTATTGTTTGTTTTCAGGTCAACCAGTAAAATTATGCAACATAAATTCTTTTAAAGCATCTGGGACTTCAGTTCTATTTAAGATCCTGTGGGCTTTATTACCAGAATGAATGATTATAAAATATATGCATGCAAATGAAGAGATAAAAAAATTAAAGGGCATATGAAATTTAATGGCTGCTACTTGTAATTCCATACCAAAATTGTTGCAAAAGACAGTCGCTATGCAATACCATGTAAAACTGTGGTTTGTGGTATTTATAACTTGAGAATGTGGTTTTAATATTCTAGGGCCATGGATATATGTTGTAAAACAGAGTAGAGAATTAAGTTTCTGGTATGAACATGTGGGGGAGGGGAGAACAGTTACCCAAGGCTGTCGCCAATTTCACTGCCAAAATAATGAGCTTGTTTTGACTAAGGTGATTCACTCCAACAGCACACCACAGTGAAAGCTTTGTGAAAAATGGAGATTCTTTTTTTTTTTTCTTTGTTTTTATTCTAAGAGCTCAGTTGGGACTAATCTAATTCAGTCAATATTTATTAACTGCCAAAAATGTGAAAACTAATATATTCACAGTTCTAGGGGCTGGGAGTGGAGGGAGTTAAAACTGAATCTCACAATCTCCGCTGTTGAGAGAATCACAATCTAGAGAAAGCAGTGGGCAGGTGTGTGCATGAAGAATCTGAACCTGGGTTGTGTAAATTGTCAGAGGAGCCACGTAACAGGCTCCCACCTCTGGACTGCTCTCCTCTAATCCAGCATCCACATTGCTGCCAGAGTTTTACCCAAAATATAGAAACTTTTCTCCATAAAGTTCTCCATTGCTTATAAAATACAGTCCAAGCCAGGCATAGTGGCTCACACCTGTAATCCCAGCACTTTGGGAGGCTAAGGCAGGTGGATCACCTGAGGTCAGGAGTTTGAGACCAGCCTGACTAACACGGTGAAACCCCATCGCTACTTAAAAAAAAAAAACAATAATTAGCTGGGCGTGGTGGCAGGTGCCTGTAGTCCCAGCTACTCAGGAGGCTGAGACAGGAGACTTGCTTGAACCCAGGAGGTAGAGGTTTTAGTGAGCCGAGAGCGTGCCACTGCACTCCAGCCTGGGCGACACAGCGAGACTCAGTCTCAATAAAAAAACAAATACAGTCCAGATTCCTTAGTATCAGCTCATCAACATTTGGTCTAAAATTACCTTTTCCTACTCAAACAACACTCTAAAGAGAAATGCTTAGAGAAAAAACGACTCAGCTTGAAAAAACTAAGGCTTCCAGTACAGTTCTTCAAACAATGCATGGCATCCACTGCTTCTACAGGACTCATCTCTTTCTAATTTTTGCTTCCAATAAGAACAAACTTCTAAAGAATGGAGTCATGAGGCAACCAAGAAGTGGCTGGGACATTTTCTCGCAGGGACTGGTACAGAGGAAGGAAATAAAAGGGTGTGTTATTATGAGAGAAATTAACTGATATTAGCACCTCCTTTTCCTAACCCTTCTCATTCCAGTCCGAGACCCCCAAAGAGGGGAGTGTTGTATTTCTAAATGTCTCAGGTCTTTGGATACTTCACCCAGAAAGAGAAATTTCTTCACCCATGAATAGAGAAGGGTTGGTGAGATTTGGAGACAGAGAAAATTGCCTTATTCATTAGGCTGAGACAGCAAGATCGAACACAGTGGAGACAAAAGTTGAGGAGGTTTAGGATGGGAAGGCTCTTGTTTGTTTGGATCTGAGTTTTCTTAGTGGGTGGAAAGCTCCTCCATGATACAGACACAGGTTCTTCTTCCATGCTTCACCTCCGATCCCTTCACCACAGGATCCCTGTAGAAGGGATCACTGACAGCACAACAGGAGATGAGGTCACAGCAGTCAATGGGGAGCAAATGTCTGCCTCAACTCCCAGTGTCGCCAAGTGACCAGCCCCAACATCAGCATTAGTAGAAAGAGCAAGAGTCGAGCAGTTGCTACCGAGCTAGCTTTGAAATGTATCACTTTTTGTCAAAATACACGCTTCAGCTAATGCTTTCTTCCAGCCGGTTATCTTCCTGCCTGCCCTGTGTCGTAAAATGGGAGTCCCTTACCATATTATCAAGGGGAAGGCAAAACGGGGACGTCTAGCCCACAGGAAGTCCTGCACCACTGTCGCCTTCATACAGCTTAACTCAGAAGACAAAGGTGTTTTGGGTAAGCTGGTGGAAGCTACCAAGAGCAATTACAACCACAGATACGATGAGATCCGCCGTCACTGGGGAGGCGATGTCCTGGGTCCCAAGTCTGTGGCTCGCATCGCCGAGCTCGAAAAGGCAAAGGCTAAAGAACTTGCTACAAAACTGGGTTAAATGTATACTGTTGAGTTTTCTGTACATAAAAGTAATTAAAACAATACAAATTTTCCTTAAAAAAAAAAAAAGAAAAGAAAGCAAGAGTCAGGACAAGAGGCCTCACGACAGCCTAGAAACTGTGTCTCCAGGCCGGGCGCGGTGGCTCACGCCTATAATCCCAGCACTTTGGGAGGCCGAGGCAGGTGGATCAAGGGGTCAAGAGATCGAGACCATCCTGGTCAACATGGTGAAACCTCATCTCTACTAAAAATACAAAAATTAGCTGGGCATGGTGGCGCGCACCTGTAGACCCAGCTACTCGGGAGGCTGAGGCAGGAGAATTGCCTGAACCCAGGAGGTGGAGGTTGCAGTGAGCCAGGATCGTGCCTTTGCACTCCAGCCTGGGTAACAAGAGTGAAACTCCGTCTCAAAAAAAAAAAAGAAAGAAAGAAAGAAAGGAAACAGCATCTCCAAACAAACCTGATTTCTTACATAATCCCAAAAAGAAAGAGCAATCAGAGATTGAGCTTTCTAACAGTCGCATTAGCATGGGTTCAGAGCAAGTTAGATTTGATTTAGAGATACAAAGGAAAGTACCCGGGATCATATTCTAAAACCTTTACTAAACATAGTTCAGAAGCTGTTTCCAGATAAGAACGCTCAGCCCATGTGTTTCCAGATTCCTAGAGACGCTTTTGCATGCTAAAGCCCATACGCATGGGTCCACAGAGAACATTCCATCACACTTTAAGGGAAAAAACATTTCCCCGTTCCTTCTTCCTTATTTGTCCCTTTTAAAGGCACTCTAACGGGGTTTACAGACTTGGCCACAGGCTAACTCCAGCCCACTGACTGTTTTTATACAGGCTGGGAGCTAAGAGTGATTTTCACATTTTAAATGATTGAAAGGTCATAAGAATATTTTGTGACACATGAAATTCAAATGTCCACAGTCCCTAAATAAGGTTTCATGGGCACATCCATGACCATCTCGTCATGTGTCATCTATCGCTGCTTTCACTACAATGGCAGTCAAGTCGTTGTGACAGAGACCATCGGCCCTTTGCAGAAATGTTTGCTTTATCCATGTCAAGAAAGAGATGATTTCTAAGACTTAGGAAGGAGGGCCCTGCTTCATATTAGTAACCCCAGTGCCCAACTGAGAGGGGGAAAGCAGACTGTAGGCCTAGTCCAGAACTTTCTCCTTCACCCTGTGTCAAGTGAGGAAGGAGCAACAGCCCCCAAATTTGCCTGGCTGAAGAGCTTCTGTCTCCCATGCAAGGACCTAGAAATGCGTAGACAACAGAACAGAAGGGGAAACATTTGCAAAGAAACCAGAGAGGGACTAACCCATCCCCAAACCTGCAGGCCTATCTGCTTCACAGGAACAACCAACCAAGGAGCCAGCCTCACAGGGGAGGAGGCCAGCCAGCCAGGCTGCGAAGGGGGGCCACAGCTGCCAGCCCCTTAAAGCCCACCTCTCTCCTCACCGTGGAGGTGTGGAGATAAAGAAGGAGGACAGTTTCAGATGGACAAAATGACATTTTAACTGAAAAATAGGGGAGGATGGCAGCAGGAGAGCAGCCTCCTCCCCAGGCTTCAGAGAGTGCTTTTCAGAACTGAAATAAGACCAGGGACAAGAGTTCTAATGGAACATGCCCTCCCAGCTGAGCAAAGCAGAGCTTGCTGCTGTTCCTCCGCAACTCCATTCCACTGAGACTGCAGCTAGTGTAAACATCTGGGGCAGAGGGAGAAGGAAAATGATTTGGCAATTACAATGTATACCTCAAGAAACTGTTTCAAAACATGTTTTAAGCCTTGCCTTTTAACTGAAAACATTAGAAATTGATGTGAATTCACACTAACGTCACTTTCCATGTGCCTCACCTGGTCATCTTTTGTTTTAAATTGAATTAGGAAAGCTGCTGAAACAGAACAATACCTAATTGCTTTTGCTATCCCTTTCACTCTACCAACATTTATTAAGCACTTACTGTATGCAAGACACTGTGCCAAGTACAAGCAGGGAAAAAACAAAATGAATAATACCAGCCCCAGAGAATTGCAGTTCCCTAGGAGAGATATAAAGTATGATTTAAAATCACAAATATTTAATACTGCATATAAATGGCATGCGTATGTGTGCATCTGAAGTGTAAAGCGTCAGAGATACTGGAGCTGTGAAAAGTGAACAGTTGAGCCTGAATAACTCAAACAAAATGAACCTTCCCCTCACTGTCAGTATGCGCTGGTAGAAGGTTTTGGAGGCAGCTGCCTAGGTCAAGATTTTTCAAAGCCTGCTGGAGGAGCTTCTCCATCAGAATAACCTGGGACATTTGCTAAACGGCAACAAGTCAGTGCTGCCAAATCTGAATCACCAAGACAGGACCCACGATTCTGCCCAATTAACAAGCTCTCTCAGGCGGCTTCTCAGATACTCTCAAGTTTGCGACAGAGGGCTGGATGACTAGCCCTTACATTTTGCTATTCATCATCATCACCTGAACCCTAAACCAATTCAATGAGAGTATCTACGGTGAGACTCAGGCATCAGTAGCTTGTGACATTCTCCAGGTGATCCCAATATGCTACCAAGTTGAGAACCACAGTGCTAATGTCATTGCTCCATAACTTTACACAAAGAATAGTAGCTCCGTTTCAAGAGGAAAAAAAAGGGTCATACTTTTCTTTTTCGTTCATCTAAGTAGACATCATCATTTAACCTGAAGTAACCCATTTCTTCCTTCTGCTTCATACGACCTCTGAGATCTTGGGCTTTATAACACAAACTAGGTCCATTCATGTAGCAGTCACTGCAAGTGTGTATGTGGACATGTGCTTGTGTGTATGTAGGCACGTGTACATGTGGATGTGTGTACATGCACGCATGCATCACACACCACACGAAGAGCTAGAGAAGAGATGAACAATACAGGCCAACAAGGTCCCTAGGAAAGCAACAATGTGAAAGTGCTAACATTCAGTGTCCTGGCCTTTGGGGGCACAGAAGTGTCTAACCAGCCAGGAACTGGAGGTGACAGGGGTAGTCTGGGTGGGAAGGTCATTGCAAAGGCATCTTAGAGAAGGGGATGCCCATTGAGTAATGAATAGAAGTGAGCCTCACAGAGAAGGGACAGCCAATTATAAAGACACAGCCACATCCAAGTTGGGAATATCTGGAGTATGATGTGGCTGTGGGGTGCCTCTAGCCTGTAGAGAGCATGTGGGCCATGCTACCAGTCTCTTCAGGGCCAAGAAAAGCCATCATTCTGGCCTAGTGATTCTCACTCCCAGCACGGATTAGAAACATGTGAGATATTTTAAGTACCACTGAAGTCCAGGCCTCACCCCCAGAGATTCTGATTTAATGAGACTTGAGCATCTCTATTTTTAACAAGCTCCCATGTGATTGGAGCGGGTGGGTCTAAGTCACATTTGGAGTCTTAGTAAACAGACGGCTGGCCTTGGCCACTGGGTACATGGATTCTCCTGGTTGGGCTGGAGCAAGCTGGGACTGGAGTCTGCAGGCTGCCTGCCCCATCCCTCTTCCTTCCTGCCTAGGCATGTGGCCACTTTATTGCCTTCAGAGGGAAGAAACCCAGGCTGCAGAGTTTTCAGGCTGGCTGCTCACCTGGTACAGAGGCAGTTAAGTGATGCCTGGCCACTCCCAGGTGCTCAAGTTGTTGCTCCAGCATCCCTGCATTCCTGCACTGCTGTGAGCATTTCTGCAAGCACAAGCACATCCACATGGGGGGAGCAGGGGATCAGGATTATTGGGAGTAAAGGGGAGCCATGTGGTACACACCCTAGATGTATCCCCAGGAATACAAAGTCAGTACTTGTCAAAAGCCTAGATTCATGAAATTTATCATAGTACATAATAGAATTTCTCCCATTAAACGCAGTGAAATGAACTAAAACATTGTAATTAGATGCATAATGAAAATAACAGAATATGTAAGAAGAAATCAAAAGAGTGAATTTGCATGGCAGGGCTGCTGGTCAGTCAGCTAAGTGTTCCACCAGCTAAGTGATTCCCGGGCCACTGCAGCCAGACAGCGTGTGATTCAAATCTGTGCTGGAGCAGAAGAACAAATTGCTCCATGTCATAAATCTTCTGGGTCATCTGCAAATAGTGGAAACCAGGAATGTTAAATCTGTGAATGCCAAGGGTGCGTTCATACATCAAAATAAACATTTGTACAGACAACACAAGTCCAAGTGGGAGAAATGTGTAGTTGCTTTTATGCATAAAAGGAATAGCTAAGAATCTATCCACTGAATCTTTGAAACAATATTTCTATATCCCCTCCCATATTTCCAAGTCAGCTGTAGGTACAATAAACAGATTTTTCTGAGTCAAAATCAGGACATGTGAGTGGGGAAAATACTTTTTTCTGAGTTGTAAATGTATTTATAAAGAAATATTGCCTTGGGCTCCTAGGAGGACAAAAAAAGCAATGCTGAGAGACGTGCTAAGGCTGGGACAAGTGCCATGTAGCAGAAGAAGGCGGGAGGTTCCCTTCACACAGCAGCAGATGAGGTTGTATCTGAGCAGGTTTCTCACCCCAGGGAGCCCTGGGAAGCCCATTGCTGTCCTAGACTGTCCAGGTGGCCATCAGAGAAGGTGTCTGGAGTGACAGGACAGCAAAAGTCCAAGACAAGTCACGAGGAGGCAGACAGTGACCTCCCCTGAGGACAGTGAGGCAGTTGCATAAACATCTAAGAGATTAGCATATACGCCAGGAAGGTGGGAGGGGGGACTAAAAAGATCAGAGGGGAATTTTAACATGAATGTGACTGAATTATAAACCTGAACTTGCATAGAAAATTCTGAACTAGATTGAGTTTACTTGGAAATGACTAAAATCAAAACTTTCTGCAGAGTCAGAAATTACATTTACTATAAAAAAATAAAGATTACAGTTCTGCATATCTGAATGTGAGATTGAAAAGGACAAAGCCATGCCATATGCTTTCCTTTATTTGCTCCTCCTCATGTGGGCAGGGTCCCTTCTTTCATGGAGGCCTGGGCGGGAACGTGGCCACTCCCTCAGACCCGCTTCCCAAGCCACTGGTGTGGGAGGTGGCAAGACTGAGGCCATTAGCAGAGGCAGGTGTATCTAATCATTTCTTCATTCACTTCTTCAAATGCTATTTTCTTTGATTTCCACTCCCTGAAGCCTTGGAATTCTGGGTCACAAAGTCAAGGGGAAGTTTGGGTAGCCAAGAGCAGTAATGCCAGACTCTCCTCTATAGGAGTAGCCCCCTTTAAAAACCTGCCTTAACAAGAGTTTTTGTTGTTGATGTTTTTGGGTTTTTTCTTTTTTTTTTTTTTAATTAGAACACCAGGGATTGGTGTCAGTTCCAGAAAATGCGCATAGGCACCCACCCCTATACTGGGAATAGAGTATAAACCTGATGAGACTTTTTTCTGGCAGGCAACTGGATATTATGTTTCAAAAAGTCTTTAAAATGTGCATACCCTTTTAACCAGAAATTCCAGTTCTACGAATCTGCTTCAGGAAGTAATTTAAAGATCAATGTGGAGCAGTGGTTAAGAGCCAGTCCTTGATGTCAACAGAATCTGGGTTCAGGTCCTGATGTCACTCAACAAAACTTTGACCAAATTACAGAACGTGAGCTTTAATGACCTGGTAGGTGAAATAGGGGTAACAGTCATGCCCAACTCACAAGGCTGTCATGAGGTTACAATGAGTTCAAACATGTAAATGCTCAGCACTATGCCCAGCAAGGTATGAGAGTCTGATAAATATCACTGCTGGTCTTGATCTATATTGATAGTACTGAGAGGGGAGACCCCATTCCCCTGTCTGTTCCTGCTCGAGCTGTATATGAACGAGCAAATTAATAAAGCCAAAACATTGTAAGGTCAGATGTCCAGCCAATGGACAATGGCATAGTTTCACCTCAGTTTCTCCTTTAGCATTGTAAGCCCACAAAAGCGGAAAGAAGCTGCTTCTCAGGGAGCTCGGTGAATGAGGCTGTAGCCCCCCTCAGCTCCCAGCCAAATAATAAGCCACTTCCTTCCTCAGTCTGGTGTTTGAGAGGTTTGTGTCTCACCTTTCCTGCTTCAGTACAAGGATGGGCATCACACCTAAGTGTGCAAAAAGGACAAGTGAAAATCGAACCAAAATATCTAGTAAGTGATTCATTTAACAAATGATTACATTCATAGAATAACCATTAGGCCATCCTTTAAAATGATGTTATGGAAATGTATCTATTGCTATAAAAAGATGTTCACAATGTATCATTACGTGAAAGAAGCAGGTTTTCAAACTAGCATGCATGGCATGATCTGCTTTTCGTTAATACATGCATAGAGATGCATGGAAAAATAGATGCTAAGATGTTAAGATGGTTGTCTCTGGGTGAGATTATAGGTTTTTAAAACCCTACTATCTTTGGCTTTTTGTTTTTGTTATTGAATTTGTGTTTCATTTGTAATACGAAAAAAAGTGTCTTAATGGAAATGTCACAATTAAAGTATAAATGCTCCTTGGGAAGTCACAGGTAAATTTTGTCAGGTAATTCTCAAAAATCAAGATTGTCCCTTCCAGAAGAATTCCAATTCTGTCAGAAGGGGAAAAGGGAACAGAAAATGACTGTCAGAACAGCTCTGGGCTAATCACCACCATGGACAAGCTCCACCAACAGATGCTGAAATTCATGGATGAAAGCTGGAGGAGCAGCTTGAACAGTCTCAAGGTATCTCTCCCAAGGTAGTTATGAATTATTAAGGGGAAAATAGTAACTTGGCAGTGGAGGACTCTGGCAGTCAGCCACATAATTTAGTGGTCAAGGTTAACGTCACCAGCAAGGAAACACATCAGCATCACGAACCCCTGATATGATGCTCAGCATGAGAAACACACAAAACTTTAATCTCACCACAAGAAAACAAACTCAAATTGACAGTCTCCAAAATACCTGACCAGTGTTCTTCAAGAGTGTCAAGGACATGAAAGGCCACCAAAGACCACAGATAGGAAGTAACTAAGGAGACATGACAACTAAGTGTAACACTGGGATCCTGGATTGGCTCCTACAATGACTAAAGAACGCTTACAGAGCAACTGGGAAAATCCAAGTCAAGTAAGTAGTTTGGTAAGAAAAGTATTGTCCTAATATTAATTCCTAGTTTCCATACTTGTTATATGGCTACTAAGATATTAATGTGAGGGTGAAGCTGGGTTAAAGGAATATGGGAACTGTATTATTTTTGCAATGTTTCTATAAATTTTAAATTATCTCAAAATAGGAAGTTTAAAATATAAAGAAGACTGGACGAGCCTAGGTCCTTTGGGGTAGGCATCATTGGGAAGGTCCTGAAAAGGGCCCCGGCAGGAAAAGTCACAGTCCTCATCTCCTCATATTTGAATAGAAAATGTTACTTTTACAGCTTGTTAGGCTAAAATTAGATTCACACAAACATAGGGGAAGGCAGCATCTCAGTTTTCAGCATAAACCACAGAGAATATTCACAGATATTATCAAAGCACAATGTTTCTCTTTTGAATTGTCACTCTTCATAATATCCCCATTCCAGCATTGGTTCAATTCTTTTTTAATCTCAACGTATCTCTTTTTTACACGTCATACCTGTAAGTCAACAATAAATTTAAAAGATCAGTGATCTTTGAGTTTTAAATATCCCAAAAGATGTCTTTATTATTGCCCCATTTCTTTTGTTTGCCCTCTCAAAATCGATTATGAAATCTTTGTGTTGGCCAGATGGGGTGGCTCACACCTGTAATGCCAGCACTTTGGGAGGCTGAGGCAGTGGATCACCTGGGGTTAGGAGTTGGAGACCAGTCTGGCCAAATGGTGGAACCCCGTCTCCACTAAAATACAAAAATTAGCTGGGCATGGTGGCAGGCACCTGTAATCCTAGGTACTTGGGAGGCTGAGGCAGGAGCATCACTTGAACCTGGAAGGCGGAGGTTGTGGTGAGCTAAGACCATGCCATTGCACTCCAGCCTGGGCAACAAGAGCAAAACTCTGTCTCAAAAAAAAAAAAAGAAAAATGAAGAAATGTTTGTGTCCTTAGTGCCTTAGAAATTGGTATGGGATACAGGAAGGCTGGTAGACCTCGTGCCTCCTGAGAGAGCAGATGTTTAATCTCCCATTCCAAGCCTCTTGGTAATTAAAACAAGTAGCAACTACAAACACAATGAAACTTATTGGAGTTTACTATGTATTTACTTACATTATCTCATTCATTCCCACAACAATGTTCATCTTCATTTTACAGTTGACAAAACTGAGGCCTAAGGAAATGAATTGTTTTTAAGGACATAGAATAAGTGGCAGAAGCAGGTAGTTCCCAGATGCCAGATACTCTATGATTTATTGAGCATTTTCAAAAATTGTGAATATTCATTGATGACTACCACTGGAATTAGAGGTCTGCCTAGAAGCTTCTGGAAATCTAAAACTATGGGTTGAGGAAAGGATACGTATTGCATGAGAGGGCCTGCTGGGAGAGATCACCCTTTCTATCTCATATAAGGTAACTAAAAATATGTAGATCTGATGACAACAGGGGAAACAGAAACTGCGCCATGCAAATCAATTCAAGGACAAGCAGGAGCCTACTAATCCAGGATTTCTCCTTAGCTATACAGGGATTCCTTTCACATTTTAATATGCAAAATTTCAGTTGACTTAGGATGAAGACTTCATTTGCCAATCACTATAATTCCACAGGTGGAGACTTCAGAGGGAGTACCACTTTTTTGTGAGTACGCTCTTCCCTTCCATAAAACATCCTACATACATCTGCCAGATTAATCTCCTTAAAATTACAATCAATTATTCCTCAGCTGAAAAACCTTAAATGGCTCCCCCTGCCTTTGAAATATTATCCTCAATAGTCTGGCTCCAACTTTTCTTTTCAATAAAATGTTATCATTGGTTAGGATATTTTTGTAGCAACTAACAGAAATCCCAAATTAAACTGGCCTAAACAAAAGGAAAATTATTTTCTCATTTAACCAGGAGGACAGAAATAGAATAAGGTTTCAGGTTGCAGTGGTTCTGATTCCACGTCCCTAAGAGTCTCAGCCTGCCCCCCGTGTGTGTGTGTGTGTGTGTGTGTGTGTGTGTGTGTGTGTGTCTGTGTCTGTGTGTATGCGTATGTCTATTTCTCCTTGCAAAGCATTCTATATTCCAGCAAAATGAAAACACAAAACTTTGCTGTTCACACCCTTTTCCATGGGATACACCCTTGCCAGCATCGCTACCCATTCTCCAAGGCCCATGTCTTCCACAATCCATCTCACATATCACTTATGATTGCAACTAAAGCCTCGTTACAGCAGGTGGATCCAAATCATCCCTTGACTCTCCTGAGCCAGAGTGGCCAACATAACACCAAATTTTGGGGGTTCCCATGCTGGTGGACACATGGCTGAGAAAGGTAACTACAAGTGCTGAAGAGGAGATACCAGCTCTTCCATCATCACCATTCATTCAGGAATTGATTCGTGACCCAACACCTTTGAGGAGCTTCCAATTGCCAGGTTCTCTGCCCCTGAAGAGCTAAGAGTCAGGGAGATGGAAACATAAATTAAAAACTGCCACATACTAAGATCAACATTATGATAGCAATAAGCACAGAGTGAGGACACAGAGAGAGGAAGTGACAAACTCTGCCTGAAGAGTCAGAGAAGGCTCAGAAAGAGGTAACGCTGGATCCATGAAGGATGTAAATACCAAAACTATTCCAACCCATAAGCTGTTTCCCAAACACCTAAAGTCAATGCAAATACGATAAGATATGTAAGTAGTTCCATTTTAAATACAGGAATTGTTGGGAAAGGACAGGTTAGGACTTTTCAACTAAATATGGGGATAAATTAATTGCGTAAAGACAACCCAATCATTTTTAAATGGCAATAACAGCTTCTTTCCTGAGCTTCTTTCCCTTCTCTGTCTCCAGTTCCCTGTTGTTTGCAGGTAAATATCCACCCACTATTTTACAATAGTCTTGCTTCATTGGCAACCAGCTGCCTCTAAGAAATAAGATATTATGTTCAAATGTAAGTATTATTTTCCACCCCCTCTTATCATTGAAAAAAAGACTGACTGAGTACAGGAAATACGTTCTTAACATAGCATCTTTACAAAATAAAACAAGCAACGTGACATAAAGTTCATGCTGAGGATTCTCTCCCTTTTCAGATGTCAGCTCAAGGTAAGCAAAGACTGTGCGATCATGATTTGGTGAGTTTTATCGCATTTCCCAAAGCAACAGGGCCAGTGCTCGTCATACTTCAGTGGTAACTTTTAAATTATAGAATTAGCTGCTCCCTGAATTACCTGTCTTGAGTGTGTTTTTACTAAAAATCTGTATGGCCCTTGAAACATTTGAGACTCTTCAGTAGAGAATTTTTCTAGTCTGGGAGCTGGGTTTCCGGGCAGTTGGATGCTGCCTCCCTGCTCATTATAATGTTGGCCACGAGTGCCAGGGAGCAGGAGCATGCTGGGACAGTGCCCTGCATACATGGTTGGATACAGGCATGAGTAAGACCACCATGACCGTTAAAGGGAGGAAAACAAAAACTCAAGCCATCACTAATTAAACGGCAGCCCTAAGAAATAGGGAAAGCCCAAAAGCAAATAAATGAATCATGAAATTCCAGGCACCTCAGTCAATGGATTGGAAGAGATTTGCTGGCAGGCGACAGGATGGGGGAGGGAGTGCTACTGAGTGTTGCTTGCTAAGTCAACTCTGCTTCTCGAAGTTCCTGTCACTAACATTCATGTTAACAAATGAAACAATACAGCCATGCACTGTATTCCAACAGTTCAGTGAACAATGAACCACATATATGGCGAGGGGCCTACAAGATTATAATAGAACAGAAAAATCCTATTGTTACAGCATCCTAGCACAATGCATTAGTCATGTGATTTTAGTGATGCTGGTATAAACAAACCTACCACACTGCCAGTTACATAAAAGCATAGCACATACAATTATGTACAGTACATAACACCTGATATTAATAAATGGTTATGTTACTGGTTTATGTATTTATGATCCTATAGTTTTACGGTTAGAGTATATTCCTTCTACTTATTGGAAAAAGAGAAGTTGGTGGGGTGCAGTGACTCACGTCTGAAATCCCAGCACTTAGGGAGACAAAGGTATTTATCACCTGAGGTCAGGGGTTCGAGGCCAGCTTGGCCAACATGGTGAAACACCGTCTCTACAAAAATACTAAAAAACTAGCCGGGCGTGATGGCAGGTAATCCCAGCTACTCAGGAGGCTGAGGCAGGAGAATTGCTTGAACCTAGGAGACGGAGGTTGCAGTGAGCCAAGATCATACCACTGCACTCCAGCCTGGGTGACAGAGTGAGACTCTGTCTCAAAAAGAAAAAAAAACGTTGAGTGTAAAACAGACTCAGGCAGGTCCTTCAGGAGGAATTCCAGAAGAAGACATTTTTATCATAGGAGATGATAGCTCCGTGCATGTTCCTGCCCCTTAACGCTTTCCAATGAGACAAGATGTGGGGTGGCAGGCAGTGATATCAATGATCCTGACCCTGTGTAGGCCAAAGCTAGTGTGTGTGTGTGTGTGTGTCTTCATTTTTAACAGAAGAAATTAAAAAGTTAAAAAATTGAAAAATTATAGAAAAAAGACCTAAGGAAAAAAATATTTTTGTTCAGCTATACAACGTGTTTGTGTTTTAAGCTGTGTTACTAGAAAACACTCAAAAAGTTTTAAAAAGTAGCTTATAAAGTAAAAAACAACTTACAGGAAGCTAAGGTTAATTTATTATTGAAGAAAGAAAAATGGTTTTCAAAAATGTAGTAGCCTAAGTGTGCAGTGTTTATAAACTCTGCAATAGTGTCCAGTAAAGCCCTAGGCCTATTCACTCAGACACCAGAGCAACCTCTAGTCCTGCAAGATGCATTCATGGCAAGTACGCTATACAAGTGTGTACCTTTTTTTAATTTTTTATACCATAGTTTTGCTGTACCTTATCTATGTTTAGATACATAAATACTTTCCACTGTGTTATAATTACCTACCATAGTCAGTACAGTACCATGCTGTACAGGTGTGTAGCCCAGAATCAATCAGCTATACCATATAGCCTAGGCTTTCACATCTGGGTTTGTGTAGGCACACTCTGTTGTGGTCACACAACGATGTAATCACCTAACAATGTATTTCTCAGAACATATCCACATCCTTAAGTGACACATTACTGTAGTTAATTCTTTCATCTGGAAAACATCAAGACAGCAGAGTGAGGCCCAAAGAAATTCAAGGGCCTTCTTTTGGTCCCACAGAACTTAATCCTATAAGAAACTGCATAGTAACATATCAGAATGAAGGTGGAAATTTCCCTACAGGCAGCTCTGGTCCAAGGCATCGTTCTGAACTTGAGAGAGGGCATCAAGAAGTGTTTGTAGGAGTTCCCTCCAGGTCACCAGAAAAACCATGACAAAGTTTATCATTTTGTAATTCGAGATAATCCAATAATGTTCAATTTTATCTTTTTCTTTTCCTTTCTTTTCAGACAGAGTTTCACTGTGACACTAGAGTAATGGGCAGTCTCGGCTCACTGCAACCTCCACCTCCCAGGTTCAAGCAATTCTCCTGCCTCAGCCTCCTGAGTAGCTGGGATTACAGACATGCACCACCACGCCAGGCTAATTTTGTATTTTTGTGGAGATGGGGTTTTACCACTTTGGCAAGGCTGGTCTTGAACTCCTGACCTCAGGTGATCCACCCACCTCGGCCTCCCAAAGTGCTGGGATTACAAGCATGAGCCACCGTACCTGACCAATTCTCTCTTTTTACAGATGAGGAAGACAAGGCCTGAGGGAATACAATGACCTCTCTGAAGCAACACAACTAACAACGTAAATGAAAAAGCTAAAAGAGGTTTGATTCCTCTGAATCTAACTTCAAACTATATCCAATGGAAAAAATAATAATACTGATGATGATTATGCTGATGAGTAAAATCCAGAAAAAATAAAACCTCTGCTTTTTCCAAACATAGGGAATGTTCCTGCAGACATGTCAGATTCTGTGAAAATCGGTCTTGGATTTATCGCCCTGAACTCACCTGCATTCCTTAGCTCTCACCGTCCTTGGTGAGTAGCGTTTGTCTGCTGCCTGCTCTGTAAAATTATGCTTCTTTCAATAAATACAATATAAATATATTTATATATAAATATAAAGCAGGCCTATAGTCCTGGCTTTCCAGGGTTGTTCCGCATTCAACACATCTATATCTTTCTTGGTTTTATAAATTCACTAGATACACTAAAAAATGTCTTTCTTCTCAGAAAATCTCTCTGAGATTACAGCCCGGTGCACTTACAGCACCGTGAGGAGAGAGACGGAATGGACGCCAACTGGAAATCAGCGCATGCGCCTCCCTCGGCGCCGCCCCTCCCGCTGCCGCCTCGTATTTGCTCTTGGTTTTGGCGCATTTCCACTTCCTGCCACCTGCTTCCGGGCCTCTGCATCCAGAAGAGCCCGCCCCCGGTTGAACACAGGAGGCTGTCAGCCATCATCCTTCCATCGTCCCTAGCAGGTGCCTTGTTTCCTCTCTGCCAGCTTCCTGATCTCTCCCTCCCTGCCGTGGACTTGCAGCCACCACACCTCTGTCGTTGCTCCTCCTTAGCTGTCCTGAGTGAGAGGGATGACCAGCTCCTAGAGAAGAGCTTCACGTTGTAGGAATATTTGGAGTAGGTTTTTTTAGTTGAGTCACCACATTTTTGTTTTGCCCGATAAAAAGCTGCTACCATCCACTAGCGTCATTACTTTAAGTAATAATAATATTTTTGCAGGTTCTGTTTTATAAATAAATGTTAATTCAGAAAGAGTTTAAAGGGCATTATCTTGTTATTGCAGCTTAGCTTGATTTTTAAATTTCGATATTTGTCCTTCCTTTTCTTATTTATCCTCAGTTGGATGAAAATTTTGTCACAGACCTGCATTGGAGAGCAAGTGCCTTAGAGTCTAGAATTCAAATACCTTCGAGACCTGGGACATTGCAGATGGCCGGCTCTGCATGCAAGGCAGGGACCAGCGTTCCTGCAGGAAAGTGAGGCATTGGCCTTCGGTGCAGAATTTTAGGAGGTACCAAAAACTCAATAAACAAGATAAATAACATTTTCATAAAACAAAATTAATGTCAAAAATCTGTGTTTTTGTTTGTTCATTTGTTTGAGATAGAGTTTCACTCTCGTTGCCCAGGCTGGAGTGCAGTGGCGCAATCTCAGCTCACTGCAACTGCCACCTCCCAGGTTCGAGCAATTCTCCTTCCTCAGCCTCCCGAGTTGCTAGGGTTACAGGCATGCACCACCGCACCTGGCTACTTTTTTGTATTTTTAGTGGAGATGGGGTTTCACCATGCTGCCCAGGCTGGTTTTGAACTTCTGACCTCAGGTAATCCACCCACCTCGGGCTCCCAAAGTGCTAGGATTACAGGCGTGAACCACCGTGCCCGGCCAAATCTATGTATTTTTAACAAACTATCAAATTTTTAAATAGAGACCGGATCAGTAGTATACTTATTTTACCTTTATCACAACTCCAGTGTGGCTTCGCCTATACTGACTGCATGTCCCTGGTGAGAACAGTGGAAATTAGAGAGCACGTGTCCTGAAAGGTTTCACATTTATGAAACGCTGTACTGACTGAACTCTGGGGCCAAATATGCAACCTCCAGCCCTAATGTGGCCTATCAGGATGTGAATATCGAGTATCTCAAAAGAAGCCTTACACTGTGTGCGCCTCTCAGGAATGTAGGTAGGTAGTTCAAGGTAGACGAGCCAGAGTTTTCTTTATAAAAGGAGTTAAAACACATCATGCGAAATGAAGGGAACTGAAAAACTCAGGTTTGGAAATTCTCCAAGGAGGAAAATGGGGCTACCCCTTCAATGCCTGCTGTGGATGCCAAATGGAGAAGCTGTCCGTTCTGGAGAAATAAGAGGTCAAGCTCAATAAAGGGATCCTGTCTGGATGTCAGCAAGAAGTATCCATGACTCATGGGGGCATTCTGATAATCTTCCTACCGCTGAAAGAAAGAGAGAGGGCAGCCTCCAAGGGTTCCTCCCTCCTTCTGAGCCTCTCCCTTGGCAGAGATGGCAGATGAGATCACCAAGGCTCAGGTTGCTCAGCCTGGTGGCAACACGATCTTCGGAAAGATCATCCGCAAGGAAATCCTAGCCAAAATCATTTTTGAGGATGACCGGTGCCTTGCTTTCCACAACATTTCTCCTCAAGCACAACACATTTTCTGGTAATACCCAAGAAACATATATCCCAGATTTCTGCAGCAGAAGATGATGATGAACGTCTTCCTGGATACTTAATGATTGTTGGCAAGAAATGTGCTGCAGATCTGGGCCTGAATAAGGGTTACTGAATGGTAGTGAACAAAGGTTCAGATGGTGGACAGTCTGTCTATCACGTTCATCTCCATGTTCTTGGAGGTCGGCAGATGCATTGGCCTCCTGGTTAAGCACGTTTTGGGGATAATTTTCCCTTCTCTAGGCAATGATTAAGTTAGACAAATTCCAGTATGTTAAGTGACACATTTGTTTTTGCCTGTGTATGGAGAGATTCAGTAAATAATTTTAAAAGACATTGTTGCATTGTTAAAAAAAAAAAAAAAGAGAGAGAGCAAACGAAAAAGGAGCAATATGTCTCTCAGAAGGCGCTTCGACGGCAAAGCCACTGTTTGTAGTCTAACAGCAATGGTTCATGTTTATTGAGTATTCCCAGTGCTAAGCACTTTATATACAGTAACTCGGCTGGGCACGGTGGTCTACACCTGTAATCCCAGCACTTTGGGAGGCCAGGGCAGGAGGATCACTTGAGCTCAGGAGTTGATGATCAGCCTGGGAGACATAAGGAGAAAAAAAAAGAAAATAATAAAAAGCATTACCTCACGTCATGTTAAGAACATCTCTATGAAGTATTTATTGTCCTTTATCTTGATAAAGAAACTGAGGGTAATAGTAGCAGAGATGGGACTTGAACCCAGGTAGCCTGATTCCAGAGCCTGCATGTTTAACCACTCACTATACTGCCTCTTAGGAGTTAAGACAGGTAGAAAGCACTTGCCTGAAATAATACTGATGGAAAGGTGCCTGGAGAATCTGCAGCCTGTCAATCCTCCCAGACATTTCAAATTTAAGCTTTGATTCAAGCAAGAGTACGAGCGAGCCGCACAGCCATCAGCTTGACACTGAAGGACAGTATAATCCAACACTGAAGGACAAAAGGAATCTAACACAAAGATGCTGCTGAAGGCATCATCCTCTACATTGACACAGTGTCCGCCTTCCCCAAACCCGCGGGGAAGCATTTATTGTTGCCATCAATGTCAAGAAAAGCTGCATCCTTAAATAGTTGCTTTGTTTTTAAATGTGAACGTAGTGAATTCTATACCTATTTGGTTTCCATCTTTGTTATGGCTGCTAGGAAGTTTTTTTGTGTGTGTGAGCCAGGGAAGGGGTGTCTCTCTGTCACCCAGGCTGCAGTGCAATGGCCAATCTCGGCTCACTGCAACCTCCACCTTCTGGGTTCAAGCAGTTCTCCTGCCTCAGCCTCCCAAGTAGCTGGGATTACAGGTCCCCACCACCACACCCAGCTAATTTTGGTATTTTTAGTAGAGATGACATTTCAGCAGTTTGGCCAGGCTGGTCTCGAACTCCTGGCCTCAGGTGATCCACCCGCCTTGGCATCACAAAGTGCTGAGATTACAGGTGTGAGCCACCACGCCCAGCTGGCTGCTAGGAATTTTTAAGCCAAATTTATATCCCACATCTAAAAACTCTGCAAGGCCAGATGTCTGCAATATGCCTTTTGGTATCCTATGCTCACTCCTTGCTTTATTAGTTTCCCACCCACATCCTTCTTTGTTACTGATTTCTACAGCTATGTATTTTATCTTTTCCTTCATTTGTTATACTGCCTCTAACATCTTACAGAATCAGGTGCCAAAGTGAATGAATGAATGAATAGTATTCAAACAAGAAGTTGCCTTTTTATGAATTGGAAGAGACATGTGACACCCATTCCAGCCTCTTCATCTCAATCAGAGAAAAGCCCAGACTCAATCAACAAGGCAGTGTTTATGGGAACCCAGTAATTAAAAGACAGTAGCAACACAGCAACTAGCAAAACTGCAGTATGGTCAGAAAGTGTGAATGATGACCTCCTGTTAGCCAAGAGGAACTTTAATGATCACCGCAGAGAGTACCTGAACCATGCTGGGGGGCCTGCCAGTGAGAGGAGAACTTTGGAGGACTGAGTTTCCGTTGATAATGCCAGTAAAAGCTTGAATCTAAGCCTTCTGTTAGCAGGACCCACACATTCTTGAATCCATCCTTCCAGATTGCCACGTCCTATAAGACACAACCATATACATGTAAGAGCTGGCTATGTTTTTGCATTGCTTTGCCTCAGTGACTTGCAGTGTGTAGCTTCAGATCATAATTAAGCTTTTAGGTCCGAAGTTGATCCTGTGTCTACAAGTTATTAAGTGATTTCACTTTCAAGGGCCCCCTTAATGTTCCCCAATGTTCCCCAAGCTTACCCCTGTTCGAGTCATTCAACTTTTTATTGTCGATTCCATAACACAGACCTCGAACAGCCAGGCTGATTGGTCTGTCCTAAGTGGTCAGCAGAGGAAAGGGACGCATGAGAAAAAAGTAAATTTGGATGGGGGAATCATATGAGAACAGGTCTCGTCACTGTCTGACTCAGACTGTGGAAGGAAATGCACTCTAAATTCCGTGCTCAGGAGTCCCCCATTTGGATACTGATTGACAGACTGAGGAACACTTTACCCCATGCCTATGCAGTGATTGGAGCTTGAGGATACATGGTCACTCCAAAGCTCTTTCTAAATGATCATACCTGCCATGGAAATTTTCCTATGCTACAGGGAACATCTGTAGAAGACCTTCATGTTTCTGAATCAGTCAAGCAACGAACAAACATTTAAGTGTCATCATCCATTAATTCATTATTGTGGTAAGTTTATGGGTGAAACCCCGTCCTCCCCCCACACACAAACCAAGATGTGATTGATGCCCTCAAATAACTAACTCTTCGGTTGAAGATATAAGCTTATTACAAATTATGGTATCCTTATAATCAAAGCATTTAGTATTAACAGTAAAAGTTCAAAGAAGGAATAGGACCCTGAGAGTGGGCTTTGTTAGAGTAGAGAGAGAACTTTAGTTGAACGTGAAGAGGAGGTAAAATGTAATGATGAGCATAAAATGACGGCACTTATTCCAGTTTGGGGAAAAGAGGAGGTAAAATGTAAACACAAGTAGCTGTAGTAGTTTTGAGCTAATACCAGCGTTCTCACACGTCTGTGGTTGACTTAAGAGATACCATCAGGTTCTCCAGGAAAGGAAGAACAACCCTTCCAAGACCACACAACTTAAACCGTTTTGCAGAATCAGTTTCAGGTTTTACTTTCTTTGTTTACCCGTTTTGACTTGATTTGATTATTTTCCCTTCCAGGTGTGTCTTACTTTCCCAGTTATATTTTGAGCTACAATATTGAAAACACATTTATTGGGGTTGGTTTAAAAAAATATTCAAAATATATTTGCTATGTCTTTTTTAATGGAAAGTATCATCCTTCCAGATAGCTGTGCTGCGAGTACTGTTTATCACTTGCTGTCCTGGGATGAGGGTACATCTCCTGATTATAAAAGTAATGTAATGCAGCTCCACCCTCCCCAGTCTACTTCCGGCTACCTGGGAGGCCTTCATTTTCCTTGGAGATGGTGATGGAATTATCTAAGGAAGGGGAGAATACAGCTTATCCTTGGGGATGGGGGCAGGAAGATAATTGATTCACAGCAAGTAGACAGTTGTCTCAAAGCAGCCAGAGATGTTCCTGAAGCCACTAGAACTAGATGGAGCCTACATTCTCCATTCTCCTGTCAAGCTAAGGGCTTTAGAAACACCAGGGAGAGGGAAGCAGCACGTGTTGTTTCTTTATAATAAATCTCCCATCTTATTGCCTGAGACATTTTGCTCTCCTGAGGACACAGGCCCTGCTTCTTAGCCTTTTCCAATTGAGCTCTTCCTTCCCTACCCCCCATTTCCATTAAGATGGTTGACTGGGATTCAAAAGAGGCAAGCTGCCACATCAAGCTTTTTATTTTCTCTGAATCCCCTCCCTCCCTCCCCTCCAATCTCATTTAGACCTTTTTCCTTTTCTCTCCCTTCCGCACCTCCCCACCCTTGTCTTCTTCAGTCACCCATTATTACCCATGGGGTCTCATTCGATAGGTCTTCAGAGAGAAATGATTCTTGGATTACATTTTGAAGCAGAGCATTAGGAGACAAACTCAATCTCAATTACTATTTGGCACTATGTTTTATGAGCGAAAAATGCAATAAAAGAGTGATTTCTAAATTTAACTAGCATTGTGTAATGCAATTATTTATTACAGCGGGCTATTGTTTATGTATCACCTGAGCTATTGGTTAGCATGAAAAAGGCAGTGTACAGGAAGCCCTAGAAATCGGTCATTATCTAAAGTGGGTAATCAAATACCTAATCTGTTTCCATGAATTTTCCTCCAGTAACCATGTGGCGTATCACACAGTGTGCCAGTGGACTATAATTCAAATCCGCATATCAAAACCAGAACAGAACGCAGGAAATGCAAAGGGGTGACTTTCTCATTCTGTTGTTGGAAATGCTAGAAGACAATGAATGCAGAGTAAACTATGTTTTTCTCCCACTCACCCACCCTCACTTTGCTCCCTCCCCTAATAACCATGAGCTGAAACCACTTAAGGATTACAATTATCTGTCATCATTACGGCCCCTATTATGACTAGGCCACTACCCATTGCTTCTGCAAATGAAGGTTGCTCTTCAGAGAGATTTTTGTTTGTTTGTTTTTAGCTTTATAGGCTCCTTCAGGCACAATGCGGGAGGATGTTGGGGGAGATGGAAATTCAGTCGGAAGACAATTAACTAGCGCAGCTTCACTGCACAGTAACATCAAATCATACAGCAATTAGAGCTCTGCAAACCCCTGGTTTGGTTTCACGCACATTTAAGGATGAAAACCGATATGTACGCTGAGCTGATGCTGGACTGCAAATGAAAAAATCAAAGAGGTAAACATTGTAAAATTTCATTCTCTGCTAACCACATTTCTGGAATGGTGATTTGAGCTGAGTATTTTCAGTCTGTGCACAAGAAACGTCACCTCTCTCCTCCAGCGTCAGTAAATTGCTAGAGGACTGTCCACCATTCCTCTTCTTCCACATTAAATATAAAACATTAATTTTTGCCAAAAATATATTATACTTGTCAACAAATAAAGGGGTTAACTAACCCATTATTCCCACAGATTATCTAGACCTTGATTGTTAAATCCAGAAAAGAAATAATTTTAGCTTCAAGAAAACAGCAAGATGGAGATGTTTTTTGATTTGTTGTTAGTTTGTTTTTTAAGTCCCAGTGTCGCTCTGTCGCCCAGGCTGGAGTGCAGTGGCACAATCTTGGCTCGCTGCAACCTCCGCCACCCGGGTTCAAGCGATTCTGCTGCCTCAGCCTCCCGAGTAGCTGGGGCTACAGGCACATGCCACCACACCCCGCTAATTTTTTGTATTTTTGGTAGAGATCCGGTTTCACCATGTTAGCCAGGATGGTCTCGAGCGCCTGACCTCGTGATCCACCCGCCTCAGCCTCTCAAAGTGCTGGGATTAAAGGCGTGAGCCACCGTGGCCGGCCACTGAAGATATTTTTAAAAGTGAGAGAGATCCACCAATTCTTGTATTGTTGAGCTTTACCATGCAAAAGCAAGTTACCTTTATCTGATGAACAAGCCAGTGTAGACTACGTGACCTGCCAAACATTCATTTTCTCTTGACTTTTTTTTTTATAACTGAGTGCCTTTGTCTTGGACGGTTTTTGGCATAGTACAATAGGACTTAACTTGTAAGACAGAAGGCATTCCCCAATGCAAAGCAATCTGCACAGGCTCATTTTTTCCTGTCTGCCTCTAAACATTTTTCCATCATTTGACCATGGGTTCAAAAAAGAAACAAAGTGTAAGACATCTGCTTCCCTTTTTATTTTTTGAAGGAAAATGTATATTATTTTAATTAGTTGTATGTACAGAAAACTCAACAGTGTACATTTGACCCAGTTTAGTGTCAAGTGCTTTAGCCTTTATCTTTTCAAGCTTGGTGATGTGAGCCACAGACTTGGCTTCCCTTATTTTTCAAAAATAAATTATTTATTTTGCAATAATTATAGATTTACAGAAAAGCTGCAAAGTACCACAGAAAGATCTCATATACCCTCTCATCCAGTTTCCCCATTTTTTTTACATCTTACATGACTATAGTATAGTCGTGAAAACTGACACTGGTCAGGTGCAGTGGCTCATGCCTGTAATCCCAGCACTTTGGGAGGCTAAGGTGGGTGTCAGGAGTTCAAGACCAGCCTGACCAACATGGTAAGACCCCATCTCTACTAAACCCTCCTGATCTAAGGTCAGGAGTTCGAGACCAGCCTGGCCAACATGGTGAAACCCCATCGCTACTAAAAATACAAAAAAAAAAAAATTAGCCAGGCAGGGTAGCAAAAACCTTTAATCCCAGCGACTTAGGAGGCTGAGGCAGGAGAATCACTTGAACTCAGTAGGTGGGGGTTGCAGTGAGTCAAGATCGTGCCAGTGCACTCCAGCCTGGGCGACAGAGCCAGACTCCATCAAAAAAAGAAAAAACACTAAGAAACTGACATTGAGAGATTACTGTTAATTACACTCCAGACTTTATTTGGATCATTTTACATAATGATCGTCTTTCTCTTCCAGGATCCAACCTATGAACATGTTACTGAGTTCCGTGTCTCCCTGCTCTGTGGCAGTTTCTCAGTCTTTCCTTATGTGTCATGACTTTCCCTCTCGAGTACTGGTATTCGCAAGGTATTCTGTAGTATGTCCTCCAATCTGGGACTGGCGGTTGTCTTCTCATGAACAGAACGGTGTTATGGGTACTTCGAAAAAGTAACAGAGGAAAGTGCCCTTCTCATCACTTCTTATCAAGAGGTATATAATGTCCTTATGATGTCACTGGTGACATTATTCTTCATCTTTGGCTAAAGTAGTATGTGCCAAGTTTCTCTACTGTAAGTTTACTATTTTCTCCCTTTCTTTTATTTATTCTTTGGAAGAGTCACTCAGTCTAGCCCACACTTAAGAGGGGTGAGGGTCAAGACCCTCCTGGAGAAGAAAGTATTTACATGTATTCTTTGGAAGGGTGAATATCTAGGAATTATACCATGAGAAATACTTGTCCCTGCTTCCCAGTTTATTAACTCAATCAGTTGCATCCCTTAATTTTAAAATAAGAGAGATCATTAAAATGATGAACATCTTACCTATACAAAGTAGTAAGAAAACATATTAGGGGTTTTAATTTTCGAAGCAATATTTTTGTTTCTAAAGCCTTTTCAATAAACTGAGTTATATTCACTAAAATATGCCAAGGGGAAATGTATACCTGAGGTCAAAACCCATTTGCCTCCCCACACCAGGACCTAGTGTGAATTATACAAATTAGGCTTATTTCTCCGAAGCGGTTTATGAAGACAAGAAGCCATTTGAATTTCTGGCTGAAACATTTTGGTTCCCTAACAAATATTCCAATCACCTTTCAACCTTACCTAGCCGAATAACGATCTCAACAGAAAATCGAGGAAGTAGGTATTCAAGCCCTCACTGGAAGGCCACAGTTGGCGTGCTGTGGCACTCTGGAAACAGCACGTGGGCCATCTTCTGCATCAGTGTCCTTCGTTTCAATGACTCTCTGTCTTCCACTATTCATGAATTCACCACTCTTACCTTCACCAGATATTTATAAAACACCTACTATATGGCAAATGCTGAGCTTTGGACCACAGAATGGAAGGAAAGATTGCAGTAACAAATAAGGACCTTCAAGAAGAGCAGATTCCAGGTGAGACACTTGGATGGGCGCTAAGGGACCCAAAGGAGCAAGTGCTTACCCTGTCTGAGAGGGGAAAGAATGAATGAGTGCACCAAATGCATCCTAAACTGTGTCTCAGAAGCAATTTCTTTCAAATAGTTCAAAGAAATGATACTACCCTGAACTCCTGCACTCACCAAATTCACGCAGACTCATCAAACAGGAAGAGATCATTTGAATTTTCCCAACACAAAGAAATGATCAATATTTGAGGTGATGAATGCCAGTTACCCTGATTTCACGTTACACATATTGTGTACATATATCAAAATCACACATCGTACCTCAGAAATATGTAAGATTATGTGCTGATTAAAATGTAAAAATAAAATCAAACTTAAATTTTTTTAATAGCTATTTACCAGGTATAACACTCGAGTAGAAAAAGGCATGTGAGTAAAGAATGATTCAGAACAAATGAGAACCTTGCGCAAGTCAATGAAAACTGAGCATTGATGACATGAAATCACAGTCCTTCTGTGAGCAGATGATGAGGGATCAACTATTTCTAAGGGGACCCTTGGAAGAGCCACATCCCCTGGAAGAGTCCCTGATTTGCTCCCTCCTTTCGGTGGTTTGCAGAACAGAATAATATACCAAATTATGCATGAAAAATACCTCGAAATTATTTATTATATGAAAGTGCTAAAAGATTACAGCCCAAATCTTGCCCAATGCAGAAGAGAAGGAAACAGAATAAAAAACGTATTTAACCAACAGGTATCAACCTTCTGTCAACTCCAAGCATCGTGCACCAAATGCATCCTAAACTGTGTCTCAGAAGAAGACCTTACAAACAGTCTCTCATCTTCTGAGACAATGCTTATATTTTCACTATTTTATAGATGAGGAAACTCAGTCTTGAAAGTCAACGTGGCAGGTTACACAGCTGGAAAGCAGGGAAAGCAGGATCTGAGTCCAGTTCTACTGTATTCTAAGACTCTTCCTATAGTTGCGTTCTGCCTTTCTACAGACGATGAATTTAACAGAATACCAGTATCTACTATACTCCTAAAGAACAATAAGAGTTCTTCATATAGCCTGGGCTGGCGTCACCATGCTGAGAGCCCCGTGATACCTGCAAGACCATTGCGGTACCTGGCAATTCCAAGTGTCTTTGTCTGTTTACGACGTATTGATGCAGAAAAGAAGCGGCGACGTGACTTTCACAGAAAAACTTCAGTGAGAATGAAGGCGGAGGCCATCCTGCAACAGGCTGAGCGTCAAACAGTGCAAGAGTCAAGGTAAATAAGAGCTAGGCTCAGACCCCAGAAAACAAGGCTGGTAGGAACAAGGGAAACTGCCCCCCAAACCACAGACACCTGAGAGGCTAACAGGGCTTGTCCCTTTTTCTTGAGTGTTTGTGCCTTCTTTAAAAACAGAGAAATCCAACAGCAACATTAGCTACTCTGAAACAAAGAGCTAAGAGATAAATAAACAAATAAGTCAAAGAAGAACTACAAATATTCATATATGCAGCCGGGCACAATGGCTCGCGCCTGGAATCCCAGCACTTTGGGAGGCCGAGGCAGGTGGATCACAAGGTCAAGAGATCGAGACCACCCTGGCCAACATGGTGAAACCCTGTCTCTACTAAAAATATGAAAATTAGCTGGGCATGGTGGCAGGCACGTGTAATCCCAGCTACTCGGGAGGCTGAGGCAGGAGAATCACTTGAACCCAGGAGGTGGAGGTTGCAGTGAGCCAAGATCATGACATTGGACTCTAGCCTGGGTGAAGAAAGTGAAACTCCCTCTCAAAAACTAATAATAATGGTGACAATAATAAATATTCATGTGTGAATATTAATAACGTTTTCAATGTGAAAAGAAATGTTTAACTAAAGGTGGCTATTATAAGAACATGCTTTCTTTTCCTGCCTTAGCTTGTAACCGACTGACAGCTGGACCCAGGAGTCAGTGAGAAAATGAACATTACCACTGATAAAGCAGATATTCGGGATTATAGCTTCAGCAATAATCTTAAGTTATTACGTCAGCAATGGCAGTGGGCCAGCTAATGCTGTACTTCAGAAGTTGACTTTCCTGACTACGGCAGTGCTCACAACTCGCAGGCCTTCAACCTGGGGGAGGGATATGCGCTATAAAACGTAAGCATCAGAGGATATGTGCATTTTCAGGAAGGGGGCAGATTCAAGAAGGGTGAAAGATCTATCTCTGTTCCCAAAGTCGCCACTCAGGTGAGTGGATGGTCCAGTGGGAGTCCAGGGGTATTACTACAGCAGAGGTCCCCAACATGGAAAATATGAAGACTCGTATATAAATGTTTTCCCAATACTAAACACGACACCAAGGCATAATCTATTTAAAATATATATATATATGTGGGCCCAGGCATGGTGGCTCATGCCCGTAAACACAGCACTTTGGGAAGGCTGGTGGATCATGAGGTCAGGAGATCGAGACCATCCTGACCAACACAGTGAAACCCTGTCTCTACTAAAAACACGAAAAATAGCCAGGGGTGGTTTCACACATTTGTAGTCCCAGCTACTCAGGAGGCTGAGGCAGGAGAATGACTTTAACACAGGAGCCTGAGCTGCAGTGAGCACCACTGCACTCCAGCCTGGAAAACAGAGCAAGAGTCCGTCTCAAAAAAGAAAAAAAAATGACTAGATTAAAAAACTTAAATGTCTACATGTGAAGAAAAAATATGTACACAGTTGATTCTCATTCCTCACAGTAGTCATGTCTGAATTGGTGAATATTGAACCATTGTTCCCAGGAAAACAGAGCACTGCCTTCCTACAAGCCTCAGATCCCAACGTTTTTATCAACCAATTGATACTTTGTTTTATGTGTGCTTCTGTTTAAAGACACCTTTCTTATTTCATGTTGTTGATTCATTAACATTTAACTAATGCCCACCAGCACGGTAACGCATGCCTGCATGAAGCTTACCTAACCAAGGCACATCACAGCCTTCTGGAGCTTAGGGTCACAAGACATCACTTTAACACGATGCTTAGGGGCTATTTGAAACAATGAAGCCACCAACAAAAAGCAAAACTGTGGAAAATGTGGCACTAAACAGACCAGGAACAAAAGCCACATGTTTACCATATATCAGATTAAACGAAGGTAAAGCGTCCTTGTTCTGCTTTAGCCGGGAACACGTGTCAAGCAACACATACTTTTCACAGCTCTGTGCATGTCCACATATAACCAAAAAGTACAATAAATATGGATGTCAAGTTAGAAATAAATTTTGGTGGCCAGGCGTGGTGGCTCACGCCTGTAATTCCAGCACTTTAGGAGGCTGAGGCAGGCGGATCACAAGGTCAAGAGATCGAGACCATCCTGGCCAACATGGTGAAACCCTGTCTCAACTAAAAATACAAAAATTAGCCGGGCGTAGTGGCACATGCCTGTGGTCCCAGCTACTCGGGAGGCTGAGGCCGAAGAATCACTTGAAACCCAGGAGGCGGAGATTGCAGTGAGCCGAGATTGGGCCACTGCACTCCAGCCTGGCGACAGAACAAGACTCTGTCTCAAAAAAAAAAAAGGGGGGGACTCAAGATGGCGCTGTGAGAACAACCCAGGATTGGAGCTCTCATTGTGTCCGCGGAGAGGTGAGTCTGAGCTGCATTTCCAGACTGATCTTTGTTGCCCATGGAACGGGGAAATTCCCAAGTGAAGAGGAGACGCAGGACGCCAGGCAGAACCTCCGCCTGGCAAAGCCGGCAGCCGGGGTGGCGGCGGCCGGCCCTGACCAGCGCTCCCCACAGGGCGCGCTTGTCTGGGTGCCCTGTTGAACCGGCAACCAGAGACGTCAGAGGGCTGGACTTGAGACTGAGCTAGACTTGGACAGTGGGCCAGCCCAGGGAATTGCAGGGACAGAGCGTTAGGGGTGGCCTAGTGGGACGAACAAAACCGCGATTTCAAACAAGCCCCGTGCAGACGGCCCAAGACGCTCTGTGGGGGAGGGGCGTCCACCATTACCGAGGCAACCCGCCCCAACTGAGATACACGCCCATTGCTGACGCAGCCAGCCGTTGCCAAGGCAACCCGTCCCTACTGAGATACACGCCCACTGCTGACGCAGCCTGCCGTTGCCGAGGCAACCCGCTACAACAGAGAGACTCCGCCGCAGGGCGTGGCAAAGAACAGCAGAACAGCAGAGCCAGGGCGAGCCTCACGACAGCAGGGCGGAGCCTCGGCAGGCAAACAGTGGCTACTCTGCGTCCTAGCTGGGCAGGACCTCAACGGACATCCAAAAATAAAGCCCAAACCCCTCAACACAGAGCATTTGAGAAAAAAAAAGGGTTTTTTTAATGAGCTCCGTTGCAGCAGAATCAAACATAGCAGCCTAACAGCCCTGAATGAACAACAGAGCTCACAGCTCAGCAATTAAGCCCCTATAAAGTACAAACTGTCTCCTCAAGCAGCTCCCTGACCCCTCTATATCCAAAAGACTGACATTAGGCAGGCATCATCCTGGGACAAAGAGAGCAGAAAAAGAAACTGGTGCATCCCTCGCTGTGCCACAGCAGCTAGAGGTGCACCCCAGACAAGCAGGGTCTGGAGCGAACCTCAGCAGTCATACAGCGAAGGGGCTAGACTGGTAGAAGGAAAACCAAGCAACAGAAATACTTCATCATCAACATTCTGGGTGTCCACTCAGAGACCCAATCGAAAAGTCAGCAACTACGCAGACGACCAGCGGACAAATCCACAAAGATGGGAAGAAACCAGCGCAAAAAGGAGGAAAACACCCAAAACCAGAACACCTCGCCTCCTAGAAAGGACCAAAACTCCTCCCCAACAAGGGAACAAAGCTGGACGGAGAATGACTGTGACGAAATGACAAAATTAGACTTCAGAAGATGGATAATGAGAAACTTTTGTGAGCTAAAAGATCATGTATTAAATCAATGCAAAAAAACTAAGAACCTTGAAAAAAGAGATTCGAGGAAATGATAACAAGAATGGATAACTTAGAGAGGAATATGAATGAATTAAAGGAGCTGAAAAACACAATAGGAGAACTTCGCAAAGCATGCACAAGTTTCAATAGCCGAATCGACCAAGCAGAAGAAAGAATATCTGAAGTCGAAGACCAACTCAATGAAATAAAACGAGAAACCAAGATTAGAGAAAAAAGCGCAAAAAGGAATGAACAAAGTCTCCAAGAAATGTGGGACTATGTGAAAAGACCTAACCTACGTTTGACAGGTGTACCAGAAGGGGACGAAGAGAATGAATCCAAGCTGGAAAATACTCTTCAGGACATCATCCAGGAAAACTTCCCCCACCTAGCAAGACAGGCCAACACTCAATTGCAGGAAATACAGAGAACACCACAAAGATATTCCGCAAGAAGAGCAACCCCAAGGCACATAATCGTTAGATTCAACAGGGTTGAAATAAAGGAGAGAATACTAAGGGCAGCCAGAGAGAAAGGTCGGGTCACCCACAAAGGGAAGCCCATCAGACTCACAGCAGATCTCTCGGCAAAAACACTACAAGCCAGAAGAGAGTGGGGGCCAATATTCAACATTCTTAAAGAAAAGAACTTTCAACCCAGAATTTCATATCCAGCCAAACTGAGCTTCAGAAGTGAAGGAAAAATAAAATCCTTTGCGAACAAGCAAGTACTCAGAGATTTTGTCACCACCAGGCCTGCTTTACAAGAGCTCCTAAAAGAGGCACTTCACATAGAAAGGATCAACCATACCAGCCATTCCAAAATCACACTAAATGCTAAAGAGCATCAACATAATGAAGAATCTACAACAACTAACAGGCAAAACAGCCAGCTAGCATCAAAATGGCAGTATCAAATTCACACATAACAATATTAACCCTAAATGTAAATGGGCTAAATGCACCAATCAAAAGATACAGACTGGCAAATTGGATAAAAATCCAAAACCCATCAGTGTGCTGTATACAGGAAACCCATCTCACATGCAAGGATACACAAAGGCTCAAAATAAAGGGATGGAGGAAGATTTACCAAGCAAACGGAAAGCAAAAAAAAGCAGGAGTTGCAATTCTCATCTCTGATAAAATAGACTTTAAAACAACAAAGATCAAAAGAGACAAAGAAGGCCATTACATATTGGTAAAAGGATCGATACAACAAGAAGAGCTAACGATCCTAAACATACATGGACCCAATGCAGGAGCACCCAGATACATAAGGCAAGTTCTTAACGACTTACAAAAGGACTTAGACTCCCACACAATAATAGTGGGAGACTTTAACACTCCACTGTCAATATTAGACAGATCAACCAGACAGAAAATCAACAAGGATATCCAGGGCTTGAACTCAGACCTGGAGCAAGCAAACCTGATAGACATTTACAGAACTCTCCACCCCAAATCCACAGAATACACATTCTTCTCAGCACCACATCACACCTACTCTAAAATTGACCACATAATTGGAAGTAAAGCACTGCTCAACAAATGCAAAACAACTGAAATCATAACAAACAGCCTCTCAGACCATAGTGCAATCAAGTTAGAACTCAGAATTCAGAAACCGACCCAGAACCACACAGCTTCATGGAAACTGAACAACTGGCTCTTGAATGTTGACTGGGTAAACAATGAAATGAAGTCAGAAATAAAGAAGTTCTTCGAAACCAATGAGAACAAAGATACAACGTGCCAGAACCTCTGGGACACATTTAAAGCAGTCTCTAGAGGAAAGTACATAGCAATAAATGCCCATATGAGGAGAATGGAGAGATCCAAAATTGACACCCTATCGTCAAAATTGAAAGAGCTAGAGGAGCAAGATCAAAAAAACTCAAAACCCAGCAGAAGACAAGAAATAACTAAGATCAGAGCTGAGCTGAAGGAGATTGAGACACAAAAAACCCTTCAAAAAATCAATAAATCCAAGAGCTGGTTTTTTGAAAAGATCAACAAAATAGACAGACCACTAGCCAGATTGATTAAAAAGAAAAGAGAGAACAACCAAATAGATGCAATAAAAAATGATAAAGGGGAAATCACCACAGATTCCACAGAAATTCAGACCATCATCAGAGAATATTACAAACAACTCTATGCGCATAAACTAGTAAACCTGGAAGAAATGGATAAATTCCTGGACTCCTGTGTCCTCCCAAGCCTAAACCAGGAGGAAGCTGAAACTATGAATAGACCAATAACAAGGTCTGAAGTTGAGGCAGCAATTAAGAGCCTACCACACAAAAAAAGCCCAGGTCCAGACGGGTTCAAAGCCAAATTCTACCAGACACACAAGGAGGAGCTGGTACCATTCCTTCTAAAACTATTTCAAACAATCCAAAAAGAGGGAATCCTTCCCAAATCATTTTATGAGACCAACATCATTCTGATACCAAAACCCGGCAGAGACCCAACGAGAAAAGAAAACTTCAGGCCAATATCCATGATGAACATAGATGCAAAAATCTTCAATAAAATATTGGCAAGCCGATTGCAACAGCAAATCCAAAAACTTATTCATCATGATCAAGTAGGATTCATCCCGGGGATGCAAGGCTGGTTCAACATACGCAAGTCTATCAACATAATTCACCACATAAACAGAACCAAAAACAAAAACCACATGATTATCTCAATTGACGCAGAGAAGGCATCTGACAAAATTCAACAGCCCTTTATGCTAAAAACCCTCAATAAACTCGGTATCGATGGAACGTATCTCAAAGTAATAAAAGCTATTTATGACAAACCAACAGCCAATATCATACTGAATGGGCAAAAACTGGAAGCATTCCCTTTGAAATCTGTCACTAGACAAGGATGCCCTCTTTCACCACTCCTATTCAATATAGTACTGGAAGTTCTAGCCAGAGCAATCAGGCAAGAAAAAGAAATAAAGGGTATTCAAATAGGAAAGGTGGAAGCCAAATTGTCTCTATTTGCAGACGACATGATAGTATACCTAGAAGACCCCATCGCCTCAGCCCAAAAACTCCTGAAACTGATAAGCAACTTCAGCAAAGTCTCAGGATATAAAATCAATGTGCAAAAATCACAAGCATTCGTCTACACCAATAACAGACTTAAGGAAATCCAAATCAAGAACGAACTGCCATTCGCAATTGCTACAAAAAGAATAAAATACCTTGGAATACAACTCACAAGGAATGTAAGAGACCTCTTCAAGGAGAACTACAAACCACTGCTCAATGAAATCAGAGAGGACAAAAACAGATAGAGAAACATTCCATGTTCAGGGTTAGGAAGAATTAATATCGTGAAAATGGCTATACTGCCCAAAGTAATTTACAGAATCAACGCTATCCCCATCAAGCTACCATTGACTTTCTTCACAGAACTGGAAAAAACCACCATGAACTTCATATGGAACCAAAAGAGAGCCCGCATAGCCAAGTCAATTCTAAGCAAAAAGAACACAGTGGGTGGCATCACACTACCGGATTTCAAACTATACTACAAGGCTACAGTAATCAAAACAGCATGGTACTGGTACCAAAACAGAGATATAGACCAATGGAACAAAACAGAGGCACCGGAGGCAACACAACATACATACAACTATACAATCTTTGATAAACCTGACAAAAACAAGCAATGGGGCAAGGATTCCATGTTTAACAAATGGTGTTGGGAAAACTGGCTAGCCATGTGCAGAAAGCAGAAACTGGACCCCTTCCTGACACCTTACACTAAAATTAACTCCAGATGGATTAAAGACTTAAACATAAGACCTGGCACCATAAAAACCCTAGAAGGAAATCTAGGCAAAACTATCCAGGACATAGGAGTAGGCAAGGACTTCATGACCAAAACACCAAAAGCATTGGCAACAAAAGCCAAAATAGACAAATGGGACCTAATCAAACTCCACAGCTTCTGCACGGCAAA
The DNA here is from genome assembly GCF_049354715.1 of Callithrix jacchus. Lineage (NCBI taxonomy): Eukaryota > Metazoa > Chordata > Mammalia > Primates > Cebidae > Callithrix > Callithrix jacchus. The sequence continues at coordinate 9,511,826 of NC_133518.1, forward strand.
AGAAACAGTCACTAGAGTGGATCGGCAACCAACAGAACGGGAAAAAATTTTCGCAGTCTACCCATCTGACAAAGGGCTGATATCCAGAATTTACAAAGAATTCAAACAGATTTACAGGAAGAAAACAAACAAGCCCATTCAAAAGTGGGCAAAGGATATGAACAGATACTTTACGAAAGAAGACATACATGAGGCCAACAATCATATGAAAAAATGCTCATCGTCACTGGTCATCAGAGAGATGCAAATCAAAACCACATTGAGATACCATCTCACGCCAGTTAGAATGGCGATCATTAAAAAATCTGGAGACAACAGATGCTGGAGAGGATGTGGAGAAAAAGGAACACTTTTACACTGTTGGTGGGAGTGTAAATTAGTTCAACCATTGTGGAAGACGGTGTGGCGATTCCTCAAGGCCTTAGAAATAGAAATTCCATTTGACCCAGCAATCCCATTACTGGGTATATATCCAAAAGACTATAAATCATTCTACTATAAGGACACATGTACACGAATGTTCATTGCAGCACTGTTTACAATAGCAAAGACCTGGAATCAACCCAAATGCCCATTGATAATAGACTGGATTGGGAAAATGTGGCACATATACACCATGGAATACTATGCAGCAATCAGAAATGATGAGTTTGTGTCGTTTGTAGGGACATGGATGAATCTGGAGAACGTCATCCTCAGCAAACTGACACAAGAACAGAAAATGAAACACCGCATATTCTCACTCATAGGTGGGTGATGAAAAATGAGAACACATGGACACAGAAAGGGGAGTACTAAACACTGGGGTCTATTGGGGGGAAAAGGGGAGGGCCAGTGGGAGGGGGAGGTGGGGAGGGATAGCCTGGGAAGAAATGCCAAATGTGGGTGAAGGGGAGAAGAAAAGCAAAGCACACTACCATGTGTGTACCTACGCAACTATCTTGCATGCTCTGCTCATGTACCCCAAAACCTAAAATCCAATAAAAAATTTAAAAAAAAAAAAAAAAGGAGAAATAAATTTTGGTGAGCAAATTTGCAAATACAGAATCCATGAATAATGAGGATTAACTGCACACACAAAAATATACATAAACATTTCAAAGGCAAATGACAGAATAGGAAAATTCCTTCACATACATCAGATAAATGATGTATTCATTATTATGTAAGAAGATAGCATAATTGAAAAGAAAAAGCGTATATCCCATGCTGTGGTTTAGACACGGTTCGCGGTTCGCTTGGCCCCGCCACATCTCATGCTGAAATGGGATCCCCAGTGTTGGTGGTAGCGCCCCGTGGGAAATGCTTGGGTCAAAGGGGCAGATTCCTCATAAATGTCCTGGAGCTGTCCTCACAGAAATGAACTCTCACCCTATTAGTTCCACCCAGAACTGGTTGGTAAAAAGAGCCTGGCACCTCCCTCTGCTCTCTCTTGCTTCTGCTCTTGTCATGTGACATCTGCACACTCCAGCTCCCCTTTCCCTTCGGCTATGAGTGGAAGCAGCCTGAGGCCCTAACAGAAGCAAATGCTGGTGCTACCCTTTATGTACAACCCACAGAACCTAAGCCAAATAAGCTTCTTTTATGTATTTATTTGTTTGTTTTGAGATGGAGTCCTGCTCTGTAGCCATACTGCAGTGCAGTGGTGCGATCTCGGCTCACTGCAACCTCCGCCTCCCAGGTTCAAGCGATCCTCCTGCCTCAGCCTCCTGAATTACAGGGGCACGCCACCACGCTCAGCTAATTTTTGTATTTTTAGAAGAGACGGGGTTTCACCATGTTGGCCAGGCTGGTCTTGCTCTATTGACCTTGTGATCCGCCCGCCTCAGCCTTCCAAAGTGCTGGGATTACAGGCGTGAGCCTCTTTTCTTTTTGAATTACCCAGCGTCAGGTATTCCTTTATAGCAACGCAAAGACATCCCAGTAGAAAAAAATTTTTTAAAAAGCCAAGAGACTTATTCAGGCAATTCATGCTTAAAGAAATGCACATGCTTTCCGGAGAAAGAAAACTCTTTGCAACTTCTAAATGACACAACATCCCTTTCTTCATATAATCTTGCGCACTGAGGGTAGGAGTATACCCAGTCATGATTATTCCAGAAAGCTGTTGGCAAACCTTTAGAAAATCCATCTCATTGAACCAGTAATTCCAATTCTAATAGTAATCCTAAGGACATAAGTTAGGGATACGAGCAAAGACGTACAGTCTGTCCATTGATATTCTTTTGCATTTTTTAATAATAGTGAGGGGAGATGTAGGGAAATCTTGTATTTCTAAAAACAAAACACTCTGGGACGGGCAGATCACCTGAGGTCAAGGGTTCTAGATCAGCCTGGTCAACGTGATGAAACCTCCATGCCTGTAGTCCCAGCTACTTGGGAGGCTCAAGCTGGAGAATCGCTGGAACCCATGAGGCAGAGGTTGCAGTGAGCCAAAATCACACCACTGCACTCTAGCCTGGGTGACAGTGAGACTCCATCTCAAAAAATAAATAAATAAATAAATTAGCTAAATAATTATATATTTCCAGAAATTAAATACTATACATTTAAAATGTTAAATTATGCCTTGATATGATACAGTAGGTATACTTTTATGTATGTGATTTATTTTAATTAATTTAAAAATACATATTATCATGGAGAATTGTTCACAGTATCTTTATAAGTGAAAAAAAAGTATAAAACAATATTCACAGCATCAACCCATTGTTGTGGGCCCACAATATATTCACCACAATGTTAAAAGTTATCTTTTAAGGGAAGAAATATTGGCATTTCTTAAAAGCTATTGTCTTTATTTTCTAGTTATTTCTGCAATTACCATGTATAGCTTTTGAAACAAAAAAACATTTCAACATGAATGTCATATATCTGCAATAATCTTAGCATTCTCAATTTTCAAAGGAAAGCTGATCCTTTCCTCAGTACTTGCGCAGTTTTACGGTCTCAAAGAATCCATTGAGCTAAACAGATTAATTGGTTTGATAAGAAAAATGACCTTTTTATGGCTAGTTTGTCAGAAATTGTGGCTGTCTTTGAATTTTGCTTTCCTGCCTTCAGACATATGCCCTGTTCACTTTGATTTGAGCTGTGGAATCTCAGGCTACATGTAGGCTGAGCTTCACACACGTGGGATAGCACATGTGTAGGATGACATGGTAAGTGGGATTTTCCTGCTCTACCTGCAGAGCATGATACAATCCAGCGGTTCAGTGTGCTATGGGGCTTTTGTCGGTTTGCAGTGTGTTGCTGGCAGCCCTTTACTACAAGGTTACCAGTTTAGCTGTTGGTGAAGGTGTGGTAATAGAAGACGTAGCCTTGTGCTCTCACCATCTGGAGCTATTCTACAGAGTGTATGCCCTGCCGTTTCGCTATTCATAAAGCCATGCTGCTTTTTCCTCTATGCTGTTAGAGCCTCTTTAAAAATGATTTTATGCAAATGTTTATGCAAGTATTCTGAGTTCCAGAGCTTCTCCTTTGTGTCATCCTTGCTGGGCATAATCTATACCTTAATTTTAAAATCTAGAGTAATCGATTTTTTATGTCAATATAATTAGCCCTCCATATCCACTGGTTTTGCATCCACAGATTTAACCAACTATAGATGGAAAATACTTAAAAAAATAAAAAGCAAGAATGTAACAAAAAATAATACAAACTTTAAAAACACTAAAGTATAACAATTACTTGCATAGCATTTACATTGTATTAGATATTATGCTTAATCTAGAGATTATTTCATGTCTGTGAGAGTGTGAGCACAGGTTATATGCAAATACCACATCATTTGATGTAAGGGACTTTGTCTTTGCCTTGGAGGAACATTTTATCCAAAGGGGAGCTCACGATCTTCCTGGGTTAATATCTTCCCTGTTTATCTCCCAGGCTGCATATTTCTTTCTGTTGAGACACTGAGAACTTACCTCAGAGCTTTCAGGGTTAAGGTTTATCGGAATAAACACTCTCAGAGATCTGCCTGGCTGTCACATACATGTAGCCCTTGGGCATTTTCCTAGACTCTCCTGAGCCCAAACTCTCAAGCTCTAAGGACATTTTCGACCCTGGGTGGGCTCTCCTCCTCAGGATGCCTAAAAATCTGTGGATGCTGAGTGTATTCATTACCACCATATGGAAAGATGCTGAGAAATTTTCTCTCCAACCAAATACTAGCAGGTGGCATGTATACCCAGATCCAGAAAAGTTCGTATTTTTGTAATTAATTTGGTGGCTGGGAGATTGCTACAATATTATATGTTGTTGAAATAAAATGTTTAACTGGACACAGTGACTCACGCCTGTAATCCCAACACTTTGGGAGCCCAAGGCAGGTGGATAACCTGAGGTCAGGAGTTCAAGACTAGCCTGGCCAACACGGCGAAACCCCATCTCCACTAATACACAAAAATTAGCCGGGTGTGGTGGTGCACACCTATAATCTCAGCTACTCAGGAGACTGAGGAGGGAGAATCACTTGACCCTGCTGGGAGGTAGAGGTTGCAGTGAGCCAAGAGGGTGCCACTGCACTTCAGCCTGGGTGAGAGAGGGAGACTCTGTCTCAAAAAAAGAAGAGGAAGGGAGGGAGGGAGGGAGGGAGGCAGAGAAGGAACACAATTGAAAAAGAAAAAAAAGAAATGCAAAGAATCAAATAGATAATGACAGAGTACGATGTCGGCATCCTTATATATGGAAGTCAGAGTAACTCCGTGTAATAAACACAGCTTCACAGTCAGGCAGATGAGATTTTATCTCCTGTCCCACTCCTTACTAGTTCAGTGATACTGGGAGTGCTACTCCACCTCTCTGAGCAGTTTTATAAATGAAGGGGCCAATGAAATAATACCAAGCTAAGTAAATTACAGTAAGATTAAATTAGATAATACACACAAAGTGTGCAGGAACTCAGTCATACCTTTTAAATTTTTGAGTGACTTTAAAGGAGAAGAACTTTCTGCTTTACCTAGAACTGCTGGTACACGGTGATTCATGTACCAAGTAAGCTTTATGAACTGCTACTAAGAGCCAGGCTGACATAATCACCGGGTTATTTGATGGGTGACAGACAAGGAACCTTTGATGGCATGGAATTCATAGTCTCACAGTCTAGCAGAAAGGGACAAGCATATTAACAAATAAACATGGTCCATGGGTTAGGCTATGATAGATGTATTACAGACAGAAACTTACAACAAAGGCTGATGAATGTCTGACTGATGTGTTCAGGTAGGCCTTCAAGAGAAGCTAAAGTGTGAGCTGCTTCTTAAAGCATGAATAAGTTCCCAGATGAGGCAGAAAGTGAGTTTCTTTAAATTATTTGATAATGAACAACTGATGGGAGCCCCTAATTTAGCAAAATGCTACACACATGGTAGACACTCAACGAATATTGACTGAATACAAACATGTTCACCACATAGACAACATAGAGGTACATAGGTAAGGCCAGGCACAGTGGCTCACACTTGTAATCCCAGTGCTTTGTGAGGTGAGACGTGAGGTTCGCTTGAGGCCAGGAGTTCAATGCTGTAGTGATCTGCAATCATGCCATTGCACTCCGGTCTGGACCACAGGGCAAGACTGTCTATAAAAAAAGAAAAAGGTAGATAGGTAATGGGTAATAGTTTCACGAATCTCAACTCCTGGGATGCAAAAAACAAAATCTTTTTTTCCCCCAAAAAGACCTATCTTTGTGTCTTTGTCGAGCCTAGTTTTTGAGGAAGGAAATTTGATCTACTCACTTCCAGCTCACCATGTCCAGTTAATTTATGTTTTCCTTAGTCAATTAGTAATTGTATATTCTACCTCCTCCCCAGCCCTTTGCGACAATGCTCTTTCTTATCTGTAAAATGGGGCCAGTTATACCCACATTGGTGTTTTAAAGATGTTTGTAAATCTACTACTATCAGGAACAGAGTATGCACTCCACAAGTGAGAACAGACGGCGTTACCCTTCTTCACCCTGATGTGAGTCAAGGACACTCCTAGCACCCTCTCGTACCATTTTTTAAAAGTCCCCTTTTTATGCAAGGAAAATAAGTTGTAATGGGTTATAGAATGGCACATAGAAAGTACAGTTTTCCTCCTACCCCTGATAACTGGATATCCAAACCCTGCAATTGCACGGCCTACACTTAGCCAGCGCTACATTTTCTCAGCCAGAGCTTTACTTATTATGCTGCTTGGAAAAGAACTAAGCTACAGTTGACTTAGGTAAAAGTCTCTCTTTGAAAGTACAGCGTAATGAAACAAATTTGCTTAACACTTCTCTGAATAATTACAAACTTTAAATCAATAGAATTTCAACCACAAAGATTTTATCTAATCATTTCGGTGGATCCATTCAATATTTTTATGGAATACCCCGTAGTCGTGAAAACTTCTGAAATTTCCTAATGAGTTCCTTAAACTTTCTGGACTCAAGAAGTCCAATACTAACAGAAATAAATTAGTACAAGGTCATTGGCTGTACTTTGATCTGATGATATTAGAGTAACCTTAAAATCGGGCGAAGCAGTGGCATTCATAGATAACCCTAGGCTATATCAGCAAACAGCCAAGTCATCATAAAGTCAGGTTCATGGAGTAAGACTCATGTAACTACTTTGCAAGCCTCACAGTCTTCAAGTAACCCCACTATAAGATACTTAGTGTGTAACTAGGTGGTAGAAGACCTAAATAGAGCCTGTTAAGTAATAATGACGAATGAAACTGTTGGGAAACAGAAAATGAGCCACAGCTGACAAATCCAGGAAACTCTTCTGCATTCACATTTTATTCAGTCACATGATGGTAAAGAGATGACTGTGGGGAGTGACCAAAATAATATCAGAACTTTGGGATTTTCTCCAGGTGCCACACAACTGCAGCTCGGCAGGCTCCAGGCGTGGGAAATCTCAGGTTACGTAAGTCTTTGTAGCCTCATTGAGATCGTGTTGAAGCTAAATTTAAGGGTGAGATCTTCCTTTATTTGCATGACCTGTCCTGCCTCACTCTTCCTTGCCCAGATTCCTTTTTCTATGACTCAGAACTAAAAGGGAGGAAAAAAAACATGGGACCGGTGCCTAGCTCAGGAGCTGTGCCTGCTGACGACCTAGCCCTTCCTGCCATTTCAGCCCAACACCCTAACAATAGGATGATTTTACACTGGGCACAGTCCTCTGACCCCTCTCTCCTTCTCATGTGTTCAAGGGAGAAAAACACGAAGTTCTACATAAATCAAACCTACTGAAGTCTAGTAACTTGAGTCCTTAGGGAACCATACAGTGTCTTTTGCAACCACCCATGTTTTTTCAAAGGGTGTGCAGTAAGAAACAACTAGTTCTTTTTTTCTCTCTCTTTCTCCTAGACCTATGAAGAGGAAGAATTTTAAAACAGAAAATAAGGGTGAAAGGTAAGGTCTACTCTACGACCCTTTACATAAAACACCCTTTACCATGAGAGGCAAACGTACCTGCCTTCCTTTGCTCTTGCCTTTAAACTTCTTACCAGGTTACTGAAAAGCTACTTCTGGATAAAATAACCATTTTGACATGGAATCTGAGTTAGAATCATGTCATCCAGGAACACACACACACGTTCGAACACAATCTGTTCTGTAGAAACAGCATGTGAAAAAGTGAAAAGGCTAGAATCTCAACCTAAATAAGAATCATTTCAGTACTAGAATTACTTGCAAGCACTGAACATGTAATACCCAGATACTCCTGCAGTAAACAGGTGATTCTGAAAAAGTCATTGGTACCATATAGATCTATTACTCTGTACTCCAAGTATTAAGTTCTTTTTTTTTTTTTTTTAAGACGGGATTTCACCACGTTGGTCAGGCTGGTCTTGAACTCCCAACCTCAGGTGATCCACCCGCCTTGGCCTCCAAAGTGCTTGGATTACCCTGTAATCCAAGCGTGAGCCACTACGCCCGGCCAAGTATTAAGTTCTTTATTCAATGTTGACTTATTAATGTTATTACTTTCTAAATCTCCACATCTGTCCCTGTTGATTTAAGGGAAGTACTTGCTATAATTCAGACCCAAGGTACCCTGAAAACAAAAAGAAGTGCGGATTGCCATCAGACAGAAGCCAATTCTTTGTTGTACTTTAAGACAGTTTCAGAATGTAATTGAACATTTTCCTGATCTGAAGAAATAGCAAGGAATAATGGGAATTTTTAAAGGAAAATGCTGTACAACGTTCTCATCAATATTTGTATCTTCTAAATATCAAGAGCATGAATTTTGGCTCTAAGATATTCAAATTCAAGCAATCATTACTATGACAAAGATAAATTACCTCAGACATTTCCACATTATGCTCCAAAAATTGTTTGTTAAATTAGATGCGTGCAAGTTGAAAATATTTCTTTTTTCATTTAAACAAGATTTTAAAATGTCACTTCGTCCCCTTGGGCATCCCTGTAGAAGTTAATTTATATACTGCTGCTGAACTATTCGACATCTTAAAAGCATTAGCTAATGGTACCATATTTACCACTGAAATAGTATAGTAGCTACACGATTCTATCCAATCTCATGATGTAACTAGGCATAGAACGTTCCACTGCAGACAACAATAACAAAAATCATTTGTATTTCTAGGAGGCATGGTGGGTGACATTCTTTTTTGGACTTTTGCATTTTTAGTTCTCTCATAATGACAACTTGGCTGAATATTAAAATGTTGGCTCCTCCCGGCATGGTGGCCCACACCTGTAATCCTAGCTATTCAGGAAGCAAAGGTGGGAGGATCACCTGAGCTTGGAAGGTTGAGGCTTCAGCGAGCCAAGACTGGGACACTGCACTTCAGCCTAGGTGACAGAGTGAGAGCTTATCTCAAAAAAGAAAACAATTCACTAACTATACCTTCTCAAATCCCACAGGTATTATTCTGTGGGGTTTTTTAATTATTTTTTACCACTGACATACTGGAAATCCAAAGAAGTTTGCATTTCAATCCTTTGTAGGCAAGCCGTTGTTATTGCTGTGGTTGTTTAATGGGGCAGGGATGAGAGTGAAATGAAGGTCAGGATGCCTATGGGAAGCGGTGTAAGAATGTACCTGTGTGTTAGTTTTGCAATATTCAAAGGGGCAAACTCAGGTCTTTCTTCAGCTGAGAAATGTGGTTTTGTTTTGTTTTGTTTTGTTTTTTGAGATGGAGTTTCGCTCTTGTTACCCAGGCTGGAGTGCAATGGCGCGATCTTGGCTCACCACAACCTCCGCCTCCTGAGTTCAGGCAATTCTCCTGCCTCAGCCTCCCGAGTAGCTGGGATTACAGGCACGCACCACCATGCCCAGCTAATTTTTGTATTTTAAGTAGAGACGGGGTTTCACCTTGTTGACCACGATGGTCTCCATCTCTTGACCTCGTGATCCACCCGCCTCGGCCTCCCAAAGTGCTGAGATTACGGGCTTGAGCCACCGCGCCCGGCCAAGAAATGTGTTAACTGCATTATATCTTTAACTTTTTTTTCTTGAGATGGAGTCTCACTCTGTTGCTCTGGAGTGCAATGGTGCCATCTCGACTCACTGCAACCTCTGCCTCCCAGGGTCAAGCAATTCTCCTGTCTCAGCCTTCCGAGTAGCTGGGATTGCAGGCATGCACCACCACATCCCACTGATTTTTTTATTTTTAGTAGAGATGGGGTTTCACCATGTTGTCGAGGCTGGTCCCAAACTCCTGACCTGAGGTGATCCACCTGCCTCGGCCTCCCAAAGTGTTGGGATTACAGGCGTGAGCCACGACACCCGACCTATCTTTAACTATTTTATGTCTATTTCATTGAAGAGATGTAAGCAGAGAGGTAGCATAGTTAGAATTTACTTCATGGACATTTTTGTGGCAGTGCAGGAAAGCAATTTTGAGCAGGGCAAAGAGAGATACTGGAAAAAACATTACAAGTCTCCTGCAAAACAGTAAAAGATACAGAGGGCACTACTAACAACAGGAGAGAGAAGAGGAAGTAAATGAGAGAAACATGGAAGAAGTAAAATCTGAAACTACCTAACTTCGTGATTAATTAGATATGAGCGAATAGGAAAAATTAGAGTCAATGCTCACATAACGTGTGGGTAACAGTGTCACCGACACCACCATTAATTACGATTAGACACATAGGGGAAGAAACAAGTTGAGGTGTCTGTGTTCTAGCTATCTATTGCTGTGTGACAAACCACCCCAAAACTCAAGGTTTTAAAATAGCAGTCATAATTATCTTACCACTTTGCAATCTGGGCAGAGCTCAGTGGGGAAATCTCACCTTGGCTCCATGCGGTATCAACGAGGGCAGCTTGACCCGAAGCTGGACGCTCCACTCCCAAGATAGCTCACTCACGCAGCTGGCAAGTTGGCGCTGGCCACCTGCTGGGACCTCTCCCAGGCTGTCTGCTCAAACACCTATATGTGGGTTCTCGGTGTGGCTCTCTGACTTTTTTACAGCATGCTGTCTGAAGTCCAAAAGCAAACATCCCCAAAACACACAAAGTGGAAGCTATCACCTTCTCGAGGCTTGGACCTGGCACCACATTACTTGCAGTATAGTCTACTAATCAAGCAGTCATAAAGCCCCTAACTCAAAAAAGAGAGGCATAGACCCCACTTCTCAATAGGAGGCATTTCAAATTGTTTTACAGTTGTGTTTTAAAACCTCCATACTGTAGGACATCTTAAGTCCTACTGTGAGACAGATACCTTCAATAAATAATTTAATTTACAAATCTTAAAGAAACTTTAAGGAAAGAGGTCAAAAAATATGTTTTGGAATATTCCAACTTGAGAAATGTAGACAGAGACACATTTACTGTAATTTTAATGAAGTTTATGTTTCATGCCTCTTACTTCCAAGATGAGGACTTGTACTTAATTTTATATTTTTTTCTTAAAGAGAAGCTCCAAATTCATATAAGCTTCAGACTCCATAAAATCATATATACCCCTGGGTGAAATTTAAATCATAAGAGTAGATGAGATTTTCTGAGAAGACTGTATAGAATGAAAAGAGCAGGGGTGTAAGAATGGAAACCCTCAAATGTCAATATATTCACACCACCAGGAGGGAAACAGGAAAGGGATTAGAAAGGAGATATTTCAAATATAATAGAAGAGTTAGGAGGATATCAGAAAAGGATTTTGTCAAATATACCAAGCAGTAGAAAGTTTCAGAAAAAAAGTGGCTGGCAAATAGTCTCAAAATAAAGCATAAAGTTTAAAAAAGAAAAAAACTAAAAAATAATCCTGTTGAGTCAGCATCATGAGCATTCATTTGCAACCTTCTCAAAGCAACAGAAGCTAGTTTTCAGCAAGTTGAGAGTAAACGTGAATTGAAAAAAAAATGGTGATAGCAAGAAATTTGGCTGACAAACATTAGACACAGATACAGGAGTAAGAGGTTGGGAACCAGAAAAATACATCTTTCGGAGGCTGCTTTCAGCAAAAATACGAAGTCTTAATAATGTTATAACTATTAAAGATGTTAAAGCAGTGTCTTAAGTGTTTCCACAATGGAAATGCCAGTCTCAGATGGCTTCATGCAAACATGCTCCCGATCTCTAAAGAAAAAAATTATCTGTCTTACATAATTTCTTCCAGGAAATACGCCACCCAGATCATTTGACACAATCAGCATAAAACTCAGACCAAAATCATGCAGGCATTAGAAAAGCGGTACATTTTTGCCTTTTTAATTCATAAATAAAAATGCAAAAATTTTAAGTTACTGTAAAAGCCAATTGGAACAGTATGGATAAAAAATAATACGCCATAATCAAGTTGCAATTATCATTTCAGGAATGCAGGAATGGTTAATATTAGAAAAATCTATAATATGGCCCAAGGCATTAACAGAATAAAAAAGAAAACCATGGCCAGATGCAGTGACTCGTGCCTGTAATCCCAGCAATCTGGGAGGCCGAGGGAGGTGGATCACCTGAGGTCAGGAGCCTAGCCAATGTGGAAAAATCGTGTCTCTACTAAAAATACAAAAATTAGCCAGGCCTGGCGGCAGGCACCTATAATTCCAGCAACTCTGGAGGCTGAGGCAGGATAATCGCTTGAATCCAGGAGGCAGAGGTTGCAGTGAGCCAAGATGGTGCCACTGCATTCTAGCCTGGGTGACAAGAGTGAAACTCTGTCTCAAAAAAAAGAAAGAAAAGAAAAGGAAGGAAGGAAGGAAGAGAAAACCATGTAACCATTTTAACAAATGCAGGAACAGAATTTGATAAAATTCAACATAATACAAACTCATAATAACGCAACAGAAGGGATCTTCTCAGGCATAGTACCTATTATCAGAAAATGTCAGTGGTATCCTCTTTAAAATTAGGAATAAAACATTATCATTACTTCTCATCGGCATCATATCGAAGGCTCCATTTACACCAAATGCCTAAGTACCCAATCTTCCTTCAGTTTCTGTGCTAATCCACCCCTCAGTCTGCTTTACTAACTTGGTCTCTACCTGACAGCCACAGAGTATCCAGTTCCTCCAGCTCTTCCTCTCAATCTGAGCTGTACAGTGGAATCACCGGTCTTGAAATTTACAGATGCTTAGCCAGCCACAGTGGCTCACATCTGTAATCTCAGTACTTTGAAAGGCAGAGGTGGGAGGACCAGTTGAACCCAGGAGTTCCAGACCAGCCTGGGCAACATAGAGAGACCTTGTCTCTACAAAAAAATAAATAAAATTAGCTGGATACAGTGGTAGATGCCTGTAGTCCCAGTTACCCAGGAAGCTAAGGCAGGAGGATCCCTTGAACCCTGGAGGTTGAGGCTGCTATGAGCCAAAGTTACACCACTGCACTCCATCCTGGGTGACAGAAAGAGACCTTGTCTAAAAAAAAAAATAAAAGAAAGAAAAAAGAAAAGAAATGTATGGGTTGAGTGCAGTGGTTCATGCTTGTAATCCCAGCACTTTGGGAGGCCAAGGAGGGCAGATCACCTGAGGTCAGGACATTCAAGACCAGCCCGGTCAACATGGTGAAACCTCATCTCTACTAAAAATACAAAAATTAGCCAGGTGTTGTGGCAGGTGCCTGTAATTCCAGTTACTCAAGAGGCTGAGGCAAGAGAATCATTTGAACATGGAAGGCAGAGGTTGCAGTGAGCCGAGATCATGCCATTGCAATCCACCCTGAAGGACAAGAATGAGACTTTCTCTCAAAAAAAAAAAAAAAGAAAGAAGAAAGGAAGGAAGGAAGGAAGGAAGGAAGGAAGGAAGGAAGGAAGGAAGGAAGGAAGGAAGGAAGGAAAGAACGAACCTTATGAAATATTGAGTTCCATCCTTAGAAACTCCTATTTGATTGGTCTGGGCATAGCATCAGGATCTGAATTTTCTGTATTTCCCCAGGCAATTCTAACGTACAGCTCACGTTGAGAATCACTCGATTAGAATAAAAATAGGAGGGAAGGAGGATAAAAAGAGAAGCCAGGGAAGAGTAGAGCAGTCAGCTATTCTCAAACAAGGCTGCACATTAAAATCACCTATGGATCTTTATGCAACCCTGATGCCCAGATTCCCTTCTATACTGATTTTGAAATCAGAATCTGTGGAGGTATGATCCTGGCATGGTATATTTTAAAAGATTCCACAAAGTTTTCTTATATGCTGTCAAGATTGAGAACAACTGCTTTCCCCCGCCACCCTGAGACAGAGTTTCACTGTCTAGGCTAGAGTGCAGTGGTGCCATCTCAGCTCACTGAAACCTCTGCCTCCTGGGTTGAAGCAATTTTCCTGCTTCAGCCTCCCGAGTAGCTGGGATTACACGCACACACCACCACGCCCAGATAACTTTTGTATTTTTAGTAGAGACAGTGTTTCACCACGTTGGCCAGGCTGGTCTTGAACTCCTTACCTCAAGTGATCCACCAATCTTAGCCCTCCCAAAGTGCTGGGATTACAGGCATGAGCCACTGCACCAGGCTGGCACAAACATTTTAAATCCAACTGTCAACTCTGCGTCTTCTTTCGTAAGTCATGTGGCTGCCGAAAGACCCAGGGCTTCTCCTCCCTCACACCTGTGCCCACACTCTCACTTCTGCCCACAAGGCAGCAGGCTCCACAAGTGTAAAGGTTGTGACTTTCCTGTGTGTTATACATGAGGGCTGAAGCAAAGTTTCTCAAATCCTCCCTTAGCTAGAAATCAGATTGTTTCCATATTACTGGCATATCCTGCAAACACAAATGAAGATTAATGGCTAATAAGAGGAAAGATACAGGAGCAAGAACCCAGGGAAGTGTTGATATTTCAATTTTAAAAGATATATGGGGGTAAGTGGGAAACAGCACAAGATGGGAAGGGTCAGTTTAAAGTGAAATATGCACTAGTAATAGACCAGCCCTCTCACCTCCAGAGGCACAAAACAGATGGCAAAAAGAGTCTGTCTCCAGTGCCATCAAGCTCTGCACTACATTGACCAGAAGTGACTTTTCCCATGCTTTCTTTCCTTTCGTTTCCATCTGTACTAAAGGAGTGGGCCGGGCGCGGTGGCTCACACCTGTAATCCCAGCACTTTGGGAGGCCTACACGGGCAGATCACAAGGTCAGGAGTTCAAGACCAGCCTGGCCAACTAGGTAAAACTCCATCTCTACTACAAATACAAAAATTATCCAGACATGGTGGCAGGAACCTGTAATCCCAGCTACTCGGGAGGCTGAGGCAGGAAAATAGCTTGAACCCAGGAGGTGGAGGTTGCAGTGAGCCGAGACCTCACCATTGCACTCCAGCCTGAACAACAAGAGCAAAACTCTGTCTCAAAAAAAAATAATAAAAATAGGCTGGGCACGGTGGCTCACACGTGTAATCCCAGCACTTTGGGAGGCCAAGGTGGGCAGATCACAAGGTCAAGAGATCGAGACCATCCTGGCCAACATGGTGAAACTCCGTCTCTACCAAAAATGTAAAAATTAGCTGGGCATGGTGGCGCACGCATGTAGTCCCAGCTACTCAGGAGGCTGGGGCAGGAGAATTGCTTGAACCCGGGAGGTGGAGGTTACAGTGAGCCAAGATTGCATCATTGCACTCCATCCTGGCACCTGGCGACAGAACGAGACTCTGTCTCAAAAAATAATTAATTAATTAAAAATTAAATAAAGGAGTGAAAAGGGACTCCCCTAATCCTCATTGCCACAGTCATGAGAAAAGAAATCTTTTCACACCCGACAATCCACATAATAAGAAGGGGCTTTCCTGCCTACATGACAAGATGGGAATCCCCTGTCACAGAAGCGTCTAGAGAGTAAGGGATGGCCATCCATAAATAGAGTATGTACCTCTCAGCCAAGGAAACCAGTCTTCCCTGAAGAACAGCTCTATCTACATGTTTCATACACCGTCTCACTGAATCTGCTTTATCATTGCTATTTTACAGATGAGGAGTCTCACGCTGTCCATGGTCACAGAACCCGCGAGTGGTGGAACCCAGCTGTCAGCCAATATATGTCAGAAAACTTCCAAAATCATTGTTTTTTTCTAGTGTAAAATGCACTAATCTGTGCTTGTGGTCAACTTATTTTTTTTCTATACGTGAGGCAACAGGCAAAGAAGATAGTTTCATGTTTTGGGGGGTTTTTCTGAGACGGAGTCTCCATCTGTCTCCCAGGCTAGAGTGCAGTGGAGCAATCTCTGCTAACTGCAACCACAGCCTCCCAGGCTCAAGCGATTCTCCTGCCTCAGCCTCCCTAGTAGCTGGGATTACAGGTACACACCACCAGGCCAGGCTAATTTTTGTATTTTTGGGAGAGATGGGGTTCCACCATGCTGGCCAGGCTGGGTTTGAACCGCTGACTTCAAATGATCCACCCGCCTCGGCCTCCCAAAGTGCTGGGATTACAGGCGTGAGCCAGTGTGCCCAGCCAAGAAGACAGTATTGAAGGGAGAAGTAAAACAAGATAGTAAAGGCTGAGAAATTGTTCTCAAATATTTCCAAACTGTCCCTCACCGTTTGAGACAGAAGGCACTCATTGCTGATCTCACGCTAAAGCAGCACAGAATAACACCATCAACTTTTTCCACCTGCCATTACCAAGATCAAGGCACCTGGGATTTGTCTTTGTAAATAATCCGTCACTGACAAACTCCAGGCCAGCTGGGGAAACCCCTTCACCCACAGCCCTGGGGAACACACTTAGCCCCTGCTAGGATCGCCAGCATTCTCGGGTAAAATCGAGCTTTCCCCAGGCAAAGGGTGAAGGTGCACAGGAGGGCCAACCGTGCTTATGAGACTGCCAGACAGAGCCGCCTTCTCACACCTGCTCACCTGGAGCTGAAGTGCAAACACGGGCGTCACGTGAAAATAGGCGGAAAGGCTCTGCAAGTCCCAGCGCAGCTGCGCCCGCTCTGCGGTTGCTTCCGCTGGAATCACTCCCTGACTCACTGCTATGCCAGTTTATTTTATTGCTTATATTCATTAGATGAAAATGATTTAATTAGGTAATTACGTGCGGGCTTGGTCGGTGGGCTTCACTCCTGCATTTTTTGGTTGTGTCCACGTATTTAAACCTCAGGGGAAGGGAGAATATTTTTATTCCCATGGCACCCTTCTAGGACAAATTAAATATTGTTTTCTCTTGCTCGCCCACCTCATGATCTCACTGCTTTGGGGCTGCATCAAGGGAAAGAAACCATTTCAGTAATTGGCATATTGTGAAGAGCTGTAGGGAACGTTATGGCTATCGTGTCACAGTACTTAAGTTTTAGTTTATAGGTCTAAAAATAGTAATAGAGGAGTGTCCACAAATGCCTTTGACTATCTGTGCCTACTTGATAAAAAGTAGCCAAAGATATGCACATAGAGTGTGACTCCTCTTTTCTCATCCGTGCGCATTTGGGAGAAGCAACTGTAAACATGAAACATGGCAAAAGCACAGACTCTTTCAGTGCCTTGCATACAACTGATGCTCAAAAAAAAAAAAAAAAGAATAAGAAAAAGTAAAATACTCGGCTGGGAGTGGTGGCTCGTGCCTGTGGTGGCTCATGCCTGTAATCCCAGCACTTGGGTAGACAGGCGGATCACTTACGGTCTGGAGTTCGAGACCAGCCTGGCCAACTTGGTGAAACACCGACTCTACTAGAAGTACAAAAATTAGCCAGGTGTGGGGGCACACGCCTGTAGTCCCAGCTACTCGGGAGGCTGAGGCAGGTGAATCACTTGAACCCAGGAGGTGGAGGTTGCAGTGAGCTGAGGTTGCACCATTGTGTTCCAGCCTGGGTGACAAAGCAAGACTCCATCTCAAAAAAAAAAAAACTTGCTGATTTGATTTTTAGTATGATTTCCATTCTAGGTCTTTTCAAATGCCCTCAACATTAAAGACTAATGCTTCTGAACAAAAGCAAGCTCTCTTATTCCCCAGGAGTCCCCTCTGTACTTTCCAACTCCTCCCCCTCCAAACCACTCCTACAATACTTCAATAATTTCTCTCAGGCCCAATCCTATACGTAAAGTATCATCTTTGTGATTAAGATCTCACACCTTATCATTTAGTAGCTCCTGAAATCCCTGGTCCTCCTAATCTGTCTCCCATACCCACACACACTGGGAGGAGATTCCTATCATTCCTCTTCTGACAACATCTCACAAAATCAATGTACTTCTTTGCCTATAGGTAACAAAGACTTAATTTCACATGTCTGCTCCTTGTTGTTCAATTGCTTTCCCCCATAATGACACAGCAGTGACTACAGTAAGAAAACGGGAATCCATCTGCTGTGTTGGAGGCAATCTCCATACCCAGTTTGCTCCCTGTCTGCAGTGATACTTAGGATGACATTTAAGAGCGCCTAGGGAGAAAAATCAGACTGGAAACTTGCTATTTTGGTAATCACAAGCAAAAACAGGGCATCCTGCCTGCCTGTCTGTCCTCATTGGTGTCATAGGCGCAGGTTACACTCGTCTATGCCCATAAGAAAATATCAGAAAATGACTGAAGAAAACCATGATCACTTTTTAAAACTGTGATTCACACATCATGCATATCACATGAAAGGCTTCATTCAAAGCCTCTTTGCCCATGGCAGTGAGGCTCTGGGGCTTTTACTTCGCTGTTGCTGCTGTATTACCTTGAGTGTTTATAAAAGTTTCCTAGTAAACCAGCCACTTCTGCTCCACTCGTGAATTTTGCAGTTTACTGGGTTCTAGCTCCACGTCAAACGGTGGCTATATAAACAATCTCCTCTACACATGTCCTGTGCATGCACAGGGGAGAGCCTGGCTGGTACGGCCTGCCATCCATCCATTCAAAATATCTTTATTAATGGCTTGCAATGCGTTGTTCTGGGCATTGAGGATACTACCCTAAGCAAGGCGGACAGGAACCAAACTATGAAAATTACCCTGTGGGATAGAGGCCCCTTCCTTGACCTCTAGATGAAGTCCCAGAGGAAGCCTGGCTGTGCCCTTTTATAGACTTTTTACATGCTTAGCTGGGCGACATCTGCTCCACTGTGAGGTTTCTGTTCCCCACTGCAGCACTGGTGAATCAGAGAGAGTAATCATCGTTGGTTTGCACAGTGCCATTTCTAGATTTTATTTCATAAACCTATGCCCAGTTCACATCTAGTAACAGAACACGCTCAGACACTGTGACTGCCATGCCAAAGCTGAGACTTTCCTAATTCAACTGGATAACATCTTAATGTGTAAAAATCGTGGCTTTTTAAAGACAAGAAGCATGTTAAAAGAATGCCTGATTCTAGCCAGTTCAAAGGTGACAAGAGCTGGATGCAAAGATTTACCGTTTAAAGTTCAAGATCTTAAGATTTGCAATCTTAATGATTTATATATCTAAAGAGCCAAAAAACTGAAAACCCGTGCCTCCTGCCCTCGCCTTAGCTTGGTATAACCAGATATTGCAGATTGCATATCTAAAACCTGGTTAAGTAACAGACTTCCCTGACAGACAAAATTAGGAAAAGTTTCAGTCGAATCTAGTGAACATCTGATCACCCCGAATGGAGCCATTTACCCCGTAACTATGAAAAGAGGCCTGCCAGACCATTTTAGTCCAACATGACGCTCTACTCACACCCAGGCCATCTTCGCCAGACAGGAAGCGCCTTCAACAAGCCAAAAACACAACTCCCAAAATCAAGTAGAAAGGTGGCAAACTGAATATTTTTGTCCCTCCAAAATTCAAATGTTGAGGCCTAAATCTCCAATGTGATGGAATTTTTTTTTCTTTTGAGACGGAGTCTTGCTCTGTCACCCAGGCTGGAGTGCAGTGGTGCAATCTTGGCTTACTGCAAACTCCACCTCCCAAGTTCAAGTGATTCTCCTCCCTCAGCCTCCTGAATAACTGGGACTACAGGCACGTGCCACCATGCCCAGCTAATTTTCTTTCTTATTTTTTTTCTTGTGGAGACATGGTTTCACCATGTTAGCAAGGATCGTCTCGATCTCCCGATCTTGTGATCAGCCCACCTCGGCCTCCCTAAGTGCTAGGATTACAGGCACGGGGCTACCTCGCCAGGACAATTCAATGGTATTTGAAAGGTGGGGGCCTTTGGTAGGGAATTATGAATGGGATTAACGCCTTTATAAGAGACATTAGAGAAATGATCTCTTTGTCCACCAAGAGAGGGTACAATGAAAACACTGTGGTCTGTAAACCAGGAAGACGGCCTTTACCAAGCCCCTACTATGCTGGTGCATGATCTTAGATTTCCAGCTCCAGATCTGTGAGAAAATTTTCTGTTATTTAACACACCCAGTCTATGGGAATTTGTTATAGCGGCTGGAACTAAGACAGACAGCAATCCCCAACATTCATCAGAGTAACACATTTGCTTCATAATAGATAAGCATCTTTTTTTTTTGATGTTTTTACAGAGACATGGTCTCACTGTGTTGGCCAGGCTGGTCTTGAACTCCTGGCCTCAAGTGATCCATCTCAGCCTCCCAAAGTGCTGAGATTACAGGCATGAGCTGTCATGACCAGCCAGATAAGTATCTTATAATTCCCATAAATTTTGGAAATTGAGTTGATAAATGTTTAATAAAATGAATCTTGTAATCTTTATAATTTTGTTATTAAGGGATTTGTGAATATTTGGAATTTAGTCATATGAGACTTTGGCCTCTTCATGTAACAGTTCAGCCCTGTAATTCCAATTTAAAATATATGATTGAGTTATTGATTTAGAGTTGTAATTTTAATTATAGAATATTGGAAGATTTAAGTGATTTTTAGTGTTCCCATAGCTGAACTTGATTTGTTAGATTTACAACAGTTATTTAAGTACTTAGAAAGGGTTCTGTTAGTTAAAACAAACAACCATAGTCTATAAAAGGAAAACCAAGCACATTTAAATTATAAATGAAATTTTAAGTGTTCCAGGCTGTTTATTTAGGTTTGTAGAAAGGACCAAATATTAGTCAACAACCCCCTTAAAAATGATTGTTAAAATTAGCTGTATTTATAAACAGAAAAATAAGATTTATAAAATGAACTTCAAAGCTTAAAAAGGACTACACGTATGGAGTTGTAACATTAATTAATTGATTATTAATTTTTAAAACAAAAAAATTCAGTAATCTTTTCTGCACATAAGAACTACCTTGAAGGATATTTTTAAAGCAATATTTAACAACATTCTTGGGAGCTCAGTGAATGAATGAGAAAGAAGAATTACGCTCACAAAGAAAAGACAGATAAAACATATTTTTTGAAATATGGCCCAGAGTTAAAACTAAATAGTATGCTTTCACTTACCCTCTCCTATCTTCCAGTAAATGAAGGAGAAATGCTTCAAGATAATGTGGATGAAGCAAAAGATCAGAATTATTCAACAATTAATTATTATTAAGTGCCTAGTCTGCATTTCACACTGGGGAAAATGCAAGAATATGTGATGTTTATAATCTAGCGAGGCAGGTAAGACTCACAAATCTGAAACAATCAGAGGACAGAACGATTCAGTTCAATAAACACTTACTGAGAGCCAGCCTTGCAAAACATCCAGTGACTGGCTCCAGGGAGGAGGCGGGGCCGGGCTCAGAAACAAACAATAAGCTTTATAATCAAGTGCTAAACTGCGTGTTGCAGAAGTCAAATGAGAAGCATTCAAAGAGAGATACCAAAGTCTGTTGGAACAGCTAAGATTTATGGATGAGGTAAGAATTGATCCGGGCTTTGAAGGATGGAAAGGACTTCAATAGGCAAAGAAGGCGGAGCTGGAGAAGAGGGGCACTATGCATCTAGTGTGCAAAGGGAAGCAACAAAAGAGACCAGCAGAGATGCCACACGTTGAAAGACAGTGGAATTAGACCATAGAGCCGTTTCTAAATCACACAAAACTAAAATTAAAACTAGTTACTAGACTAAGCTACTAAGGACTAATGAAAGCAATAATAATCACTAAAAAGCAATAATAGTTACTACATTGAGAAGAGGTGGCAGGAAATAAGATAAATCCTCATCTGCCATAGCAATGTCAGTAGGTACTATTTAAATTAGATTAATCATAAAAACATTATGAGCATATAGTACGAAACCTTTTGTGATAAACACCGAAGGAAAAATAAAGCTAAAATAGCTTGTCTCTGGGGCGGGAACTAAGGATGAGGAGGGTGGGGACCAGAGAATGTTGTTCATCCTAAGCTTTAAGGCACAATCGGAGTTGATTCCACATGAATGTATCACTTTGATCCAAATATGAAAATTCAAAACAAATAAACTCAGCTATTAGGCCGTGTTTGTTTGACCCAGAGGCAGATTTACTACTAAGCTAATAAGCTCAAGCCCTAATTCCTTCCAAGACCTACATCTAATTTTGTATTTATATACTTTCTATTTTTTTTTTTTTTAAAAAAGAGGCCCTCTCACAGTCATATAAGCACTAGACCCTGGATGACCCTGGTTTGAACTAAAATCTTTTTCATTTCTCACAGTTCTCGAATGCCTTTCTTCCTAGAAAGGACCTAGTCTCACTACTTTCAATGTCACTTTTAATCAAGGCGTATGGTTTTAGTTATGCTAATAAATAAATCTCGCTTCAAAATAAAAATCCCTACTTGATTCAGTAAACAATACCCAGGCACTTAGATTTTTTTGTGTTATCGTCCACGAAAAGAGTATATTCTTTCCTTTTTGTTCATATGTGTTGTTTCAACTTTCAATAAAAAAATAATAAATCTGGTTCCTTAATCATAAAAACTTCCTTCACACATGATTTACATGTTGCCAAACTCCATATAAAACATCATGAGGATGTGACTGACTCTATGGATAGTGCCATCACACGGAAGGAGGAGGGAGCTAATCCAGTAACATACACTGAAGGATTAAACTGTAGATATGCACAATGTGTTTGGCACTACTCATTAATATGATAACACCTTCCTCTCAAACACAGGGATTCTTAAGCATTAATCACAATATACCAGAATTTGCACTTAGATTCTTAAACAAAGAAATGAGCAGGCCAGGAGAGGTGGCTCACGCCTGTAATTCCAACCCTCTGGGAGGCCGAGACAGGCGGATCATGAGGTCAGTAGTTTGAAACCAGCCTGGCAAATATGGTGAAACCCCCGTCTCTACTAAAAATACAAAAATTAGTCAGGTGTGGTGGCCCGCGCCTGTAGTCCCAGCTACTAGGGAGACTGAGGCAGAAGAATCGCTTGAACCCAGGAGGCGGATGTTGCAGTGAGCGGAGATCACGCCACTGCACTCCAGCCTGGGTGACAGAGTGAGACTCTGTCTCAAAAACAAAACAAACAACAACAACAAAAACAAAGAAATGACCAAGGGGGGAGTGGTGATCTAAAAAATCCTCTTGACAGAGTTTGCATTGAAGTTGACAGGGCCTGGAAGCACAGGCCCCAGTTGGGAACTGTTGCAGTAATTGCTTGGTGAGATATAAAGGCTTGGATCAGCTGGTAATAGAAGGAAAACGAGACAGATGCAGGGGGCATTTTAAAAAGAAATTGACCAGGTCTGCTTACCAGCTGAAAAGCTGCCCCACAAATAGTCAGTTAGGATCCTTCCAAGTTACATGCTGGGACAGAGCTTGATTTTTCAGTCTTCTTTTGGCAAATTTCTCACAGGCTTCAACTGAAAAGCTGACCAGTAAAGCCAATTTGAATGAATACAGCCTGCCAGTCCCTCTGTAACTCTACTCAAATATTTATGGATGGAATTCTACCAGCAACTTTCTTTTAATAACAAAATCATGAATTGTCTGGCCCTGGATATGTATTCACATTCTCGTACACAGTCTTAGCATCATGCACTGATGAGACAGGCTAATGAATGGATTCAATTAAAACAGCCGACAGTCTTTCGGACCAAGGGAGTCCTCACTTAGACACAGTTTCTATAGCTGCCCATGTTTTTACTGCAGCAGATTCCTAACTAGCGCACATCCTTGAAAAGGAGGCACCTCACAAAACTGTTCCGCAAAAGTAAAGCTATGTGGCAAACAAACCCCAAGCTAAAGAATTTGGGGGAGAACATCTAATATTTTCTATTGGCCTTGTGACTTCTATTTCTTAATGTAGTTACAGTATATTTTGAGTTGTGTGTCTACAGCATGAGGATTCTGCATACATAAACTGTTGGTCTTTGAATTTCTCTGTGGAAATAAGAAATTTAAAAACATGTTTGTATGCAGCCAACCCAGCACAGCTGACCTGAAAAGTGAAGCCAGTTAATGCTGCACCTGGGTTGTGATTGGTTGATGACTGACTGATTGATTGATTTGGCTGTGATGCATCTGGAGAAATTAGCAGCCAGGCTTGAAATTTGGTAGGAACTGCTTTATCTTTCATCCTCTGTCTTGGGTTGGTTTTTTGTTTTCGGGGTTTGTTGGGCTGTTTTTCTTGTTGTCTGTCTTACAAATGGAGCCTAATGCTCTAATCTTTTGTTTTTAAAAAAATAACTGGTTGCATCAATAAATACTAAAATTCCCAGCACTTTGAGAGGCCGAGGCGGGTGGATCACGAGGTCAACAGATCGAGACCATCCTGGTCAACATGGTGAAACCCCATCTCTACTAAAAATACAAAAATTAGCTGGGCATGGTGGCGCGTGCCTGTAATCCCAGCTACTCAGGAGGTTGAGGCAGGAGAATTGCCTGAACCCAGGAGGCGGAGGTTGCGGTGAGCCGAGATCGCGCCATTGCACTCCAGCCTGGGTAACAAGAGCGAAACTCCGTCTCAAAAAATAAAAAATAAACTAAATAAATAAACAAATAAATACTAAAATTGTGCTTACTAACCATAATGCCTACTAAGTGCAGAAGTTGAGTTAAGAAATGGAAATACAGGCCAGGCACAGTGGCTCATGGCTGTAATCTCAGCACTTTGGGAGGCCAAGGTGGGTGGATCACCTGAGGTCGGGAGATCAAGATCAGCCTGGCCAACACGGAGAAACCCTGTCTCTACTAAAAATACAAAAAAATTAGCCTGGCGTGTTGGTGCATGCCTGTAACCACAGCTACTCAGAAGGTTGAGACAAGAGAATTGCTTGAACACGGGAGGCAGAGGCTGCAGTGAGCAGAGGGCGCCCCACTGCACTCCAGCCTGGGCAACAGAGTGAGACTCCATCTAAACAAACAAAAAGTGGAAATACAGAGCCGAATATGTGAAGTGTCCCCTGCAACAGCTCCAAAACTCGTGAGCAAATTACACAGAAAACCACCCTGTGGGTGCAGTGATGAGACATTTGTTTCCATATTCTATTCTCTCTCTTTTGTAAAAAGAAGTGGGGGAGACTTTCAATGCATCATAAATTTCACTCCCCTCTGGACTGCAACCTTTCTGACATTTTCGCCCCTTCCCACTATTATTTGTCCTTGGTGTGTTCACAGCTTTAAGCTCTGCCTCTCTCCTGGCTCCTTGCCATCATCAGCATTATCAGTATGCTGACGCAGCGCCCATCTCATATATATCTATCTATTCCTCCATCACAACACAATCTTTATCAAAAGGTTGTGTCGGTCGGGCATGGGACACATGCCTGTAACACCAGCTACTCGGGAGGTTGAGGCAGGAGAATCACTTGAACCAGGGAGGCGGAATTGTGGTGAGCCAAGATCGCGCCATTGCACTCCAGCCTGCGCAGCAAGAGCAAAACTCCGTCTCAAAAATGATAATAATAATAAATAAAAGGTTGGCCACACCACCCACTTTCTTCTCACCCATTGTAGGTTCCTACCTGTTACTTCTCTCCAGAAACTGCTTTTGCGAAGACAGCTGCTCATCCTTTTAGGCCCATGCAATGCTTTATTTCTGTGATCTGTGAGCTGTTTTCACACTGTTGAACTCTCTTGCCATCCTTAACATCCTTGCAAAATAAAAAGCAAGCAAACAGAAATTTCCTGATTTTCACTCTTCTTCTCTGGCTATTTCTTCCCCATCTCTATTGCTGGTGACCCTTTTAAGTATTAGTTTAATATGATCCCTGGGTTTTGTTTCCTGGCTCTCTTCTCTTTGTACACAGGCTCCTGTGATCTCAGCCTCTCCAATCACTAACAGAACACATTTCATTTAAAATGATTTCAAGTGTCCTAGACTGAATTTCTCAGGTATACCTTAAAATGGACCCAAATCCCTAAGGTGTCTCCAAAATGAGACTGACTTCTGAAGGCCCTCAGTATTCTCATTGGTGAGAACAGATTAATGGCCAGGAGCAGGGAAGACTGGCTTCCCTCCAGAGGAAAGCCCCAGAACTACAAAGAAGAAAATGCCATTGTAAACAGTGCTGCACCGTTTACAATAGCAAAGACTTGGAACCAACCCAAATGCCCATCAATGATAGACGGGACAGGGAAAATGTGGCACATATACACCATGGAATACTATGCAGCCATAGAAAACCATGGGTTTGTGTCCTATGTAGGGACATGGATGAACCTGGAAACCATCATTCTCAGCAAACTGACACAAGAACAGAAAATCAAACACCACATGTTCTCACTCATAGGCGGGTGTTGAACAATGAGAACACATGGACACAGGGAGGTGAGCATCATACACTGGGGTCTGTCAGGGGGAACTAGGGGAGGGATAGTCAGGGGTGGGGAGTTGGGGAGGGATAACATGGGGAGAAATGCCAGATGTAAGTGACTGGGGTATGGAGGCAGCACACCACATTACCATGTGTGTTCCTATGCAACAATCCTGCATGTTCTTCACATGTTCCCCAAAACCTAAAACACAATAAAATATATGTTACAAAAAAAATAAATAGAAAATGCAAGTAAAGACCAAAAGAGCATGCTGGCTTACCAGCAATCTCCTTTAGAAATTTGTGGCTTGCTTTTGTTTGTTGTTGCTTTTGTTTGTTTTGAGACACAGTCTCGCTCTGTTGCCCAGGCTGGACTGCAGTGGCACGATCTCAGCTCGCTGCAACCTCCACCTCCCAGGTTCAAGTGATTCTCCTGCCTCAACCTCCCAAGTAGCTAGGACTACAGGCACCACGTCCGGCGAATTTTTTTATATTTTTAGTAGAGAGAGGGTTACGTCATGTTGGCCAGGCTAGTCTCGAACTTTTGATCTCAGGTGATCCGTCCACCTCAGCCTCCCAAAGTTCTGGGATTACAGGTGTGAGCCAACTGCGCCCGGCCTACTTTGAACTATTTTCTTCCAAACAACAACAACCTGAGAAGATGGTTTGTGCAATGGAGGATGAAGGGTGAGGACAAACAGCTGCCCACACCTAGGAAGGAATAAGAATCGTTCTTCACCTCAGTCTATGGTAGAGGGAAAGCATGGGTGAAGAAAAGCACAACCGTGTCCAGGTTATTCTCACCAAAATTATGCCAGTGGAAAAGGAGGAACCAAGCAAGCGAATGACATCCTGAGCTAAACTGTAGCTATGAGAAAGGCCAGTGCTGTCGATGCCAGCCTAGCCGCCAACCACCGGCAGCCCCACGAGGAGCCAGAGGCTCCCAGCAAAGATCCCCCTTGCAGTTCCTAAGTGGAACCCTAACAGACAGCTCCTTAGAATGGGCCACAAAACACAACTGGGCCTGTAATTCAAACATGGTATGTTATTAGTACAATCACTGCCTACACCGACCTCCACATATTTCCTGTTTTGCAAGAACCCAGAACTGACTTTTTTCTAGGGGAGCCATCTTCAAACTGTGGGTATATGAAGACTTTCCAAAGGGTACCCAGAAAAGGACACTTTTAAGGGAATCTATTTCCTCAACTTACATGCATTCTATCTGAGAAAGTGCTTAACATCAAGGTGATCTCTTTATCTCCTGCCTTCTACTTCACTGAAGAAATGCATATGTTTTACCCATTCCAAATCTCACTGTGGTGCATGGCCCCAACCATGAGCACCAGCAAAGGAAGAATTAAGTCTCAAAATCAGTGTGGAGATGGTGGAGATGGCCAGGTGTGGTGGCTCACACCTGTAATCACACCACTTAAGGAAGCTGAGGCAGGCAGATTGCTTGAGTCCAGCAATTTCTGACCAGCCTGGCCAACATGGCAAAATCCCGTCTCTGCAAAAGATACAAAAATTAGCCTGGCATGGTGGTGTGCAGCTGTAGTCCCAGCTACTTGGGAGGCTGAGGTGGGAGGATGGCTTGAGCCAGGAAGTCAAGGCTGCAGGAAGCCAGGATCACACCACAGCACTCCAGCCTGGGTGACAGAGCAAGACACTGCCACACACACACAAAAATAAATAATGAAGCCAGGATCACACCACAGCACTCCAGCCTGGTGACAGAGCAAGACACTGCCACACACACACAAAAATAAATAATGAAGCCAGGATCACACCACAGCACTCCAGCCTGGTGACAGAGCAAGACACTGCCACACACACACAAAAATAAATAATGAAGCCAGGATCACACCACAGCACTCCAGCCTGGTGACAGAGCAAGACACTGCCACACACACACAAAAATAAATAATGAAGCCAGGATCACACCACAGCACTCCAGCCTGGTGACAGAGCAAGACACTGCCACACACACACAAAAATAAATAATGAAGCCAGGATCACACCACAGCACTCCAGCCTGGTGACAGAGCAAGACACTGCCACACACACACAAAAATAATGTAGAGGAAGAATAATTCCAATGACTTAAAGTAAGTATTTGTGCTCATCAGATGGCTTCTTATTCTTTGCTCCACAAGACTAAAATAGGGTTTAATCACAACTGACTTCTGGCAAGCCATGAGATCTTTGGTAAATGATTCAAAAGGAGTTTGGAGAATCTATGGACAATATTGCTATTTAAAAAACTACTGCTATCACCTATATCTGTGATCAAGTTTCTTGAGTATGTCTGTGTACATGCATGTATATATGTGAACAATAAATTAGAAACAGAATTGATGCTGAACTTTTTAAATTTAGTAATAGGTAATATGAGTCATCCGTGGCTACAGAACCTAATTGGAAGAAAAGCCATATTCACCTCACTAAGAGATATATTATCAATAAAAATTAACACTTTAGCAGGGCGAAGTGGCTCATGCCTGTAATTCCAGCATTTTGGGAGGCCCAGGTAGGCAGATCACTTGAGGTCAGGAGTTCGAGACCAGCCTAGCCAACATGGTGAAACCCTGTCTCTACCAAAAATACAAAAATTAGCTGGGCATGGTGGTGCGTGCCTGTAATCCCAGCTACCTGGAAGGCTGAGGCAGGAGAATCACTTGAACCCAGAAGGTGGATGTTGCAGTGAACTGAGGTCACGCCACTGCACTCCATCCTGGGCAACAGCATGTGACTCCGTCTAAAAAACAACAAAAGTTAACACTTAGAGCCACATGATCACACGTAACTTTTTAATTAAAATTTGTATTTATTTTGTTGATGAGATGTAAGTATGGCTACATCAATTCAAGGAGAAAAACATGATGTCAAACCAGCCAGTGTTAAAGAAGAGCTTGCTCAGGAATTTTTTAAGTGAACGATGATGGGTATCCAATTGCTGTGGTATTTGGATTCCATTGGATACATTTTTTAAAGTGATGTTATGCTAAAATGTCAGCCTTTTGCAATATACTAGATATTATGTCCTTTGCAAAAACTTCCACTCAGGACGCCAAACTGTAGCTGTCATTTTTAAAGAGATCCCTGGATTCATTGCTTTTCAAGATTTTTTTAGGGGGTACATGCACTGACAACTATCATGGAGTAGCAGTCCCCCAACCTTTTTTTTTTTAATAAGAAAGTATCCCTTCTTGAACATTTTAATAATAAAAGCAATCATAATGTTACTTTCTATACTTATTAACCAAGAAAAATCAAGTAACAAAAAAATGGTAGGTACTCAATAACACGTATAAATTATTTTTTATTTTTTTAATTTTTATTTATTTATTTTAAGATGGGGTTTCACCATGTTGGTGAGGCTGGTCTTGAACTCCCGACCCCAGGTGATCTGCCCGCCTTGGCCTCCAAAGTGCTTGGAATACAGGCGTGAGCCACCACACCCAGCCATGTATAAATTATTAAATGAAGTTTTATATTCGTCAAAATAACATCTAAAGGTTTTAAGCCATACAGATGTGAGGTAAATGACCCACTTATCTAGAGAGTATCCCGGACACCCAATGGCTCACAGCAACTCCGCGCTATACCACAGCTTCCTGTCTCGGAACCACGCTGGATGGGTGCCATTGACCTTTGCGAAGTGGTCTTTCCCTGTAGGAAGGCTAGAAAAATACCCAAGCAGTTCATTTCAAGTGGCTATCCTGCTAAGGGATACACAGATTCCAATGCTTTTTGCAGTCAAGCAGGTAGCTTAAATGAGTGAACCTGCCTATAGATAAGAAAGAGGGAGGGGCTGGAACTGTAGCCCGCAGAAGGCTGAACGCCGGCTTCAAAGGGGCAGCTGCTATTCAGCCCCACCCAGTTATTGACAAGGTTTGTGTTGCCCACAGCTTTTGACATTTCAGGAAAAGCTAGATTTTCTGTGAATCCTCTGGATTTGTAATCCAATTTTTCTAAAAAACTGTTCAGGCCAACCTAAATACAAATGGGAGCTAAACCGAGGTTGAGCGTCTGCTGCAGTGAGACTCAAAGTGTGGTCCCAGGAGCAGCAGCGGTTCCTTGCGCTCCACAATGAGATGTGTGTCGCAACTGACAGTAACATTTAGAAATATCCAGAACAATTTCACAGGGTAATGTTGTCATCTAATCATAAAAAAATTGGCTTGTATCTTATATGTTTTAATTTATTTTTCTGATTTTTTAGAAGCAAAACCGTCAGTGGGCACTGGATTACAAATCTTGCCCACAGCCAGTTTAAGAAGCATTGCCATGGTCTTAAGCGTCAAAGAGAGGGGTCCCTTGGAGGATGCTGTATGTGGTAACTGAATGTCGCGTCTGGAATCATCACATGGACCACCTAAAGAAGACAGGCCTATGAATCTAAATGCAGCCAGTTCTTTCCAGCTCACAAATATTTGGCAGTGAAGGCTCAGAGAAATGGGGGAAATAGTGTCACTCCTGGGCCGCTCCTAGCCCATCAGATTACCAAGGTTCCTCCAGGGCCTGGATGTGGGAGGAACAGCCTGATGCCACGGTCACCTGGAGTTTCTTCTCCTTCCACTAGCATAAGAGGACCAGCCCCTTAGAGGCCCTCACTCAGGCGGTCGTTTCTGTGCCTGCCTGTTCCAACACACTGAGCTTCTCCAGGGCAGAGAATCCTGCTCCTCCATCCCCCCACATGGCTCCTCTTCACTGAATTCTCTCCCCCTTTGTGCCATATAAGATTCCTCGCTAGGCAAAGAACCTTGTCAGCCTCTAGTTTGGGGTGCTAAACTTTGACAACTGGCAGCCAGCCTCCTGCCTATCAGGTTCTACCCAAGCTGCTCCTCCCGACTTTGTCCTCCCCTGCTTAGGGAGAAGCTCCAGGATAGGAAGTCGGTTGCCCGATGCTGCAGCTCAGCACCCAAAGCGAGGTGGCCCATGTCCTTGCCTCACAAGGATCCCTATATTGGGCAGTTGTGTCCAAGAGGGGCTTAGGCAAAGACCAGAGGGTCCGCTGGGCTAAAAACCATTAGTGCTTAGAGACTGAAGAGTTTCGGCCAGGCGCGGTGGCTCACGCCTATAATCCCAGCACTTTGGGAGCCCGAGGTGGGTGGATCACGAGGTCAAGAGATCGAGACCATCCTGGTCAACATGGTGAAACCCCGTCTCTACTAAACATACAAAAAATTAGCCGGGCATGGTGGCGCGTGCCTGTAGTCCCAGCTACTCGGGAGAGGCTGAGGCAGGAGAATTGCTTGAATCAAGGAGGCTGCGGTTGCGGTGAGCCGAGATCACACCATTGCACTCCAGCCTGGGTAACAAGAGCGAAGCTCCGACTCAAAAAATAAAAATAAAAAGACTAAAAAAGTTCTGCATCTTGAGAAGTCAAGAGACAGACCCTCAGGTCCGCATGTTCCTCTCTAATAAGCTGATGGAAACCCCCTAGGTAAATAGTTCCCAGTTGGAGGTGAGTGCCCCACCCTTCCCCACTTCAGCAGCTTCAGCCGCCAGCCCCAACACAGGCTGGACCATCTTGGAGGGCTGGTGCTCCAGGCCTCCCCAGCTGCCTGCGCCTCCGAAAGGGGAAATGGGTGGGGGGGTGGGAGGGACAGGCCTGGGGAAGTGATTTTAGAAGTGCAAGTCTGGTGGGAGCCTTTTCTTTCAGACCATCTGGAGGGAAGTAGTCATAATCTACTACAAGTTCTCCCAAAATGATCAAGTACACATAGAGAAATTGTTACATTGTTGAGAAATATGCCTGCTTTGCTTCCTCCTGGGGAGCTCTAAGGACTTGTATCAATCAGAGGTCACTCCCTACCTGAGGTACAGAGATTTAGAGGAGGCTGAAGAACAGCTCTCTCCCCTTGCAATTCTCCAGGTAGCCAGTTTTCAGCCGGCTGCCATTTTTTGCAACTTAAGATGCTAAGAGAATTTAAGTAAGATCAGCCCTGTGGGTGTAAAGAAGGAAATAGCCTGTTTGGCCAAATAGAAAAAGTACCATGTTTTATGAGTTCCTACCTTTCATGTTTTTTAACTGGGGTGTGTGTGTGTGTGTTTGTGTGTGTGTGTGTACAGAACAAAAGTACAGTTGTCTATACAATTAATTAGTTATTTAAGCTATTTCAAGTACCATTACAGCAAGGGGGAGGAGAAGGAACATCTAAAATACATAAAATTATTTTTAAAATCTCGTTCTAGAAAAAAGGAAATGCCAGAGTAGTAAGATAAGGAGTCTTAATTAGCAACAAATTCATCTGTTTCCCTCCTCTAAAAATGAGACAGTCTTCTAAGGCAATTTGCTTGGAGATAAGTTTTGCACCATGAATCTGGAACATGTTTTTCATGTGTGTTTGCCCTGTGTGAGGCTTAAGAAAAACACAGCAACCAAACCATCCAGTTTAGCCCGGAGGGAAAGAGAAGATCTAGAAGACCTAATCACCCGTGATGGTGATTACATAACAGAGAATCGCGGGCACCCGCGCGCGCGCGCGCACACACACACACACACACACACGAGTCTCGGGGAAAAAAAGAAAGAAAAATCAGCCTTTGGGCTTCCTGTCATAGAAAATGTCTCCTTTTTTCCTTTCTGAGGATCACTAAGAATGCTTCTTAAAGACCAAGTGGATGTCTCTGGTAGAAATAGAGGTCACTTAAGGATGATTTATAAGTGCACCCCAAGCCAAAATGAAGCATGTATCGATATCTAAAGTGCATCTGCATTTAGTGCAACAAAAACTCTTAATCTGTTTCTAATTTGTGCCCTGTAAATGCTCTCCCCACTAGGAAAAGGCCTGGCTCTGAGCAGCCGCCCCTCCCCGAGGCCGCCAAGCTCCCAGTTCAGGCCCTTTCTTGGGCAGCCGGAGTGCTCCTCTCTTAGATAATGCCAGGTACTCTGGAAAGTAGCCGTGTAATAATACACAAACCCCTGATGATGTCAGCGTGTTATTGACTTTCCAAGTCTGAATGACTGAGCAGAGGAGCGGGGGTGGGGCGCAATCCATCCGGCTGCGCGGGGACCGGCCAAGCAAAAATGGGCTTGCCGGCCTGGTGGGGGAGGGGCGGCTTGCAGCCGCCGCCGCCGCTCGGAGCTCGGGCTCTGCCGCCGCGGCGTCGGGGTCCCTGACGCCCAGCCCAGGCGGGGGCTCTGCTCCGGCTCCTCTGATGTTTACGTTTGGTCAAAAACTCCTCAGGCAGAAATAACTAATGCAGCCCCCCCCTCCCCCGGCCCCCTGGAAGCTTTTACCACGTGGCAGAGCTGGGTTACAAAGGGGGAGTTGAGGCGCCAATGGGGAGGAGAAGAAAGGCCTCCGTGTTCCCTCCCCCACCCTGCAGGGGCCTCCCTGTTAGGCTGCAGAGCCGAGGGTCGCCCTCTGGGGTGGAGTTCCCTCTGCAGAAGCCCCCTTGGGAAATTGCAGCTCCGCAGTGGTGACATTTTATGGGCCATGATTTGCTGTGTTTATGGCTCCGGCGGTGCAGGTGCAGAGTCGTGGGCTCCCGTTCTCGCCCTGCAAATTGCTCACCGTGCAATCCGTCATCTTCAAGGCTAGGTGTGAACCGGGCAGGGCTGCCCTTAAAACGAATTGCAGCGAGAGGCCGGGATCTGGAAGGAAGCGCTCCCACTCGGGGCGTGGCCTTCCCCGCAGGGTCTGGGCCTTTCCCTCCGGCCCCGCGGTGCGCGCCCACCCGCTTAGCGGTCGCTCGTCGGGGGTTCTGAGTGCGCAGGCCCGGGCCCGCCTGCAGAGCTCCGGTCCTGCCTGTTTCAGGCCTGCGGAAATCCTCCAGCGAGCAAGGCCTCGCGCCGGCCTCTGCCCCACCCAACTGTGAGGAGCGGCTCCTCCTCCGAGGCCTGTAGTTTTTCTCCCGCGGAGTGGGCTGGGTGGGAGCACCGCGTGGCACCAACGGCACGGGGGCTTGGGAACCTCCTGGACTTGAGCCCTACCCGTCGTGTTCGCTCTGAGTGTGGAGAGGGTGCTTGCCCTCTCTGCAGCCCGCGTCTTAAAATGGGAGTAGGAACAAGCGCCTCAATCGTGGTTCTGAGGATTAAGTGAAACTCAGATTTCATAAGACCCCCTTTTTAAGGTAGGCGCTCGCCTTCCAGAGTCAAGTTCCACTCGGCTCAGAGCCCCTGTGGTTTTCTGAAAACGGTCAGCAAAAGTGCTAGACCCATTGTTTCCTAAATTCAGCCCTTCCCCCTACCCTCCCGGCTCTGTAGAGCCCGCAGCCTCTTCCAACCCACTTCCACCTTCACCCACACCCACAGGCTAACAGGGCAGAACTGTTTTGTTGACGGGGTGGGGGTGGGGGTGGGTGGGGGCGGGGAGGTGGAAACTGTACCTCTGACCTAAGCTTGACCATTCACAGCCCTTCTCAAATTTCCCTCCCCCACCTTGCCACAGGGGATTGGTCCCAGCGGGAAGACCTGACATATTTGAGTCCAATCAGAAGCCTTCTTGGGAAATTTTGAAACTGGAAGTAAAAAGTCAGTTTCTCCCCAGGGCTAAAACGGCAAGATGTTATAATGCATGCCCATGTTTCCCAGGGTCAGGAGAGGAGAGGCCAGTCTGAAGGCAGAACTCATGATAGGGACAGGGACAGAAACAGATAGAGATCTAGCAAAAGACAGAGGTAGAGCCAGAGCCAGCCAGTCTGGGGGAGAGGGCCGAGGCCAGCAAGAGTCTGATGTCACTGGCAGCACCGGTTCCGGGGTCCCTGCTACAGCCCCGCCTGCCCCCGGTTCCTTGTGACAACCCATTATTTTTAACAACAAATTCTTACTGTTTAACTTAGTTTGTGTTTTTGTTGCTTGTAATCCAAAAATCCCACCATGGCCTTTACTAGATTAATTTACACAGTATGTCAGCTGAGATCAAGACAAGCTCCCCATCCCCTATCATAAACCCCTAGAGACGTCTTTTATCCTCCACAGTACAGGCCAGTGCCCCGTAACAAGGTGCTCAATACATGCTCTTCAGATCGCACTGAGCAAGTTGTGAGTGGACAGGAAGTGCCCTGGTGGCTGCTGAAAGTGGTTAACTTCAACTGGTTAATTTAAAGGGAAAGCATCACCAATTGCCGCAGCCTTCTAGAAACCCATTTATTGTACCCTGGTGGTAATCAGGGCTTATTCAAGAGACTAGAAAGAGAAAAGAGAAGAAACTTTATCCCCTCTAAATTGCATTTAATAAAATTTTTGGAGAAAGTGAGTGAATCGTCAGGCTTAATAATTTCCCCTGGGCCTTTGTTGGAGGGAGGCTGAGGAAATGTACACTATTCCACATTTATAGGACAGGAGATCAGCATTTTATCTGAGAGTAGAATGCAGTCGTGGCTTACCCTCTTTTTTTTCCCCCCTCATTTGTTTCCAAAGGGTTTTTTTCCAGCCCATGAGTCACTTCCAGTCAGATTCAAAGACAAAAGCCGGCTAATTGTGTGTTCATGAGACAGGGTCCCACCCTGCCTTATCTGAACACCCTTTCTAGCTCAGAGAAGACAGAGCAGTTTGCAGCCTATAAGGCCCTGGGTTGAGCCTGTGACACGCCGCTTCTGGGTAGGGCTTTTTAGGGAGCAGTCTAAGCCCTTCGATCTCCCTCTGGCATCTGGCAGCTGACAGTACCTTGGGGCGTTTCCTTGCCAGTGTTATTTTCAGTCCAGAACTGTGCAGTCTCCTCTGTTCCTAAGGCACCCTGTTGAGCCCAGAGAGATAAAGGTGAATTTAAAAGGAGGCCCAAACCCTCTTGCAATTTATCAAATAATGAAGGAGAAAGGCAGAGAAGAAGCAGCTTTGAGGGCGCCGGAAGAGTGATTTCTCCACGCCATCCCCTTGCCATCTCTCGGCGGCATTTTACCTCGTGACTTTCCAACTACTGGAAACACTTTATCTGGAGACTTCTCTGATGTTACTTTCTTGTCTTCCAAGCAGTTGTCTATTCCCCACCCCCACTTATTCCCTGTCTTCATGCCTAATTCTCCTTCTTTCTAGATATCTTTCACTTCCAGATAATGGTACCATATCACATCCACCTGGCTGCTCATGACAAAGAGGTGATTCCTGATATATATATATATATATTTTTTTTTTTTTAATCAATTTATTTATTTTTGAGACAGAGTCTTGCTCAGTTGCCCAGGCCGGAGTGCAGTGGCATGATCTTGGCTCAGTGTAGCCTCTGCCTCCCAGGTTCAAAGGATTCTCAAGCCTTAGCCTCCTCAGTAGCTGGGATGACAGGTGCCCACCACCACACCCAGCTAATTTTTATATTTTTAGTAAAGATGGGGTTTCCCCAGGTTGGTTAGGCTAGTCCCAAACTCTTGTCCTCAGGTAATCTGTCCACCTCAGCCTCCCAAAGTGCTGGGATTCCAGGCGTGATTTGTTCCCTTCTGTCATTCACTACCCCCAGTCCATCAGCTGGTTTCCCTCCAGAATTGTCTGTCTGCATGCACTCCTCCATCTCCACTGCCACCATGCAGCAAAGACGTCGCATCTCTCCACGGCTCATGGGCCAGAACCTCTGCCGGAACCCCAGCACACTTCGAGCACTACTGAAACTCCTTGTCTAGGCCTCCCATGCCTTCTGTCATTTGCTCCCTTTATTCCTTCCCTCCACCTTCCCCCAGTTGAGGCCACCGCTACCACTGGAGACCCTTTTCTCTTCTTCCACCACTTCACTTCTTTCCACTAAGGCCTCTGCTCAGTTGGTTCCCCCTGCCTGGAAGACTGGCCCTTCCTGACCTGGCTCCTCTATATCTGTCTTAAGACAGTTAAGGCGCTAGAACAAAAATACCATTGATATGGTTTGGGTATTTGTCTCCTCCAAATCTCCCATTGAATGGTAATCCACCAGAGTTGGAGGTGGGCTTGTGGGAGGTGTTTGGATCACGGGGGCAGATCACTCATGAATTTCTTGGTGCTATTCTCACAATAGTAAGTTCTCAGGAGACCTGGTTGTTTAAAAGTGTGTGGCACCTCCCTGCACTCTTGCTCCCGTTCTCACCATGTGACATGCCTGCTCCCCCTTCACCTTCTACCATGATTGTAAGCTTCCTGAGACCTTCCCAAGAGCAGATGCCAACACCACGTGTCCTGTACTGTCTCACAACCAGGTTCCAATTAAACTTCTTTTCTTTACAATTTACCCAGCCTCAGGTATTTCTTTATAACAATGCAAAAGCAGCCTGATACAATCACAAACAGGTGGCTTAAACAATAGAATTTTTTTTTGAGAGGGAGTCTTACTCTATAGCCCAGGCTGGAGTGCAGTGGCTCAATCTCGGCTCACTGCAACCTCTGCCTCCCATGTCCCAGTTCAAGCAATTCTCCTGCCTCAGTCTCCCAAGTAGCTGGGATTACAGGCACACACCACCATGCCCAGCTAATTTTTGTATTTTGACTAGAGACAGGGTTTCACCATCTTGGCCAGGCTGGTCTTGAACTCCTAACCTTGTGATCTGCCTGCCTGGGCCTCCCAAAGTGCTGGGATTACAAGCATGAGCCACCACACCTGGCCAACAACAGAAATTTATTTCTCACAGTTCTAGAGGTTGGGAAGTCCAAGGCCACAGCTAGCAAATTCAGTTCCTGGTTAGAGCCTTCTTCCTGATTTGTAGGTGAACATCTTGCTATATCCTCACATAGTAGAGAGAGAAACCATCTTTCTTATGTCTTTTTTTTTTTTTTTTGAAGGCAGAGTCTCACTTCATTGCCCAGGCTGGAGTGCAATGGCACAATCTCAGTTTACTGCAACCTCCACCTCCTGGGTTCAAGTGATTCTCCTGCCTCAGCCTCCTGAGTAGCTGGGATTACAGGCACGCACCACCACACCCAGCTAATTTTTGTATTTTTACTAGAGACGGAGTTCACCATCTTGGCCAGGCCTCAAACTCCTGATCTTGTGATCTGCCCACCTCAGCCTCCCAAAGCATTGGGATTACAGGCGTGGGCCACCACACCTCGCCTCATATCTCTCTTTTTTTTTTTTAAGACAGTCTCATTGTCGCCCAGGCTGCAGTGCAGTGGCACAATCTCGACTCAACTGCAACCTCTGCCTCTGCCTCCTGGGTTCACGTGATTCTCCTGCCTCAGACTTCCAAGTAGCTGGGACTACAGGCACATGCCACTACAAACAGCTAATTTTCGTATTTTTAGTAGAGACAGGGTTTCACATGTCGACCAGGATGGTCTCAATCTCTTGACCTTGTGATCCGCCCACCTCGGCCTCCCAAAGTGCTGGGATTACAAGTGTGAGCCACCACACCCTGCCATGTCTCTTCTTATAAAGGCACTAAGACTATTTATGAGAGTGTCACCCTCATGACCTAATCACCTCCAAAGACCCCATGACCCCACCTCCAAATACCATCACATCAGGGTTTGGAGCTTCAGTATAGGAATCTGGTAGGGACACAAACATGCATTGCATGGCAGCATCCTTCAGGTTTCAGTTCAGTGGTCAGCCCCCTAGAAAGGCCTTCCATGACCCCTACATCTCACATTCCATCACACACTCAGTTTATGGCTGGCACCCAGCTACCATAATCTACAGTAATCAGTTCTTCCACCTGTTTGTTTATTTCCGTCTTCCCTGTCTTCCCATTGGAACATAATCTCCAGGAAAGCGGAGAGAGATCTTATCAGGCTGGCTCATTGTTCATTAATGAGTTCATTGACTAGAGCCTTTCATAACAGGTACACAGTAAGTCTTTTTTGATGAATCAGTGCAGATAGTAGAGAGAGGTCAGTACAGACATGCCTGAGTTAACTCCTCAAGAAAACGTGGAAGTTCACCAGGTGAATGAGGAGAAAGGCATTTCCGAAAGGCACAAAGGTATGTGTTCAGGGAAGTCTCTCTTGACCCCACTGCCCCTACAGCTGCTGCCTCATTGCTCTGCTAGCTAAGCAATGCTCTGAAGGGTTATCTAGGCTCACTTTGATCATTCCTCTTCTCCCTTTTTCTTCTCTACTTCTTGCCAGGCAGGCATGTTCCCCCACCACTCAGCCAAAAGTGCTCTTCTTAAGGTTAATAATAACCTCTGGCCAGGCACAGTGGCTCATACCTGTAATCCCAGCACTTTGGGAGGCCAAGGCAGGCAGATTACTTGAAGTCAGGAGTTCAAGACCAACCTGGCCAACATGGTGAAACCCTGTCTCTACTAAAAATACAAAAATTAGCCGGGCGTGGTGGCATGCACCTATAATCCGAGCTACTGGGGAGGCTGAGGCAAGAGAATCACTTGAACCCGAGAGGCAGAGGTTGTAGTGAGCTGAGATCATGTCACTGCACTCCAGCCTGTGCAACAGAGCAAGACCTCGTCTCAAAAAATAAATAAATAACCTCCATATTGCCAAGTCCAGTGGTCAGTTTTTAGCCTCATCCTATTAACTTATCTGCAGCATATGATACAATTTTTTTGTTGCTGTTGTTTTTGTTTTGTTTTGTTTTGTTTGAGACAATGTTTTGCTCTGTCGCCCAGGCTGGTGTGCAGTGGCTCAATCTCAGCTCACTGCAACCTCTGCCTCCCGAGATCAAGCTATTCTCTTGCCTCAGCCTTCTGAGTAGCTGGGACCACAGGCATGTGCCACCACGCCCGGCTAATTTTTGTATTATTAGTAGAGACGGGGTTTCACCATATTGGCCAGGCTGCTCTTGAACACCTGACCTCATGATCTTCCCGCCTCAGCCTCCCAGAGTGCTGGGATTACAGGCATGAGCCACCATGCCTGAACGCATCTGATTTAGTTAATTACAGTTCCTTCCCGAATCACTTTCCGCACTTGGTATCCGGGATGCTGCTCTATTGATTGTTCTCCTCCCTCACTGACTGCACCTTCTCAATCTCCTTGCTAATTCCTTTGCTGCGCCCATTTTCTGTCCTCTGAATACTGGAACACTCCACACTCAAACCCTACCGCTGGAATGTTAAAATAGATCCCTAATCTGACTGCCTCTTACATCTCCACTGCTAGTCTAAACCATTAGACTTGTTACTGCAATAGCTTCTCTCCTGGTTATTGCAACAGCTTCCCAACTGATCTTCTCACCGATACTCCACAGCAGCCACGGGGTCCTTTGAAGACAGCAGATGGATCATGATACTCTGCTGCACAAAACCATCCAGTTGCTCTGTTTCATGGGGTCAGAGCCTAAGTTCTGACGGTGCCACAGAAGGTCCTACCATATCCAGCCCCGCTGCCCAGCATCCACCCCTCCCAATCGCCTTCTGTTCACTTGCTTTCTCACTGCATTTCAGCACACCAGCCTTTTAGCTATTTCTTATTTTTCTTTCTTTCTTTTATTTTTTTTTTTTTTGAGACGGAGTTTCGCTCTTGTTACCCAGGCTGGAGTGCAATGGCGCGATCTCGGCTCACCGCAATCTCTGCCTCCTGGGTTCAGGCAATTCTCCTGCCTCAGCCTCCCAACTAGCTGGGACTACAGGCACGCGCCACCATGCCCAGCTAATTTTTGTATGTTTAGTAGAGATGGGGTTTCACCATGTTGATGAAGATAGTCTCGATCTCGTGACCTCGTGATCCACCCGCCTCGGCCTCCCAATTACTGTTTCTTAAACACAGATGCCCCTTCCTGTCTCGAGACCTTCCAGATAATCGTTGCTTCTGCTTGGAAAGCTGCTGCCCACGGTGTTTGCATGGTTTGCTCCCTTTGCCAGCTAGCTGTCGTTACAATAACGCTGCATAGGGATGCATCCCGTCTCCTTCTCTGAGAGGGCTGTCTAACATCAAATGCAGCCCCCGTTCCCACTCCCAGCACAGCTCACTGCGGTTTTCCTGTCGTTCTCATCACTTTCTAATACGTTGTATAATGTTCATCATTCATTTCCCTACATTGTAGCCTCCATTTTATTCACCGGCATATCCCCAGCTCTTTAAACAGTGCCCGATACTCCTCAGTCGGCATGCGTGAATTGTTTGCTGAATAAATATCAAATCTAAGAATGACAGTTTGCAGCCTGGAGCCTAGAGTTTTGCTATGGAAGAGTGGGCATTTGTCACAGCAGAGACGAGACCAGAGAAATAAGAGGCCAGAGTTTCCCAAAGGCCTTGTATGTCGTGGACACTAAGGTGTCTGGGTTTTACCCTGCAGGCAGTGGCAAAGCCGAATCTTTTAAGCAGTGAACTGTCGTGATGGTGAAGGTGCCTCACATGGCTCTGGAGACGTCGGGGAATACAACAGGGTACAGCCTGGTGGCTCGGAGCCCAGGTCACCGGCTCTGGAGACGTCGTGGAATAGAACAGGGTACAGCCTGGTGGCTCGGAGCCCAGGTCACCGGCTGTGGGCGGTTGCACTGATGAGCAGGAAGCTTTATTTGAGTCTCTGAATGCAAGCTGTGTGAGCAGTTGCTAACTTCGCTCACTGGCCTACCTGACAAGGACTCCCCGAATGTGCCAGAAAGAAAATATGCAACTCCAGTTGGGAAGGAAGCCCTCTTAGCCAGACTTCTTTCAACCGATGCTCAACCTTCGGGTATCACCTGAGTGCGTGTTGTAAGACTAACAATCACTTACCCTTATGTAGCACCAAAGAGCTTACAAAGGATTTTCCCGGCCATTTCATCTAAGACTCAAAGATCCAAAATACTCTAGCCAGTATGTGTAAGTAGCTACTTCACTGGTTAAGAAAGGAAGTAACACTTCTATCCTGAAATACGCCAGAACAATTTCTGGTGAATTGCTACAAATACAGTTAAAATACAACGGGGACCTACTTTTATGCTTCTAACAAACACTGTGTCGGACCTTAAATTTTCAGAGATCAAAGGTTAGTGCTATGTTCAACCCGCTCCTGTGGGTCTTTACAAGCCATCAAATGACTCTGCTCCCCACAGTTTAGTCACTTAAGGAAATGAACAGGGACACACATAAAGGTACTAACAGGTAAAGTAGGTGCTTTCCCCGGTTACTGCTACATGCAGTAAGGGATCATACGTTACTTCCCCCAACCACTGAGAAAGCATTCGGGCTTATAAGAATATTTATAGGGCTATGAGGAGTTCCCCGTTTGTCCCCCAAACCTTTTACATACCCCTGAAAAGGTTTGTTTCTACGTAAATAGTCTTTATGCCCATACCCTTCTTTCTTGGCAGAAACCCAAACTGGTCATGCCTGTATTTGAATGTTACAGCCGAGCAATTCATTTTATATAGATACAGACTTTCCTATCTATAACAGCTTTAGAAATGATGAATGTGTCTAACCTGTTCATTTTCCTCCTGAGAAAACTAAGGCTCGCCAAGCAAAGGGCGGGAACAAGGAAAGAAAACCTGATGCTTACTAAGCTACCGCCCTGAGCAGGCCTGGGGCAGGCAGGGCTCCATACATGACTGCCCTTGTTCCTCCCTGGGGCAAAAACTCTGTGGCATAGATATATTAGTCAGGGTTTTGCAGAGAAACAGAACCTATAGGATTGGTGTACAAGATTTACCCTAAGAAACTGACTCACTCAATTACAGAGGCTTGGCAAGTCCACCATGAACAGGGTCGCCATTAAGCTGCAGACCCAGGAAAGCACGATACTGAAGACCAAGTCCATCTGCTAGCAGAATTCTGGCTTGGGGAGAGCTATTCAGGCCATCAACTGATTGAATGAGGCTCGCCCACATTGCAGAGAGCAATCTGCTTTACTGAAAATCCACCAGTTTAAATGTTAATCTCATCCAAAAACACCCTCATAGAAACATCCAGAATAATGTTTGCCCAAACCTGAGTTCCACTGACCAAGTCAAGACATATAATTAATCATCACAGTCGATAATATAATCTTAAAACTGAACCTCAGAAAGTATGAACGACCGAGTCAAGGCTGAGACTAGAACTCAGGAGTTTGAAGTCCCAGTAGATCCTCTTTCTACTAAATTATGTTTTGTTCTCAAAAGAAAACAACACTGTTTGTGTACCTAATATCCTGATATTTGCCAGGTTTTGTGTTACGTAGCTTGTAAGTTCCCATTTAATAGAGCACCGTTGTATAGAAAAAGAAATGGAATTCTAGAAAGGCTGAGTAACAAGCCCAAAGTAGGAAACAAGTGCTGGAATTGGAATCTACGTCTGTGTGGTTCTAGCATCTCCTGCCATCCAGCATTTTTGTTTGTTTGTTTAGACAGAGTTTTGCTCTTGTTGCCCAGGCTGGAGTGCAATGGCATGATCTTGGCTCACGGCAACCTCCGCCTCCTGGGTTCAAGCGATTCTCCTGCCTCAGCCTCCCGAGTAGCTGGGATTAGAGGCATGTACCACCATCCCTGGCTAATTTTTTGTATTTTCAGTAGAGACAGGGTTTCTCCATGTTGGTCAGGCTGGTCTCAAACTTCTGACCTCAGGTGATCCTGCTCACCTCAGCTTCCCAAAGTGCTGGGATTATAGGCGTGAGCTACGGCATCGGGCTGCCATCTGTCATTCTTTAATTATATATCTCCTGCTACTCTTTTTTTTTTTTTTATTTGAGACAGAGTCTCACTCTGTTACCCAGGCTAGCGTGCTGTGGCTCAATCATGGCTCAACGCGGCTTCAACCTCCCGGGCTCAAAGGATCCTCCCATCTCAGCCTCCCAAGTAGCTGGGACCGCAGGCATGAACCACCATGCCTGGCCTACCACTCATCTTTCTCTAAGTTTGGCAGGATGAAATTTCTTTCCAGTTTTTTTTTTTTTCAATGTCCTAGAGTCTTCCTCAGCTAAGAACATTCCTTCAGTTCAAAGTGAGTTTCAAATATCAGATGTGCATACATGATGAGGAAACTGGTTGTAAAGAAATATATACCCTCTTCCACGTCAATATGAGTATTGTCTCAAATAAAAAGCTACCCCAGGCAAGGAACACTCATTCCGTTACTCAAAACTTTTCTGTGGCTCCTTTTTTGAAATTGCCTTCAGGGTCTGTATTCTTTGCTTTTCGGAAGTAGTTTTAATGTTAGCAAATGTTCGTTCTTTGATTTCATTTTTGGGAAACAGCCCAAAATCGTCTGGTGCCAACTGTGGTGAAGGAGACACAGGATCAGGCTAATACAGTTTAGATTGAGTTTTAAAACAAGGTGTGACTGTGAAAGAACAAGTTATTTTCTTTATATGGCTTCAAGGATAAACCAGTCTCATTCTGAGCATAATAACAGAATAATTGTTTGAGTTGGAGAGGTTGCTTCTCAAGTGACTACACAGAACAGACAATAATCTATCTGGTTTATCCTGTTACTTTATGTTCACTCCACATGTTAAAGTTGTTTTAAAAATAACATTTCTGGAAATGTTTTGGAAGGAGATC
The DNA here is from genome assembly GCF_049354715.1 of Callithrix jacchus. NCBI lineage: Eukaryota > Metazoa > Chordata > Mammalia > Primates > Cebidae > Callithrix > Callithrix jacchus. The sequence goes on from NC_133518.1 coordinate 9,556,021, forward strand.
CTCGTACGTACTGTCACTGGTTGGTTTTGGCCGGATGAAGACCTCCACAATGATGTCAGCGTTTATAATACCTCAGCAGTTGTAACTCAGAGACAATGATTGAGGATTTTCCATTATGTTTTTGAATCCCAATAATGCAAAGAGCTAATCAGACAAAGGGTTTTTCTTGGAAGTTAAGTATTCTCTGCTTTTTCACTAAGCACAAACAAAGGGTATGGGAGAACAGACCTCTCCCCCAAAAAGAAATGAGAGAACTGCTGGTCTTTGAAAGTTTATAAAGGAGTGTCTTCCTGCTCCACAGCTGTCTTTCTTAATGTCCCCTCATTGTACCCCTTGTAATCCATACACGGAAATCCCCTTGGATTCCACACATAATTAACACTTGGCAGAAACAGCGTGAGCCTGAGGCTCTCTTCAATTACATTTAAGAAATTCAGATTTCCATGGGAGTGGTGAGGGGAGGGGAATTTAGGCCCCGCCACTCTCCCAATATTCCCAGTTGCATGAATGTATAAAAGTGTCTTCAGCCAGTCCAGAGGTCTTTACTGAGCATCTGCTATGTACAGGGCATTGTGTACGTATCGAGTGAGCCACAGAGTGATGTCAGACAAGTTCCAACTCTTGTTCATTTCACTGAGGTCACTCCAGGTCCCAAATCTGTGAAAAGGGTACAAAATGAGTGACAAGTTGGAAGGGTCACAAAAGGCCTCACAGAGTGGTGAGAGATGAGCTGTACTGAAGCATGGTTAAGATACAGAGGAGCTAGAGTTGGGGGAAGGTACCTTAGGCCAGAAGAATAACAAGACACCAGCGGTGGAAATGGTAAATATGTAGTCAAGATACAGCCCATGGAGACTGAACGGGAGGTCTTACAAGACAGGCTAAGGACAGAGCTTTGGGAAGCTGCAGAAGTCTGTCTGATATTCAGCATACATTTGGGGAGTTTTATGCTTAGTTTTAAGCACTGTTTTGGCTGATCATTGAAATTTAAGAAGTCTGGTTTTTTAATTGTATATATTTGAGGTATATAGCATGATGTTTTGACATACTTAAATAGTGAAATGGGCACTATAGTTAAGGAAATCAACAAATCCCTTCTCTTGTGTAATTTCCCTTTCATTGTCGTTGTTATTATAAAGGCACCAAAAATCTACGCCCTTAGCAAATTTCCAGTACAGGATGCGTTGTTATTACTGCAGTCCTCCTGTTGGACCTCAGCTGTTAGACTCACTCATGTATATCTGCAGCTTTGTACGCTCTGACCCTGCGTCTCCCCATTTCCTACCTCCAGTTTTGTTCTCTTTCCCTCCGGCCCACCCCGGCAACCACTATTTTCAGATTCCACACACAAGTGAGATGCAGTATTTTTCCTTCAGTTTCTGGCTTATTTCACTTAGCGTAATGTTCTCCAGGCTCATCCATGTTGCCTTTTGATTGTTCAGTTTTCTCGCTGAAGTAAAGACAAGGTCATCGGTTGAGACTATGGCTTGGGGAGTAAGTGTTGCGGCTGTTTAATTTGATTCTGACTAGACAATACTTGTGTATGGTGTAAAATCCAAATGGTGTGGAAGGACAAAGAGATAAATCTCTCTTCTGCCCCTGGCAACCAGCTAGCTCCACCTGCTTCCTGAGAACAACCAAAACTCCGCTGTCGAGAAGGTCTCTTCAAGCAAAGTGCCTAGGAGGCACATTTTTTTTTTTGAGACAGAGTTTTGCTCTTGTTACCCAGGCTGCAGTGCAATGGCACGATCTCCGCTCACCGCAACCTCTGCCTCCTGGGTTCAAGCAATTCTTCTGCCTCAGCCTCCCGAGTAGCTGGGCCTACAGGCGTGCACCACCATGCCCAGCTAATTTTTGTATTTTTAGTAGAGACGGGGTTTCACCTTATTGACCAGGATGGTCTCGATCTCTTGACCTCATGATCCACCCGCCTCGGCCTCCCAAAGTGCTGGGATTATAGGCGTGAGCCACTGCACCCGGCCTAGGATGCACAATTTAAGGAGGCAGGTCTCAGGTGCTAACTGAGAGTGCGGGCGTCCTAAAATTCTGCACCACCTCCCACCTCCTTCAACTCTGTAGTAGAAGCACGTAAAAGAGGCACGGAGGCTCAAAAAAGGTTTTTCTGCTGTTGGTCCTGTCTGCCTCATAGGTATCTTTTGAAATGTACATGAGAAAAAAAATAGATAAATGTGCTGGTGCAGTGCTATATAAATGTGAGCTGATGCTAAATCACTACTGTAATTTTCATTGTACTACTGTTACTAGCAAAGATACATGTATGTATGCAATAGATGTTACAGTTGTTTGAAGAATTTAACTGAATAATGTATATCGCCATGTTGAAAGTAACCCTTTAGGATTGACTGTTTTCCTAAGTACAAATGATAAACTTTGTTAAAGTTAAAAAACAAAACAACAACAAAAAAACCAACCTCTGAGTGGAAGACGGGCATAAAGCAAGCAGTGAGTTAACTGAGAAGAATCTGAAGAATCACTGACGTTCGTGGCCTTTCATCCTAGTTTGTCAGCTGAATTTCTACCCAGAATAGCAATTGAGAAAGTCTTTAAACCTGCTCTTGTCTTCATCGTCACAGAATTTTACTTTTTCATGCATAGCTGTCGTATCTTTATCCTGCCTGTTTGTAAAATTAAAAAATATTTTGCAGGAGCCCTTTACCCAACACCTGTTACTGCCTCAGGTCAACACCTGAACTTACCTTAGGTCAGTTCCTCCAGGGGAACCTGGAGCCTGGCCATTTCTGGGCATGTCCCCTTGTGAGCTGTGTGCAAGGAGCCCCAGAGTCCTGGAATCATATGGGCGGAGACTGGTCTCAGGCCTAGCCCCAGAGGAGAGAGCACAAAGCTAGTGAAATAGGCAGGTAGATCCGAGACCACGCCTACTCTGCTAAATAAATAGCCGGGGGAAAAAAACCCTCCAATAATAATGATGATGATTTATTTGAACATTGTAGATTTACTACCTCTTCTTTGCCAGTGTTTCATGAAGTTTCCAGGGTAGAATATGTGACTTAAATAATATATTTTCTCCTCATTTATCAAACTTCTTGCACTCAGCATTGTTAATTACATTGTGGAGGGGGAGGAACATGAGGTGTGGTGATATATTATGATCCAAATACCACACTAAATAAACATCTGGAAGTGAATCATTTATAACACAACTGTTATAGGTTAGTGAGTGTGTTTCAGGGTAAACCAGGGAATACACATCTGCATACAGCTCACCAAAAAATACCCTTAGAATCATAAACAAGTGACATCCTTGTAGTTTCGTCCTCGTTATCAGTAACAGGCCCTTTTCATGTGAATCCACAGTCGTCGCTTACAAAGAAGTGCTCTAAAGCTGAGCTCTTTTATATTGGCATTATAATTTTAGACTGACTCCTGAGCTCCGAACCACTTAGAAACTTTTTACCAGCTCTGAACTAGATAGTTGGGCAACACTCATTTCATTCCTTTGCACAGCAATCTGACGACTGAATATGCTTCAGAGATTCTTTTAGGACTAGCTGAGGAATGAAATCAATCATAGCGCGTAAATTACAAGAAAAGTGCTGTTGCTGTCAATTACCTAAGCCCTGCGAATGTAAGTCTTCTGATTTCCTGTTAAATCAGTAATGTTACCAATCTTACTCTATTATTTTAAATAGGACTGTAACTGCAGTTGCTAGGAGTTGAATGAGGGCAGACAAAAGTGAATAGTTAACGAGTCTCAGCAACTAATAGCAAGTTGAAGGTGTCAATAACAGGGACCTTAAAACAGGACTCTCAAAGCGCCACCCTGCTGTCTACAAAAGAAGGTTTAATTCTTTGTTTTTTGAAGTTGTGCCCCTGTATCCTCCCTGCATCCACGTAGTACACAGCAAATGCCAGGTGTGAGCGTAGGTGCTCCTACTGCGTATTGAGTTCCTTACCTTCCCCCGAAGAGAATGACCCTGAGTTCGCGCAGGGAGTCTTGGCTGCACTTTCCCTGGTAATCTTCCCACCCCCACTGCTAGCGGCTGCATTTCACTGACTCATAATTTCCAAGTATGATCAGCATGCTAACAGGAAAGATACAGCCACTGGGCAAAGCAGCAGGCCTGAGGCACCGGCCAAAGCCTATCCAGTAACCGCCACCATTGATGGCATAAAGGAATTAAGGACCACAACAACAATGACCCAAAAACCTAGAGTACAGGAACAATTCCAGAATCAAACCCCTGCTGTGTGTCGCTTCCCCGGCACACCCGGTGCTTCCCAGAGCGCAACAAACTGGATAGGGGAGTGGGGTTTGATTTATCATCTGGCTATCAGTTCACTTCCTATTCTCTAAAAAGAATAAAATCAGTCCACGGCGTTTCACCGAATAATATTACAGGAATCAAACTGGCTGGGAGCCAAATTACGACTGAGGTCTTACTAGGGCTGGACTTGAGTCCGGGGTATCGAATACTATGTGCTTAGGTTTTGCAGTGCGTTGCAGACTTCCTGTTACGAAACACGCTCACCAAAGGCACTACCCTATTCAGCCAGTACTTACACAGGAAACAATTCCACCCTTCTACTTTCTGCGGTAAAGCCTTATCTTTGAGTCAAAGAAATGTTAACTCTCTATATCCCCTCTGCTCCTGTTTACTTTGCATTCCTTTGTTTGTCCGCATCTTGCAAATTTGCAGGTACCTACCGTTGCCTATCTCCATTCTCAAGTGCCCTGTTTGCCCCAATTTCACTCTCAGCATACTTGACGAATGAGGAAGGATCCTACGACAAAGGATAACTATTTCTGAGTCAGTTGTCAACCTTTCAGATGAACCAACTAGCTAAATTCTAAATAGATTTAAATCTATTTTTAGATTTGAAGAGTTCAAGGAAAGTCAGGTCTTCAAAGTTATATTTAGTCACTCGGTCAGTTCTCTAATTGCCTCACAGGCATTCTCAGAAGACAAGTTTGCTTTAGCACGATGAGATTTAAATGTAAAACAGAATAAATAAATAGATACTTGAAATGGAATGCAATAGACTCGAATGGGAAGAAAGCTGCCCACGTCAACTCTAATACAACTTGTCACTATGGGAACATTTGTTGGAACTGGAGATTAAGGCCAAGGAAACTGGCAGATCTCCCAGTACAGATTTCCTAAGCTGAGAAAAGGCCACCGAGATCCTGTATGTGGCCCCGGTCTGTCTTGAATCACAAGTAAAGACACTGCTGTAGAGTAGGCTAAAACATTGAGAATTCTGACATTCATTTGACAGAATTAGAGGGAAACTCACAGGAACAGACTCAACTTGCACATGTGGAATCTGGATCACAGTGAGATCCCGGGGGTGTGGAAGTCCATTAATGATGGACTGAAGTCAGGACCCCCTAGTCCAGAACCCTGCCCTGTTCTACTGCCAGTCTACCCACATCTGCTTCACTTTACAGATGATAAGGTACTTAGTGCTGATTAGTTATCTGCCTTCAACCTCTGTGACTGCAAGGGAGATTAGAAAGTTTGTATGACGGGAAATTCTATTGGGCATCATGTGATACTGAGAAAAGAAACACACTTATGATAAAATCCTTCCCGACACAAATACCTCTGCAAAGGAATTGAAGAACGTCAGGTCCACACACATGGTGATCTTATTATTTGCCGAGACTCTAGCTATGTTTATATATCCAGTCAGGTGCAAAGGGAAAAAAACACTAAATTCCTCAAGAAAGATTTACGTACTGCATAGTCTTTCACTCAGAAATTGACTTATTTCTTGTTTCAATACAAAACTGACTATTTTTATGAAATTATCATTTCAGAAACATGCCTTATCAGGGAATGTTTTAAGATTTTCCAACATCAAAAAATGCTCTGGTGGATTAATCATGGGCATTTTGAGTGGAAAAAAAACCTTTCATAAACTCACTATCGGGAACTATCACTGCTCTTGTCACTGGTATTCTTATTTTCCCAGAAGTATCCTATGACAGTTATTCAGAAATTTTGGTTGGAGTGAACAGGTCTCAGATCATAGTAGCCTAGTTCAAAGTCTGAAGGTTGTGTGGGCTGTTGCGTGAATTTAAAAAGAGAGAAGGGAAAGGGTGAGGTGAAGGAGAGCCTGGTTACTGTGAACTGCTTTACTGCTGGAAACAGCCACCTTTGCCCAGGCATAGCTTGTCCTGTTGTGAGCCTTCCCCACCATCAGCCAGAAATATGACGATACATCTGTAAAGAACGATGAGCTTTATGAGCCAACGTTTATCATGTGCTTGCCACATGTCAAACCCTGGGCTAAGCACTCTGTATAGGGTACCACCTTCCAGCAACTGGGACAGCCGGTCCTATTACTATCCCCATCTTACAGATGGGGCATCTGAGGCTAAGAGAGGTGAGGTAACTTGCCCGGGGCAAAGGGATGGCAGATTTAAAGGTAAGTAGACAGGTGGGCCAATCTGTCTGCTAAACAGTCTCCTAGAGACTAGTGGAAGTCAAAGGC